>NC_084619.1:25753230-26353230 GCF_033978795.1 Nerophis ophidion
GTAACTCAAATTTTTGCTTGCAACTTAAAGTATAACAATTTGCCAAGAGACTGCTCTGATCTCAAACCATTTTTAAGTTGGGGCACTTAAAGGCCTACTGAAAGGAGATTTTCTTATTTAAATAGGGATAGCAGGTCCATTCTATGTGTCATACTTGATCATTTCTCGATATTGCCATATTTTTGCTGAACGAATTTAGTAGAGAACATCCACGATAAAGTTCGCAACTTTTGGTGCTGATAAAAAAAACCTTGCCTTTACCGGAAGTCGCAGACGATGACGTCACAAGGGTGAGGGCTCCTCACGTCCTCACATTGTTTATAATGGGAGCCTCCAGCGGCAAGAGCTATTCAGACCGAGAAAACGACAATTTCCCCATTAATTTGAGCGAGGACGAAAGATTTGTGGATGATGATATTGATAGCGAAGGACTAGAAAAAATCAAATCAAATCAAATAAAATAAAAAGCGACGGCTCCGGGTGGTGCCAGTGTGAGCATTTCAGATGTAATTAGACACATTTACTAGGGTAATTCTGAAAGATCCCATATCTGCTTACTGTTTTAATAATGTTTTAGTGAGATTGTAAAGACATACCTCGAGGTCGTATGGCTGCGGTGAACACGCAGTGTCTCAGAGAGAAGCCGAGGAGCCAAGCTCACAGCTGCCTTTTAAACAGCTACTGCAGGAGGACGAATAATCCAATGATGTCTCCGGTAAGATATATCACAATTTTCCCATCCAAAAACATGCTGGTTGACGTAGAGAAACATGTTCGCTTGACCGCTCTTTGTTACAAACAAAGAAACACCGGCTGTGTCTCGGTGCTAAAGACAGCTGCAATACACCGCTTTCCACCAACAGCATTTTTCTTTATAGTCTCCATTATTAATTGAAAAAATTGCAAAAGATTCAGCAACACAGATGTCCAGAATACTGTTTAATTGCGTGATGAAAAGAGACGACTTTTAGCCGTAACTGGTGCTGAGCTAATATTTCCTGACAGTCCGTGACGTCACGCGCACTCGTCATCATTCCGCGACGTTTTCAACAAGAAACTCAGCGGGAAATTTAAAATTGCAATTTAGTCAACTAAAAAGGCCGTATTGGCATGTGTTGCAATGTTAATATTTCATCATTGATATATAAACGATCAGACTGCGTGGTCGGTAGTAATGGGTTTCAGTAGGCCTTTAAAGAAAGTTGTGGTACCGATGTACAACTACAAATAATATAAATGATAACACACAACAATGAGTTTTGTGTCATATAATTTTATATATGTGTGTTTAAAATGTGTCCTAAACATGGATTACAGTTGGTACAAAATGCTCGATCTTAGCGCTGCTTTCGATACCGTCGATCATAATATTTTATTAGAGCGTATCAAAATACGAATTGGTATTTCAGACTCAGCCCTGTCATGGTTTAACTCTTATCTTACTGATAGGATGCAGTGCGTCTCCTATAACAGTGTGACCTCGGACTATGTTAAGGTAACGTGTGGCGTTCCCCAGGGTTCGGTCCTTGGCCCTGTACTCTTCAGCATCTACATGCTGCCGCTAGGTGACGTCATACGCAAATACGGTATTAGCTTTCACTGTTATGCTGATGACACCCAACTTTACATGCCCCTAAAGCTGACCAACACGCCGGACTGTAGTCAGTTGGAAGCGTGTCTTAATGAAATTAAACAATGGATGTCCGCTAACTTTTTGCAACTTAATGCCAAAAAAACGGAAATGCTGATTATCGGTCCTGCTAGACACCGACCTCTATTTAATAATACAACTTTAACATTTGACAACCAAATAATAAAACAAGGTGACTCTGTAAAAAATCTGGGTATTATCTTCGACCCAACTCTCTCCTTTGAGTCACACATTAAAAGCGTTACTAAAACGGCCTTCTTTCATCTCCGTAATATCGCTAAAATTCGCTCCATTTTGTCCACTAAAGACGCCGAGATCATTATCCACGCGTTTGTTACGTCTCGTCTCGATTACTGTAACATATTATTTTCGGGTCTCCCAATGTCTAGCATTAAAAGATTACAGTTGGTACAAAATGCGGCTGCTAGACTTTTGACAAGAACAAGAAAGTTTGATCATATTACGCCTGTACTGGCTCACCTGCACTGGCTTCCTGTGCACTTAAGATGTGACTTTAAGGTTTTACTACTTACGTATAAAATATTACACGGTCTAGCTCCAGCTTATCTTACCGATTGTATTGTACCGTATGTCCCGGCAAGAAATCTGCGTTCAAAAGACTCCGGCTTATTAGTGATTCCTAGAGCTCAAAAAAAGTCTGCGGGCTATAGAGCGTTTTCCGTTCGGGCTCCAGTACTCTGGAATGCCCTCCCGGTAACAGTTCGAGATGCTACCTCAGTAGAAGCATTTAAGTCTCATCTTAAAACTCATCTGTATACTCTAGCCTTTAAATAGACCTCCTTTTTAGACCAGTTGATCTGCCGCTTCTTTCCTTTCTCCTATGTCCCCCCCTCCCTTGTGGAGGGGGTCCGGTCCGATGACCATGGATGAAGTACTGACTGTCCAGAGTCGAGACCCAGGATGGACCGCTCGTCGGGACCCAGGATGGACCGCTCGCCTGTATCGGTTGGGGACATCTCTACGCTGCTGATCCGCTTGAGATGGTTTCCTGTGGACGGGACTCTCACTGCTGTCTTGGAGCCACTATGGATTGAACTTTCACAGTATCATGTTAGACCCGCTCGACATCCATTGCTTTCGGTCCCCTAGAGGGGGGGGGTTGCCCACATCTGAGGTCCTCTCCAAGGTTTCTCATAGTCAGCATTGTCGCTGGCGTCCCACTGAATATGAATTCTCCCTGCCCACTGGGTGTGAGTTTTCCTTGCCCTTTTGTGGGTTCTTCCGAGGATGTTGTAGTCGTAATGATTTGTACAGTCCTTTGAGACATTTGTGATTTGGGGCTATATAAATAAACATTGATTGATTGATTAATATTTCATCATTGATATATAAACGATCAGACTGCGTGGTCGGTAGTAATGGGTTTCAGTAGGCCTTTAAAGAAAGTTGTGGTACCGATGTACAACTACAAATAATATAAATGATAACACACAACAATGAGTTTTGTGTCATATAATTTTATATATGTGTGTTTAAAATGTGTCCTAAACATGGAAGGCAGACCCTGGTAGAGAAAGAATATTGCTAAAACTGTTAAATTGGAATTGCTGCTTAACAGTTTTAGCAATTTTCAATCTCTCTGCTGCCATCTGGCGGCAGAAGTTGCTAATGCAACTCTTCACATTTATTTTCGCTTTAAAACTGGTCATTATCAATCAATCAATCAATGTTTATTTATATAGCCCCAAATCACAAATAGGGGTTAGAAATCCATTAAAGTTGGTTGGATAGTTAAATTGGTATCTAAACTTACAGTATGACCAAGGGGTCACGGTGCATTGTAACATGCATCAATTTGAAAATATTATTTATGTTTCTTACGATTATATGGATATTGTTCATATTTTTACATGATCTATGTTTTAACGACACTGGCCCTTGCAGTCAACTGAAAAAAAAAAATGTCCATTCGACAAATTTAGTTGCTTAACCCTCGATCTTGATGAATAAAAATGATCTAATTCACACATAAAGGCGTGTCGTAATTTCACTGCTCCTCTCGGGAGTAACACTTGGCCACCAGATGGCCTAAAGTGTCAATATCTTGCTATCAAGATCCCATTAATGCAATACACTTAAGTGATACATGCAATGTGTGTGGGAATTCTGCATGAAGGGACATCATTCAGTCCAATGATGAGGCTACAGTCCAACAGTTTGCTCACATCCATCGAGACTTAATTAGGAGTGATGTCCTGTGAAAGGTAGAATAGCCCGACCAAAAAAAGTAATCCAAAATGAGTCTTTGCATCTGCTGCTGCTTGAGTCCCCGTGAAGGTGCCTTAAAGGCACGGTGACACACACACTTAAAGGAGGCAGCACGGTGCTACAATCCACACCATCTCCCCGACACCAACGCGAAAGAAGAGTGCGATATTTGGCACGATGGTGCGTTAACGAGATGGTGTTTTCACACTTCGACCAGCTTAAAAAGTAATCTTACTGGGCATTGCGCTAATTGTGGTTGCGATCCACACATATACAAACCCCGTTTCCATATGAGTTGGGAAATTGTGTTAGATGTAAATATAAACGGAATACAATGATTTGCAAATCATTTTCAACCCATATTCAATTGAATGCACTACAAAAACAGGATATTTGATATTCAAACTCATGAACTTTATTTTTTTTGCAAATAATAATTAACCTAGAATTTCATGGCTGCAACACGTGCCAAAGTAGTTGGGAAAAGACATGTTCACCACTGTGTTACATCACAATTTCTTTAACAACACTCAATAAACGTTTGGGAACTAAGGAAACTATTTGTTGAAGCTTTGAAAGTGGAATACTTTACCATTCTTACTTGATTTACAGCTTAAGTTGTTCCGAAGTCCGTGGTCTCGTTGTCGTATTTTACGCTATATAATGCGCCACACATTTTTGATGGCAGACATGTCTGGACTGCAGGCGGGCCAGGAAAGTACCCGCACTCTTTTTTTACGAAGCCACGCTGTTGTAACACGTGGCTTGGCATTGTTTTGTTGAAATAAACAGGGGCATCCATGATATCGTTGCTTGGACGACAACATATGTTGCTCCAAAACCTGAATGTACCTTTCAGCATTAATTATCCATTCACAAATGTGTAAGTTACCCATGCCTTGGGCACTAATACACCCCCATACCATCACAGATGCTGGCTTTTGAACTTTGGGCCTATAAAAATCGGGATGGTTATTTTCCTCTTTGTTTCGGAGGACATCACATCCACAGTTTCCAAATATAACTTGAATTGTGGACTCGTCAGACCACAGAACACTTTTCCACTTTGCATCAGTCCATCTTAGATGATCTCGGGCCCAGCCAAGCCGGCGGCGTTTCAGGATATTGTTAATAAATGGGTTTGGCTTTGCATAGTAGAGTTTTAACTTGCACTTACAGATGTAGCGACCAACTGTAGTTACTGACAGCGGTTTTTTTAAGTGTTCCTGAGCCCATGTGTTGATATCCTTTACACACTGATGTCGGTTTTTGATGCAGTACCGCCTGAGGGCTCAAAGGTCCGTAATATCATCGCTTACGTGCAGTGATTTCTCCAGATTCTTTGAACCTTTTGATGATTTTACAGACCGTAGATGGTAAAATCCCTAAATTCCTTGCCATAGCTCGTTGAGAAATGTTTTTCTAAAACTGTTCGACAATTTGCTTACAAATTGGTGACCCTCGCCCCATCCTTGTTTGTTAATGACTTAGCATTTCATGGAAGCTGCTTTTATACCCAATCATGGCACCCACCTGTTACCAATTAGCCTGCACACCTGTGGGTTGTTCCAAATAAGTGTTTGAGGAGCATTTCTCAACTTTAGCAGTATTTATTGCCACCTTTCCCAACTTATTTGTCACGTGTTTCTGGCATCAAATTCTAAAGGCAATGATTATTTGCCCCCCAAATTTTTTTTCCCGTTTTAACATCAAATATGTTGTGTTTGTAGGAAATTCAATTGAATATGGGTTGAAAATGATTTGGAAATCATTGTATTCCGTTTATACACAAACCTCTTCATGTGCGCTCCAAAATGATTAACAATCACTTTGTATTCCACACAACCGGCAAGAAAATCCAGAACAATAGCAACCTTTACCACAAAATGTATTTTCCTTTGGATTTAAAACTCCTTCCATTAATCCACAGCGCATTCGAAAACTTTTGTTTCCATTATTCCCCATCCAAAAATTCCTTCGAAAAAACACTCTGTCACCGGTCTTTCTTTGCTTTGGACCTGCATCTGCTCCGATACATTCTTGATAGTCGCGTCATGTTCGTAGTGCAATATAAGATCATTCCTTGATGTTTTCTGCTTATTAAACATCAACATAGCCATGAGAGACGTAATATTCGTAATTTGTGTCAATATTACAGTGCACGTCACAACAGAACAACGCTGGTAATTTGTTTGGGAGCCACAGACGGCTAGTGTGACGTCACATACTTTTGTCCACGCTAAAAAGAAATAAGCGTCCCCAAGTGTACGGAAGGCACTCTGTGTATGACCAATAGTTGCATTCGAGAAAATGCGTAGACAAAAACAAAAACTATGACTTGTGTGAACAGTTGGGAATGGTTATGTGAGGTAAAACTTTTCATGAACTCACCTTAATGTGTCTTCTTAAATTTGTGTGGACGTCTTATATGAAGAGAGCAGTGTGGATGTTGGTTTATTGGATAAACATTAATAAAAAAAAAAAGTTTACTGTAAATGCATGAATGTGTGTAAAAATGGCCAAGGAAATGCATTATTGTAGATTTCCTGGATGCAGTCTTTGTCACGAAAGGAAATATCTGCACCAAGAATCCCTCTGCCATTTTAAAGTATCTTTCTTGGATTTTTTTTGTGTCATCAGCCTGAAGCGTCCCTCTGTCTCCGACTCCCTCGTTGCTACGTGGCATGTGGGTGTCTTACTATTTTGCTTTCTGGTTTCGATGACCTGCCCTAGCTTGCCTCTGATTGGACAGTCTGTAGTATTTTGCCCTAACCTTAGCCAATCGTGACTCATCATTTGTAAACCAACTAATCATTGTGGATTACCTCTGTATTTTTGCAGTCCATTTTACATATTTCCAGCTTGTAGCTTTGTTCTAAGCTACCTCGTTACTTGGGTTACAAAATAACTAAGCTACAGGAATCGATACTGGTTGAAAAAGTAGCGAAGATACCGCCACGCTCCTGGGAAATGTCGTTAAAGGGGAACATTATCACCAGACCTATGTAAGCGTCAATATATACCTTGATGTTGCAGAAAAAAGACCATATTTTTTTAACCGATTTCCGAACTCTAAATGGGTGAATTTTGGCGAATTAAACGCCTTTCTATTATTTGCTCTCGGTATGTAGTCAATCCGGCATTTTCTCAAACAACATTATGAACATCGAGTCAAATCAGCTCTGTTATTTTCCGTTTTTTCGACTGTTTTCCGTACCTTGAAGAAATCATGCCTCGTCGGTGTGTTGTTGGAGGGTGTAACAACACGATCAGGGACGGATTCAAGTTGATTTACGTAGAGTGTGCATCGATTAGCACGGCATACTAATCGATGCTAACATGCTATTTAGGCTAGCTGTATGTACATTTGTAGCTATATTTGCATCCAGCCTTTCCCTCCATCCACATTTAATGCCAAACAAACACATACCAATCGACGGATATAAGTTGCTTCAGTGTCACAAAATGCGAAAGTCCTGATCGTTTGGTCTGCACATTTTACCTGCGATGCTAAGGCAGACATGGCACAGAGATGTATGGATATCCTGCAGATGCATTTCCAACCATAAAGTCAACAAAATCACAAAGGTGAGTTTTGTTGATGTTATTGACTTATGTGCTAATCAGACATATTTGGTCACGGCATGACTGCCAGCTAATCAATGCTAACATGCTATTTAGGCTAGCTGTATGTACATTTGTAGCTATATTCGCATCAGACTTCCGGTTCCGGGTCAACGTGAATGACTGCTCGCTGACTGCTCTTGTTGCAAAAAAGCTAAGTATTGTTCTATCTGTGTGATTTTAACTGTTTTGCAGCTTTATTTACAACTTCTCGAACATATTTAATAGTTCAATTTAACTTGCAAATCACCCGATCTCTGTCTCACCACTTCGCCCTCAGCTAGCTAGCTGCTAAGCTAACGAGGCTAGCGGAGAAAGGCAGCGCCGGTCTGAAGGAAGCTTCTCCCCCGCCACCGTGACCACCACTTCCTGAAGACAGCTGGCACCCCACTCGGCGACGGAAAGTTTCTGTGAGTATGGCTTCCTGCGCTTCGTGCACTTTACTCATGGATATGTTGGCTTTGCTAGAGAGCCGTGTCCGCCAGTTAGAGCAGTGTAATTTCGTAACTTTAGATGTTGCGGACACATCTGCTAGCGTTAGCTGTAGCGAGCTAACTAGCCCAGCTTGTAGCAGCCCTAACCAGCCTACAAGCTACGGTGTACCGGTTGAGACGTATAATAGATTTAGCCCTTTAGCTAGTCCTACACCCCAGTCTACCGGGCACCACACTTTAGTCATAGGGGACTCCATCACCCGAAACATAAAGCTTAGCAAACCAGCCACAATTAAGTGTATTCCCGGGGGCAGAGCACCTGACATTGAAGCTAATCTTAGGGAGCTAACTCGCAACAGGTCTAGTAAACACGTACGGCAGGCTAACCGCACCACTAGTTATGCGAATATAGTAATACACGTTGGCTCCAATGACGTTAGGATGAGACAATCAGAGATTACAAAGAGAAACATAGCCAGGCCTTGTAATCTCGCCAGAAAGATGTCCAGGCATCGAGTAATTGTCTCTGGCCCCCTGCCTGGGAGAGGCAATAATGAGAGATATAGCAGATTAGTCTCTCTTAACAAGTGGCTGGATAGCTTCTGCAGACAACAGGGATTTACGTTTATTGATAATTGGCCCTCTTTCTGGGGCAAACCTGGCTTGCTGAGGAGAGACGGCCTTCACCCTAACCAGGAAGGCGCTATCCTCTTGTCTTGGAACATAGACTTCGCAGTGAGCCACATTTGACTAACTGCACTAGAGCAAGCCCGGTCACAGGCAATTACAGAGCCTGCTAGCCTGGGTATAGAGTCAGTTAAGCTAGAACTAGCCAGCGCCAGGCTGGACGACCCCTGTACACATAGCAATTTTCGTAGAACAATACACAACTCACAAATTGTTTTTTCTACTGTGTCTATGACTACGTCAGAGTTAGACATGCGTTCTACTGAGGTGGCAAATTATGATGCGTTCAGTTTATCGCAGCGCCAAGTAGACAATCTGAAAATTCCCGTCATATCAATTCCTAGATATGGTCGTAATTATTTTAAGTACACTGAGCATAATAAACGCAACATTATTAATATTGCTACTACGGATAATTTTATCAACAACTCCTTAAAACAGCCCACTACCTATAATATGGGCTTTCTAAACATCAGATCTTTGTCCCCCAAAATGTTATTAGTCAATGAGGTCATTAGAGACAACAACCTTAACATCATCGGTCTTAGCGAAACCTGGCTTAAACCAGACGACTTTTTCGCGATAAATGAGGCATCCCATCCTAACTATACGAATGCGCATATTGCCCGTCACCTCAAAAGGGGAGGGGGTGTCGCACTAATATACAACGAAAACTTTAACTTTAGTCCTAACTTAAATAATAAATATAAATCGTTTGAGGTGCTTTCTATGAAGTCTGCCACACCTCTGCCTCTGTGCCTGGCCGTTATCTACAGCCCCCCAGGGCCCTATTCGGACTTTATTAGTGAATTCTCAGAGTTTGTTGCTGATCTAGTGACGCACGCCGATAATATAATTATAATGGGGGACTTTAATATCCATATGAATACCCCATTGGACCCACCGTGCGTGGCGCTCCAGACTATAATTGATAGCTGTGGTCTTACACAAATAATAAATGAACCGACGCATCGCAGCGGTAATACGATAGACCTAGTGCTTGTCAGAGGTATCACCGTTTCCAAAGTTACGATACTCCCGTATACTAAAGTATTGTCCGATCATTACTTTATAAAATTCGAAGTTCAGACGCATGTTCGTCAAACTAATAATAATAATAACTGCTATAGCAGCCGCAACATTAATGCTGCCACAACGACGACTCTTGCGGACCTACTGCCCTCGGTAATGGCACCGTTCCCAAAGTATGTGGGCTCTATTGATAACCTCACTAACAACTTTAACAACGCCCTGCGCGAAACCATTGATAGTATAGCACCGCTGAAGTTAAAAAAGGTTCCAAAAAGGCGTACGCCATGGTTTACTGAAGAAACTAGAGCTCAGAAATTATTATGTAGAAAGCTGGAACGCAAATGGCGCACGACTAAACTTGAGGTGCACCATCAAGCATGGTGTGATAGTTTAATAACTTATAAACGCATGCTTACCTTAGCTAAAACTAATTATTACTCAAATCTCATCCGCATTAATAAAAACGATCCAAAATTTTTGTTAAGTACAGTAGCATTGCTAACCCAACAAGGGACTCCTTCCAGTAGCTCCACCCATTCGGCAGATGACTTTATGAAGTTCTTTAATAAGAAAATTGAACTTATTAGAAAGGAGATTAAAGACAATGCGTCCCAGCTACAACTGGGTTATAGTAACACAGATACGATTGTATATACGGCGGATACTGCATATATCCAAAATAGTTTCTCTCGTTTTGATGAAATAACATTAGAAGGATTGTTACAACGTGTAAATGGAATAAAACAAACAACATGTTTACTTGACCCACTTCCTGGGAAACTTAGCAAGGAGCTTTTTGTATTATTAGGTCCATCAGTGCTAAATATTATAAACGTATCACTTTCCTCGGGCACTGTTCCCCTTGCATTCAAAAAAGCGGTTATTCATCCTCTCCTTAAAAGACCTAACCTCGATCCTGACCTCATGGTAAACTACCGACCGGTGTCTCACCTTCCCTTTATTTCGAAAATCTTCGAAAAAATTGTTGCAGAGCAGCTAAATGAACACTTAGCGTTTAACAATCTATGTGAAACCTTTCAATCCGGTTTCAGGGCAAATCACTCGACTGAGACAGCCCTCGCAAAATTGACTAATGATCTATTGCTAACGATGGACTCTGATGCGTCATCTATGTTGCTGCTCCTCGATCTTAGCGCTGCTTTCGATACCGTCGATCATAATATTTTATTAGAGCGTATCAAAACACGAATTGGTATGTCAGACTCAGCCCTGTCATGGTTTAACTCTTATCTTACTGATAGGATGCAGTGCGTCTCCCATAACAGTGTGACCTCGGACTATGTTAAGGTAACGTGTGGAGTTCCCCAGGGTTCGGTCCTTGGCCCTGTACTCTTCAGCATCTACATGCTGCCGCTGGGTGACGTCATACGCAAATACGGTATTAGCTTTCACTGTTATGCTGATGACACCCAACTCTACATGCCCCTAAAGCTGACCAACACGCCGGACTGTAGTCAGTTGGAAGCGTGTCTTAATGAAATTAAACAATGGATGTCCGCTAACTTTTTGCAACTTAATGCCAAAAAAACGGAAATGCTGATTATCGGTCCTGCTAGACACCGACCTCTATTTAATAATAAAACTTTAACATTTGACAACCAAATAATAAAACAAGGTGACTCTGTAAAAAATATGGGTATTATCTTCGACCCAACTCTCTCCTTTGAGTCACACATTAATAGCGTTACTAAAACGGCCTTCTTTCATCTCCGTAATATCGCTAAAATTCACTCCATTTTGTCCACTAAAGACGCCGAGATCATTATCCATGCGTTTGTTACGTCTCGTCTCGATTACTGTAACGTATTATTTTCAGGTCTCCCCATGTCTAGCATTAAAAGATTACAGTTGGTACAAAATGCGGCTGCTAGACTTTTGACAAGAACAAGAAAGTTTGATCATATTACGCCTGTACTGGCTCACCTGCACTGGCTTCCTGTGCACTTAAGATGTGACTTTAAGGTTTTACTACTTACGTATAAAATACTACACGGTCTAGCTCCAGCCTATCTTGCCGATTGTATTGTACCGTATGTCCCTGCAAGAAATCTGCGTTCAAAAGACTCCGGCTTATTAGTGATTCCTAGAGCCCAAAAAAAGTCTGCGGGCTATAGAGCGTTTTCCGTTCGGGCTCCAGTACTCTGGAATGCCCTCCCGGTAACAGTTCGAGATGCTTCTTTTCTTTCTCCTATGTCCCCCCCTATCTTGTGGAGGGGGTCCGGTCCGATGACCATGGATGAAGTACTGGCTGTCCAGAGTCGAGACCCAGGATGGACCGCTCGTCGGGACCCAGGATGGACCGCTCGCCTGTGTATCGGTTGGGGACATCTCTACGATGGATCCGCTTTAAACTGAACTCTCGCGGCTGTGTTGGAGCCACTATGGATTGAACTTTCACAGTATCATGTTAGACCCGCTTGACATCCATTGCTTTCGGTCCCCTAGGGAGGGGGGGTTGCCCACGTATGAGTCCTCTCCAAGGTTCTCATAGTCATCATTGTCACTGGCGTCCCACCGGGGGTGAGTTTTCCTTGCCCTTATGTGGGTTCTTCCGAGGATGTCATAGTCGTTGTGGTTTGTACAGTCCTTTGTGATTTAGGGCTATATAAATAAACATTGATTGATGGATTGACTATCTTTCACAATCATTATGAAAGACAGGAAGTCAAATGTATTTGTTTTTTATGAATTCTCACTCGTAAATAAAAGTCCACTTACAATGGAGTCAATGGGAGGTACTCTATTTCGCCCATGAAATCCAATAAATAACCATCAAAAAACGCCAACAATACTCCATTTACATTTTGTGACTTTAATGTTAACCAAGTATTATTGATATTATTATTATAAGCACTAACGCAGACAAAGTAGTGCGCTGTGATCACAGAGCACTAACGAGCCGGTGAGCTGTTTTCTCGCCTCGGAGCTCGTGACAGTTTATTCTAGATCATTTATAATGGCTCCCACCTTGATAGCAGAAGACAGAGGACATAATCCAAAAAGTTGGTCAATTTTGGCATACAATTTAGACCCGGGGACACCAAAAAAGACACACCTCTTTCCTCTTTGCAAGGATTATGAGTCATTCATTATCTGATTGGGAATATATGAACATCCCATCAATTGTAATCCCCGTGAGAGCAAACATTGTACAGTAAGTAATGTTTTATTATGTTTGTCATATCTCATGAAGTCTACAGTGAGTAGTAATCAGCAATGCTGTTGAAGGAAAAAGCAAACATCGAGATGTGTCTTTTAAATTAATACACAATAGTATACTTAAAAAAGACCCAAAGATGTAAATATTACATGCTATTATTAATGTGCCTGTTACTACATTACATAGAGTGTACATATAAAACATTGATGGAAGTTTGGATGTTTTTTTTAAGCACTTTATGGGCAGAATAGAGTGGCTCCCTTAGGCTCCATTGTAAGCAGACTTTTATTTACGAGTTAAAATGTACAGTATATAAAAAATAAAAACATATGTGTGCTTGTGGGGAGTGCTCAGAGAGTATGGGGTATCGGACTGTCTTATTGTGGCAGTCCGTTCCCTGTATGATCAGTGTCAGAGTTTGGTCCGCAATGCCGGCAGTAAGTTGAACACATTTCCAGTGAGGGTTGGACTGCGCCAAGGCTGTCCTTTGTCACCGATTCTGTTCATAACTTTTATGGACAGAATTTCTAGGCACAGTCAAGGCGTTGAGGGGTTCCTGTTTGGTGGCCGTGGGATCAGGTCTCTGCTTTTTGCAGACGATGTGGTCCTGATGGCTTCATCTGGCCGGGATCTTCAGATCTCACTGGATCGGTTCATGCCGAGTGTGAAGCGGCCGGAATGAGACGGGACTCTCGCTGCTGTCTTGGATCCGCTTGAACTGAACTCTCGCGGCTGTGTTGGAGCCACTATGGATTGAACTTTCACAGTATCATGTTAGACCCGCTCGACATCCATTGCTTTCGGTCCCCTAGAGAGGGGGGGTTGCCCACATCTGAGGTCCTCTCCAAGGTTTCTCATAGTCAGCATTGTCACTGGCGTCCCACTGGATGTGAATTCTCTCTGCCCACTGGGTGTGAGTTTTCCTTGCCCTTTTGTGGGTTCTTCCGAGGATGTTGTTGTCGTAATGATTTGTGCAGTCCTTTGAGACATTTGTGATTTGGGGCTATATAAATAAACATTGATTGATTGATTGATTGATATTTGCATCCAGCGTTTCCCTCCACCCACATTTAATGTCAAACAAACACTTACCAATCGACAGATTTAAGTTGCTCCAGTGTCCCAAGATGTGAAAGTCCCGATCGTTTGGTCTGCAAATTTTACCGGCGATGCTAAGGCAGACATGGCCGAATAGCGTCAATAGCTATTCGCTCAATGGCTTCAGTTTCTTTTTCAATTTCGTTTTCGCTATCTGCCTCCATACTCCAACCATCCGTTTCAATATATGCATAATCTGTTGAATCGCTTAAGCCGCTGAAATCCGAGTCTGAATCCGAGCTAATGTCGCTATATCTTGCTGTGCAATCAGCCATGTTTGTTTGTATTGGCATCACTGGATGACGTCACAGGAAAATGGATGGTGGCTTCACAGATAGCGAAAATCAGGCACTTTAAAGCCTTTTTTCGGGATATTCCATGATGGGTAAAATTTTGAAAAAAACTTTGAAAAATAAAATAAGCCACTGGGAACTGATTTTTATTGGTTTTAACCCTTCTGAAATTGTGATAATGTTCCCCTTTAAGCACCACCCAAAATTGTAGTTTAAACACTCCAGATAGGGAGAATACTGAGATGCAAACTGAAGGTATTATTATTTTATTACATTCTACAGGAATGCCTCATGTCTCTGTGGTATTAAAAAAATTACTAAAGATTAAATCATCACCTCACCATATCGTTAAAGTGTGCCAGTGGAGGTGTGTGATGAAAGGCATTAGAATGGCGATGCTGTGACTGATATCTGCGATGTGAGAACAGCACTGGGGAAAAACACGATGGTGTTCAGTTGTACTGACCAACAGGGACGCAGTCAAGCAGTCGTCAGTCCCACCTGAGCATCTCCTATATAAAGTACTTTCTCAGTTGGATGGCTGGAGAGAAAAGTAAATTGGTGCAGTTTATACAGAGCTGCTCACCATTGGGATTCTTAACCAGAGGTGGGTAGTAACGCGCTACATTTACTCCGTTACATCTACTTGAGTAACTTTCGGGATAAATTGTACTTCTAAGAGTAGTTTTTATGCAACATACTTTTACTTGAGTATATTTATAGAGAAGAAACGCTACTTTTACTCCGCTACATTTATCTACATTCAGCTCGCTACTCGCTACTTTTTTTTATCGATCTATTAATGTTTGTTTTGGTTTTTCAAAGTAGGATCCACGCATGCCTGCGTTTCACCAATCACATGCAGTCACTGGTGACGTTGGACCAATCAAAAGGAGCCAGGCGGTCACATGACCGTCACACGTAAAACCCGATTTCAGCCATTTAGTGGTCAATTGTACGGAATATGTACTGTACTGTGCAGTCTACTAATAAAAGTTTCAATCAATCAATCAAAAGTGTAAAGGAAAAAATACACTTTTTATTTCAACCGTACTTCCCGTCAAAAGCCTAAAGACTGATCGCACAGTTCCTGTTTTCACAATAAAAGTGCCGCTTCATCGCGCCTGCGCTAACAAAATAAGAGTCTTCGAAAGCCAGAGCATACAAGCTAACAAACTACGGAGTTTGCCGCCAATGTATTTATTGTAAAGTGTATAAAAACGAATATGGAAGCTGGACAAATAAGATGCCAAAAACCAACGAGTTTCATGTGGTATTGGACAGAAAGGAGGAACTTTTTTTCCTCCTCCATTTGAAAACGTGGACGTTATCAGCACTATACTGTCTGATTCCAATCAATGCAAGTCATCAGAATCAGGAAATACACCAACTTATATTCCTGTCTTCATGAAAGATAATAATCTATATGTTAAACATGCATGTATGTTCATTAAAACACCTTTAACATGTGAACAAAAACGGCAAAATAATATAAATTATATACTGTATATATAAATGTATGAATGTATATATATATATATATATATATATGTATATATATATATATATATATATATATATATATATATATATATATATATGTATATTCTACAGGATATGTGTGTGTATGTATATGTATATATGAGGTAGATCACCTCGTCTTGGTCATTTATTAAGTAATTGATTAACTTTAAAAAACTTATTGGGGTGTTACCATTTAGTGGTCAATTGTACGGAATATGTACTGTACTGTGCAATCTATTAATACAAGTTTCAATCAATCAATCAATCAATGCCTACTGAGCCTATGGTGCTGTTAAGTTATTGTGGCTCAATGTGCCTTAATTTTTTTTATTTTAATGTAGTATTATTTAATATATATTATTGTTTTAGCTGCTTAAGAGATATTCATGGCTCTGAATTTGCTCGTTGCTATTTTTATGTTTCTGTGCATTATTTGTTGCCGTAATCATTAAACAAATAGGTTACTCATCAGTTACTCAGTACTTGAGTAGTTTTTTCACAACATACTTTTTACTTTTACTCAAGTAAATATTTGGGTGACTACTCCTTACTTTTACTTCAGTAATAAATCTCTAAAGTAACAGTACTCTTACTTGAGTACAATTTCTGGCTACTCTACCCACCTCTGTTCTTAACCGAGCTGAGCCTCCCACCCGCAACCTTGTTTTTATATCCTCCCTCACGAGTGACTTCTCACAATGATCTATCTCATGTGTTGCACTTGAGCACGACAACGGAAGACCTCAGGTGGCGTCATTTCCACTTTGTTTATTTTGCAGGGTTTTTTTTTTTTAATTGGGGTTTCATCAAAGCTTTAGGGCCTTATTGACAGCTTAGCCAGAATTTGATTTGCTGTGGGATTGCCCACAAAGCGGCAAGGTCTAATCGGCGCGTGGCAAGCCACCCTGTGATGTTATTGCATGACGTGCCCCTGCACACTCTGCAGTCTGCCATTTTCCTCCTCCAACCACCTGCTATTGTCTTAGCTGGATCACATGTCCGTGTCTATTATGCTTCTGCCCTA
Source organism: Nerophis ophidion (assembly GCF_033978795.1). Taxonomy (NCBI): domain Eukaryota; kingdom Metazoa; phylum Chordata; class Actinopteri; order Syngnathiformes; family Syngnathidae; genus Nerophis; species Nerophis ophidion. Next base: position 25,770,008 of record NC_084619.1, read on the forward strand.
CTTCTCAAGCCGCATGACTGGGGCTGGTTCAGTCAGTGCACATCGACTAATTGGCTTAAACAAAAAGAGCCGAAATAGGCTGCAGCCTCTTCCTGCACGACCCGTCTACTTCCTCCTGTTGCTGTGCTGAAAGCTGCTCGGCTCCCATTCAGCTTCGGATTGCAGTCGTGCAGAGTCAACATTTCCCCTTCCCCGGAGGGAGACAAATATAATGACAGCCTAAAAGGGCTTCTTACCTGCACATGAGAATGTTTGATTGATTTTCTGCTTGCAGCGTGACGCAAAGCATCGTTATTTTTTTTTTTTTATAAACATACTACATTTTGTAGTGATTTCATCGTACTACTACAACACCCAATTTGTGATCACATATTTTGGTAGAATATCGTTTCGATTTTCATTCTGAGAAATGTCCACCTCCAGCATTGCTGAGATTTAAAAAAACCCTGAAGTATGCGTTGCATGTTTACATTACTGGTCACAAATGGCAGCTATTGCAAACCTTCGAGAGAGCATTTTTGCCCTCTTCTATTCTGCAGAATCATGCACAGACTAAATGTTCAGGTATTGGAGCGAATCGGAATAAAAGTCGAATAAAAATGGGTTATTTCTAAATACACTTCAAAAAAGGCACACAGAGCTGGAAGACATGTTTTAAATGAATCAATTTCGTGACCCAATTATAAAAAAAAAACACACATCTGAGCAGCTAATTGGCTCACAGAGTTACAATTGCTCTGTGATTAAGGACAAACAACACAAATTAAAAGGCATTTGAATTTTGCTCGGAATATATCCTACAGACTTTTTACCAGGAACACTGCAAATGGTAATCAAATATATAAGTATGAGATTAAGTATGATTTTATTGTGGTTTTCTTTGGCGTCCTGCATTGCAAACCGAGTCTAACAGTTAGTTATTTTTTTTATTTTTTATTATCCTTTCAAAGAGCCATTCAGAAAACTGGCTTGTTATTATATATACCGTATTTACATGAATTGCCGCCGGGGCGCTAATTAATTTAAAACCTCTTCTCACTCCTGCGCTTACCAAAGGCATGCGGTAAAAGTAAGCATGCGCTAATTATTTTAAAACCTCTTCTCACTTTTGCACTTACCAAAAGTGTGCAGTAAAAATTGGAGTGTGATGTAAGCTTGGACCTTAAATCCTACTGAATAGCTCTTAATCTTCTTCTTTTTATGCAATTTCAAATTACCGGTATTGAAATCAGCCTCCTCCATTTTGAAAATGATGACAGGGGAAGTGTCACTCGTGATGTCACGAGTATGACCAGGCGGTAATTCAAGGCAGGCGCATACTATATGCCCTGTGGCAATTCAAGGAAATACGGTATATAGTTTTTTAGAGATAAACAATCACTGGAAGCAGTTATAAGATCAGGATTAGAAGCATTCAAACTAACACCCATCCATCCATCCATCCATTTCCTACCGCTTATCCCTTTCGGGGTCGCGGGGGGTGCTGGAGCCTCTCGCAGCTACATTCGGGCAGAAGGCGCAGTTCACTCTGGACAAGTCGCCACCTCACCACAGATAGACAGACAACATTCACACCCACATTCACACACTAGGGTCAATTTAGTGTTGTCAATCAACTTATCCCCAGGTGCATGTTTTTGTAGGTGGGAGGAAGCCGGAGTACCCGGAGGGAACCCATGCAGTCAAGGGGAGAACATGCAAACTCCACACAGAAAGATCCTTAGCGCAGGATCGAACCCAGGACCTTCGCATTGTGGTGCCCTCCAACTAACACATCCCAACCAATTGCTGAGTTATATTGAAACTTTAGCCTTGTGTACACGGTAAAATGTATTTAATTTGATCATAATTTAGATTAGAATGTTACTGTGTACATGGACCCTGAAAAAAATTATCCAATTATGGTATGAGTTTTTATACATCACACCTTAAATTGGATACTTTATTTTAACACACATACCGTTAACGGAAGTAGAAGAATAAGAACCAATGACTTCCGCTGTAAACAAACATGGTTATTTAGTTATCAATTTTTTCTTCTGTTCACTACCTTTGTTTTGCCTCTCTTTTTGAAATGGCGCTGTTCTTTGCCCTCCATGTTGTGACATGTACAGCTTGCCATAGTTTCTGTCGTCGCGGATGTTACATGCCTGAGGCTAGCAGTTAGCACTTGGAGATGCTTTAAGGTCGTAAATAAAACAGCTCGTTACATCCACACATGACACTCCAGACCATACTTTTGTTTTTTCTAGTCTTGATTTTAGGGCAACAAACAACAGCATATAAATGATAAATGGGTTGAACTTCTATAGCGCTTTTCTACCTTCAAGGTATTCAAAGCGCTTTGACACTACTTCCACATTTACCCATTCACACACACATTCACACACTGATGGAGGGAGCTGCCATGCAAGGCGCTAACCAGCACCCATCAGGAGCAAGGTTGAAGTGTCTTGCTCAGGACACAACGGACGTGACGAGGTTGGTACTAGGTGGGGATTGAACCAGGGACCCTCGGGTTGCGCACGGCCACTCTTCCACTGCGCCACGCCACGCTACGTCTGTCCATGTTGAATGGTGGGAGACGGCAGCAAGACAATCCAAGACTATTAAATTTAGGCCCCCATCCACCCCCACAGTATAGCTGACATCAAAGACATGCGCAGTCAGGATAATTTTGACCCAAATTTCGGGAGAGGTGTTTATATGCGCTCCAATTTGAATGACTACTGGCATAAACCATTTGTCGCAACTGACAATTCATTCTCTTTGTTTACATAAAAGAGCCATTCAAAGGATATATCTTGTTTGCCAACATCACATCTATAAAGGTTATACAAACCCGGTTTCCATATGAGTTGGGAAATTGTGTTTGATGTAAATATAAACGGAATACAATTATTTGCAAATCCTTTTCAACCCACATTCAATTGAATGCACTACAAAGACAATATATCTGATGTTCAAACTCATAACCTTTATTTTTTTTTTGCAAATAATAATTAAATTAGAATTTCATGGCTGCAACACGTGCCAAAGTAGTTGGGAAAGGGCATGTTCACCACTCTGTTACATCACATTTTATTTGAACAACAGTCAATAAACATTTGGGAACTGAGGAAACTAATTGTAAAGCTTTGAAAGTGGAATTCTTTACCATTCTTGCTTGATGTAGAGCTTCAGTCGTTCAACAGTCCGGGGTCTCCGCTGTCGTATTTCACGCTTCATAATGCGCCACACATTTTCGATAGGAGACATGTCTGGACTGCAGGCGGGCCAGGAAAGTACCCGCACTCTTTTACTACAAAGCCACGCTGTTGTAACATGTGGCTTGGCATTGTTTTACTGAAATAAGCAGGGGCTTCCATGATACCGTTGCTTGGATATGTTGCTCCAAAACCTGTGTGGACCATTCAGCTTTAATGGTGCCTTCACAGATGTGTAAGTTACCCATGCCTTGGGCACTAATACACCCCCATACCATCACAGATGCTGGCTTTTGAACTTTGCGCCTGGTTGTTTTCCTCTTTGTTCCCGAGGACACCACGTCTACAATTTCCAAATATAATTTGAAATGTGGACTCGTCAGACCACAGAACACTTTTCCACTTTGCATCAGTCCATCTTAGGTGAGCTCGGGCCCAGCCAAGCCGGAGGCGTTTCAGGAATGAATGATAAATGGCTTTCCCTTTGCATGGTAGAGTTTTAACTTGCACTTATAGATGGAACAACCAACTGTAGTTACTGAAAGTGGTTTTATAAAGTGTTCCTGAGCCTCTGTGGTGATATCCTTTACACACTGATGTCGGTTTTTGATGCAGTACCGCCTGAGGGATCAAAGGTCCGTAATATCATCGCTTACGTGCAGTGATTTCTCCAGATTCTCTGAACCTTTTGATGATTTTACGGACCGTAGATGGTAAAATCCTTAAATTCCTCGCAATAGCTCACTGAGAAATGTTTTTGTAAAATTGTTCAACAGTTTGTTTACAAATTTGTGACCCTCACCTCGTCCTTGTTTGTTAATTACTTATCATTTCATGGAAACTGCTTTTATACCCAATCAGAAGCTGCATTTATACCCAATCATGGCACCCACCTGTTCCTAATTAGCCTGCACACCTGTGGGATTTTCCAAATAAGTGTTTGATGAGCATTCTTTAACTTTATCAGTATTCATTGCCACCTTTCCCAACTTCTCTGTCACGTGTTGCTACATCAAATTCTAAAGTTAATGATTATTTGCACAAAAAATATATGTTTATCAGTTTGAACATCAAATATGTTGTCTTTGTAGCATATTCAACTGAATATGGGTTGAAAATGATTTGCAAATCATCGTATTCCGTTTATATTGACATCTAACACAATTTCCCAACTCATATGGAAACGGGGTTTGTATATTGAAAATACCTCATTATATGCAATGCACCATTGCAGTGCTGCAACCTCTAACCCAATCAATTTAGTTATTATCCTTTGCCAGGAGGTGATGTCAGCGCTGGGGGTCATTTTTTCTGTCAATTAGTTTGCAACATACCTCAAAAAGTTATGGGCAGATTCTGATGAAACCTTTAGGAAATGTCAGAAATGGGCTAAGGTGATTAAATGTTTCGGATGATCCAGATCATCGATTGGATTCAGAATAGTTTTTTTCTATTTTGACATAGGGCATTTTGCAGTTTAATTGCAATTAAGTTATAGATAATGTTGAAGTGCATTGCTAGAAGTTTAGTTGTTTGCCTTGTGTTTTTTGTATTTATTTTTTTACCAAAATTTTAATTTGGCCACATAAATATACAGAACTGTGTAGAAGTCTTGAGCAATGTTCCCTCTAATTTTCCATGTGTCTGAGCTAACGCACAAACTCCTTGAGCATTCCTTGGACCACATGAGAGCAATAAATTATGTCCCAAAGCTGAGTGTCCCAAGTTAAATAAAGTTAGGGACCCGTTACCTCCCTGCTTGGCACTCAGCGTTAAGGGTTGGAATTGGGGGTTAAATAACCATAAATGATTCCCGGGCGCGGCACCGCTGCTGCCCACTGCTCCCCTCACCTCCTAGGGCAGGGATAGAGAACCTATGGCTCTAGAGCCAGATGTGGCTCTTTTGATGACTGCACCTGGCTCTCAGATAAATCTTAGCTGACATTGCTTAACACGATATGTAAAGAATAATTCCGCTCCTAATCACAGTGTCAAAAATAACGTTCAAAATATAAAACATTCTCATGCATTTTCATCCATCCATCCGGTTTCTACCGCACCTGTTCAAGAAGTTGCATTAATGGTAAGAGGTGTTTTATTTATTGTTGGTTAGCCTCAGAATAACAATGTTATTAAAAAGAATAAGAAACGTATTATACTCTAAAAATGTTGGTCTTTCTTAAAAATGCACGCATATAGTTGTATTCAGTGTTAAAAATAGATAAATGATATGGCTCTTACGGAAATACTTTTAAAAATATTTGGCTTGTATGGCTCTCTCAGCCAAAAAGGTTCCCGACCCCTGTCCGAGGGGATGATCAAGGGTGATGGGTCAAATGCAGAGAATAATTTCGCCACATCTAGTATGTGTGTGACAATCATTGGTACTTTAAGTGATCTTGGCCCATTGACAATAAAACATTTAAATCAGTTTTTTCATGAGATGCATGTGTTATGTCTGCGTGGGGATCCTGATTTACAAAGATTTTGAGACATGTAACCCTTACAGGGATGTGAAGTGAATTATACAGCAGTTTTTACGAGAGACTGAAAGCGCTTTACAGGGGGGGTCATTTAGGCGGCCCAGAAGATCACTGCATGTCCTCTTACATCTCTAGAAGAACTGTATAAGAGACACTGCAACAGGAGAGCAAACAGCATCCTCAGGGACTCATCGCACCCAGGTCACCACTGGCTTGAACTCTTGCCCTCAGGGAGGCGCTATAAGACCATCAAAGCAAGGACAAATACACTGAAAAACTATCCTAGTGCTGTTATTGCCCTAAACTCTGCACGTACCTGAACATTCAGCGCTTTATTAACTTGCTTACCTCTGATAGAGATCTACTCTGCAATATGTTTTTAACATCTTATAATGTTTTTCATTTTTAAATTGTTTTATTATTGTTTGTCGCCTTAAGACTATTTTATGTAGGTTGTTTTAAAAGCACTGAGCTGGATTGCTGTCCAATTTCGTTGTTTCCATACGATGACAATAAAGGTATTCTGATTCTGATTCTTTACATGATGAAACCTATTGTCTACATTTTTAAGCTACAATTAAACCAGTGTGGGTGTCACTGGGAGCAGGTGTGTTCAATGTCTTGCCCAAAGACAAAACAGCAGTGACCAGGATGGTGGAAACGGGGATCGAACTGGATGATTTCTACATTTAAAACATTTTCGTGTAGTCTACATAACATGTAATGGTGGTTCATTGGTGGAAAATGTGCATAGAGTGTATTTTACAGACCTATTGGCAAGATGCAAATGAAACTCTTTTCACGATGAGTGTGCATACGCCCCTGCCCGGCAGAAATATTTTGTAGTTTTTTTTTTTAGCTTTCTTGCTTTTATTTTGCATGAATTCCATAGTCAATAGCGACCGCCATCAGCCATCACTTTTGAGTGACTTTCACCACAACAATACATCCTAGATCAGTGGCCCCCAACTTTTTTTGCACCACGGACCGGTTTAATGTAAGCATTGTTTTCAGGTACCCGCTGTGCCAGATAAATACAGGAAAAATAAGTGCATGAAAAACACAACTCACTATGACGCTGAATTAGTGGGAGCCCTGGGCTTGTTTCTTTGCAATGAGATGCAGATGCAAATCAGCTTTTGGCTAAAATCTGTCACATTTATATTTTATATGTTCACCAATTAAAGATGTAGCAAATATAACAAATAGCAACTTCCTATGAGGAGTGTTATTGTACATCTATAAACGAGCTTATTGATGTGTCTGGTGGAACAGGCTAAAGTTAAGTAGGAGGAAATGCAGTCGTTTATAAATGATTTAATGTTTCTCTGTGGCCCAGTAGCAAATGCGTCACGGACCGATACTGGTCCCCGGACCGGTGGTTGAGGACCACTGTCCTGGATGACATAGCAGATTAAAGTTAATTTAAAAGTTAAAGTACCAATGATTGTCACAGACACACTAGGTGTGCTGAATTTTGTCCTGTGTATTTCACCCATCCCCTTGTTCACCCCCCGGGAGGCGAGGGGAGCAGTGAGCAGAAGCGGTGGCTGCGCCCGGGATTCATTTTTGGTGATTTAACCCCCTACTGGGTCCCGTTATTTATAGTCTTTGGTAGGGGTGTCCGATAATATCGGCCTGCCGATATTATCGGACGATAAATGCTTTAAAGTGTAATATCGAAAATTATCGGTATCGGTTTCAAGAAGGAAGATGTAAGACTTTTTAAAACGCCGCTGTGTAGACGGACATAAGGAGAGGTACAGAGCTGCAATAAAACTCAAAGGCACTTCCTTTGGGGGCTGGCCAAGTCACAAAATATCTACGGCTTATCAAATTCTCAAGGCAATGCAAGCCACACTTGGTCAACAGCCATACAGGTCACACTGAGGGTGGCCGTATAAACAACTTTAACACTTTTACAAATATGCGCCACACTGTGAACCCACACAAAACAAGAATGACAAACATATTTGGGGACAACATCCGCACCGTAACACAAAATAAACACTACAGAACAACGCTACAATATACACCTCCCCGCCCCCCGCTTCCCAAAATCCCGCTCCCTGACCCCGCCCACCTCAACCTCCTCCTAGTCTCTCTCAGGTTAGAGCATGTCCCAAATTCCAAGCTGCCGTTTTGAGGCATGTTAAAAAAAATACTGCACTTTGTGACTTCAATAATAAATATGGCAGTGCAATGTTGTCATTTTTTCCATAACTTTAGTTGATTTATTTTGGAAAACTTTGTTACATTGTTTAATGCATCCAGCGGGGCATCACAAAAAAATTAGGCATACTAATGTGTTATTTCCACGAATGTATATATCGGTATCGGTTGATATCGGTATCGGTAATTAAGAGTTGGACAATATCGAATATCGGATATCGGTTTAAAAGCCATTATCTGACATCTCTAGTCTTTGGTATGACCCAGCCGGGGTTTGAACTCACAGCCTACCGATCTCAGGGCGGACACTCAGCGGCTTACCGTGGTTTATTGTCCGTATTAAGGAAGGAGACAAATATGTAAGCGGACAAGAGAGAGGACGGAAGCCCGGCTTAGGTTCAGGTCTGGAAATGTTGCCTGGCTAAGGTTAATCTTTTCCTCAGTCCGTAACTTTCGAATGCTAAACCCTGGATGTGTACATTGACAATAAAAGGCGTTTATTATGTAAATAACTCCTCTGCACAGCTGCTTCGAGTTGTAAGTAATGAAGGCTCAAGGCTATAAGCTAAGCTACCAGCTGCATTGCGAACGTAATAACGAATTACATAACTTACTCGTCAGTTGCCAAACACTGTAGAGAGTGATTCAATTAAAAGTAGTTTTTGGAAAAATCATTCTTTGTTTTGCCGGAGGACGGTGACGCTGTTGTCTTATATTAGAAGGCTAGGCTAGCTACACAACAACTCAAGCTAACATTGCTGACATCATTCACACATTCGTGACCCACTGTTAATACTTACCGTATCATTGTCTTCCACATTACCATAAATAGTAGACACTGGCACCCTTATTAAAATTGTATTATTGGAAAATTCAGATTCATACCCACACAGGTTACTGAAGCAGTACTTTTCCAAATGCTTTGCACACAAAGAGAGACTTCTTCCGAGTTAAAAGTGCATTGCCACAAATCATGAAAGTTAAAAGTAAGGCGCTTTCTTACTTCAGATGAGGCTGAAAGTACCGTATTTTTCGGAGTATAAGTCACTCCGGAGTATAAGTCGCACCTGCCGAAAATGCATAGTAAAGAAGGAAAAAAACATATATAAGTCGCACTGGAGCATGAGTCACATTTTTAGGGAAATTTATTTGATAAAACCCAGCACCAAAAATAGACATTTAGAAGCCAATTTAAAATAAATAAAGAATAGTGAACAGCAGGCTGAATGCGTGTACGATATATGACACATTAATAACCAACTGAGAAGGTGCCTGGTATGTTAACGTAACATATTATGGTAAGAGTCATTCAAATAACTATAACATATAGAACATGCTATAAGTTTACCAAACAATCTGTCACTCCTAATTGCTAAATCTGTTAAGGCTCAGACCCTTGACAAAGGCGCTCATCCTTCTGTGTGCTCCAGTGAGCGCACCTCAGTACACGCCCAGGGATGCGCCGCGCGCGTCCGCCAGCTGTTTTCATTAACCGACAATCACCACACCTGCCGGTAATGAAGGACCTGCCTTCATAAGCCTGCAAAACTTGGCATGCCGGCGCCGGAGTATAGCCTTCCGTACCTTCCCTGTGTTCATCCCCGAGTCACGCTGTCTGTCGTGTGCTTCCGGATCTTCCCTGTCTTCTTCGTGCTTCGTGGTTTTTGTCTCCTCGCTCGCCCAGGACAGCGACGACTCGCTCCTGCCTCTGTACCCCGCTTCCACCCATTTACTACCCTGCCTGTCTTGCCCTTGTCCAACTGCAACGCTTCTCTCAACATGCACCTCCAACACTTACGGTAAAATCCCCCCAGTTAAATCCTGCACATAGCCTTATACAATACACACTCCTCGATCTCATTCACACTCCATTTCCCTAGTTATATTGTTGTATTATTATATATTTATGGTTTGTATAAAATAAATATTTGGACATTACAGCCACCTGGTGTCAGTCTGCCGTCATCTCCCCTTGTTTGAACCTAAACAAAACCACATGAAATCTTATATGTCTAGTCTCTTACGTGAATGAGCTAAATAATATTATTTGATATTTTACGGTAATGTGTTAATAACTTCACACATACGTCGCTCCTGAGTATAAGCCGCACCCCTGGCCAAACTATGAAAAGAATTGCGACTTATTGTCCGAAAAATATGGTATGTGTAGTGACTTGTGCTGGTTAAAACAAACAACAAAATGAATTGATTTACGTGGACCCCAATTTAAACAAGTTGAAAAACTTATTCGGGTTCATTTAATGTTCAATTGTACGGAATATGTACTGTACTGCGCAATCTACTAATACAAGTTTTAATCAATCAGAGCATTTTTGGTCTTTGTGTGGGCATTTTGTTGTGTGGACTACAAATTTTGAAAGAAAATGGCAGACACACTATATCCACATATAGAGATATCCACAGACGCCACAGGTCTAAAAGCGGACTGACAAATTCCAAAGGGACTATTCGGTGGAAGCAGAAAGGAGGACAATATCCATCCATCCATTTTCTACCGCTTATTCCCTTTTGGGGTCGCGGCGCCTATCCCCTTGAATGCGTGGGTTCCCTCCGGGTACTCCGGCTTCCTCCCAATTCCAAAGTCATGTACCTGGGGATAGGTTCATTGGCAACACTAAATTGGCCCTAGTGTGTGAATGTGAGTGTGAATGTTGTCTGTCTATCTGTGTTAGCCCTGCGATGAGGTGGCGACTTGTCCAGGGTGTACGCCGCCTTCCGCCCGATTGTAGCTGTAGGAGGACAATATTGCTTTATAAATATCTCTGCAATTCCTCCGGGATTTGATTTCACTTCTTCAGTATACACATAAGCATGTACCATTAGGTTACAGTAATACTCACACCGGCAGACTTTTTTCGTTTTTATTAAAGTCCATGTGTTCATTTCCACTGCCTGCGGTACGGCGCCACCATCGCACTCCCATTCCAGAGTAATTCACTAAATATACGCAGAGCTTATATTAGACTGACCATACGTCCTCTTTTCCCCGGGCATGTCCTCTTTTAAGGGATTGTCCGGGATGTCCGGACGGGGTTTCAAAAATGCCTCAAATGTCTGGCGTTTTGTGTCAATGTTGCGTGTATTTTCAATGTGCGTACAGGGTTAAGATGGGTTAGAAACAAAACAAATTGTGATGGTGTGCGCACGCAGCAACAGTCGTGAGGGTGGAACAGAGACATAGACAGCGGGAGAGCAAGGTAGTGGATTGATTGTCAATCAAGGCATACTTGGTCAACAGCCATACAGGTAACACTGTGAGTGGCCGTATAAACAATTTTAACACTGTTACAATGAACTCACACCAAACAAGAATGACAAACACGTTTCGGGAGAACATCTGCACCGTAACACAACAGAACAAATACCCAGAACCCCTTGCAACACTGACTCTTCTGGAATGCAACAATACAGTATACACCCGCTTAGTCCCGGCCTTGGCGTGCTGCCCGCCTTGGCACGCAAATACCTGTCCTCTTTTGGGGGATTTCAGAAAATGGACAGCCTAGCTTATATACTTTCTGTGTTGGACAGAAAGTCATGTACGAAAATAGTCAGTCTTCAAGGTGGATTGGATTTGACACTTTTCACATCCTAATGGGCAAGGACGGACATGAAGTCAACTTGTCAAAGGTTTTCCGGTGTAATTTCACCTTATAGGTACATAGTGGATGGTTTGGTAGAGCGGCCGTGCCAGCGACCTGAGGGTTCCTTGTTCGATCCCCGGCTTCTACCAACCTAGTCAGATCCCTTGTGTCCTTGAGCAAGACTCTTCAACCGTACACCTGATGGGTCGTGGTTAGTGGCGTAAGGCAGCTCCCGCCATCAATGTGGGAATGGGTGAATGTGGAAATAGTATCATAGCGCTTTGAATACCTTGAAGGTAGAAAAGCGGTAACCCATTAACCATGCTTTGCCAAAATAGGAGTTAGTTATTTAACTCTGCTGCTATGAGCTAACCTGCAAAACAGCAACACACACGGATAACACCCTGCTAATGACATCAATTGGCTGCGTGTGAAGCACATTAGTGTGTCGACCAGGCAGTTACAGTTTATGTGTGGAGTTGTCCAACTGTTTTTGTGGCCGTAAACACATCACTTGCTGAGCCGAGTGTGTGATCTTTTGACGCAGATGACAGAGCGCGGCCATGCTGTTAAAACGTTTATTTGTTATGAAGTGATTACGGCAAAAAGTGACCAGTTTTGCTAGACAGCGGATTTGTTGCTGATGTCGTTTTGGTGTGGTTATGGCCGACTTTTAATCAATAAAATGATAGTTGATGCTCACCACCTCCTTCTTCTCCTTTTATTTATCTGTTATAACAATTGTTGTTACCTGTCACTCACATAGTTGCCTTGCAAATGGTACAGAATACATTGCTATGTGTTTATCAATGATGTGCAAGCTACTTGGAAAATGTAGTAAGCTAAGTTACAATTTACTCTTGATTAAATGTAGCTAAAGTTAAGCCGGGGTCTCATGGTTATGCGCTGGTTGTTTGTCCAGGATGCAAATGGACGTTTGGAAGCAGCGTGCAGGTGGGAAGAATTTCTTTATTCCAATAAATCAAGCCAAAATATACATAGGTGACTACGGTCCGGGAAGCTATGATAACACTTAGTGAAGTAAAGTGATTTATATTTATATAGCGCTTTTCTCTAGTGACTCAAAGCGCTTGTCACACATATCGATCATGTTTTGTTTTGTCATGTTTTGATTTTGGACATTCAGTCACGTTTTGCACTTCCTGGTTTTGTTTGTTTCCATACCAATGCATTAGTTCCCACACTCGCACGCACCCTACCCATGCTGCACCTCCTTCACGACCTCGATAATCTGTTTCATGCCTTGTTGTTCGTTTTGGTCCACGCTGAGTAAGTTTTGTTGTTTATGCCATAGATTGTATCTTTTGTTTATTAGTATATAGTCATGCCATTGTGCTGTTTTAAGTTTAGTATAGATTATTATCCGCCACAGAGCGCGTCCTTGGTTTGCTTTTTTGTAGTTTGTTTGTTTATTTAATAAATATCATGTACTTACATTCATGCCTGACTCGTCCCACATCATCCTTGCATCGAGGAAGCACAAACATCCACAGTCCAAGCCTGATAACGCTTTTACATAGTGAAACCCAATATCTAAGTTACATTTAAAGCAGTGTGGGTGGCACTGGGAGCAGGTGGGTAAAGTGTCTTGCCCAGGGACACAACGGCAGTGACTATGATGGCGGAAGCGGGGATCAAACTTGGAACCCTCAAGTTGCTGGCACAGCCACTCTACCAACCGAGCTATACCGCCCCAAAAAAAGACAAGCCAAAACAGGAACGAGAAGCAAGAAGAGCCATTGTTGCATGACGCAAATAAAAACTGCCAGGAAGAGGGTGGCTTGAGGCAGGAAAAAATAGCTCTCTCTGATTAGTGACCAGGAGCAGGAGAGCGTCCCGACCACTAATCAGAGGTAGGTGACAATAATTTGCAACATGTGATAACTAAATCGACAACTAAGGAAATAGTACACTTAAACAAAACATGATACGGGCAACAACGGATCATGACAGCTAATTGATACTTTTATTAGTAGATTGCACAGTTTAATACATATTCTGTACAATTGACCACTAAATGGGACAGCGTGGCGCAGTGGTGGAGTGGCCGTGCGCAACCCGAGGGTCCCTGGTTCAATCCCCACCTAGTACCAACCTCGTCACGTCCGTTGTGTCCTGAGCAAGACACTTCACCTTTGATCCTGATGGGTGCTGGTTAGCGCCTTGCATGGCAGCTCCCTCCATCAGTGTGTGAATGTGTGTGTGAATGGGTAAATGTGGAAGTAGTGTCAAAGCGCTTTGAGTACCTTGAAGGTAGAAAAGCGCTATACAAGTGCAACCCATTTATCATTATCATTTAAATGATAACACCCGAATAAGTTTTTCAACTTGTTTAAGTCGGGGTCCACGTTAATCAATTCATGGAAAAATCTACAGAAGAAGCTATCCCCAGACAATTGCAGCAAACTACACAGCAAAATTAGCTCGCTCCATTAAATAAATATGCACATTTCCACCAAACAAGAGAAAAAAGGCTCAGTTTGATTGTTTATCATAATAAACACATACTACAAACATGCCCTCTGTCTGGACGTGTCACATTTATTTTGAATTGCGTACTTTTATACAATAAAAGGGGAAAAACCCATTAAAAAAATGTAATAAAAGGCGGTCAAACAATAATAATGATAAATAAACCCCATAAAATATACTCCAAAGGATTCTTTTCAGCACAGACTAAATTACTGTTTTAACAGAAACCACAGTGTCAAAATAAAAAAAAACTTGGCCAAAGGAAAAGTACAGAACATTTGTCTCACAAAAGAGACATTAACAAACTCCATCGTTACATGAAATGAATAAAGTAAACATATTTTACTGACTGTGGAACAGAGTCAAACAAAATGAAATTCCTCCCCAATTTCTACCTGTTTAAGTTCTTATATAGGTAATAATGTTAATGAAACTGAGAGTGTACATATGGAACCAGATGGCTCTAATTAGGGTCCATCAACTGTTAGCAGGGGACACCCTACAACTCCCCAATCCCCACTGTATGAATTCACAGTATTTTAGTGTGCCTTTCTTTGGTCCACTCCTATAACTTTATTCATTTTCTCTGCCTACAGTAAATAAAAACAGTGTCTATCTGTATCTTGACAAAAAACAATGACTTTTTTAATGATGGTTACGTGCTGTAAAACTCACCTTGAATAGGAACTGCACTTTTTTTCTTTTTTTTTTTTACAAACTTTTCAAAAGACATGACGACAGATGGATTTGTTGTGCATTCTAACTTGTAAATAAAAGTCCGCCTACAGCAGAGCCAATGGGAGCTCCTCTATTTCGGCCCAAAAAAAACAATAATTAACCATTCAAAAAACACCAAAAATGTTACGATCCACTTCATGGATCGTTTGTTGTTTACTTTTCTGTATGTTCGATCACGTTTTGTACTCTGCCGTTTCCCTGAGTTGAACACTTCCTAGTTTATACTCGTCACCATGGCAACTTAATTGTTTCACCTGCAGTGGCGCCTGGGCACACCGGTCGTGAATTATTGTGTTGTATTTAAGACCGCCTGCTACCTCAGTTCCTCCTGGACGTTTTGCTTGCTTAAGGCAACTGTTACGTTGTGTATTCTCGTTTCCCTTTTGTTTGCACCACGCAACAGTTACGTTAGTTTTGTCTGTTTGTATTCTCTCTGCCAAGTGTAGCTTAGCCTCCGCGCGCTCTCGCGCTTCATGGACTTTTTGAACTCTGCCTTTTTGCTCACGTTTTGTATTCTGCTTCCCGTGCATTGGCAAACTTTTATTTTTCCGTTTGTACAAGTTTTCTTTTTGTATTTTTATATTAAAACCTGTTCCTACTTTCATTCCTGCTTGTTTTGATCCCGTGCATCGAGAGGCGACACTCCCAGCGCATCCGCGATGTGGCGCTACCGTAACAAAAAATGCTCATACATTTCATGACTTAAATATTAACCAAGTATTAGTGATATTGTTATTATAAGCGCCAACACAGACAAACTATTTATAGCGGCGCCGTGATCACTTCCGTGTGTCCCTATGTTTACATCAGTGGTCTCAAACATGTGGCCCTCGGGCCAATTGCGGCCCGCGAGACGTTATTTTGCGGCCTGCACTTTGATACGACAATTTAATGTATGTGCGGCCCGCGAGTTTAATATGAACGGAACTTGACAGCGTCATACTTCCCAACGTTCGCAATTTTCGCGGGAGTCCTCTTAATATCAGGGTATCCATTCTCTGGAAATCCCTGCCGATTTTTATCCAATCAACACTACTCAGGGGTGCCGCAACGGCACTATTCTTAACGCCCTCTGAATCCTGTACAGACAACGTGCAAGCCTATTTGATTGTTACATTTAGCTGAGCAGTACACGTGTGATGTTGCAAGACATATTTGGTCAACAGCTACACAGGTCACACTAAGAGTGGCCGTAAAAAAAACTTTAACACTGTTACAAATATGTACCAGACTGTGAACCCACACCAAACAAGAATGACAAACACATTTCAGGAGAACATTTGCCCCGTAATACAACATAAACTCAACAGAACAAATACCCCAAATCCCATGCAGTCCTGTCTCTTCCAGGCCACAATACACATACTCACGCTACCACCAACTTTCCACGCTCCCACCCTCTCTACTTGTGTCGGTTGAGGTTGTGTATATTGTAGCCCGGGAGAGTTAGGACTGCAAGGTGTTCTGGTTATTTGTTCTCTTGTGTTTAAGTTGTGTTAGGGTGCGGATTTTCTCCCAAAATGTGTTTGTCATTCTTGTTTGGTGTGGGTTCAAAGTGTGGCGCATATTTGTAACCGCGTTAAAGTCGTTTTATGGCTACCTTCAGTGTGACCTGTATGGCAGTTGAGTAAGTACGTCTTGCAGCCACTAACGTTGTTCTGCACAAGTCTCGCACAACATGATTTGGAGCTTCCACTTTAGTTGTGTTATGTGCACAATGACCAGTTGTAGAGCAGTAGTTCTCTTATTGATGGTACGATATGTGAAGGTATGCCAAGGGTTAAGTGAGATTTATCGAAAACATTCTAAAAAATAGAAGCCTGTCATAAATACTTTATAAATATATATTTATTGGATAACACTTCAACAAAATATGAATGTAACTTCACAAACTGTGAAAAGAAATGCAACAATGCAATATTCAGTGTTGACAGCTACATTTTTTGTGGACATGTTCCATAAATATTGATGTTAAAGATTTCTTTTTTGTGAAGAAATGTTAAGAATGAAGTTCATGAATCCAGATGGATTTCTATTACAATCCCCAAAGAGGGCACTTTAATCTTTACACATTTTCTATGTGTAATTTTTTTTTATTTATAAATGAATTACTTGTTTATTTTTCAACAAGTTTTTTAGTTATTTTTTTATATTTTTTTCCAAATAGTTAAAAAAAGACCACTACAAATGAGCAATATTTTGCACTACTATACAATTTAATAAATCAGAAACTGATGACATAGTGCTGAATTTTACTTCTTTATCTCTTTTTTTCCAACCAAAATGCTTTGCTCTGATTAGGGGGTACTTGAATCAAAAAAATGTTCACAAGGGGTACATCACAGAAAAAAGGTTGAGAACCACTGTTGTAGAGGACGTTAGAGGCAGTGCAGTCACAGCAGCCCTTAATAATGTCGGCCGTATGAAAATTGTGACAAATTCGGGAAAATGGTTGCACCGGTAGATTGTCGGGAGGTGCACTGAAATTCTGGAGTCTCCTGGAAAAATCGTGAGGGTTGGCTTTCATAGAAGGTGAATTCATTAAAAAGTACATGTTAGATTTTTTAAGAAATCTTTTCTTGCGGCCCAGCCTCGCCCAGTTTCTGCATCCAGTGGCCCCCAGGTAAATTGAGTTTGAGAACCCTGTGTCACGTTCGGTACGCATTGCGATGCGCGGAGGTGTCAACTCAAGATGCATGGGACCAGACATGCAAGTTAGCAGGTAGGAGCTGGATTTAATTTATAAAATGACAAAAGAACAGTGATGCAAAGACAAAAGAAAGCGCGTGCAACGCACGGGGAGCCAGGCTAACACTAGCACAGGGTAAAAGTCCAAAAGCTGCGCGTGTCATGCGCCCAAAAGCTAAGGTGGAACTTAGCAAGCCCAAAACAGGACCAGATAATCGAACGTGCGTGTTGCATAAAGCAAGTGAAGAACTCAGGCAGAACAAAGGGAGTAGGCAGGTATAAATACAGAAACGGTAATCAAAAACAGGTGTGCGCCGGGCGTCAGTGCAGGTGGAACAAATGAAGTCGCTGTGGTGACGAATACAAACAAGGAAGTGCTCAAATACTGGGATCGGCAGAGTCCAAAACGTGATCAAAACATACACAAAAGCAAACAACAAACAATCCATGAAGTGGATTGTAACACCCTGGTTTACATCATCAAGCGGTCTGCTTCTTTTCGTTTATTCTTGATCATAAATCATGCATCTCACCTGGGCAGAACAACTCTGAGTAGCAATTAGGACCCAAAACAAGCAAGGACTACATTAAAAGACTTGTCATACCTTCACCCCTTTTCTTTGTCATTCTTCACCTACAGTTGTGATCAAAATTATTCAACCCCCACACAATTTTGGTGTTTTGGCAAGTTGGACATTTATTCCGTATTTTGTTTATAGTCATATCAAATAAAGATGTGTCAAATAGACAAATGCAACTTAAATTTTAACACTGTATTTTCCAAAATACCAAAAAAGGACATTTTTCTTAATATCTCATTGACAAAATGATTCAACCCCCTAGTTACATGCATCTTTAGTACTTAGTAGAACACCCTTTGGCAGTAATTACATCCTTCAAACGTGATACAAGCTTCTTGCAACAATCTACGGGTATTTTAGCCCATTCCTCTTGGGCAAAGGCCTCCAGTTCATTCATATATTTGGGCTTGCATGCTGTAACTGCCTTCTTCAAGTCCCACCACAGGTTTTCTATAGGATTTAGGTCTGGCGACTGTGAAGGCCACTCCAGAGTCTTCCAGCCCTTCTGCTGCAACCACTCTGATGTTGATTTGGAGGTATGCTTGGGATCGATGTCCTGTTGGAAGGTCCAACATCTCCCAAGCCTCAGCTTCGTCACTGACTTCATGACATTTGCAGCTAATATATCCTGGTAGGAAATAGAATTCATAATGCCTTGAACGCGCTGGAGATTCCCGGTACCTGAGGCAGAGAAACAGCTCCAGAGCATGATTGACCCCCCACCATACTTAACATTAGGAAAGGTGTTCTTCTCTTTGTAAGCTTCATTTTTTTCTCCTCCAGACATAACATTGATTCATGGGCCCAAAGAGTTCCAGTTTTGTCTCATCACTCCACAGAACAGTTTCCCAAAACATTTGGGGTTTGTCCAGATGATTTTTGGCATACTGGAGTCTATTTTTCCTTGTGCCTGGTAGTCAGAAGTGGGGTGCGCCTGGGAGTTCTGGCATGGAGGCCTTCATCTCGTAGTGGGCGCCTTATTGTCTGGGACAAAACCTACGTTCCACCCTCTGAAATGTCCTGTTGTAGTTCCTCAGCTGTTACCCGGGGGTATTTCACAACTGTACGCTTCAAATACCGGACAGTAGTTGCACACAGCATCCTCTTTCTACCACGCCCAGGTAGTGTTTCCACTGTGCCTTTAGCTTTAAACTTGCGAATTATGCTCCCAACTGTGTGTCTTGGAATGTGTAATGTCTTTGCTATTTTCTTATATACATATCCTTCCTTTTGAAGAGAAATGACCTCATCTATGTTCTTAAGAGTTATGATCTTTGAGGGTTTGAATAATTTTGTCAATGAGATTTTAAGAGAAATGACACTTTTTGGTATGTTACAAAATATAATGTAATTCAAGTTGCATTTGTCTATCTGATGCATCTTTATTTGAAATGACTATAAACAAAAAACGGAATAAATGTCCAACTTGCTAAAACACCAAAATTGTGTGGGGGTTGAATAATTTAGATCACAACTGTATGCAAATCGAAAGCCATTTATCAACAACATCCAGAAACGCGGCCGGCTTCTCTGGGCCCGAGATCATCTAAAATGGACTGATGCAAAGTGGAAAAGTGTTCTGTGGTCTGACGAGTCCACATTTCAAATTTTTTTTGGAAATATTCAACACCGTGTCATTCGATCCAAAGTTGAAGCGAACCATCCAGACTGTTATCGACGCAAAGTTCAAAAGCCAGCATCTGTGATGGTATGGGGGTGCATTAGTGCCCAAGGCATGGGTAACTTACACATTTGTGAAAGCACCATTAATGCTGAAAGTTACATACAGGTTTTGGAACTACATAAGCTACTATCTAAGCGCTGTCTTTTTCATGGATGCCCCTGCTTATTTCAGCAAGACAATGCCAAGCCACATTCAGCATGTGTTACAACAGCGTGGCTTCGTAAAAAAAGAGTGCGGGTACTTCCTGGCCCGCCTGCAGTCCAGACCTGTCTACCATCGAACATGTGTGGCGCATTATGAAGCATACAATACGACAGCGGGGACCCCGGACTGTGTAACGACTGAAGCTCTACATAAAATAAGAATGGGAAAGAATTCCACTTTCAAAGCTTGAACAATTAGTTTGCTCAGTTCCCAAACGTTTATTGAGTGTTGTTAAAAGAAAAGGTGATGTAACACCTTTTGCAGCCATGAAATTCCAAGTTAATTATTATTTGCAAAAAGAAAATAAAGTTTATGAGTTTGAACATCAAATATGTTGTCTTTGTAGTGCATTCAATTGAATATGGGTTGAAAAGGATTTGCAAATCATTGTATTCCGTTTATATTTACATCCAACTCAATTTCCCAACTCATATGGAAACGGGGTTTGTATTTATATACTACATCAACCAAAAGGCTTATTATCATAGGCAGGAACAGGAAGTAGGTCTGAGCTACGCGGGAGGACGACCATTGTGCCGTTTGAGCAATAAAGAGCTGATAAATTGTTACACGTTGTCGCTGCTTTTTCTACACAAGAAACAAATATTGATTAGATTAAAAAACAATTGTATGTAAAATTCTATAGGGAAAATAATGCTGATCGGGCAAAATTTGTGATCAAGTTGCGGGCATTGGACAAAGTTAGGAAGCCGCGCATAATTGATTGAGTTTGAGTGAATTAGCAAGACGATGCAAATTCCTGGAGGGACTGAAATGTGTTGTTCAGGATGATTGGAGAAGCAAGCGTCAATGCACATGAAGTGGAATGGTAGCAAACATTGGGAGCAGTGAGTCTTACCGGCTCAAAGACACCAAGTAGCTCTCAGAAACGCTTTAGTTGGGTGAAACACTCAGCCTGATGGGGTTCATTTTGATGGTGACCTCAATGCTGTTTGGAGGATGAGGACAAATGAATGACGCAGAAGTATCCTTTCATCCCTTCACGTTTCAATGACACGCCACACTATGGACTTTTGCATAGAAAACTATAAAAACACTGAAATTAGCAACAATTTGACTTAAAACAGATGAGTTTGTGGTCCAAAATTAGGCTTTTGTGATTGGGGATGTTATCCCTGTTTGCACTTTAAGAAGCTAAGAAAGGGACAAGCGGTAGAAAATGATTATGGATGGATGGTGATGGTTGAGGATGTTTTCTCATCGTAGCACTTACTTGGTGGGTAATGTAGTTTCTGTCAGATACAAATTCAACTGATCTTTTTACCTGCATTTTGTGGTGACTTGCCTAATTACAGATTAAAGTTTTATCAGTTGTAAATCATCACCACATACGACACAGCAGGTCTCAGAACAAGTTCATCTCTTGTCGTGGTTCTCACGGATGTCTGGTTTTGTTAATTTACTCAAACATAACCCCAAAAGGGACAAGCGGTAGAAAATTGATAGATGGATAACCCCATCGTTTCGAGGATATTTTCTTGATGTTTTTAGGAATTTTACGAGTTTGTCAAATTGGTTGTTTGTTGATACATAGTTTATTGGATCAATATCGATTTCTCATGCTGAAATCAGGAAATTTTTACTTTCTAATAATGGAATAACAAGTCGATTTTCTACTGAACCAGATTGCATTCTTTAGTTCTGTTGAATGTCCTATGGCTATCCATTTTTTTTAATGTCCAATCACTTCCAAGTGGATTGTCACACATAGATTATCCGTGGACATTTTACGTTTTTCTAGTTCTCTAAGACGTTCTACAGTGATAACTAGGCTTGAGTATCGTACATCCTGTATGGGAAACAGGTCAATTGGTGAAAACCAGAACAAAATTTCACATCCTTCCGGAATCGTTCAACATTTCCTAGTTTCGATGCCTGACCGGAAGAAATAGCTGCCAAATATGCGCCACACAACAAAAAAAAATAACAGCTGACATTTACTTTCAAAAGGGACATTTCTGTATGGTTAATAAAAAGGACATTTCATCAAAAAAAGATTCTGGGCAGCACCCTTATTTAAACCATGCAAATGTTTATGATGAACCTGCCTGTTTAAGAATCATATTTGAGAATCGTCAGAACCGGAATCAAAACAAGGAATCGGAATTGGAATCATATGAATTCTCAACCGTAGTAATGATTAGAGTGTGGGGAAAAATCGATTCTAATATGAATCGCGATTCTCACGTTGTGCGATTCGGAATCAATTCTCATTTTTGAACAATCAATTTTTTTTTTTTTTTTAAATCAACCCAACAAAACAATACACAGCAATACCATAACAATGCAATTCAATTCCAAAACCAAACCTGACCCAGCAACACTCAGAACAAAATAAAGGAGACACAAACACGACACAGAACGAACCAAAAGTACAGAAACAAAAATTAATATTATCAACAACAGTATCAATATTAGTTATAATTTTAGCATAGCAGTGATTAAAAATCCCTCATTGACATTATCATTACACATTTATAAAGATAAAAATAAAAGAACAATAGTGTCACAGTGTCTTACACTTGCATTGCATCTCATAAGCATCTGCGGGCTATAGAGCGTTTTCCGTTCGGGCTCCAGTACTCTGGAATGCCCTCCCGGTAACATTTCGAGATGCTACCTAAGTAGAAGCATTTAAGTCTCACCTTAAAACTCATCTGTATACTCTGGCCTTTAAACAGACCTCCTTTTTAGACCAGTTGATCTGCCGCTTCTTTTCTTTTTTCTCCTATGTCCCCCCCTCCCTTGTGGAGGGGGTCCGGTCCGATGACCATGGATGAAGTACTGGCTGTCCAGAGTCGAGCCCCAGGATGGACCGCTCGCCTGTTTATCGGTTGGGGACATCTCTATGTTTCTCATAGTCAGCATTGTCACTGGCGTCCCACTGGACGTGAATTCTCCCTGCCCACTGGGTGTGAGTTTTCCTTACCCTTTTGTGGGTTCTTCCGAGGATTTCGTAGTCGTAATGGTTTGTAGAGTCCTTTGAGACATTTGTGATTTAGAGCTATATAAATAAACATTGATGATTGATTGATTGATTGATTGACAACACACTGTGTCCAATATTTTTCACAAAGATAAAATAAGTCATATGTTTGGTTCGTTTAATAGTTAAAACACATTTACATTATTGCAATTAGTTGATAAAACATTGTCCTATACAATTATATATGGTAGCATGGCAGCAGTCTGGGGTAGATCCTGCTAAAATCCTAAGTATTGAATGAATACGGAATCGTTTTGAATCGGAAAAATATCGTTTTTGAATGGAGAATCGCGTTGAATCAAAAAAATCGATATATAATCGAATCGCGACCCAGAGAATCGATATAGAATCGTGGGACACCCAAAGATGCACAGCCCTACTAATGACCTATATAGCCATGATCCGTGGCCCGGATCATGTTATGTTATTTTCTGTGAGTTTTGGACTCCTTTAATTCCTGTTTGTGCACCTCTGGGTTTGTTTTAGTTTCCACAGGGATTATTTGGGTTCACCTGACTCTGGTTAGTGGTCGGTACACTCACCTGTTGTCAACCACTCATCAGAGAGCTATTTATTCACCTCTCTCGCCACACTCGTCCTGGCTTCATTGTTTTCTGTCTGCAACAGGTTACGTTGATATTTCTTGGCTTCTAATTTATACTTCCGGTGCCAGTTTGTACCTTAGCTTCATGTGTGATCGACACGTTTTCCCTTCTACTTGTTTTCTTTTTTGATACCTGTTTTGAAGATTAAATCATGCTCCTACCCCACGCTTTCGTACAAAGTCGTCCGTTTGCATCCGGGGGGAACGAACCTCGCAACAAGCTACGACTCCCCCGCCGTAACACAAACTCTCAATATGACTTTAATAATTATTATATATATTTAATTTATTACTTATTTAATGTAAGTGTCATGTTCCACATAATGTTGTCTTATTCCCTGCGCTTTCTCAAATGTTTGTATTTCTCTTTCAAGGGCACAGTTCAGCGACGCAGCGGCTTTCCTTCCATCTCTCTCCCTGGTTTGCTTTTGAAGGGAACTGCACTTTTTTTTTGTTCATAATCATTATGAACATGATGAATGGATTTTTTTTTTAATGCATTCTAACTTGTGAATAAAAGTAGATAAAAGTCTGCTCACAGCAGAGCTGAAGGGAGATCTTCTATTACGCCCATAAAATCCAATAAATAACCATTTCAAAAGCGCCAAAATTACTCATACATTTCATGACTTGAATAGTAACCAAGTATTAGTGATATTGTTATTATCAGCACTAACACAGACAAACTATTTATAGCGGCGCCGTGATCACTTCTGTGTCTCCCTATGTTTGCATCATCAAGTAGCCTGCTGCTTCCTTGTTCCCTTGAAGTTTATTCAAAATCCTAAATCATGCATCTCACCTGGACATGAGACGCCTGAGTAGGTATTCTGACAAGTTGGTACAGTTTGTCAGCCGTTTAGGACTTGAAACTGGTAAGGAAGACACAAAAAGACACCTGTTCCCTCCACGCCAACCTCCCCATCCCTTTTCTTCGTGAGGATTATGAGTCAGTATTCACCTAAACGGGAATATATGAACATACCAGCAGTATACATCCTAATGACAACAAATGTGTTTTTTTAGTGACATTTTACTATGTTTGTTGGCTCTCATGAAGTTTGCAGTGAGTAAAATCAATGATGAAGAAAAGAAAAGCAGACATTGGGATGCATTTTTGAAATTAATGCACCGCATATGTTTAAAATGATAAAATACAGAAATATTATGTGGTATTATTAATGTGCCCGTTACTTCATTAAATATATACTTACATCATGTAGTCGTGGTCCAAAGTTTACATACACTTGTAAAGAACATAATGTCATGGCTGTCTTGAGTTTCCAATCATGTCTACAACTCTCGTTTTTTTGTGTGTTTGGAGAACATACTTGTTAGTCACAAAAAAACATTCATGAAGTTTGGTTCTTTTATGAATTTATTATGGGTCTACTAAAAATGTGACCAAATCTGCTGATTCAAAAGTATACGTACTGCAATGTTAATATTTGGTTACATGTCCCTTGGCAAGTTTCACTGCAATAAGGCGCTTTTGGTATCCATCCGCAAGCTTCTGGCAAGCTTCTGGTTGAATTTTTGACCACTCCTCTTGACAAAATTGGTGCAGTTCAGCTACATTTGTTGGTTTTTTGACATGGACTTGTTTCTTCAGCATTGTCTACACGTTTGAGTCAGGACTTTGGGAAGGCCATTCTAAAACCTTAATTCAAGCCTGATTTAAAGTTAAAGTACCAATGATTGACACACACTGATACCGAAGTACATGTCAAACTACTTCCTCAACGTAAATGATCGCCATAACCACAACACCAGGTGGAGCTCCACGTTAAACCCAGATTCCGATCCAACAAAGGTCTTTACTCATTCTCTGTCTATGCCACATCAATATGGAATACACTCCCAACAGGTGTAAAAGTTAGTGCATCTCTATCCTCCTTCAAAACCGCTCTAAAACAACACCTCCAGGCAACTTCAACCCATTACTATTACCCTCCTCCATTCACATCCCATCTCCCCGGATTGTAAATAACCTACTGTAAATAATCAAATGTATTTCTAATGTATATACTTGTTCTTATGCTATCTGAACTCACTATGTTCTCTGCTCGCTGTACATATCCTATTAAGTAAGACCTACACTGTTTCAATGTCCATTTCTCTGTTGATTGTTGATGACTGAAGTACTGATATCAACCAAAGCTCCTCATCCCACCCCCCGTATTGTAAATAATGTTAATAATTCAATGAATATACAATGATGATTAACCTGTGTGATGACTGTATTATGCTGATAGCATATATTTGCACCATGAATTGATTATCGTGGACCCCGACTTAAACAAGTTAAAAAAATGATTTGGGTGTTACCATTTAGTGGTCAATTGTATGAAATACGTGCTAAACTGTGCAATCTACTAATAAAAGTTTCAATCAATCAATCAATCAATCACTCTAGTTTTGGTGAAATTTGTCCTTTGCATTTGACACATCTCCTGGGAATTGAGGGAGCAGTGGGCAGCAGCGGTGACCGCGCCAAGGAATAATTTTTGGTTAGTTAACCCCCAATTCCAACCCTTAAATGGTAAATGGGTTATACTTGTATTTTCTACCTTCAAGGTACTCAAAGCGCTTTTACACTATTTCCACATTCACCCTTTCACACTCACATTCACACACTGATGGAGGCAGCTGCCATGCAAGGCCCTATCCACGACCCATCAGGAGCAAAAGTGAAGTGTCTTGCTCAAGGACACAACTGCGCCACGCCTCCCCCATTTTGCTGAGTGGGAGGTAATGAGTCCCATTTTTTTATAGTCTAGTCTTTGGTATGAACTCACAACCCACCCAACTCAGGGCAGACGCTCTAAACACTAGGCCACTGAATAGCCATTCCTTTACCACTTTGACCTATGTTTAGGGTCATTGTCCTGTTGGAACACCCAACTGTGCCCAAGACCCAACCTCCAGGCTGATGATTTTAGGTTGTCCTGAAGAATTTGGAGGTAATCCTCCTGTTTCATTGTCCCATTTACTCTCTGTTAAGCACCAGTTCCATTGGCAACAAAACAGGCCCAGAGCATAATACTACCTACATGCTTGACGGTAGGCGTGGTGTTCCTGGGATTGAAGGCCTCAACTTTTCGCTTCCAAACTTATAGCTGGGTATTGTGGCCAAACAACAAATTTTTTGTTTCATCTGACATCACATGGACAAAGATAAGACCTTTTGGAGGAAAGTTCTGTGGTCAGATGAAACAAACATTTAGCTGTTTAAGCAGCTTCAGTACTTGATGTTATTACTAAATCATTGTAGTAACTTTTGTTGTTTTACTGTTGTATAGGGAGCCTATTTCAACTGACTTTAGGTGTGAGTTGGGGGCATACTTGCCAACCTTGAGACCTCCGATTTCGAGAGGTGGGGGGTGTGGGTTGGGCCGGAGGCGTAATTGGGTAGCGTGGTTGGGGCGGGGGGCGTGGTTAAGAGGGGAGGAATATATTTACATCTACAATTCACCAACTCGAGTATTTCATATATATATATATATATATGGGCTTCACGGTGGCAGAGGGGTTAGTGCGTCTGCCTCACAATACGAAGTTCCTGCAGTCCTGGGTTCAAATCCAGGCTCGGGATCTTTCTGTGTGGAGTTTGCATGTTCTCCCCGTGAATGCGTGGGTTCCCTCCGGGTACTCCGGCTTCCTCCCACTTCCAAAGACATGCACCTGGGGATAGGTTGATTGGCAACACTAAATTGGCCCTAGTGTGTGAATGTGAGTGTGAATGTTGTCTGTCTATCTGTGTTGGCCCTGCGATGAGGTGGCGACTTGTCCAGGGTGTACCCTGCCTTCCGCCCGATTGTAGCTGAGATAGGCGTCAGCGCCCCCCGCGACCCCGAAAGGGAATAAGCGGTAGAAAATGGATGGATGGATATATATATATATATATATATATATATATATATATATATATATATATACAGTATTATGAAATAATTGACTTTCAGTGAATTCTAGCTATACATATTTATTTTATTATATATATAAATAAACTAAATACTCGCATTTCAGATGGGACCTATCAAATACACAGTAATAAAAACACAGTTGTTCTACTAACTATACTGTGCTTGCTGGTTACTAAAAAACAACAACAACACTTACCTTTCACTATTTGAGTAACCTTTGTTCTGCCATTTATTTCTTCATTTTGCTCGTCGACGGTGTAATATATTGGGTTGGAGTCAATAACCAGGCGAGGTGAAGAAGTTACGTCTCTTTACTGTGGGCTTCAGAACAGACTCCCTCACTTGCCGTCAGGTGCGCAACACCACGTAAACCGTTGGCCAATCAAAAAGCAACCCCATAACACTGTAGCCAACATTCATCAGGAGATGGCAACAGACAACATAGAATCACTCTATAACAGACGGCGTCGTCATGGCTGTAACTTCCTCGTTCTTCTGCTTCGTCTTTTTGTGTGTGCAGTTTTTAATTCAAATCCGTAGATGTTGTAACGTGATTGGGTAGGCAAGCTGTTTATATAGTGGGAAAGCGGACGTGAGAACAGTCTGTCCCCACTCAGGTCCGTATGGAGCTGGAGGAGCCGTGGCCTCCTGCTCCGGCTGAATTTCGGGAGATTTTCGGGAGAAAGTTTCTTCCGGGAGGTTTTCAGGAGAGGTGCTGAATTTCGGCAGTCTCCCGGAAAATCCGGGAGGGTTGGCAAGTATGGTTGGGCGTGGATGCACCTGGAAGGGCTGCCCATCCCTACATCCTTTCCTTATTTTGCACAAAGTTTGCAGAAACACAAAACAAGTGCACAGCTGCAGCGAGGCGCAGAAGGAGCACCAAGTCGGCCTAAGGCAGGAGAGAGAGAAAAGAAGCTGTACACTTACCACAATGATTGACAGACGCGGCAACTGACCAATCAGCAGTCAGATGCACTAATGGTCAGTTCGATACATGTGGAGAAATGGCCTTCAGGCAATAGAAATAGGAAGCAAGTACAAGAAGTAAAAAAGTCAAAACAAGAACAGGCTCCAGCTTTTTTTACAGGTGGGCATTTTGTTAAAATAATGAAAAACAACAACAATTGTATCATAAACACTGCTGGAAGAGTAAAAAAACAGATTACACTACTTTCTCTGTCAATCCCCGGTGATGCAATAGTCCACGCTCCAACTTTTTGTTGCAAGGAGTGATTGTTTGTTTACCCTACCGGCCACTGTGTACGGGGACTAAATCATCATGCGATCTTGAAAAGCAGAAAAAACACTTAATTTTATTCGGTTATTGTTGTTATTTAGCACAACAAAAAAATATTTGAATAATTTGAACGACATGCATCTTATTAAAGTCAGGTTCAAATCAAACAGAATAAAAAAAAAAAGTTGTATTACGGAATTAAAAATTAACCAAAAAAAACACCAGTAGGTAGGAACTATGGTGTGAATTTATTTTTTAATGAGTGGACGACGCTAAAATTCTGCTTTAGGGCCCCAATTCTCCAGGGGTGGCCGTGCACTCTGCAAACAATAGTATTTTTGCAACGTACCCACAGACAGCATGCAGACTCCACCCACACTAAAACAGAATCAAACCCAGAAGTCTCATGTATTGAGCTTGCGTACGCTTTTTTTCACGGCAAAAGTGAGCTGTGTCAAGAGTGAATTGAACACTAGGGGTCAAATATATTGTACATACAAATACACATATACTAACACAACACACACCGTTACTCATACATACAAACGTCCATACATTGGTACCTACGCTCCCACATACATACACAAATACATTACATATCTACATACTCCAAGTCCGTCCATCCACACGCACATTCACGGTACAAACATACGTATACTGTACATATACATTCACTGTACAAACAAACATACATATACTGCACATATACATTTACTGTACAAACATTCATATACACAAACTGTTCATATACAAGTACGTATACATACATACACTCATGCACATAATCATGTTTCATCAAACATATATCAATGCTGTTGCCTTAGGGTAAACTGGGTAACACAAATCATATTGACAGAGCTTAAACCATTGTTACTATAACAATCTACAAGATTAATATAGGTTGCCTCTCTCTCTTCCCTTTCATCTTTCGGTATTCCTTCTTCTTTTTTCCTTTTTTTTTTCTTTTTTGTATTACTTTATTTTATTTTATTATCTTTCTAGCTATCATTATGTATACGTATCGTTGCATTTGAACAACTTTATTGTTGATAATAGAGGTAATCTATTGGTTTTGTTCATGATCAATAGCGCTCTTTCTATTGGTATTTGTATTGCTCCAGTTCTAGTGTAAAAATGCTCATTGTCATTACTATATTATTTATTTCACTAACTGCTTATTTGCTATCACTTTTACGATCATATTTGTACATATTATGTATGTGCTGGTGTTGTTCTATTGTTGTTGTTGTTATTGTTGTATTTGCGGTTGTTGTTTTTGTCTCTCTGTCTAATCCCCCTCTTATCCCCACAATTTCCCCCTCTGTCTTCCTTTTTTTCTCTTTCTATCCCCTCCTGCTCCGGCCCGGCTGCATCAAATGATAATATAAATACATTTAATAAAGTCACATTCAAATAAGACAACAAGAGAAGTCTCTTACACTTCTCTTTTGTAAAGTAAATCTGAACAGCCGATATGGGCATTTACATCAACTATATGATTTGCCTGAGAAGCTGGACAGGACAACAAAAAAAAAAAAAGAGTTAATTGAACGTGGAAATGTGCGGTGCCTCACGCCAACTTCATGCTTCATGGACACACATTTTTACAGGCTGTGGATACTTTGTCGACATACACAGGTGGTCGTTCAGGCTTTGCCAACATTTGACTTCAACAATGTAAAAAACATTTTTTTAATTTTAAATTTCACCATTGCATTTAATGCTTCATATTCGTAATATTTGGGAGGACATCTATTAATTTACAGAGGTGAACATTTTGCCATCTATTGCTGTCACATTATGCTCCTGTGACAAGGGGATAAATTGATTGGCAACACTAAATTGGCCCTAGTGTGTGAACTTTTTGACACGTGCGGCTACTACAGCAAGTACAAACTTGTGAAGTTGGCACGTTGTGTAAATCATAAATAAAGGCAGAATATAAGTATTTGAAAATCTTTTTCAACCTATATTCAATTAAATCAATGTTTATTTATATAGCCCCAAATCACAAATGTCTCAAAGGACTGCACAAATCATTACGACTACGACATCCTCGGAAGAACCCACAAAAGGGCAAGGAAAACTCACACCCAGTGGGCAGGGAGAATTCACATCCAGTGGGACGCCAGTGACAATGCTGACTATGAGAAACCTTGGAGAGGACCTCAGATGTGGGCAACCCCCCCCCCCCCCCCCCCTTCTAGGGGACCGAAAGCAATGGATGTCGAGCGGGTCTAACATGATACTGTGAAAGTTCAATCCATAGTGGCTCCAACACAGCCACGAGATAAATAGACTGCAAAGACAAGATACTTAACGTTCGAACTGGTAAACTTTGTTATTTTTTGTAAATATTATCTCATTTGGAATTTGATGCCTGCAACATGTTTCATAAAAGCTGGCACAAGTGGCAAAAGAGACTGAGAACATTGAGGACTGCTCATCAAACCCTTATTTGGAACATCCCACAGGTGGACAGGCTAATTGGGAAAATCAATCAATCAATCAATCAATGTTTATTTATATAGCCCCAAATCACAAATGTCTCAAAGGACTGCACAAATCATTACGACTACAACATCCTCGGAAGAACCCACAAAAGGGCAAGGAAAACTCACACCCAGTGGGCAGGGAGAATTCACATTCAGTGGGACGCCAGCGACAATGCTGACTATGAGAAACCTTGGAGAGGACCTCAGATGTGGGCAACCCCCCCCCTCTAGGGGACCGAAAGCAATGGATGTCGAGCGGGTCTAACATGATACTGTGAAAGTTCAATCCATAGTGGCTCCAAGACAGCAGTGAGAGTCCCGTCCACAGCAAACCATCTCAAGCGGCTCAGCAGCGTAGAGATGTCCCCAACCGATACAGGCGAGCGGTCCATCCTGGGTCCCGACGAGCGGTCCATCCTGGGTCTCGACTCTGGACAGTCAGTACTTCATCCATGGTCATCGGACAGGACCCCCTCCACAAGGGAGGGGGGGACATAGGAGAAAGAAAAGAAGCGGCAGATCAACTGGTCTAAAAAGGAGGTCTATTTAAAGGCTAGAGTATACAGATGAGTTTTAAGATGAGACTTAAATGCTTCTACTGAGGTAGCATCTCGAACTGTTACCGGAAGGGCATTCCAGAGTACTGGAGCCCGAACGGAAAACGCTCTATAGCCCGCAGACTTTTTTTGAGCTCTAGGAATCACTAATAAGCCGGAGTCTTTTGAACGCAGATTTCTTGCCGGGACATACGGTACAATACAATCGGCAAGATAGGATGGAGCTAGACCGTGTAGTATTTTATACGTAAGTAGTAAAACCTTAAAGTCACATCTTAAGTGCACAGGAAGCCAGTGCAGGTGAGCCAGTACAGGCGTAATATGATCAAACTTTCTTGTTCTTGTCAAAAGTCTAGCAGCCGCATTTTGTACCAACTGTAATCTTTTAATGCTAGACATGGGGAGACCCCAAAATAATACGTTACAGTAATCGAGACGAGACGTAACAAACGCATGGATAATGATCTCGGCGTCTTTAGTGGACAAAATGGAGCGAATTTTAGCGATATTACGGAGATGAAAGAAGGCCGTTTTAGTAACGCTTTTAATGTGTGACTCAAAGGAGAGAGTTGGGTCGAAGATAATACCCAGATTTTTTACAGAGTCACCTTGTTTTATTATTTGGTTGTCAAATGTTAAAGTTGTATTATTAAATAGAGGTCGGTGTCTAGCAGGACCGATAATCAGCATTTCCGTTTTTTTGGCATTAAGTTGCAAAAAGTTAGCGGACATCCATTGTTTAATTTCATTAAGACACGCTTCCAACTGACTACAGTCCGGCGTGTTGGTCAGCTTTAGGGGCATGTAAAGTTGGGTGTCATCAGCATAACAGTGAAAGCTAATACCGTATTTGCGTATGACGTCACCTAGCGGCAGCATGTAGATGCTGAAGAGTACAGGGCCAAGGACCGAACCCTGGGGAACTCCACACGTTACCTTAACATAGTCTGAGGTCACACTGTTATAGGAGACGCACTGCATCCTATCAGTAAGATAAGAGTTAAACCATGACAGGGCTGAGTCTGAAATACCAATTCGTATTTTGATACGCTCTAATAAAATATTATGATCGACGGTATCGAAAGCAGCGCTAAGATCGAGGAGCAGCAACATAGATGACGCATCAGAGTCCATCGTTAGCAATAGATCATTAGTCAGTTTTGCGAGGGCTGTCTCAGTCGAGTGATTTGCCCTGAAACCGGATTGAAAGGTTTCACATAGATTGTTAAA
Organism: Nerophis ophidion; assembly: GCF_033978795.1. NCBI lineage: Eukaryota > Metazoa > Chordata > Actinopteri > Syngnathiformes > Syngnathidae > Nerophis > Nerophis ophidion. The sequence goes on from NC_084619.1 coordinate 25,802,918, forward strand.
CGCTAAGTGCTCATTTAGCTGCTCCGCAACAATTTTTTCGAGGATTTTCGAAATAAAGGGAAGGTGAGACACCGGTCGGTAGTTTACCATGAGGTCTGGATCGAGGTTAGGTCTTTTAAGGAGAGGATGAATAACAGGTGGGTGCCATGATTGGGTATAAAAGCAGCTTCCATGAAATGCTCAGTCATTCCCAAACGAGGATGGGGCGAGGGTCACCACTTTGTGAACAAATGCGTGAGCAAATTGTCCAACAGTTTGAGAACAACATTTCTCAATGAGCTATTGCCAGGAATTTATATCAATGTTAATGTAATTGAGAGTGTACAAATGGGCCCTATAAGGGTCCATTACTATTAACTATCTGTCATTTAGGTAGTCAATCCGCCATTTTCTCAAACACATTACAAACACCAATTCAAATCAGCTCTGTTATTTTCCGTTTTTTCGACTGTTTTCTGTACCTTGGAGACATCATGCCTCGTCGGTGTGTTGTCGGAGGGTGTAACAACACGATCAGGGACGGATTCAAGTTGACTTACGTGTAGTGTGCATCGATTAGCACGGCATGCTAATCGATGCTAACATGCTATTTAGGCTAGCTGAATGTACATTTGTCCATACAAATTTAATGCCACAAATTTAATGTACACCCACATTTAATGCCAAACAAACACTTACCAATCGACGGATTTAATTTGCTCCAGTGTCACAAGATGCGAAAGTCCCAATCGTTTGGTCTGCACATTTTACCCGCGATGCTAAGGCAGACATGGCACAGAGATGCATGGATATCCTGCAACACTCAATCGTTGGTTAGAAGGCGATCGCCGAATAGCGTCAATAGCTGTTCGCTCAATAGCTTCAGTTTCTTCTTCAATTTCGTTTTCGCTATCTGCCTCCATACTCCGACCATCCGTTTCAATACATGCGTAATCTGTTGAATCGCTTAAACCGCTGAAATCTCAGTCTGAATCCGAGGTAATGTCGTTATATCTTGCTGTGCTATCCGCCATGTTGTTTGTATTGGCATCACTGGATGACGTCACAGGAAAATGGACGGTGGCTTCACAGATAGTGAAAATCAAGCACTTTAAAGCCTTTTTTCGGGATATTCCATGATGGGTAAAATTTAGAAAAAAACTTCGAAAAATAAATTAAGCTATTGGGAACTGATTTTTATTGGTTTTAACCCTTCTGAAATTGTGATAATGTTCCCCTTTAAGCTCATTGCTGCCCTCACCAATGACGACAGTTAAAGACAGCAATGCCCGAGTGTCACTTTGCACACACATGCTCATGAATTCATTCATTAATTCATTTTACTTTCAGAATAATGAGCTCACTGTGATTTCAATGGCACCATTTTTTGCCCAGACCTTACTCCCATTAGTTTTTTTGGGTGTTTTTCGGATAAAGGTCATGCTGACCTTCCAACACTTTTCATGACTCTGTGATATATGGGGGGGGCGGTAAACACTGATTATGTGATTTACTGTCAAATGGAAATTAACGATGTCATTACAAAGTGTAATGTGAATATGTTTGTTACACATTGTTAACTTTGCAATCCCAGGCCATATGCAAACACACATCTAAACTGCTTTTGGCTCTAACAACATCAATAACTATTTTATAGATAATTCGACATTTTCTTTTTAGATTTTGGACAGGAAACCACTCTGTTTATCACGTACACAATGAGCATCAATGCAATCACCTTGACTTCCAAATGATCCTTGTCTTAATTAGACCTGATCTCTGCAAACTGACCTTCACATACCCATTGAGAGAAGCAAAATAAGCATCAAGGTAAACTGACTGCAGTGTTTCCCACAGGTCTGCAGTTTGTCTGTAGTGGTGAATGACAGGTGTGGGGTTTCGTATTGCGTTGTCGTCTGATTTGCATAATTTGCAGTGATGCAAAACTCGATGTTAAGAGTGCTGATTTGTAATTGTTTTAATAGGAAGTCTGTAGCAATATTTATTGTGTTTACAACTTATTTTACAAAAGCACATTAAGTTTGGACTCCAGTACTCTGGAATGCCCTCCCGGTAACAGTTCGAGATGCCACCTCAGTAGAAGCATTTAAGTCTCACCTTAAAACTCATTTGTATACGCTAGCCTTTAAATAGACTCCCTTTTTAAACCAGTTGATCTGCCGTTTCTTTTCTTTTTCTCCTCTGTCCCACTGGAGGGGTTCCGGTCTGGTGGCCATGGATGAGGTGCTGGCTGTCCTGAGTCGGGACCCAGGATGGACCACTCAATCAGAGTCGGGACCCAAGATGGACCGCTCGCCTGTGTATCGGCTGGGGACATCTCTGCGCTGCTGATCCACCTCCGCTTGGGATGGTTTCCTGCTGGCTCCACTGTGGACAGGACTCTCTCTGCTGTGTTGGATCCACTTTGGACTAGACTCTCACGGTTCAATCAATGTTTATTTATACAGCCCTAAATCACAAATGTCTCAAAGGACTGTACAAACCATTACGGCTACGACATCCTCGGAAGAACCCACATAAGGGCAAAAAAAACTCACACCCAGTGGGCAGGGAGAATTCACATCCAGTGGGACGCCAGTGACAATGATGACTATGAGAAACCTTGGAGAGGACCTCAAATGTGGGCAACCCCCCCCTTCTAGGGGACCGAAAGCAATGGATGTCGAGCGGGTCTAACATGATACTGTGAAAGTTCAATCCATAGTGGCTCCAACACAGCCCCGAGAGTTCAGTTCAAAGCGGATCCAAGACAGCAGCGAGAGTCCCATCCACAGGAAACCATCCCAAGCGGAGGCGGATCAGCAGCGTAGAGATGTCCCCAACCGATATACAGGCGAGCGGTCCATCCTGGGTCCCGACGAGCGGTCCATCCTGGGTCTGGACTCTGGACAGCCAGTACTTCATCCATGGTCATTGGACCGGACCCCCTCCACAAGGGAGGGGGGGACAGAGGAGGAAAAGAAAAGAAGCGGCAGATCAACTGGTCTAAAAAGGAGGTCTATTTAAAGGCTAGAGTATACAAATGAGTTTTAAGGTGAGACTTAAATGCTTCTACTGCGGTAGCATCTCAAACTGTTACCGGGAGGGCATTCCAGAGTACTGGAGCCTGAACGGAAAACGCTCTATAGCCCGCAGACATTTTTTTGGGCTTTAGGAATCACTAATAAACCGGAGTCTTTTGAACGCAGATTTCTTGCCGGGACATATGGTACAATACAATCGGCAAGATAGGATGGAGCTAGACTGTGTAGTATTTTATACGTAAGTAGTAAAACCTTAAAGTCACATCTTAAGTGCACAGGAAGCCAGTGCAGGTGAGCCAGTATAGGCGTAATGTGATCAAACTTTCTTGTTCTTGTCAAAAGTCTAGCAGCCGCATTTTGTACCAACTGTAATCGTTTACAACACGGTTGTGTTGGATCCACTATGGATTCAACTTTCACAGTATCATGTTAGACCCGCTCGACATCCATCGCTTTCGGTTCCCCTAGGGGAGGGGGGGGGGGGGGTTGCCCACATATGGGGTCCTCTCCAAGGTTTCTCATAGTCATCATTGTCACTGTCACTGACGTCCCACTGGGTGTGAGTTTTCCTTGCCCTTATGTGGGCTCTACCGAAGATGTCGTTATGGTTTGTGTTGTGGTTTGTGCAGCCCTTTGAGACACTAGTGATTTAGGGCTATATAAATAATCATTGATTGATTGATTGATTGAAGTTAGTGGCTGCAGGTGTTGGTTTTGCATTGTTCAGCGGTAGATGTGTGTGCATGCTATAGATGTGCTTTATAACACACACGGGTGATTAAAGTACATTTATGTTGTTTCCTGGAGTCAATGTAAGTTTGCACTGATGTCCTCAGACATTATACATATATTACATTGTAATTTCACTGTATTGCCTTGGAAAGTTCCTGCAGCAGTACGCGGCATGCATTCAAACACTTTAGTCATTTATCTGTTTTTTCTTAGTGATTACTCCTTATTACGGGCAGCACGGTGGAACAGGGGTTAGTTCGTGTGCCTCACAATATGAAGGTCCTGAGTAGTCCTGGGGGATAGGTTGATTGGCAACACTAAATTGGTCCTCGTGTGTGAATGTGTGTGTGAATGTTGTCTGTCTATCTGTGTTGGCCCTGTGATGAGGTGGCAACTTGTCCAGGGTGTACGCCGCCTTCCGCCCGATTGCAGCTAAGATAGGCTCCAGTGCCCCCCACAACCCAAAATGAAATAAGTGGTAGAAAATGGATGGATGGATGGATAGTCGTATTCACCCACCTGTGAACGGCTTCCTGCCGTCATCGTGTGGGTTACAGGGACCATTGAGGACGGACATCGCTGAGCAGGTTTGACTCTTGTTTTATTTTTCAATAAAGCTTCCGTCTTTTGATCTGATCGCTTTTCAGCGCCTCCGACCCTGCTCGCTCCTCTCTCGCCTTCAGTCGGCTGTGTCTTCGTCGCTCTCGTCGGCTCGCTCTCGGTCATTCTCGGTCTTCAGGTTCTGTTGCTGGTTCTCCTACTCTTTCCGCACCGATCGCTCCTCCTTCTCCCCTTTTATGCTGCAGGAGAAGATGCAGGGATTGAGAGCAGGTGTGTGATCTACGCACCTGACTTGGATTGCCGCAGCGTCGCTCCAATCGCGTCCCGCTTCTCCGTTCCGCCGCACACTCCGCCGTCTGGCCGCCATCTTGAGTAGGACCTTCCTTTGTCCTACCCTGCTGTCGGCTCCCTCTCTCCACACCACCTTATAATGGTAGTTGGAAATGTTTTTTGTGTGTTAAATTGCATAAAAAAATGTTTTTGTTCATACCCTGAATAAGACGGTCGTTCTGTGTTGTCAAGCTACTGTATGCGGTTCCTGCTGCAAAATTATTGGTAATCAATCGCCACAAGTAAATAAAAGTGTGGGAAAAAATGGACTGCAAATTTAATTACTCAAAATGCTTTAAAAGGTTACCGCATCACCTGTTTTCACACCCGCTATATGTTTTACATCCTGATGTTCAGCTCCTGTATTTTTGAAACCAGTTGCACAGATGCAGACCTTCAAGGAGAGTTTTGGTGATGACTAATAAGACATTGACATGTCATGATTCATAGTACTCTAGTCACTGGAGCTGTTCCTGTCCTGTGCCACCCTGGGAGCTTCCTTCCACTGCGCATTTGCATTTACCTTATTTTCTGGACTATATGGCGCACATTAAATACTTTCATTTTATCAAATTGACAGTGGGCCGGTACAGCCCGCTTAATGTATGGTATAATTCCGGTTGTGCTTACCGACCTCAAAGCAATTTTATATGGTACATGGTAAAATGATAAGTGTGACCAGTAGATAGCAGTCACACATAAGAAATACATATAGACTGCAAGATGAATAAACAACACCAAAACTTTAAATGTTCCATTAAGAAAATAGAACATTACACACTGTGCTCAAGTCCGCCAAAAATATTTTATTACAACTTTGGTAATTTATGAAGCCGCACCGCTTTTTGGATTGTCGGTGCGTTACGGCTACTGTAGTCAGACGTACTGTGATTCAGCACACAGGTTTTATAACGGTGCGTGTATAATGACCGAAAAATGGCACACATTAGCAGACATATTTTTTTTCCTGCAATATTATGCAAAACCAACTTTTGTGGTACCCGATGATGTTTATTTGGGATTTGCATAAGTCCTGAAAATGTGCGCGCTTCTGCTCTTGATAACCTCACTAACAACTTTAACAACGCCCTGCGCGAAACCATTGATAACATAGCACTACTAAAGTTAAAAAAGTCTCCAACAAAGCGTACCCCGTGGTTTACAGAAGAAACTAGAGCTCAGAGATTATTATGTAGAAAGCTGGAACGCAAATGGCGCACGACTAAACTTGAGGTGCACCATCAAGCATGGAGTGATGGTTTAATAACTTATAAACGCATGCTTACCTTAGCTAAAGCTAAATATTACTCAAATCTCATCCACCATAATAAAAACGATCCTATATTTTTGTTTAGTACGGTAGCATCGCTAACCCAACAAGGGCCCCTTTCCAGCAGCTCCACCCACTCAGCAGATGACTTTATGCAATTCTTTAATACGAAAATTGAAGTCATTAGAAAGGAGATTAAAGACAAGGCGTCCCAGCTACAACTGGGTTCTATTAACACAGGTACGATTGTAGATACGGTGGATATTGCCCTCCAAAATAGTTTCTCTCGCTTTGAGGAAATAACATTAGAGGAATTGTTACAACGTGTAAATGGAATAAAACAAACAACATGTTTACTTGACCCACTTCCTGGGAAACTTATCAAGGAGCTTTTTGTATTATTAGGTCCATCAGTGCTAAATATTATAAACTTATCACTTTCCTCGGGCACCGTTCCCCAAGCATTCAAAAAAGCGGTTATTCATCCTCTCCTTAAAAGACCTAACCTCGATCCTGACCTCATGGTAAACTACCGACCGGTGTCTCACCTTCCTTTTTTTTTCAAAAATCCTCGAAAAAATTGTTCCGGAGCAGCTAAATGAAAACTTAGCGTCTAACAATCTATGTGAAACCTTTCAATCCGGATTCAGGGCAAATCACTCTACGGAGACAGCCCTCGCAAAAATGACTAATGATCTATTGCTAACGATGGATTCTGATGCGTCATCTATGTTGCTGCTCCTCGATCTTAGCGCTGCTTTCGATACAGTCGATTATAATATTTTATTAGAGCGTATCAAAACACGAATTGGTATGTCGGACTTAGCCCTGTCTTGGTTTAACTCTTATCTTACTGACAGGATGTAGTGCGTCTCCCATAACAATGTGACCTCGGACTATGTTAAAGTAACGTGTGGAGTTCCCCAGGGTTCTGTCCTTAGCCCTGCACTCTTCAGCATCTACATGCTGCCGCCAGGTGACATCATACGCAAATAGGGTGTTAGCTTTCACTGTTATGCTGATGACACCCAACTCTACATGCCCCTAAAGCTGACCAACACGCCGGATTGTAGTCAGCTGGAGGCATGTCTTAATGAAATTAAACAATGGATGTCCGCTAACTTTTTGCAACTCAACGCCAAAAAAAAGGAAATGCTGATTATCGGTCCTGCTAGACACCGACCTCTATTTAATAATACAACTTTAACATTTGACAACCAAACAATTAAACAAGGCGACTCTGTAAAGAATCTGGTTATTATATGCGACCCAACTCTCTCCTTTGAGTCACACATTAAAAGCGTTACTAAAACGGCCTTCTTTCATCTCCGTAATATCGCTAAAATTCGCTCCATTCTGTCCACTAAAGACGCTGAGATCATTATCCATGCGTTTGTTACGTCTCGCCTCGACTACTGTAACGTATTATTTTCGGGTCTCCCCATGTCTTGCATTGAAAGATTACAGTTGGTACAAAATGCGGCTGCTAGACTTTTGACAAGAACAAGACAGTTTGATCACCTTACGCCTGTACTGGCTCACCTGCACTGGCTTCCTGTGCACTTAAGATGTGACTTTAAGGTTTTACTACTTACGTATAAAATACTACACGGTCTAGCTCCAGCCTATCTTGCCGATTGTATTGTACCATATGTCCTGGCAAGAAATCTGCGTTCAAAGTAGTCCGGCTTATTAGTGATTCCCAGAGCCCAAAAAAAGTCTGCGGGCTATAGAGCGTTTTCCGTTCGGGCTCCAGTACTCTGGAATGCCCTCCCGGTAACAGTTCGGGATGCTACCTCAGTAGAAGCATTTAAGTCTCATTTTAAAACTCATTTGTATACTCTAGCCTTTAAACAGACCCCCTTTTTAGATACCACATATGCGGTCTTCTCCAAGTATTCTCATAGTCATCATTGTCACTGTCACCGACGTCCCACTGGGGTGAGTTGTTCTTGCCCTTATGTGGGCTCTACCGAGGATGTCGTTGTGGTTTTGTGCAGCCCTTTGAGACACTTGTGATTTAGGGCTATATATATAAACATTGATTGATTGATAGTGTGAGGTGTTTTTGTAAAGTCATGACTTGTGAAAAGAGAAATTTAAACATTTTATTTAAAACTGTTGCAACACCAATGGCAAAAAAAATATACAAATACATAATTGCACAGGAAGCAGCTGTCGTTGTACAAGCTTGAGCAACAATATATTTTGTGCACCCAATATGATTTAATGACGCTAAGCATTCTTTATATTTATGCAGATTAAATTCTAGACTTCAGAATGAGGCATCGTTCATTTTGAATGAGACAATTTCATTACTCTGATGCACATCAGTCTTAATTTGTTCTTCTGTCCTCACTAATATACTTTGTATTAAAGTTACACCAGCACATTTCTAAACTAAATTTGTTGTGTGGAAAAACAGCATTCAAAGTCAAATGTATGACTTTAATAATAAACGCATGGGATGTTTTATTGTGACATCCTCTTCAGATTATTCCGAAGAGAGAATAAAAGATTGGAGCATGCCGTTGTTTGGCAATGACGAGACGCATAACTCTTTGCTAACATGACTGGTGAACTGTTTGGGATGTGGCGTAAGCACAAAACATGAAAAGTGTCTTTAATACAACACAAAATGCAAAACTCATCTCCCACCCAAAGTTTCCTTTTCTTTTATTCCCTTCATAAAAAAAAAAAAAAATACAGCGTATTCTCTTCTAAGCCAGAGTGATGTAATGTTTCTCTACGTCAATATTGGTCCACTTTAAAGGGGAACTGCACTTTTTTTGGAATTTTGCCTGTCATCCACAATCCTTTTATGTGAGACAGTAAATAAACAATTTTTTTTTAGTATTCAAAGATAAAAAAAAAATGCTAGGAAGATGCGGCTAATGAGATCCCCCTATGTTGCCTTCAAAGCCCTTTAAAACAACTTTAAAATCCTTTAACGTTTTATTTACACACTGCGTATATATATAATGTAGTAACAGACACGTTCATGGCAATAAGTATTATGTACAATATTAATTTTAAGCATTACCAGAAATTATTTTGTGGGCGCATTGATTTCAGTGCCCAAAGGAACGCTCGTTCTAATTATAACATACTTGGTAATCGATGACAAAGATGAAGATTTTCGGACAAATGAAGATTAACAATCATATATTTTTAATTCTGAATACATTGAGGATGAACTGCTGGTTATAGAAGCTTAGCCCGCACGGAGAGACGGTGAAATGTTGGAGCAGACAAAAGCCAAGAGTCAGGAGTGGAGCTTGGAGCATATCTATGGCAAAATAAATTGAGTGTTTCTGCTGCACTAAGTGGCAAACAACATTATTATCGATGAAAAGGCTTTTTTGTTTCTGCAAAGGCTTTTTTGTTTCTGCTTAAAGAAACTGCATCATAACAAAAGATTAATTTTTTGCACAAACAAAAACCCTGAAGTTGTAAAACATTTTTTCAACTACCCCAAATCAACTGGGGAAAAAAAATGAGCCAGGCCTACTTGACCAAAAAGACAACTGTCCTTTAAGTAAGTCACTGTGATATTGATCATGATACATGCAGCACATCATGCCTGTTTGAAAAACTACCTACACTGTTGAGCTAGCTGTGTACAAACAAAACATGAAATGTGGGCTAATACTTTACAGAGCCTGTAATATGATTGTTCATGTTTTTCAGTCAGTACAGATTGGTGTCCTATAGCATTGTATTGTGCATTGCAAACTCAAAAGCCATTTAGCTGCCTATGCAGAAGCTATCTTACGACTAATACAGTGGTTCTTAACCTGGGTTCAATCGAACCCTAGGGGTTCGGTTAGTCAGCCTCAGGGGTTCGGCAGAGCCTTCAACTTAGCGGTCAAGACACACCAGACTCATGAATGGATTAACGTGTAGCCTGACTTGATTAAACAAGTTGAAAAACCTTTTTGGGTGTTAACATTTAGTGGTCAATTGTACGGAATATGTACTGTACTGTGCAATCTACTAGTAAAAGTTTCATTCAATAAATCAATCAATCAATCGTGTAAATAAAAACATTTCCCTATCGCCATATTTGTACTGTAAAGTTGAAATATGAATGAAAATAGAAAAGGATATCTAAGTCTAAGTATTATAGAGACCCCCAAACAATGTTCCCTCTAATTTTCCATCTGATTTGCAAGTGGGTAATTTGTTGTGAGTTAATGCACTGTGTTGGTTTTATTCTTTGAACAATGTGATGTTCATGCACGGTTCATGTTGTGCTCTAGTAAAAAAAAAATATACATAACTTTGTCTTGAATTTAAAAAAACCAAAACAAAACATTTTATTTTACACTAAAGAAGGGTTCGGTGAATGTGCATATGAAACTGGTGGAGTTCGGTACCTCCAACAAGGTTAAGAACCACTGGACTAATAGCTGTGGCTATGAAAGTAACTCACCACCACCAGTTGTGAATGAATGATGGGTTCTCACTTCTCTGTGAAGCGATTTGTGTCTAGAAAAGCGTTATATAAATCTAATCCATATTATTATTATTATTATTATTATTTATGCCGTAGCAGTGTGAGTGTCTGTGAGTAAAGCGCTAGAAAAACAGTTCCTCATTTTTTGCTCTTACCAAAACAAAGTCGCTACAGTTTGGTTATTATACATGTTATCAAAATGAAATTAAGTATTGGTGTAGGTTTTTGGATGCATTTTTAGAGTAATATAGAGACGGAATGGATTGTTCCCATTAGCTGCATTGCAGGTCACCTAGAACAAGTCGATTCTTACAAATTAGAATGCAAACATTGTACCAAAAAAAAGCACAGTTCCCCTTTAAGCAACAGAAATGTTACGATCCGTTACTCGGATCTTCACGTTGTTTATTTTTCCATCTGTGCTTTCATTGTCCGTTTTGACCCGTTTACTTCCTGTTTTGTTCGTTTCCATGGTCACTTATTATTTCCACCTGCTAGTTTTGGTTCTTGCACACCTGTTCTTGTAATCACAACCCTTTATAAGCCAGCCTTTTCTGTTTATTCTTTCTGGGACTCTAGTTTGCTCTCATGCAACTGTACGACTGGTATGATTTTCTCGCTACCTCATACGCTAAGCCACTTGCCATTTTAGCTCTCATGCTAATTGTGTTTTGTTTTACATTCTGTGACTTCGTGCCAAGTTTAGTTTATGTGTATTTCCTAGCTCTCATGCTAGCGGCTTTTGATTGCCTTTTATTAGCACCAGTGTTTCTGTTCATAGCACCTTTTTGTAGAATAAATCTGTTACATCTTAACTTTGTTCTGTTCATCGTTTTGACGCATACTCGAGGGATGCCAAACCGGCGTTACAAGAATAAGACAATAGGAGATCCAAAGTTGACTCCCTCTAATGTACTACAATTTGGAATCAATAAAACTCATTGAGAAAATATGCCTTAGAGGCCACAGTCTAAGAATTTTTAAATCATTTCAACTGGACAAGCCGGAGAAAACATAGCGGGAGCAAGCAAACTCCACACAAAGATGGCCAAAATGACATTTGAACCAATGATCTTCTGTGCATGTCCCCAATGCTAAACACAAGTCCACCAAAAAAAACAGGTTACATTGTCATTATGGGGTATTGGTTGTAGAATTTTTAGGCCAAAAATTATTATTTTTTTTCCCTTTTTGGAATAAGGTGCAAAAAAAGGGAAAGAAGTTAGTCGCTCTGAATGCTTTCCGGATGCACCGTATCTATTAAGGTCAAAGTTGTTTTGTAAATGCAGGCATCATACGCAGAATGCTGTTTTACTTTGTGCTTGTCTGTCTTATCACTGTATGATTGGCAGGTTTTGGGAGCAGAGTGTGTGCATCTTTGTGTGTGCACACACAGGGGTCTCCTTTCCCTTTTCCTGACCCTCTTCGCACTCATCCAATCACCAGTTAGGATGCATTTACAGCCTCTGAAAAAATGTGGAACCTTCAAACTGGAACGAACAAACGTGGATATTTTCAAAAATGCACATTTCCCCTCCCCAAAAAGTCCCTTCAAACACATTCAACGACCAAGCTCATAAATCAAACATTTGTAATTTAAATCAGCCTACCGAAATGAATTTAAATCAGTTAATTCCGTGCTTAACCATCCCAAAACACCCCAATTTGAACATGTAACATGTCTCTTGGAAACAGAAACTAACTTTAAGATAACCATTTTGGTTTGCAAAATATTACAGGAGCATGTACTGCAAACACCTACACGTGTTTTATGAAAAAAAGGCAATGAAATAATGTTATAGTCTAGACTCTAGACTAGTGTTGTAACAATACCAATATTTTGGTACCGGTACAGGTACTAAAATTATTTCTATACTTTTTGGTACTTTTGCAAATAAAGGGGATGACAAAAAAATTGCATTATTGGCTTTACTTTAACAAAAAAAATCTCAGGGTACATTAAACATATGTGACTTATTGCAGTTAAGTCCTTAAATAAAATAGTGAACATACAAGACAACTTGTCTTTTATTAGTAAGTAAACAAACACAGCCTCCTAATTAGTCTGCTGACATGTGCAATAACATATTGTGTCATTTATCATTCTATTATTTTGTCAACACTATTGAGGACAAGTGGTAGAAAATGAATAATCTACTTGTTCATTTACTGTTAATATCTGCTTACTTTCTGTTAAAATGTAATCACTTATTCTTCTGTTGTTTGATACTTTACATGTACATTAGTTTTGGCTGATACCACAAATTTGGGTGTCAATCTGATACCAAGTAGTTACAGAATCCTACATTGGTCATAGTCAAAGTCTTCATGTGTCCGGGGACATATTTCCTGAGTTTATAAACATAATATGCATTTTAAAAAAACGAAAGAAGATGTTGTGATGCCAAAAAATATTGATGTAATCATAGTAGTATCGACTAGATACATGTCTGTACTTGATATCATTACAGGGAATGTTAGGTGTAGATCCCTCAAAGGAGTTTGTTTACATTTTGTTGCCGGTGAGCTACGGTGTGTAGTGAAACATGTTTAGCTATTCCTCGTCCTGCAGGGAGGATATGTTACGCGAGCGCTGCATCGTGGATGCGCGGGGAGTGTCGCCTCTCAATGCACGGGAGCAAAACAGGCAGGAATGAAGGTAGGAACAGGTTTTAATATAAAAGTACAAAAGAACACTTGTACAGATGGTAAAATAAAAGTGCGCCAATGCACGGGAAGCAGAATACAAAACGTTAGCAAAAGGCAGAGTTCAAAAAGTCCATAAAGCGCGAGCCAAGCGCGCGGAGACCAGTGTTAATTTTGACAGCAAAATTTGATTTAGTTTTAGTCATAGTCTTTTGACTAAAATGTAATTTAGTTTTAGACATAATTTGATTATTTAAATTGTTTTAGTTTTAGTCTAGTTTTAGTTTACGAAATATCATAAGATTATAGTCAACGAAAACTACAGTAAATTTAGTCGACTAAAGGGTAATATGTAAACTTTCCCTTCAATTTCTGAAAGTCAAAGCAAAACAGCGGAAAAATCACCGATACAAGTCGTATTTTGATGAAAATCATGTCTCAAATTTAGTATTTCACGAGGAATCCGTGTAAAAAACGGGATAACGTCGAGTGAAGTGAAGTGAATTATATTTTATAAAGCGCTTTTTCTCAAGTGACTCAAAGCGCTTTACATAGTGAAACCCAATATCTAAGTTACATTCAAACCAGTGTGAGTGGCGCTGGAAGCAGGTGGGTAAAGTGTCTTGCCCAAGGACACAACGGCAGTGACTAGGATGGCGGAAGCGGGACTCGAACCTGCAACCCTCAAGTTGCTGGCACGGCCACTCTACCAACCGAGCTAAACCGCCCTAGTGAGTTGTATGTTGTGGAAAATGCTTACCTGTGTGTGGATTTCGGGGTGATTCGACTGTAAATGTCGCTTCAAGTTTGTTGTGTTTTTCCCCGTAATCCTCGCGCTGCATTTCTCACACTGCGTCTTGTTATCTTTGACGTCAAATATACAATTTCCGCATATGTCCTCTCTCCTCTTTCTCCCCGTCGTTAACATGTTGTCTTCTGCAGTCTCAAACGCAAACTATGTTTACGTAACTTCCTTACCACGTCGCTCTGATTGGTTCTCTTCCCAACTCCTCCCGCCTCTTCCTAACAAAATGAGTTCTGATTGGATCTCGTCTCTGGCAGACATTTTCGTCTCGTTTTTATTCGTTGACGAATATGTCAATACACCTCGTCCTCGTCTTAGTCCACGTAAATTATTTTTTATTTAGTTATTGTCTCGTTTTAGTCAGAAAAAAAAGGTCGTTGACGATAACTATGACGAACATTTTTCGTCAACAAAATTAACACTGGCGGAGACTAAGCTACACTTAGCAGACAGAATACAAACAGACAAAACTCACGTAACTGTTGCGGGTAGCAAACAAAACGTCCAGGCGGAACAAAGGTAGCAGGCGGGCTTAAATACAAAAATCATAATTACATACAGGTGTGCGCCTGGCACCAGTGCAGGTGAAACAGATGAAGAAACCATGGTGATGAATGTAAACAAGGAAGTGCTCAAATACTGGGATCGGCAGAGTCCAAATTGTGATGACAACATACAGAAAAGCAACCAACAAACGATCCATGTAGTGGATCGTAACAGGATACTTGTAAGAAACTTACTTTATTTGTTGCCATGGAGACAAGGATTAGTCATTTAGAAGTTGCTAAAACACTGCCGACGGCAAATGGAGGTTAGCCGCTAGCTAGCTAGCCATGTCTTAAAGCATCTCTTTCTGAGGGCGTTTTATCGTTAATTTTTAAGCCAAAATACGTCCGTTCTCCCTTTTCTATCTACACACTGTGTCTGCCTGTAAGTCCGTCCGTGATTGTGTTCCGCAGAACATGCTCGTCTGTTCATAAACCAGCAATGTCACGATGTGACTTCAACGCGGGGTTTGTGGGACTGGTATGTTTCAGAGACGGTATAGTACTGAAAACAATTAATTAGTATCGTGGTACTATACTAATACCGGTACACCGTACAACCCTAGTCTAGACCAGGTTACAAAGTCATTTTAGGGGGAGCATAGAGGAAAATCTATTCCTATTCCAGAGGCTGAAATCATGGCATTATAACTTAAAAATATAACTATGACAACTTCAGATTGTTTTCTTTGTTTAACTTCGTATGAGTATGTGTTTGTATATGTAAATATGCGTGTATGTATTTTTGTACAGTGAATGTGCGTGTGAATGTATGTACAGTGTGTGTGTATGACTGGGGTAGCGTATGTACCCATGTGAGTGCATATGCATGTATAAATAAATGTACATATGTAAGAATAATTGTGTGTATGCATATGTTTGTATGTACAATATATTTGTCTCCCAGTGTGTGCGGGAGCCAAAGTACGGCCCCAGCCACCCAGAACGACCAGAGAGTCCCCGTACCAATTTGAGGGTTTTAAGAACACTCAAAAACTTACCATAACTTGTGAGACATTTGTTCACGGGAATGGTAAATGGGTTGTACTTGTATAGCGCTTTTCTACCTTCAAGGTACTCAAAGGGCTTTGACACTACTTCCACATTCACCCATTCACACACACATTCACACACTGATGGAGGGAGCTGCCATGCAAGGCGCTAACCAGCAGCCATCAGGAACAAGGGTGAAGTGTCTTGCTCAGGACACAACGGACGTGCCGAGGTTGATACTAGGTGGGCATTGAACCAGGGACCCTCGGGTTGCGCACGGCTACTCTTCTAACTGCGCCACGCCGTCACGGGAGGCAAAGAAATGGTCAAAGACTACATATAGTATGGGCATTTTTTCCCCCTCTTGACCATTTTTGTTCGACAGGCCTCATTTTTGGGATAATTAATCTCTGTTCCATTTCTTCTTTGTAATTTTTGTGTTATGGTCATATGTGGAAAGTGCCTATTTTGTCTGTAGAATTTGCCGAGGGCAAATGAAAAATGGGCAGTAAACCGTACTTTGGGGGGGGGGGGGGGGGGGGGGGGGGGGGGGGGGGCATGTATCTTACCAGTGCCATTGATCCCTTTCAGTTTCAGCTGAGGTGACTGAGTCAGCTGTTTGGCCTCTTTTAAGACCACGGGCTTGAATATTGTGTGCCATTTCTTAAGCATCTTGGAGCCTGTTTCAGCCCCAAACAGCAGCAAAAAGTCTTGATTTATCTGTTGATCATCCACACATATACATCAAGCCAATGGTCGCGTAGTTGGTCACTTCTTATATCCTTCCATACAAAAGCAGGGAGTTTCAACAACAATGCACATCTCAGCAATTTTCTAAAAAACATGGGAATGTTTTAACAACATCTGTGGTCCTCATCATTTAATTTTCGGAAACACACTTGCTTCATCGGGAGAGTAAGCAAGAAATGAAATAGCTTCCTTGCAGGCATCTCCATCAAGCTACTCAGGCAATGCAGCTGCAAATCTCTCTTGGTTTTTCAATAAAAATCCATGTCATTTCGCTATTTTAAAACATCTATTTTATACTGTTTGTCCCTTTTGGGATCGCGGGAGCGGCTGGAGCCTATCCCAGCTGCACTCGGGCGGAAGTCAAGGTACACGCTGGAAAAGTCGCCTCCTCACCAAAGGGCCAACACAGGTAGACAGACAAAAATCACACTCTAGGGCCAATTTTTGTGTGTTTGATGTAACATCTGAGTAGTAGTTTTTGATGTTACTGTATGCATTCCAACAAGAAAGATTACAAAGACTTCTCTTTTTGAAACATCATCTGGATTAATCGCCATTTTTAGGGTAAACATATGTCTAACTACCTCAAGTGAGTTTGCTAAACTGGTTTTTGTATAACATATTACATTTTATCTAAAAACAAACTAATCAAGCAATAACCATATATAATTTTTTCATAAACTACTAAATAACTATTTGCTTTGTAAAGACAATCCCGGTACCCCGATCCAGCAAACTTATGCTTCCGGGATAACATAACAAGCGATCTCATTGGAGACCAAGTAGCCAATCAGTGCGTAAATTTGTCCAGGTATGTGATTGGTTGTCTTTATGACACAACTATAACACTATGTGTCTAAACTTACTGAAAGCGAGCGGGGAGCAGAAATCAGAGCAAGTGTAGAAAAAAAGTTGAATGTGCAGAAGGGTTGAGAGAGAGGAAGAGAGTGCACCTGTCTGACTGCAGACTGCACTAATTATTGAGTGTTAAAGGCCTACTGAAATGAGATTTTCTTATTTAAACGGGGATAGCAGGTCCATTTTATGTGTCATACGTGATCTTTTCGCGATATTGCCATATTTTTGCTGAGAGGATTTAGTACAGAATATCCACGATAAAGTTCGCAACTGTTGGTTCCTATTAGAAAAGCCTTGCCTGTACCGGAAGTCGCTGACGATGACGTCACAAGGGTGAGGGCTCCTCACATCCTCACATTGTTTTTAATGGGAGCCTCCAACAAAAAAAGATATTCCGACCGAGAAAACGTCAATTTCCCCATTAATTAGAGCGAGGATGGAAGATTCGTGTTTGAGGAAATTGATAGCGAAGATTAAAAAAAAAAAGCGATTGCATTGGGACGTATTCAGATGTTTTTAGACACATTTACTAGGATAATGCTGGGAAATCCCTTATCTTTCTATTGTGTTGCTAGTGTTTTAGTGAGTTTAATAGTACCTGATAGTCGGAGGGGTTTGTCCACGGGTGTCTTGAGGGAAGTCGACGGCAGCTGTATGGACGGCACAAGCTCAGCTGATCTCCGGTAAGTGGCGACTTTTTACCACAATTTTCTCACCGAAAACTGCTGGTTGACATTTGGTCGGGATCCATGTTCGCTTGACCGCTCTGATCCGTAGTAAAGTTTCACCTCCGGGAATTTTAAACAAGGAATCACCGTGTGTTTGTGTGGCTAAAGGCTAAAGCTTCCCAACTCCATCTTTCTACTTTGACTTCTCCAATATCAATTGAACAAATTGCAAAAGATTCAGCTACACAGATGTCCAAAATACTGTGTAAGTATGCGGTTAAAGCAGATAACTTTTAGCTGTGTGTGTGCGCAGCGCTAATATTTCCTAACAGTCCGTGACATCACGCATACACGCCAGCATTCCGTGATATTTTCAACAGGACATTTCGCGGGAAATTTAAAATTGCAATTTAGTAAACTAAAAAGGCCATATTGGCATGTGTTGCAATGTTAATATTTCATCATTGACATATAAACTATCAGACTGCGTGGTGGGTAGTAGTGGGTTTCAGTAGGCCTTTAATGTGCTTTTATTTTGCACAAAATCATTTTTTATTCGCTCAAAAATCTTTATTTTTCGCGTGAGTTTAATCTATTTTTAAAATATCATTTATGTATGTGCTTGCAAAACATATTTTTCTGTCCTCAAAATCTGCCTTTGCGACCTCAACATTGAGACACAATTATAACTGTCATGATCCGTAGTCTGGATCATGTTTAGTTTAGTTATTTTCTGTTAGTTTGGACTCCCTTTGTTGTTTGTGTACCTTGTGAGTCAGTTTGGTCACCATGGTAACGTATTAATTTCACCTGCTGGGGGTTCCAGACGCACACCTTTTTTTGTTAATTACTTCCTTATTGAAGCCTGCCTTGTCCCGTCAGTCGGTCTTGGTCCCTTGTTTGCGGTAAGCAATAATCACGTACGCTATTCTTGTTTCCTGAACCTGTGCTAGTGTTAGCTTTAGCTTCCGTGCGTTCGGCACGCGTTTCATTTGTGTATTTCGTCTGTTTTTGTACCAGTGTTTTTGTTATTAAATCATCTTACCTTTACGTTGTTGTCCGGAGTGTCCATGTTTGCACTGGAGGAACGATCCCGCAGTAAAATGCGGCCCACACGTGACAATAACGCCTTAGTCGCTGACACTAGGTGCTCTGCATACAAGCCCCGCCCACTCTGCCCCACGCTGTTCGTTCCTGGTCTACATCAAGCAGTGCTTCACATGTCACTCAAAACTGCAGATTGTATCCTTTGGAATTATTTCTGTAGTTCGAAAATGTCTAGCGGGCCACATTGAAATGTTGATTATGTTATCCATCCAATCATTTTCTTGATTATGTTCTATTATGTACAAAGTTAACTGCCTTTTTTATGCTGTTTTGCGAGACCCGAGTCTTGTGACTTCTGAGACAGGATAAATTGTTTGGGTCTTAATGTCTTTATGCAACACACCATGCACGCTCACAGGTTTAAAGCTAACATTTTTAAAAATATGCAAACTTTATTGACATTATATGTCATTAGGCATCTGTCATACTTCCTTCTTCCTGTCTAAGGGCCTAGGCTAAGACCGATTTTTTAATTTTATTTTAATCTTCTATTTTTTTCTCCCCCCCCCCCCTTGTTTACCTGTATGTCATCTTTTTTGTAAGGGGCGCTGGAAGCCGGCAGACCCGTCAGCGATCCTGTTCTGTCTCCCTGTAATGTTTGTCTGATCTTGAATGGGATTGTGCTGAAAATTGTAATTTTCCTGAAGGAACTCTCCTGACGGAATAAATAAAGTACTAGCTAATCTAATCTAATCTAAGATAGAGTAAGATGGAGGACTGTCGTACACTACGAGGCAGAGAATTGGTGAAATATTGACATTCTATAAATATTCATCTTTACATTTGGCGAGAGATTTAGCGCTCACATTCAGATTTACATTTAAGATTTAAATTAAATATTTAGGTATAGATTCAACATTTGGCGCTCACATTTAGATTCAAGATTTATATTTAAGAGTTAAATTTAGATTTAACCTTCAGGGTTTAGATTTAAAATGTATATTTAGATTTAACATTTGGGTTTAAATTAAACATTTAGCGGTCACATTCAGATTTAGATTTTAGATTTAACATTTGGTTCTAGATTCAACATTTGCATTTAGATTTGAGATTTAGGTTTAGATTTAACATTTATGTTTAGATTTAACATTTAGATTCAGATTCAACATTTAGATTTAAGATTTAGTTTTAACATTTAGGTTTAGATTTAACATTTAGATTCAGATTCAACATTTGAGATTTAGATTTAACATTTTGATATAACATTTAAATATATATTTAAGATTTAGATTTAACATTTAAATGTAGATTTAAAACTGAGATGTGATATTCACCGTCAACATTTAATTTAGACCAAAACATGATGACAATAAGCTGAATGTGGAACAAAAATGTGAGAAAAGTGGGCTAAATGTGGATGAATAGATGGAAGGAAAAGAAAGTGTCACTGTACCAACTCAAAAGTCATTCAAAAGTGCAAATTCTAATCATTACAATCATTCATACAGTTGGGCAAAAAGTATTTAGTCAGCCACCGATTGTGTAAGTTCTCCCACTTAAAATGATGACAGAGGTCTGTTATTTTCATCATAGGTACACTTCAACTGTGAGAGACAGAATGTGAAAAAAAAATCCAGGAATTCACATCGTAAGAATTTTAAATAATTTATTTGTAAATTATGGTGGAAAATAAGTATGTGAACAACCATTCAAAGCTCTCACTGATGGAAGGAGGTTTTGACATGGGGGTGGAAACATCATGCTTTGGGGCTGTTTTTCTGCTAAGGGGACATGACGATTGATCCGTGTTAAGGAAAGAATGAATGGGGCCATGTATCGTGAGATTTTGAGCTAAAACCTCCTTCCATCAGTGAGAGCTTTAAATGGTTGACCAAATACTTATTTTCCACCATAATTTACACATAAATTCTTTAAAACTCCTACAATGTGAATTCCTGGATTTTTTTTCCACAATCTGTCTCTCACAGTTGAAGTGTACCTATGATGAAAATTACAGACCTCTGTCATCATTTTAAGTGGGAGAACTTGCACAATCGGTGGCTGACTAAATACTTTTTTGCCCCACTGTATATTGGAAACCTCCAGCAGGCCACATTGAAATATTTATTATGTTGTATTATCTCAAAGTATCCCAGGTAATTGCCTTTTTGCCTCCTTGTAAGACCAGTGTCAAGTGACTTCAGACTTAACACCTCATTTACCGATTCTGAGACAGGATTGATTGCTTCAGGTTTACCAGAAGTGGGTCTAGCGTTTTGAAGCAGCAAATTTTTCAGCACTGATTTTTTTTCTCTACAAATCATTTTGTACAATTAATTTTTATACACAGTTTTAAAACACTGAATTGTTGTAAACTGAATGTTTAAACATACATTTTGCTGATAATAAAAAAAAAAAGAAAGTGTCAGCATAATTTGATGTAAAAAAAAAAAAGCTTTTGTAATAAAGACACAAATTAACCTCTAAAGTGGACGAAACAAAAAAACCTGAAAAACGTCTAACACATCTGTAGCCTCTCAATATTTTCATTGATGAAAGATCGTCTTTTGGATGTTTGGAGCTGCATGCCACAGAGGCTGGCTGTGGCTTTGTGTGACGCAAACTGACTGTAAGCCGTAGGATACATTTTCAATGGTTTGTTTCTTTTCTGTTCATAACTTTTATGGACAGAATTTCTAGGCGCAGTCAAGGCGTTGAGGGGTTCCGGTTTGGTAACCGCAGGATTAGGTCTCTGCTTTTTGCAGATGATGTGGTCCTGATGGCTTCATCTGACCGGGATCTTCTGCTCTCGCTGGATCGTTTCGCAGCCGAGTGTGAAGCGACCGGAATGAGAATCAGCACCTCCAAGTCCGAGTCCATGGTTCTCGCCCGGAAAAGGGTGGAGTGCCATCTCCGGGTTGGGGAGGAGACCCTGCCCCAAGTGGAGGAGTTCAAGTACCTAGGAGTCTTGTTCACGAGTGAGGGAAGAGTGGATCGTGAGATCGACAGGCGGATCGGTGCGGCGTCTTCAGTAATGCGGACGTTGTACCGGTCCGTTGTGGTGAAGAAGGAGCTGAGCCGGAAGGTAAAGCTCTCAATTTACCGGTCGATCTACGTTCCCATCCTCACCTATGGTCATGAGCTTTGGGTCATGACCGAAAGGATAAGATCACGGGTAGAAGCGGCCGAAATGAGTTTCCTCCGCCGTGTGGCGGGGCTCTCCCTTAGAGATAGGGTGAGAAGCTCTGCCATCCGGGAGGAACTCAAAGTAAAGCCGCTGCTCCTTCACATCGAGAGGAGCCAGATGAGGTGGTTCGGGCATCTGGTCAGGATGCCACCCGAACGCCTCCCTAGGGAGGTGTTTAGGGCACGTCCAACCGGTAGGAGGCCACGGGGAAGACCCAGGACACGTTGGGAAGACTATGTCTCCCGGCTGGCCTGGGAACGCCTCGGGATCCCCCGGGAAGAGCTAGACGAAGTGGCTGGGGAGAGGGAAGTCTGGGTGTCCCTGCTTAGGCTGTTGCCCCCGCGACCCGACCTCGGATAAGCGGAAGATGATGGATGGATGGATGGTTTGTTTCTCTGATTTGGTCCTCCGCTTCTTCTACATCATACTAACTTTCTCAGTTCCGGTAGTTGGAGGGCAAGATGTATTTCAGAAGGCGGGGGCCTTGTTAAAAAAAATCATAGTATGTGATTGGATGAACCACTTGTCTGTTATCTTGAATGACGTCCTACTTCAACCACTCACATGGAAATCAACCCGTGATGCTGATGACAGTGAAGCTGGGAAATCCAAAACAGAACAGCCCACATATTGGATAAGAGACAGAGCATCCAAAACATCCTTGCCACTAATAAAAGCCTTCAAAACTGTTATCTGTTCATCTTTTAAAGAATTAATACTCGATGGATTTGACAAAACAGTTGCATAGCAGAATCAATGTCAGCACACGACTCCTCGCTGCATTGTTGTTTGAATCAAACAGTCGCTTTGGCGCTACGTCACATCTATGAAATCCTGCCCGGCGATCCTGATTGGTTCATTATTTTTTGCTATCTTGAAGGGGATTGTATTGCCCTCGATCTCAGATCCTTTTGTGGAGCTCAGCAAAATACAATGATCTGGCGAGAGTCAGGTTAACATAGGGTGGCTCATAACTAAAATTATGTTTGCAAGTTAAAGCATAACAGAAAGCTTAGAGACGGATCGTATCTCAAAATATTCAAAAGTTGGTGTACTTGTAAATGAAGGTACAACTGTATTGGATGTAAAATGAAGTGTAAATTAGATTTACAATTAGTGAACACTTAAACTGAGCCCAGGAAATAAACGTTGCGTTTCTTTGCCTCCTACATTGTGGAACCTTGCAATGTACACACTTACATGGCAAGGACGATGCTCAGACGACATATTGTGCAGCCTTACTTCCCTCTGCTTGGCACGAGGACTAATGTATTAATTACACTTAATCAAAGTCTGCAGATTACAGAGGAGCGCAGCAAGGCTCAACAATGCGACAACTGCACTCCAAGCGCTTGCAGGGTTCACTCGGGGCATGTTAATGTGTTTAAAGTGCTGAACGTCCTTTTGCTGAGGTTGAAAATTCAAAGTATTAGCATCTTATTAACTTCCCTTAATGGGAAAATCCTGCTTTGGAATGCAAACGAGATGGCGGTGCATTTGAGGTGAAACACTTGCATGGCTACATGTGATGATAATGTTGTGATCAGTCATTCAGGTGCAAGATGGAATGAGCCTCTTGGTCCTCAGCGGTCACTCTGACATGTCCTTATGTAAGCCAATACCAAGGGGTCAGAAAAGAATAGGGAATTCATTAAATACTAGCAGGTGAATTCCAGTTATAGAACAATAATGCTGGACCTAAAAATGGCATTTCCCAAAGTCCAGTTCAAACCTTGCTAATGATAACCATGAACTGAATCCGAATCGACACAGACACTTTCCCAACTGTTTGTCAGGTATGTCACCTTTCAGTAATCCATCCGTGTCCACTGCCTGATTGTGTCTTGTCAGGAGTTTCTCATCACTCCTCATTATTTGACCTTCATAGACCGGCTAGTCCCTCAGTCTGGTGACTGTTCATTTTGTTTTATGTCACGTACTAGGGTTTTTGATCTTTTTTTATAGCTTTCTTGTTACTGAACTCTGCCTGTCCCTTTTCTTTGTCACCTGCCTTACATTCTAGATCTCTCTGCTTTTGGGAACTGACTTTTATGTGTACCGTACTGACCATTGTTTGCCGATTAAAACTCACCTGTGATTTGCCGGTCAATACTGCCTCCTTCTTCAGTTGAGTTCTTGGCAGTATTTCCCCAGAGTTGGAAGTGTTTGTTATTGTCCAAAAAGTCCTGTTAAGATGAAGTAGAACAAGAAGGGGTCGAGTCTACCCTCTGATTAATTACCGTAATTTTGGGACAATAATCCACCCCTTTTTTTTCAACGCATTGAACTCTGCACTCTATAGATTTTTCCAGGTTCACAAGCTTCACATGCCACAAACAGAATTGATTTAATCACATTAGATAGCGAAATTGCTGAACGGGTCTTGTTGGCTGGGGAAAGGGAATTCTGGGTTTCCCTGCTTAGGTTGTTGCCCCCGCGACCCGACCTCGGATAAGCGGAAGAAGATGGATGGATGGATGGGTCTTGTTGGATCAAATAAATTCTATCCATTCATCTTCTGCAGGGGCAGCAGCCTAGGAAGAAAAAGACAGACTTCCATTTCCCCGGCTAATTCGTCCAGCTCCTCTTCGGGGATCCCAAAGCATTTTCAGGAAAGCCGAGAAACATAGTCTCTTCAATGTGTTCTAGGTCTTCCCCGTGGCCTTACTAGTCGGACGTGCTCTGAACATCCCCGCAGGGAGGCGCCCAGGGGAAACATTTCTAGCAAGATACCCAAGTCACTTCATCTGGTTCCTCTAAATGTAGAGGAGCAGCACCTTTACTTTAAGCTCCTCCCACCCTATCTGTAAGGAAGAGTCTTGTCACCCTACAAAGGCACCACATTTCGGTTGCCTGAATCCGCAATCTTGTCGTTTTGGTCACGACCCAAAGCTAATGACCATAGATGAGGATAGGAAAGTAGATTAAGTAGTGAATTGAGAGCTTTATCTTCTGGCTGAGCTCCTTCTTCACCACGATGGATTGATGCAGTCCGCTTCACTGCCAACGCTGCCTGCCGGTCTAACGATCCACTCTATTCTTGTTCCATTCCACATTAAATCAAATGCACCCACACAATGATTCAGTCAACCATTTATTGCGTTATGGAGAAGAAGCGACAAAAAGCACTTGACGCAGCCCAAAAACTTAAAACAAATGACCCAGCCATCGACAAAGGAAAAAACGCCGACGTATGGACCAGTATTACACTACCACCAACGGACCCCGAAAAAGACGATTTCAGCGGTTTTGGCGCACAGGCATACTTGCCAACCTTGAGACCTCCGATTTCAGGAGGGGGGGGGTTGGGGGTTGGGGGTTAGCGGAGCGAGGTGTATAAAATAGTCAGGATCTGTCATGGATGCAAAGGATTCTGGGTATTTGTTGTGTTGCGTTTATGTTATGTTACTGTGAGGATGTTCTCCCGAAATGTGTTTGTCATTCTTGTTTGGTGTGGATTCACAGCGTGGCGCATATTACTAAGTGTTAAAATTGTTAATATCACAACCATTAATGTACTCTGTATCACCCAGTATGCCTTGCAGTCATGTGCGTGAAGCTACACACAACATATTGCTGGACTGGCAAGTAGATTGTACATTTTGTAGAAGGCATCAAAGGCAAAGACTTCATAGCACCCCCTAATACTTATGAACTCCAATTTCATTGTTCTTTGAACGTGTTCATTGCAATAATGACAATAAAACTCTATTCTATTCTAAGTGGAGGACTGCCAGCAGACATTTTTGAGAATGTTTACGTCTCCTATTGTCTTCTTCGCTTTGTGACACGGGTCCTAAATGGCTCCTTGAATGGTAAAGGATACTGAACCATGTATATGAAATATTTCCGAATGGTTCAACCGCCACCCGCCCAAATCTAATTAAAATCTATTATTTTGTATAGGGCTTTTCTACCTTTAAGGTACTCAAAGCGCTTTGACACTACTTCCATATTTACCCATTCACACACACATTCACACACTGATAGAGGGAGCTGCCATGCAATGCGCTAACCAGCACCCATCAGGAGCAAGGGTGAAGTGTCTTGCTCAGGACACAACGGACGTGACGAGGTTGGTACTAGGTGGGGATTGAACCAGGGACCCTCGGGTTGCGCAGGGCCACGCTTCCACTGCGCCACGCCGTATATATATGCATATATATATATATATATATATATATATATATATATATATATATATATATATATATATATATATATATATATATATATATATATGCATATATATATATATATATATATATGTGTATATTTATGTATGAAATACTTGACTTTCAGTGAATTCTAGCTATATATATATATATATATATATATATATATATATATATATATATATATATATATATGTATATTATATATATAAATAAAACAAATAGTTGAATTTTAGACGGCACCTATCAAATACACAGTAATAAAAACACAGTGGTTCTACTAACTGTACTGTGCGTGCTGGTTACTAAAAAAAACAACAACAACAACACTTACCTTTCACTATTTGAGTAACCTTTGTTCTGCCATTTGCGTACTGGCGAGCGATCTCCGAATCCGGGAACATATCTTTCACGGATTTGTTGTAGACATCCGCAAAGGAGAACGGGATGTTGCTTCCAGCTATAAGCATAGCCATCTTTGTCTCAGTATTAGTTGGGTCTCCATTTTGCGAGGTGGCCCATAATACTGGGTTGTGAACGATACTGCGCTGCGGACGCCTTGTACTTCGCTGACCGTTCATGACTGAGTATATCCGTTCGGCCACCGTGTTCAATGAAAAAGTCTATTCTACAAAATTTTCAGGCAACATACCCCTTCCCCTTCGAACTCTCCTGGATAAACTGAAGTTCTTGTTTCCAATCATTCTGGAACTTGCAAATGTATTTCTTCCTTTTTTTTCGCCGAAGGTGTAATATATTGGTTTGGAGTCAATAACCAGGCGAGGTGATGAAGTTATGTGTCTTTACTGTGGGCTTCAGAACAGACTCCCTCACTTGCGTCAGGTGCACAACACCACGTAAATCGTTGGCCAATCAAAAAGCAACCCCATAACGCTATAGCCAACATTCACCAGGAGATGGCAACAGACAACATAGAATCACTCTATTACAGACGATGTTTCCATGGCTGTAACTTCCTCGTTCTTCTGCTTCGTCTTCTTGTGTGTGCAGTTTTTTATTAAAATCTGTCGTAACATGATTGGGCAGGCAAGCTGTTTATATAGTGGGAAAGCGGACGTGAAAACAGTCCGTCCCCACTCAGCTCCGGCTGAATTTCGGGAGATTTTCGGGAGAAAATTTCTTCCGGGAGGTTTTCAAGAGAGGCGCTGAATTTCGGGAGTCTCCTGGAAAATCCGGGAGGGTTGGCAAGTATGCGCACAGGTGCAGAAGGACACTCTTTGGTAGACCACAGTATGCCGTGTTACAGGCACTGTCATTGTTAAATTTATGAATTAACTCAAGCTGCTGTGTAAATATTTCATGTTTAATTGAGTTAAAGTACCAATGATTGTCACACACATACTAGGTGTGGTGAAATTTGTCCTCTGCATTTGACCCATCCCCTTGTCTACCCCCTGGGAGGTGAGGGGATCAGTGGGCAGAGGTGGCGCCGCGCCTGGGAATAATTTTTTGGTGATTTAACCCCCAATTCCAACCCTTGATGCTGAGTGCCAAGCAGGTCCCATTTTTATAGTCTTTGGTATGACTCGGCCGGGGTTGGAACTCACAACCTACCCTTCTCAGGGTGGATACTCTAACCACTAGGCCACTGAGTTAGCCGAATGTTCACACCTACAGTTCATAGTCTTGTGCGGTTACTCTATGTTCAAAATGTAATTAATCCAAAAATTAGGTGGGCACGACTTACAAACCCCGTTTCCAAATGTAATGGGAAATTGTGTTTGATGTAAATATAAACTGAATACATCCATCCATTTTTTTCTACCGCTTATTCCCTATGGGGTTGCGGGGGGCGCTGGTGGCTATCCTTTCCAACCCATATTCAATTGAATGCACTACAAAGACAAGGTATTTGATGTTCAAACTCATAAACTTTATCTATTTTTTGCAAATAATACTTAACTCAGAATTTCATGGCTGCAACACGTGCCAAAGTAGTTGAAAAAAAAAAAAAAAAAGGGCATGTTCACCACTGTGTTACATCACCTTTTCTTTTAACAACACTCAATACATTTTTGGGAACTGAGGAAACTAATTGTTGAAGCTTTGAAAGTGGAATTCTTTCCCATTCTTGTTTTATGTAGAGCTTCAGTCGTTCTACAGTACGGGGTCTCCGCTGTCGTATTTTACGCTTCATAAAGCGCCACACATTTTCGATGGGAGACAGATCTGGACTGCAGGCGGGCCAGGAAAGTGCCCGCACTCTTTTTTTACGAAGCCACGCTGTTGTAACACGTGTTGAATGTGGCTTGGCATTGTCCTGCTGAAAAAAGCAGGGGCGTCCATGAAAAAGACGGTGCTAAGATGGCAGCATATGTTGTTCCAAAACCTGTATATACCTTTCAGCATTAATGGTGCCTTCACAGATGTGTAAGTTACCCATGCCTTGGGCACTAATACAGCCCCATACCATCACAGATGCTGGCTTTTGAACATTGCGTCGATAACAGTCTGGATAGTTCGCTTCCTCTTTGGTCCGGATGACACGATGTCGAATATTTCCAAAAACAATTTAAAATGTGGACTCGTCAGACCACAGAACACTTATTCACTTTGCATCAGTCCATCTTAGATGATCTCGGGCCCAGAGAAGCCGGCGGCGTTCCTGGATGTTGTTGATAAATGGCTTTCGCTTTGCATAGTACAGCTTTAACTTGCACTTGTTGATTTAGTGACAAACCGTATTTAGTGACAGTGGTTTTCTGGAGTGTTCCTGAGCCCATGTGATGAAATCTTTTAGAGATTGATGTTGGTTTTTGATACAGTGCCATCTGAAGGATTGAAGATATAAATATAATTCACTATAAGATCACGGTCATTCAATGTTGGTTTCCGGCCATGCCGCTTACGTGGAGTGATTTATTCAGATTCCCTGAACCTTTTGATGATAGTATGGACCGTAGTTGTTGCAATCCCTAAATTTCTTGCAATTGCACTTTGAGAAACGTTGTTCTTAAACTGTTTGACTATTTGCTCACGCAGTTGTGGACAAACGGGTGTACCTCGCCCCATCCTTTCTTGTAAAAGCATTTTTTGGGAAGCTGTTTTTATACCCAATCGTGGCACCCACCTGTTCCAAATTAGCTTGCACACCTGTGGGATGTTCCAAATAAGTGTTTGATGAGCATTCCTCAACTTTATCAGTATGTATTGCCACCTTTCCCAACTAAAGTTAATGATTATTTCCCCCCCAAAAAATTGTTTATCAGTTTGAACATCAAATTTGTTGTCTTTGTAGCATATTCAACTGAATATGGGTTGAACATTATTTGCAAATCATTGTATTCTGTTTATATTTGCATCTAACACAATTTCCCAACTCATATGGAAACGGGGTTTGTACTGTATATTTAAATGTGCTCCATAGTCCGTAAATAAAGGTAATTGATCAAGAGATGTCTCTGTCATATCGTGTATTTGTTGCCCAGACAACATGTCATTCTGCTTGCCTGATACCTTACTCTAGACCAGTGGTTCTTAACCTTGTTGGAGGTACCGAACCCCACCAATTTCATATGTGCATTCACCGAACCCTTCTTTAGTGAAAAAAAAATATATATTTTTTTTTTCAAATTCAAGACAAAATTATACGTTTTGGTAACACTTTAGTATGGGGAACATATTCCAAGTAACACAGACTTAATTTAGAGTTATTTGGACACTAGGGGAACATAATCAAAGTAATATAAACTTAACTTAGAGTTATTTGGTTACGGTTAGGGTCAGTGTTAGAGTTATAATAAGGCCATGACGAATAAGGCATCAATAAGTACTTAATAAGTACTAGTTGGGACGGCGTGGCGCAGTGGGAGAGTGGCCATGCGCAACCCGAGGGTCCCTTGTTCCATTCCCACCTAGTACCAACTTCGTCACGTCCGTTGTGTCCTTGAGCAAGACACTTTACCCGTGCTCCCGATGGGAGCTGGTTAGCGCCTTGCATGGCAGCTCCCTCCATCAGTGTGTGAATGTGTGTGTGAATGGGTGAATGTGGAAATAGTGTCAAAGCGCTTTGAGTACCTTGAAGGTAGAAAAGCACTATACAAGTACAACCCATTTATCATTTAGTTAAGAGCCAATATGTTACTAATTTGTGTGTTAATAAGCAACTAATTAATGGTGAATATGTTTTCCATACTAAAGTGTTACCATGTTTTTTTTTACTCGTGCACAAAATGAACCGTGCATGAACATCACTTTGTTCAAACAAGAAAACCAACACAGTGCATAAACTCACAACAAATTACGCATCTGCAAATCAGTCAGCTGTTGTCGTATGTGTAATACGCCGATAGGGAGAAGTTTGTATTTACACGATGAGTCGGGTGTGTTTTAACCTCTGCCGAACCCCTGAGGCCGACTCACCGAACCCCTAGGGTTCAATTGAACCCAGGTTAAGAACCAATGCTCTAGACTACAGCACATTGGTGTCATACTGAAGCCAATTCATAACATTGTTAATCCAAGGCATCAGCCATGCAAACAAATCAGACTGTGACTGGAAAAGAACACATTATGTAGGTCATGAACAAAGAGTGCCAGCTAAACAACAAACACACTATACTTTTACAAAGGGTGGCACTATCAATTAGCATACACCATTCTGCGTTTTGTGTTGCTGTGTTTTGGTGTGCTTTTAGCGCTAGCCTTCGCATCAGTTGGCCCATTACCAAACCTCTCAGAAATGTCATTAAAATCAGTGACCTTTTAAAAAACCAACACAAGTACATGAATGCTCGCAAAGTCATGCCTCGGCTCAACTTGTTTGTGCACGTTGTGTGTTTTCAGTGTGATGACATCAAGTGTCATACTGTATGTGTGCTAAATGCAGAGGTGGGTAGAGTAGCCAGAAATTGTACTCAAGTAAGAGTACAGTTACTTTAGAGATTTATTACCCAAGTAAAAGTAAGGAGTAGTCACCCAGATATTTACTTGAGTAAAAGTAAAAAGTATGTTGTGAAAAAACTACTCAAGTACTGAGTAACTGATGAGTAACCTGATTACGACAACAAATAATGCACAAAAACATAAAAATAGCAATGAGCAAATTCAGAGCCAGGAATATCTCTTAAGCAACTAAAACAATAATATGTATTAAATGATAGTACATTAAAATAAAATTAAAAAATGGCACATTGAGCCACAATAACTTAACAGCACCTTAGCCTCAGTAGGCATTCATTGATTTGATTGATTGATTGATTGATTGATTGATTGATTAAAACTTGTATTAGTAGATTGTACAGTACAGTACATCTTCCGTACAATTGACCACTAAATGGTAACACCCCAATACGTTTTTCAACGTTTATCAATTACTTAATAAATGACCAAGTCGAGGTGATCTACCTCATATATACGTATACATACACACACATATCATTTATACACACACATATCATACATACACACACAAATCATTTATACACACACATATCATATATATATATATATATATATATATATATATATATATATATATATATATACAGTATATACATGCATACATGCATTTATATATACAGTATATAATTTATATTTATTTATTTTGGCGTTTTTGTTCACATGTTGAAGGTGTTTTAATGAACATACATGCATGTTTAACATATAGATTCCTATCTTTCATGAAGACAAGAATATAAATTGATGTATTTCCTCATTCTGATGATTTGCATTGATTGGAAACAGACGTCCACGTTTTCAAATGGAGGAGAAAAAAAGTTCCTCTTTTCCGTCTAATACCACATGAAAGTCGTTGGTTTTTGGCATCTTATCTGTCCAGTTTCCATATTCGTGTTTATACACTTTACAAGAAATACATTGGCGGCAAAGTCCGTAGCTTGCTAGCTTGTTTGCGCTGGCTTTCGGAGACTCTTATTTTGTTAACGCAGGCGCGATGGAGCAGCGCTTTTATTGTGAAGACAGGAACTGTGCGATCAGTCTTTAGGCTTTTGACGGGAAGTACGGTTGAAATAAAAAGTGTCTTTTTTTCCTTTACACTTTTGATTGATTGATTGAAACATTTATTATTAGATTGCACAGTACAGTACATATTCCGAACAATTGACCACTAAATAAGTTTGTCAACATGTTTAAGTCGGGTTTTACGTATCACGGTCATGTGACCGCCTGGCTCTGTTTGATTGGTCCAACGTCACCAGTGACTACATGTGATTGGTGAAACGCAGGCTTACGTAGATTCTACTTTGAAACTCTGTCATTAACAAAAACAAACATTAATAGATCGATAAAAAAAGTAGCGAGTAGCGAGCTTAATGTAGATAAATGGAACGGAGTAAAAGTATCGTTTCTTCTCTATAAATATACTCAAGTAAAAGTAAAAGTATGTTGCATAAAAACTACTCGTAGAAGTACAATTTATCCCAAAAGTTACTCAAGTAAATGTAACGCGTTACTACCCACCTCTGGCTAAATGTCAGCTGATCAGATTGCCACAACTAGCATTAATGGATGCAAATCGTTCTTATATACATCTTTTGCAATGTTTGTTCGTCACCTAAACTTCTCCCTACATCTTCCCTGTGGTAATTTGCCTGTTTTCAGTGCGCTTGAGCGAGAAATTGATTCGCTCCCAGGGGTCTGACCACATGTGGAAAGCGAGAATACAACGGAAGCTCGGAATATAACAAAGAACAATACATGTATCGTTGTAAAGCTCCTTTTAGTTCATTACTTTTTTGGAAATACATATCCAAGCGCAGATTAGGAGTTTCATTGTGAAGACAGGAGTAGTTTGACCTTTTGTGTCGCTTTCTCATTTCAAAGTTTCTCACCCAGCACTAATCTCCTCAGGGGCTTTGTTTCAGGACTTCCTGCTAAGCAGCGCTCCACTTTTAAAATCATTCTCCCTGCAAACTAACTGTTCCTTTCTCTCAGGCTCTTGATAAAAGTAGATGAAGCGATGATGATAGTTGGTCTTTGTGTTAATAGTATGTTTCGGTCTCAGTTGAGAGCTTGTTTTGTAAATTCCCCTCCAAAATTGGCAAAAGACTCATTTTTACATAAAAGAAAGCGTTCCAATTTGCTCTAAATTGGTCCTGTTAAGAAGTTCAGAAAGCATTGATGTCTCTTAACATGAACTGAATTTCATGTTTCTAAAATTCAACCAGTAAAAAAGAAAATAATTAGGAAAGTCAGGGGAAGTAGCAGTCACTTCTTATTCTCGTTTATTGCTACCTTTTACATCGCTATACTGAATGTTTACTTTGCCCTGTTCTTATCCAGACATGTTAATTGTGACATATTCAAAGATTATATCTATATGTGAAGATGCATCTTTATTCTTCAGTGAATATTTTTAATTTTGTTTGTCAGGATTTTTATCATAAAAGAGCAGCTGTGTTTGGACTTTGTCCCCTGACATTTTAACCAGGGCTGTCAAAATTAAAGGACCCATAGCGTCCACATGACCGACATTGTGACCATCCGTCACATTCACACCGAGGTGTGTTTCCTGGGTTGGTGTTTAATTCCTATCAGTGCTCTTATTTTGGTTCAATTTCCTGCTTGTTTCCCTGAGCACTGTTTCCACTCACCTGCTGCTGATTGGCAGCATGGCCACACCTGGTGTTAATCAGCAGGCTGCTATTTATGCATGCCTCGCCTGCTCCTCAGGGCTCAAGGATTATGTTGTGAACTCGCATGGCTGCAGTTGTAAATGGTAAATAGGTTATACAAGCCCCGTTTCCATATGAGTTGGGAAATTGTGTTAGATGTAAATATAAACGGAATACAATGATTTGCAAAGAATTTTCAACCCCATATTCAGTTGAATATGCTACAAAGACAACATATTTGATGTTCAAACTGATACTTTTTTTTTTGTGCAAATAATCATTAACTTTAGAATTTGATGCCAGCAACATGTGACAAAGAAGTTGGGAAGGGTGGCAATAAATACTGATAAAGATGAGGAATGCTCATCACAGACTTATTTGGAACATCCCACAGGTGTGCAGGCTAATTGGGAACAGGTGGTTGCCATGATTGGGTATAAAAACAGCTTCCCAAAAAATGTTTAGTTTTTCACAAGAAAAGATGGGGCGAGGTACACCCCTTTATTCCACAACTGCATGAGCAAATAGTCAAACAGTTTAAGAACAACGTTTCTCAAAGTGCAATTGCAAGACATTTAGGGATTTCAACATCTACGGTCTATAACAGGGGTAGGGAACCTATGGCTCGCGAGCCAGATGTGGCTATTTTGATGACTGCATCTGGCTCTCGGATAAATCTGAGCTGACATTTCTTAACACGATAAATAATGAATAATTCCACTTGTAATCACAGTGTTAAAAATAATGTTCAAAATATAAAATATTGTCATGCATTTTTATGTTCAAGAAGTTGGTAAGAAGTCATTTATTTATTATTGGTTATTGTGGGGCTTGCCCTCCTGGGGGTTCTTCAGACCACCAAGCACTGACATGAGAGCCAGTTTCAGGGTTACAATATTGTTTCATTTTTCAATAAGTCTCTCAGTTGCTTTCCAGCAGTTGTCTTTTTCTCTTTCGTTCTCGCTCGTGCTCTGGTTTCTAGCCCCAAGCCCGTCTCTCCTCCTGGCTGCTGCTTATAACATAGCGACAGGTGATCAGATAAAAAGGCCCAGGTGGGAAGTCTACGTACCTGTCGCTGAATTCGAGGCCAGTCCTGGCAACACCCTGCTTCGCTGCAGGCCAGCAGGCCACACCCCCTCCACAGTTAGCTTCAGAATAACAATTTTATAACAAAGAATAAGAGACCTCTCTACAAATGTTGGTCTTTCTTAAAAATGCACGCGTTTTGTTGTGTTCAGTGTT
The DNA here is from genome assembly GCF_033978795.1 of Nerophis ophidion. Classification (NCBI taxonomy): domain Eukaryota; kingdom Metazoa; phylum Chordata; class Actinopteri; order Syngnathiformes; family Syngnathidae; genus Nerophis; species Nerophis ophidion. The sequence goes on from NC_084619.1 coordinate 25,837,804, forward strand.
AAAAAAATTATTATGTGGCTCTTACGGAAATACATTTTTAAATATTTGGCTTCTTGGCTCTCTCAGCCAAAAAGGTTCCCGACCCCTGGTCTATAATATCATCAAAAGGTTCAGAGAATCTGGAGAAATCACTCCACGTAAGCGGCATGGCCGAAAACCAACATTAAATGACCGTCACCTTTGATCCCTCCGACGGCAATGTATAAAAAACCGACATCAATCTCTAGAGGATATCACCGCATGGGCTCAGGAACACTTCAGAAAACCACTGTCACTAAATACAGTTGGTCGCTACATCTGTAAGTGCAAGTTAAAGCTCTACTATGCAAAGCGAAAGCCATTTATCAACAACATCCAGAAACGCCGCCGGCTTCTCTGGGCCCGAGATCATCTAAGATGGACTGATGCAAAGTGGAAAAGTGTTCTGTTGTCTGACGAGTCCACATTTCAAAATGTTTTTGGAAACTGTGGACATTTGTGTCCTCGGGAACAAAGAGGAAAAGAACCATCCAGATTGTTATAGGCGCAAAGTTTGAAAGCCAGCATCTGTGATGGTATGGAGGTGTATTAGTGCCCAAGGCATGGGTAACTTACACGTCTGTCAAAGCACCATTAATGCTGAAAGGTATTTACAGGTTTTGGAGTAACATATACTGCCATTCAAGCAGTCTATTTCAGGAAGACAATGCCACACCACATGTTACAACACCGTGGCTTCATAGTAAAAGAGTGCGGGTAATAGACTGGCCTGCCTGTAGTCCAGACCTGTCCCCCATTGAAAATTTTGAAGCCTAAAATACGACAACAGAGACCCCGGACTGTTGAAAAACTTAAGCATTACATCAAACAAGAATGGGAAATAATTCCACCTGAAAAGCTTAAAAAATGTGTCTCCTCAGTTCCCAAACGTTTATTGAGTGTTGTTAAATGAAAAGGTGATGTAACACAGTGGTGAACATGCCCTTTCCCAACTTCTTTGGCATGTGTTGCAGCCATGAAATTCTAAGTTAATTATTATTTGCCAAAAAAAAATAAAGTTTAATAATTTTTGAATATCAAATATCTTGTCTTTGTAGTGCATTCAATTGAATATGGGTTGAAAGGGATTTGCAAATCATTGTATTCCGTTTATATTTACATCCAACACAATTTCCCAACTCATATGGAAACAGGGTTTGTACTTGTATAGTGCTTTTCTACCTTGAAGGTACTCAAAGCGCTTTGACACCATTTCCACATTCACCCATTCACATATACATTCACACACTGATGGCGGGAGCTGCCATGCAAGGCGCTAACCAGGACCCATCAGGAGCAAGGGTGAAGTGTCTTGCTCAAAGACACAATGGACGTGACGAGGTTGGTAGAAGGTGGAAATCAAACCAAGAATCCTCAGATTGCTAGCATGGCCACCTTCCCAAAAGCGCCTCGCCGTCCCGAGTAGTGGTGACTCGAAGATGCAGGAAACAAGAGATCTATGCGCAGGGTTTTTGATATATTTAAACAAGGAGGAATCATTCATGCATATAAAGGTTCTCAAACAATAATCAATCCTCGAGTACTGAGGAACAGGCAAAGCTGGCATAAATAGCATCCTGCTGATTAACACCAGGGGTGGCTTGGCTGCCATTCAGCAGCAGGTGAGGGGAAACAGCGCTCAGGGAGACAAGCAGGAAATTGAACAAAAATAAAGAGCACTGATTGGAAATAAACACCAACCCAGGAAACACAGCCCGACTGGAATGTGACAAATTGTCACAGACATTTCACTAACATGTGGAATTCTCGACCCAAAAAATGAATTGTGTAGTCATTTCCCATAGTATCAATTAGTTTTTGAGTTGTGGGTAGAATACTAACTTTACTTGGAACACACCATCTTCATCGCCAGACTCGATATGCCGCCCGCTCTTGGTGTGACGTCATCTACAGAACTGCAGAGGCATCTAAAACTATTATTTTGATCACTTAATTGTATGTTTTTGTCAGCCTGGTCCATGATGCCCTCTAAACTTGATATTGTCAACATTATGAGAAAAAAAATATATATGTAAACAAGTCACCATTCCCAGAGCTTCCTGCTCTTCCATAGACAGCAAGGCCTGTGTTTCCTCACGCACTCAGCATTTTCTCGAGCATCAGTTGAATAGAAAGCGGGATAGAATACTGGCGTCTTACCTTCTTTTCCTCTTGATCCAGGTCCGCGCTTTAGCCATTTTTCCACAGGTTCTGATCACATTTGGCTTAAATTTTTACATTTTATTCCAACCAATTCTACCAGACCCTTCTTCTTCCAAGTCAGAAGTCATTATAATGATTGCTTACACTCCTCCCACTTGGTCCGTCCTATTTCGTGTGAGTCAATTTGACTGGAGAGAGCCATAATTTTTTTAAGTTCCTGAAGCCTATAAAAAAAAAATAGCTTCAAAATAAATGTACAGCAGTAAAACATGGTTTGTTGCACACACCACAGCTCAGGTGACAACCATGGCAGCCCGGCGCTTGGCACAAACTCGTGTTTCCTAGTATTTCCCTGTTAAATTCCCCATATTAAAAGAATAAATGTTGACAGTTATGCATAAAAGACATGGTAATACAAATCATTGGAAAAATATATAATTTGTAAATATACATTTGAGGTTGCAAAGTCTTGAAACATGTTTTGGACCCAAAAGGCAAGTTATTAAAAGAGAAATAGGTAAAATTGAATTTTAGCAGGTCCAATTTTGTTATGATCTGTTGATTTGTTCCCCATGTGAGGTGACGTGAATTATATTTGTATAGCGCTTTTTCTCTAGTGACCTTGGCGAGAATGAGGATTCAGGTGCAGAAGGGGGACGATTGACACAGGCTTTATTCAACAGTTTTCTTTGAAATCTCTTTGAACTGAGTGATTAATGCAAAGCGGCTACAGAATCTATGATATATTAGAGCAGGGGTCGGCAACCTTTACCACTTAAAGAGCCATTTTGACCCGTTTCATCAAATAAAGAAGACAATGGGAGCCGCAATAGTTCTCGCGAATATCAACTGATGGCCACCCGGATAACAATAATAAAGGCGTGCTATGAAGCCATTGCCTTTGACGCCTTCTACAACGTGTACAAACTGCTTGCCAGTCCAGCAACATGTTGTAAGAGGCTTCCGCAGATACTGGGTGATACAGGTTACACTGAAGGTTGTGATATAAACAACTTTAACAGTCTTACTAATATGCACCACACCGTGAACCCACACCAAACAAGAATGACAAACACATTTCGGGAGAACATCCTCACAGTAACACAACATAAACGCAACACAACAAATACCCATAATCTAGGCTTCACGGTGGCAGAGGGGTTAGTGCGTCTGCCTCACAATACGAAGTTCTTGCAGTCCTGGGTTCAAATCCAGGCTCGGGATCTTTCTGTGTGGAGTTTGCATGTTTTCCCCGTGAATGCGTGGCTTCCCTCCGGGTACTCCGGCTTCCTCCCACTTCCAAAGACATGCACCTGGGGATAGGTTGATTGGCGAAACTAAATTGGCCCTAGTGTGTGAATGTGAGTGTGAATGTTGTCTGTCCATCTGTGTTGGCCCTGCGATGAGGTGGCGACTTGTCCAGGGTGTACCCTGCCTTCCGCCCGATTGTAGCTGAGATAGGCGCCAGCGCCCCCCGCGACTCCGAAAGGGAATAAGCGGTAGAAAATGGATGGATGGCATTTGCATCCATGACTCTTCCTTATACATCCCGCTAGCACCAACAAGCCCCCCTCTCCGTGCGTCGGTTGAGGTGGGCGGGGTTGGTGGCACAGGGGTGTACAACATAGTCAGGAAGAGTCATGGATGAAAAGGATTCTGGGTATTTGTTGTGTTGCGTTTATGTTGTGTTACTGTGAAGATGTTCTCCTGAAATGTGTTTGTCATTTTTGTTTGGTGTGGGTTCACAGTGTGGTGCATATTAGTAAAAGTGTTAAAGTTGTTTATATCACAACTTTCAGTGTACTCTGTATCACCCAGTATGCCTTGCAATCTCATACACGTGACGATAGAAGCAGCGAAATGCATGCGCCCGGTCGGCACGCAAATATCATTGCGTAAAGGCGGGCGCGATGACATTTCGTAGAGGATGTTTAAAGTAAAGCCATCACGGCACGCCCTCAATGTTGTAGTCCGAGTGAAAACTTCTGAGAATGTTCACCCCGGGTGATGTCCAGGAGAGACACCGAAATCCGGAATCCCCCTGTTACAGTCTGGGGTGACGGCAGCTGAGCCACATCAGAGATGCCAAAGAGCCGCATGCGGCTCCGGAGCCGCGTGTTGCCGACACCTGTATTAGAGTAACAAAAGACATATAGGCAGAACGCAATAAACAGAAAATCACTCCGTAGGGAGGAAAAAGTCGATAGCAAAATTACACACAAATCTAATAACAAAAAGAACAACAATCTATGATTAGCTAAAAAAAGGTAAATTACTCACGCAGAGGAGACAAGAAACTTTAAACAGAAAGTACGCTATAAAAAGCTGAGATAACTACAAAGCAAAAACACTCCAAGAGGAGGGGGAAAAAAAATAAGACAAAGCACTGAAATTAAACAAACAAAAATCTTGACCAAAAACTTTAGCAAACTAAAATCACTCTTTCTCAGAGAAAACAAAGAAATCAATAAATAAGGCAAGGCAATACTTAGCAAAACCTGATTCAAGGCTGTGGACAAGGCTGGAGGTACGTAGCGAGACGATATACTCTGGCACAAGACCAGAGGAGGACGAGACATTTATACACATGAGGGAGGGTGACACAGGTGGGCACAATCAGGCAATGAGGAGAGACATCAGACCATTGAAACAGGAGGAAGGGCAAGTGACCTGAAACGAGAGGGAGAGTTAACCATTGAGTTTCACCTTAAAACTAATTTGTATACTCTAGCCTTTAAATAGACCTCCTTTTTAGACCAGTTGATCTGCCGCTTCTTTTCTTTTTCTCCTCTGTCCCCCCCTCCCTTGTGGAGGGGGTCTGGTCCGATGACCATGGATGAAGTACTGGCTGTCCAGAGTCGAGACCCAGGATAGACCGCTCGCCTGTGTATCCGTTGGGGACATATCTACGCTGCTGATCCGCCTCCGCTTGGGATGGTTTCCTGTGGACGGGACTCTTGCTGCTGTCTTGGATCCACTTTGAACTGAACTCTCGCGGCTGTGTTGGAGCCACTATGGATTGAACTTGCACAGTATCATGTTAGACCCGCTCGACATCCATTGCTTTCGGTCCCCTAGAGGGGGTGGGGTGGGGGGGGGGGGGTTGCCCACATTTGAGGTCCTCTCCAAGGTTTCTCATAGTCATCATTGTCACTGGCGTCCCACTGGGTGTGAGTTTTCCTTGCCCTTATGTGGGTTCTTCCGAGGATGTCGTAGTCGTAGTGGTTTGTACAGTCCTTTGAGACATTTGTGATTTAGGGCTATATAAATAAACATTGATTGATTGATTGAAAATAAAACAGGAAATGACAAGACAACATGAAACCAGACAAAATCCAGACAATACTTCACCCAGGTGTAACAGAAACCCAATATCTAAGTTCTATTTAAACCAGTGTGGGTGTCACTGGGAGAAGGTGGGTAAAGTGTCTTGCCCAAGAACACAACGGCAGTGACTAGGATGGCGGAAGCGGGGATCAAAGCTGGAACCCTCAAGTTGCTGGCACGGCCGCTCTACCAACCGAGCTATACCGCCCGTGCTACTCTCCTCCTTGTGTCTCGTACTGGTCCACAATAGTAGTATCTTATTAGTCTGTGTATGTGGTTTTAAGTTTGCTGTGTAGTATTAGTCAGGTCATCATTTGTCATTAAGTCCTGCTCCAAACCAGTCAAAGTCTTCATGCCCCTTTCTTCTTGCCTGTTTTTCTGTGTTTTGGACATTTTTAATTTTACTTTAATATTTTCTCATTTTGGAAACCTGGATTTTCTCAAGTGTTTTTGTTTAAACCATTTTGCGCAGTAATTAAAAAATTGCAATAGTAATGTTTATATGTATATTATTTTTGGTTTGAAACAACTGGGAACTACAGAAAACATAGTCCTACTTTCATAACTATTTTGTTCGTTACACTGAGGTGTGTCACGAAGGTTCCCAGTCTAGTGATACAATATAATATACTTTTAGATCTCATCTACAGACTACACCTTTTCCCGTTTGAAGTAATCCCCATAGACCAGCCTTAATGCACTCCTGGAAGGATTTTTCCGGGATCTTCCAGAGCTCTGTCCACTATGCATTCAAAACAGTTCACCTTTTTGACCCACTTGAGCTAAGGAATGTTAAAAAAACCAAACAGAGACAGGTCAGGTGATAAGGGAGCGATGTTTTTCCCAACCAGACGTGTTGTTATTGTGAAGCAGGCCACAACTCTTCTCGAGCACTGAATAAAAGCAAATGCCGTGAGATCTCTTTGTCGATGTTCCCGTCGATGTGATCGACAGTCTTTTCTGGCACAGACCATCTACCTGAGTACTTTGGAACAAACCAAGGGAGCAATATGGTATTGTTATCCATGAAATGTTTGGTGTCATATCTCCAATTTTGGTACACATTCCTCAAGATGAGCAAATTTGTCTTACATAGAAGGCATTTTGTAGAAAAAAACAACAACCATGGCAGCCCGGCGCTTGGCACAAATTCTTGTTTCCTGGTATTTCCCTGTTAAATTCCCCATAATAAAGGAACAAATGTTGACAGTTATGCATAAAAGACATGGTAATACAAATCATTGGAAAAATATATAATTTGTAAATATACATTTGAGGTTGCAAAGTCTTGAAACATGTTTTGGACCCAAAAGGCAAGTTATTAAAAGAGAAATAGGTAAAATTGCATTTTAGCAAGTCCAATTTTGTTATGATTTGTTGATTTGTTCCCCATGTGAGGTGAAGTGAATTATATTTATATAGCGCTTTCTCTCTGGTGATTCAAAGCACTTTACATAGTGAAACTGTTAGACCTTGGCGAGAATGAGGACTCAGGTGCAGAAGGGGGACAATTGATACAGGTTTTATTCAACAGTTTTCTTTGAAATCTCTTTGAACAGAGTGATTAATGCAAAGCGGCTACAGAATCTATGATATATCAGAGCAGGGGTCGGCAACCTTTACCACTTAAAGAGCCATTTTGCGCTGTTTCACCAAATAAAGAAGACAATGGGAGCCGCAATAATTCTCGCGAATATCAACTGATGGCCACCCGGATAACAATAATAAGGGCATGCTATGAAGCCATTGCCTTTGACGCCTTCTACAACGTGTACAAACTGCTTGCCAGTCCAGCAACATGTTGTAAGAGGCTTCCGCAGATACTGGGTGATACAGGTTACACTGAAGGTTGTGATGTAAACAACTTTAACACTCTTAGTAATATACACCACACTGTGAACCCACGCCAAACAAGAATGACAAACACATTTCGGGAGGACATCCTCACAGTAACTCAACATAAACGCAACACAACAAATACCCAAAATCCTTTGCATCCATGATTTTTCCTTATACACCCCGCTAGCACCCCCCCTCCCCCCACCCCCCCTCCGTGCGTCGGTTGACGTGGGTGGGGTTGGTGGCACGGGGGTGTATAATATAGGCGGATGGTCTGTGCCGGATAAGACTGTTAATCACATCGACGGGAACATCGACAAAGAGATCTCAAAATCTCACCAAGTTTTTTTTTACCTATATTTCAGCTCTTTCATGTCTCTTGCTTGAACTTTAGCTTTTGCATTGACCAAAAAAGATGAAGGCTGAAAGCGTGACTTGATCTAGGGCTTTCTGTTTACCTCATAACAATCCCAAGCACACAGAATTTATAAGCGATGATTAAACTGTCCAGTAAAGGTTCTACGAGGGCAACGCGAAATCCATCAAAGTGACAAAGGTAATTTATGAATATTTAAAATTCAATCCCATCCATCAAACAGCTTTGAAAATATTGCCTTTATGAGATCTAATTGAACTTGACCACCAGATGGGAGGACATGTATGAAAAATGTGAAAGTAAGACAGTGCTGGGACCTAGTTGAATCAGACTAGTGCTACTAATAATTGACAGCCATGTTATCATCTATTTACCTCAAATCTGTTTACCTATTTAACACATCAATAAACACATTACCACGATGTAAGCAATCAATAAGCAGACCAACCAGCTGGCTTATCAACATAAGTGTTGGAGATACAAATTAGACCCGAGCTGTGTTGACCCTGCATGCAGCAACAGCCTTACATTCATCATACATTTAAAACTACTTGCAATCCGCATGAGCGCTACAATCAATTCTAGACTTGGAGAGCTTTACCAACTGGTGGCTTGTCAATAACCATTTAAGGCGCGTAAATCAATGCCCTGTTCTCTACGTCTGCAAGCAGCAGAGTGGGAGTGATTGCACATTTGGAACTTTGGAACGGATTGGATGTGGGGCTCAAGCAATGTTCAAATGTCCATCAGTTCAAAACAAGATACAAAAAAATGGTATGGGCAATGTATATGAATGTGAACATGGATGCCTAAGTGTTAAACTCCATCACTGGCTGATAATGATTATTGTTATTATTATTATTATTGTTGTTATTATCATTATCATCATCATCATCATCTTCATTATTTTATATGTATTATTGTCATCATTTATTTTCATTGCTATTGCTATTGTTCATATTGTTATTATTATTGTTATCATTATCGATATTATTATTGTTTAGTCATTGTTGATATTATCATTATTATTATTACTTCTATGACATCACCCAACTAGTTAAACTATATGAATTAGTATCAATGAGAGGAATACATTGAATTGTGTGTGTGTGTGTTTGTGTGTGTGTGTGCGCATGTGTGTGTGTGTGTGTGTGTGTGTACACAAACAATCCTATATGCAATTTGAGTAATACTAATTTTCTGCAAATGTAAAAACAAATACGAATTCTGACTAAAGAATTGGTGCCGATGGAAACTAAGAAAAGGGATTTGGGTACACTATCTGGAGTACAGGGCAGGCGAGTGGGGGATCTTATGTTCGTGGATAGCTCCTCTGGCAGGGGGCTCCCCTCGTCTCTTTTAATGCACAGCATAGGACACATAGCAAGAGTGGTCCTCAGGTCCTGTTGATCAGGGGCAATAGCTCCACAGCCACAGATTCACTATTAACCACTAATATCACAGTCAAAATGAAAGCTTGTTCCCATAGGCACCATAAACTGTTAATAATGTTTAGACAAAAGTGTATATTATAGATACTATTATATATATTGTATTTATACAGGTGTGTGTGTGTGTGTGTGTGTGTGTGTGTGTGTGTGTGCGTGTGATGGATATGTGTGTATTTTGGGTATATGCATGTGTGTATGTATGTGATTGTGTGTGTATGTGTATATGTGTATGTATATATATATATATATATATATATATATATATGTTTATGTATATATGTATATATATATATAAATTGTATATATGTGTGTGTGTATGTGCGTGTACATATGTATATATGTAAGTGTGTGTGAATTTAAATGTATTATATATAGACAATATATAGCAGCAACCACTGAATTGAATTATATTATATATTGTATATATATATTGTATATGTATAGGGGTGGGACCTAATAAGTTTACTTCTTCCCACTCCCTTTTGAGCCAATCTTGACATCTACAAAAGATTAGGCACATGTAATGTTTTCAATGTAGGTGTAAAAATAATGTATCTATATATTTCTTTTGTATTTTATGTCATTCTTTTGTTTTGTTTGCATGGCTCAAAATAAACCCATTCATTCATTCACATCATCTTTTCCCAAACTCACTTTCATGTCTGAGGAGGGAGTCCCTGCAGGTATAACATATTGTATTATCATCCACTGCAACACTTTCATGTTTCTAGTATCTACCATGTTTTCGTTCCTTATTTCGTGACCTAAAGCCAGGTCTTGATTGATGGTTCCTTTCTACTGTACTGTATTAGGAAAACACCACATTATTTTTTCTTACTATTATTTTTTTTATATCCATTGTGCCTTTTTTCAATGTGAAAAGCTGTAACTACAGCATGAACACACCATGACTGATTCTTTCATTACTGTTCAGTGGCACTTCAAGATAAATACAGCCTGCTGACATGTGCACACAAACCAACATAGACGAATGATTTCTAGGAGTACAGTATGTCATACATTTGCTACAAGCCAATTGTTTCCTGGTTACCGCTGGCATACTGTAGCAAGAAGAGACAGGCAAATTTAAGGTGTCTCAATAAAAATGCCTGCATGCGGCAGTATTCGTTCATGCATTCATTTCTACCGATTTTGTTGGCTCAGGGTCACTGGTGAGCTGGGGCTTGCTTCAGCTGACTTCAGATGAGAGGTTCGGGACACCCTACACTTGTTGCCAGTCAAACACAGGGTACCCGGGGACCCCAAAAAATATTTACACCCACATTCACACCAATGGAGTATTAAGAGTCACAGTGTCCAAAGATCCTTGCAATGCATGTTTTTGGGACGTGTACCAGGAGTGAATCCACGCAAGTGTAACAGGAGGGGTTCGGGATCCTGACAGTCAGAGCTCAAGGTTTGCTGCACCAGTTAACGGCAGAGTGTGATGATGCAACCTTTCTTTGACAAACTTCCGTTTTAAATCACGGCCTAGCTATAGCACGTAGGATGCCAAAACCTCTTAACTTCAACATGCATTCAGCTATCCTTGTGCAAATGAATGAATGTGTGGTTAACAAAGGGAGAGGCCAAGGATTGTTTACTGCCCCCATCCGTCACGTTTTTTTTAATTACACTATTTTAACATGTATTTATTAAACAAGTACCGTATTTTTCGGAGTATAAGTCGCACCTGCCGAAAATGCATAATAAAGAAGGAAACAAACATATATATGTCGCACTGGAGTATAAGTTGCATTTTGGGGGGAAATTTATTTGATAAAATCCAACACCAGGAATAGACATTTGAAAGGCAATTTAAAATAAATAAAGAATAGTGAACAACAGGCTGAATAAGTCGTCTGCTTTAACGGCATAATTACACAGTATTTTGGACATCTGTGTTGCTGAATCTTTTGCAATTTGTTCAATTAATATTGGAGAAGTCAAAGTAGAAAGATGAAGTTGGGAAGCTTTAGCCTTTAGCCACACAAACACACGGTGATTCCTTGTTTAAAATTCCTGAAGGTGAAAATTTACTATGGATCAGAGCGCGGTCAAGCGAACATGAATCACGACTGAATGTCAACCAGCAGTTTTTGGTGAGAAAATTGTGGTTAAAAAGTCGCTTCTTACCGGAGAAAAGCTGAGCTTGTGTCGTCCATAGCTGCCGTGGACTCCCCTGAGACACTGCGCGTCAAGACACCCATGGAGACACACCTTCGACTATCAGGTAATATTTAACTCACTAAAACACTAGCAACACAATAGAAATATAAGGGATTTCCCAGAATTATTCTACTAAATGTGTCTAAAAACATTGAAATCCGTCCCAATGCAATCACGTTTTTTTTTAACTTGTTTTTTTTTTTTTTTTGTAGTCCGTCGCAATCAATATCCTCGAACACGAATCTGTCATCCTCGCTCAAATTAATGGGAAAATTGTCGTTTTCTCAGTCCAAATAGCAGTTTTTGTTGGAGGCTCCTATTAAAAACACTGTGAATATGTGAGGAGCCCCCACACGTGTGACGTCATCGTCTGCAACTTCCGGTAGAGGCAGGGCTTTTCTCTTAGCACCGAAAGTTGCGAACTTTATCGTGGATGTTCTCTACTAAATCCTTTCATCAAAACTATGGCAATATCGCGAAATGATCAAGTATGACACATAGAATGGACCTGCTATCCCCGTTTAAATAAGAAAATCTCATTTCAGTAGGCCTTTAAGCTCTGTAGTCCTGATGAGTCACCCTTCCATTTGTGTTCATCTCCTCTGCTTTGGCTCCGCTCACACTTCTCGTTTCCTGTGGCTGTGCCGTGGCGATGCCTTGTATTGTTAACCGTTTCCTCTCCACATCTTTTGTGCGTATTTTCAGTTTTTTCACACCCCTCGTGTGCATCCTTGGTTATTTTTCCTCACTCCTTTTTAAGTGCGAATTGTGTTATTTTTCTTATTATTTCTTCTCTGTGTTGGGGTCCTACTCTGGCAAATCTGATTGTGACAAGTTAACTATGGAAAAAATGTGATTAATTGCGATGAAACTGTTACGGGGCATACCGGTATTCATTCCTCAGAACGCCCCTACAGCCTCCACTTCTGCCACGGCTGTGTGCAATCAGTGATCAAAACACCTGACTTTCAGATTTCACGCCATAAAAGCCTGCGTGTCCTGAGATCCAGTGCCAGAACGCAGTTCTCTGTTTACATATCTCCTCCGCCTCCTTGGATTGGAGCTGCGCCTCACTTCCCTGGACTCCCCCCTGGATTTTGACTGACATCCCGGGTCTCGACCCCTCGCTTGGACACAGACTCTGAAGCCTTTCTCCGGCCCCCGGACCTTTCACCTGTCTCTCGGATTTCCCAACCAGCTTCGTCCTATTGGACTTCTTGATTCTGATCAACACGCACCCACAAAACGTGCTGGTAACATTTCCTAGTAAAACACTTCACATAGTCTTGCACCACACACATAGTAGCATACACACTCCACCACATCATCATGGGTAATAAATACGCCTTGCTATACCGACTTTCTGCCTCAATGCTGTCTCTTTCCCCTGTCGAACGTAACAGAAGCATTTTAATTGTTAGTAATGCTGTTCAATTTCCTTGTTGTTTCCTGGCTATCTGTTCCCTATTGGTGTTAAGAAAATCATCACAAAAAAATTACATATTCAACTTTTGATGTAGTAGTTTTTGACCACTGGTGAACAACTCTTAGATTAGATTAGATAGTACTTCATTTATTCTTTCAGAAGAGTTCCTTCAGGAAAATTAAAATTTTCAGCAAAATCCCATTCAAGATCAGACAAACATTACAGGGAGACAGAACAGGATCGCTGACGGGTCTGCCGGCTTCCAGCGCCCCTTACAAAAAAGGTGAGATACAGGTAAACAAGAGGGGGGGAATGGGAGAAAAAAAATAGAAGATTAAAATAAAATAAAAAGAAATAAAAAAAATCAGTCTAAGCCTGGGCAACTGGAGAGGGGGTCCAGACTGAGGCCAAGGGAAAGAACATCAACAACTCATTGCCATAGTACACATCCCTCTCACATGTGAGTAAGAGGGAAACATCAAAGAACACAAAGGACATGAAAGACATTAAAAGAGCAGAGCTGATGCAACCAGCCACTTCTACATCCAGCTTTGAATAAAAAAAGTAAAAGAAACATATACATTGTGGTGGCCTCTGCGGTGTTCCGCGGTGTTCCACGCCATCGTCCGCTGGGGTGGAGGGAGCATGGCCGGAGACTGGAGCAGACCCCACAAAGCAACCAAGAGAGCCGACTCCACTCTCGGCCGCCAACCAACTCTCGGCCAGCATCCAGTTCGCATGGATGAGCGAGGATAGGTCTAAGGAGACTTAGGTGTCCGACACCTGTTCACCCAGCCAAGACTCAGCGAAGCCTCTCCGTCCCGGCGCTCAGTGCTAGCTCCGCGACCCTGTCCCCTCATCCGCATCTCCTCCAGTCCCTCCAAACGGACTTTGGTGTGGCAGAGACCCAGCAGCTGGTCTCCATGGCCAAAAGGCTCCCGGGAGGCACATCTAGAAGTCCACAAAAAGCACCGCAGAGGTGACGGAATTGCCACCCCTTGTCACACAGTCCCAAAAGGCAAAAAAAGAATATATATATATATATATATATATATAATTGTCACGCGTACACGGCGCACTTGCTGCGCGGGGTTGCTACTTCGTGGATGCACACACGACCAGTCAGCAGGATTGCAGGTAAGAATTGTTTTTAATGTAATAAAAGAAAAGAACACTGGTGCAAACAGGGAAAAACAAAGCGCGTGCCAACGCACGGAAAGCTAATGCTAAAACTTAGCAGGAAACAGAAATACCACTAAACGACGTGCCGCACGCACGTGAAGCTAAGGCGGAACTTAGCACAAACTAATCTAGGACACAGGATACAAAATGTGACGTGTTGCGAAAAGCAAGCAATGGACCAAGGACGAACTAAGGAATAACGCAGGCTTATATACTCAAACAATAAATAGAACACAGGTGCGCCTGACGCCAGAGCAGGTGAACAAATGACGAAACCATGGAAACGAGACAAAACAGGAAGTGCACAAAAACAGGGATCGGCCGAGTCTAGAACTAAACATGATCAGAACATATAAACGACAAAACAATAAACGATCCACGAAGCGGATCATGACAATAATAACACATGAAAACAAGAGGGAAACACAAAAGTAGTAAAAAAAATAAGATTTAATAAGTTCTTGAAATACAAATAAAACCGATTGTTGCTGTTTTATTTATGATTTGTTGTGTTTATAGTAAAAAGTGTGTTGGCTTTTACGCTGGATAAAACATAATGATGCTTGTTGCAGTGCTTACTGATTTGACCCACCCCAAGAAAAACCTCTTGGGCAATCTCCCATAGACCATTGTTTGGAGCCCGGCTTTTAATTATCAGAAGGTGGGTGCGGAGTGTATTCATGTTACGATTGTCCTCTTTGAAGGTTTCTCTGTTTTAGTGTCGCCAGTCCTATTTGCTTTTGGCCCATCTTCAGCGTTGTTTTCCCTGTTTGAAGGCCAAGCGTGTCCCTGGAGACTGTTCCACTCATAACAGATTCCATTTGTCACAATTTCCGTGCTAGGGCTCTTTTTGAAACAGTCTCGCTGTAAAATCGTTTGCATGAAAAGCAGAAAGGGGTTCCGCTAAAGGAGACAGATAGACGGGAGGTGTTGACGTTACCTTTTCTGCAACGTGCATGCGTGCGATGTATTGATTTTATGCTACCTGTAGTTGAGACGCTCAATAAATATGCAGAGAAATTAGATGATGAAAATCCTTTCTGGGGGACTGCAACGTAGGAAAAAAATAAATGAAGACAAATCCTGATGGCTTCTCTAATTGACCACAGGAGATTGGTTGGGGATGGCCTCAAGCCTCACAGCTGCACCAAGTAGTGTGATAGGGTCCTAAGAATAATATGTTTGTGCTCTCGCAGATGACATTGACTTGCCTAATAGGAGAATGACTTTCTCATCCGTCCTGTTACGTGTATAAGATGGGGCGTGTTTTCCATATATTTAAACGAGTAATACAAGCATGCGCTGCAACACTTTGATGCCGCGATTGCCTCAAGACGTCATATGTGCATATTATCACCATCCAAGTAGCAGACAACTTTGATTTAACACTCTTCGCCAAAAAATTCATACATTATTTATAAGCTTTTCAAAAACGCAGAGACATAACACCATTTCATGTGTCAGGGAAAATAACTCTTGAGGCTGTGTTTCTCGGTCGTTCAAGCATAAATTAATTAACACGTACATTGAATTTAGCAGGGCTGCTACACATTATCCTAAGGCAGGCATCTCGCTTTCTATCCCGTCAGCAGAAAGCACGTTAAGAGTTTGCTCTGAAACTTCACACAGCGGCACCAGAGACACATCGGCGTTGCAATCATTTCAGCAAAATACAGCCCACACGTTTAAATCACAAGGGAGTTGTGTGGGAATGAACCCATCTCTCTTGGAATGCATCAGACCCTCGGCGGTCACGGTACGTTTCTTGTCGCCCATGCTAATTTGCTTGACACGCGCTGTGGAGGGCCTTTGCACGCACGTCTCACGCTGCTCTGATTAATATGAAACCTAATATAGTGATTGCAGCAGGGAATAATGACAACGGCGGTTCCATAAGCGTCCTAATAGAAAATGCAGGTGCATTAATCATCTGGCGTATAAACTATGATGCAAAGCTCTCTGATGTCAGCCTTGAGTTGTCCTGTGTGACTCATTGAGAAATTGTAGATTACGTTCAAGAGGGTCGTGTAACATCCTCTCCGCGTGTGCAGGTAGTGTGTGAAAGCACAAGGCACAAAGGATGTTTGCGTCCTTATTATTTGCCCAATCTTTTTATTCTTCCTACCCCAATATATATATATTTTTTAATAAAACGGCCAATATGTTGAAGAAGTGCTGACGTTCACTCTAGTACAAGGGCTTTAAAAACATGTACTTTATCTTTATGAAATTACGACTAATTTATCAGACTACCTGCTCAGTGTCCACCCTGGGATTGGTAGGTTTTGAGTTCAAACCCCGGCCAAGTAATACCAAAGACTATAAAAATTGGACCCATTATCCACTCAGCATCAAGGCTTGGAATTGGGGGTTAAATCACCCAAATGATTCCCGAGCGGGGCCAGTGGGTGGAGCAAGGGGATGGGTCAAATGCAGAGGGTAATTACACCACACCTAGTGTGTGTGTGACTATCAGTGGTACTTGAACTTTACCGTGATTAACCTAAAAAAAAAAAAAAAGAGTCAAGTTGCAGTCCAGTTGGGATCGATTGACTGAGATGAAGACCTGGATGAATGAGAAGATTCATAGACATCACAAAGTATTAAGAAAAACAATATTTTATATCAACTCAGGTAGTGACAACCCAGTAGACAGGTCAGCACTATTTAATGTTTAAGAGCTGCTACAGTGTGACAGGCAGCTCTGCATGACACACGACGCAGGTGACGACTAATTTCCACACCGCAGGAAATCAAATGACAGGAGGGTCATTACTGTCAGCACATTTCTAACTCGGTGCAATGTGAAAACTATCATTGTGATACAACGCACATAACACAGCACGTCTAACTCCAATAATGTTTATTTAATTCGCCTTGTCCACCCCACACTACAGTAAATTCTACAGTTTTTGTTTTTACCAGGCATTGCTGTAAATTAAAAAAACGCAACCACTGTTATTATTACAGTAAAATTCTAGGACGGAGCTGCCAGTATTTTTACCTTTAAAATCTACTGTTTGTCAGGCTTGCCACTGACAGTTTGTTTGTGTTTTCGGTTTTCCTCTGTGTGTTTAGTATTTCCTGTCCTTAGTTCCTGTCAGCACTCTTATTTTGGTTCAGCTTCCTGTTTGTCTCCCTGAGTGCTTTTTTTTCCCTCAACTGCGGCTGATTAGCACCTGGCCACACCTGGTGTCAATCAGCCCACTCCTATTTGTACCTGCTTTGTCTTACAGTCAAGGCTGGATTATTGTCATGTCGATGTCGCTCTTGTTGTTGCTACCTGTCGTGTCGTATCTTGTCTTGTCCATGCAGCGTTGTGGTAAGCTATGTTTGATTGCGTTTTTTAGCTTACTGCCTTTTGTTCCCTGCTTCCAAGTTTGTTTTTATATTACATGTACGACTTCTGTTTCCTGCTCGAATCTTGCTAGCTTCCATGATAAGTTCCGTTTTGTTTTCTAGCTCCCATGCTAGCTTCTTTAGTTTGTTATCCGCCTCGTGGGCGCTTTGTGTTAGTATCCTTTTGTTTGTTCGTGTTTTATTATTTAAATTAAATCATGTTTTCTCACTCCATGCCTGCCTCCATCTCTGCATCTTGGGGTTCGTCACAAACAAACTCTGACACTGTTGTTGTTGTTGCAGTGCATTGCTGTAAATTGAACAAACAGTACTGATTGAAACTTTTTATTAGTCAATCAATCAATCAATGTTTATTTATATAGCCCCAAATCACAAATGTCTCAAAGGACTGCACAAATCATTACGACTACAACATCCTCGGAAGAACCCACAAAAGGGCAAGGAAAACTCACACCCAGTGGGCAGGGAGAATTCACATTCAGTGGGACGCCAGCGACAATGCTGACTATGAGAAACCTTGGAGAGGACCTCAGATGTGGGCAACCCCCCCCCTCTAGGGGACCGAAAGCAATGGATGTCGAGCGGGTCTAACATGATACTGTGAAAGTTCAATCCATAGTGGCTCCAAGACAGCAGTGAGAGTCCCGTCCACAGGAAACCATCTCAAGCGGATCAGCAGCGTAGAGATGTCCCCAACCGATACAGGCGAGCGGTCCATCCTGGGTCCCGACGAGCGGTCCATCCTGGGTCTCGACTCTGGACAGCCAGTACTTCATCCATGGTCATCGGACCGGACCCCCTCCACAAGGGAGGGGGGGACATAGGAGAAAGAAAAGAAAAGAAGCGGCAGATCAATTGGTCTAAAAAGGAGGTCTATTTAAAGGCTAGAGTATACAGATGAGTTTTAAGATGAGACTTAAATGCTTCTACTGAGGTAGCATCTCGAACTGTTACCGGGAGGGCATTCCAGAGTACTGGAGCCCGAACGGAAAACGCTCTATAGCCCGCAGACTTTTTTTGAGCTCTAGGAATCACTAATAAGCCGGAGTCTTTTGAACGCAGATTTCTTGCCGGGACATACGGTAGTAGTAGATTGCACGGTACAGTACATATTCCGTACAATTGACCACTAACTGGTAACACCCGAATTGTTAAGATCTGTACTCCGATTTTCCCTTATTATGGTTTGTTGCATTTTTATTCACTCCGTCGTTCTACCCTCATACTTCCTGTTTAGTCATTTACCATGGTTACTCATCAGTTCACCTGCTGCTCACGGCCCCGCACACCTGCTACAGATAATCACCGTCACTTTTAAAGCCGTCCTCTTTTGTTTGTTCAGCCTGGGTTTATGATTTGCTTTTCACGCAACGAGTTACGCCTGCAATACTCTCAAGTAGAGCGATTCGGACCGAGAAAGCGACAATTTCCCCATTAATTTGAGCGAGGATGACAGATTCGTGGATGAGGATATTGAGATTGAACTACTAGAAGATGAAAAAAAAAGACGAGGGCAGTGGGAGCGATTCAGATGTTATTAGACACATTTACTAGGATAATTCTGGAAAATCCCTTATCTGCTTATTGTTTTACTAGTTTTTTAGTGAGATTATATAGTCATAACTGAAAGTCGGAGGGGTGTGGTGACCGCCAGTGTCTCTGAGGGAAGCCATTAAGGAGCCAAAAAAGTCGCAGCTGCCTCTTTGACAGCTGCAGGAGGAACGACACAAGCTCCGCTCATGTTTACGGTAAGAGACGATTTATTACCACACTTTTCTCACCGAAACCTGCCGGTTGACATGTGGTCGGGAACCATATTCGCTTGACAGCTCTTTTCCATATTAAAGCTTCACAACAAACAAAGAAACACCGGCTGTGTTTATGTTGCTACAGCCGGCTGCAATACACCGCTTTCTACCAACGTTTTTCTTCTTCGTAGTCTGAATTATTAATTGAACAAATTGCAAAAGATTCAGCAACACAGATGTCCAGAATACTGTGTAATTATGCGATAAAAACAGACTACTTTTAGGTGATCGGTGCTGGGAGAAAAATGTCCGCTACTAACGTCACGCCCACGCGTCATCATACCACAACGTTTTCAACAGAATAGAAACATTTGAAGAATGGATCAAGGCAACTTACATGGACAATGGTAAAAAAATCATTTTCTTATGCGGTGACTTTAATATTGACTTATTGAACCCTAACAAGCAAAAGTTTATTGATGACTTCATTGATACAATGTAGAGCATAAGTTTATATCCTAAAATCACAAAGCCAAGCAGAATCACAGGACACTGTGGCACACTTATTGATAATATTTTTACAAATGATTTTAATAATAACACTACAAGTAAGTTTACTAATAATCGACGTTAGTGATCATCTGCCAGTTTTTACAATATATGACGGAAACTGCAAAAAGAACATGGAGGACAAAAGGACATTTCAAAGACTGTGCACAGAGAAGAGGATGATTGATTTCAAAATGGAGCTACAAAAGCAAGATTGGGACAATGTGTACAATGAAAAAGAGGTTGATGAAGCATATTAACATTTCTTAAACAAGTTCATAATACTTTATGACAAACATTGCCCATGGAGACAACTCAGTAGTAAACAGAGAAAGAATAATCAACCATGGATGACAAAAGGATTACAAAATGCTTGTAAGAAGAAGAATACACTATATAGAAAATGTATAGTACAAAGAACTACAGAGGCAGAAGTTAAGTACAAAAAGTATAAAAACAAGTTAACAAACATACGGCGATCATGTAGAAAAGAATATTACAGTGAGTTATTGGACAGGAACAAAAATAATATGAGAGCAACATGGGGCATTCTCAATAGCATTATAAAAAATGGCACTAAGAGGGATTACCCCCAATACTTCTTAGACGGAAATAAACATAATGACAACATAAAGGAAGTAGTTGAAAGCTTTAATAACTAACTACTTTGTAAATATTGGCCCAAAATTGGAAGAAAGGATTCCAGACCCAGCTTCAATTGAGGACTATAATGATAGCATAGAGCGAAATCCCAACTCCATGTTCCTCAGTAATGTGACACAGGAAGAAATAGTTAAAATTGTGAAAAAATGTAAATCAAAGACTTTAACTGATTGTAACGGAATTGATATGGATACGATAAAAAAGGTTATTGATGAGATCTCAGGACCATTAATGTATATTAGTAACCTATCATTTCAAACAGGTACATTTCCAAACAAAATGAAAATAGCTAAAGTTGCACCAATTTATAAGACTGGCGATAAACATCTATTTACAAGTTATAGACCTGTTTCTTTACTTCCACAATTTTCTAAAATCAGCGAAAAACTGTTCAATAACAGATTAGAGAGTTTCATAAATAAAAATAGAATACTCGAAGAGAACCAATATGGATACAGAGCTAATGTTTCAACTTCAATGGCTTTAATTGAAAGCACAGAAAAAATTACCAATGCAATAGATAGTAAAAAATGTGCGGCAGCAGTGTTTATGGATCTAACTAAAGCATTTGACACAATTAATCACATTATTTTAATAAAAAAACTACAACGATATGGCATCAGAGGGTTAGTCTTAAATTGGATAAGAAGTTATCTAACGAACAGGAAACAATACGTGAAGCTAGGCGAACGCACTTCAACAATGCTAAATATTTCCTGTGGTGTACCTCAGGGATCAGTACTAGGTCCTAAATTATTCAATCTTTATATAAATGACATTTGTAAAGTTACAAGAGATTTATAGTTAGTATTATTTGCGGATGATACAACAGCGTTTTGTTCAGGAGAGAACACTCACAAGATAATACAAATAATAACAGAAGAAATGAACAAATTAAAAAAATGGTTTGACAAAAACAGACTATCATTGAATCTCAGTAAAACTAAAATAATGCTATTTGGTAACAGTAGAAAAGAAAGTCAAAGACAAATACAAATAGACGGAATAGAAATTGAAAGAGTAAATGAAACCAAATTTCTAGGTATAATGATTGATGATAAATTGAACTGGAAATCTCATGTAAAAAATATACAACATAAAGTAGCAAGAAATATGTCAATAATGAATAAAGCCAAGTATGTTCTAGACTAAAAATCACTTTATATTCTCTACTGCTCACTAGTGTTACCATATCTGAGTTACTGTGTAGAAATATGGGGAAATAATTACAAAAGTACACTTCATTCACTAACAGTGTTACAAAAAAGATCAGTTAGAATAATACATAATGTTGGATATAGAGAACATACAAACCCTTTATTCATTGAATCAAAGATACTGAAATTCCACAACATAGTGGAATTGCAAACAGCTAAGATTATACACAAAGCAAACTATAACCTTCTTCCCAAGAATATACAACAATTCTTCTCAACAGAAGAAGAGAAATATAATCTTAGAGAAAAATGTAATTTAAAACATTTGTATGCACGTGCAACACTTAAGACCTTCAGTATATCAGTATGTGGAATTAAATTATGGAATGGATTTAGCAAAGCAATCAAACAATGTACTTATATGATCCACTTCAAGAAACTCTTCAAACTGGAAGTGTTTACAAAGTACAAAAAAGAAGAACTATGATAAACATTCTGATTTTACTCACCCATTCATTCTCAAAATAATCTTACTTATCTCATCGTATGGAATAAAACTTGCTTCACCAATTATTTATTTGTTTATTTATTTTTATCGTGATTACTTATTACTTAAGGAGTATACAGTGTGAATACATTGAGAACAGGAAGTGAACAAAAGTTTTAGCAAGTGTTATGTAAAAAAAAGGGGTAGGATTAAATAAGCTCTGCTTCTTCTTACTCCTTTTCGAACATGTTGAAAAGAAAAACTGGAAATTGTGATGTATCATGTTGTATGTATGCCTGCATGTTCGAAATAAACTCAAACTCAAACTCAAGAATACCTTGCGGGAAATTTAAATTGCAATTTAGTAAACTAACAAGGCCGTATTGGCATGTGTTGCAATGTGAAGATTTCATCATTGATATGTAAACTATCAGACTGTATTCAAGCTTGTCTTTGCTAGTCAGTCAGGCCAAATCTTTTCATGCTGTGTTCATGCTGGTATTTTTGCTATTGCTCTTCTCATGGATCATGCCATGCCAAGTAAGTTTATGTTAATTCATGCCACAGTTAGTTTCATGTTTCATGTCCTAAGTTTTTTCCCTCAGCTTTTGGTGCGAACGGCATGCCTTCCTTTTATTTTGGTTCCTGTCATTTCTGCTGTGTAGGATTAATTGCTAATTAAATATGTTCCTACCTGCTACCCTTGTTCGGAGAAGTCCGTTTGCATCCAGGAGAACAAACTTTGCAGTAAGCCGCGAAAAACCCCTCATCATGACAACTAATACAAAACAATTATTTTTTCCCCCATCTATTTCCATTTTCAATGCTTTTTGAAAAATGCTCCAGGGAGTCACTCGAGAGCCGCGGGTTGCTGAACCCTGCCATAAACCAAGATTTTAATTTTTCCCTTCACAAGTTGCCTGCTAAAATAATTGCTCAAATTGTATTGTAGTTGCTGGTACAATCACTGGCATTGTAGATATTCCCACACAAATGTATTTTACTGCCAGACAAAAGATGAAGTCTTTTCTTCGTGGGCTTAAATTGTTAACAATATCGACTCCAGAATGTCGCGGCAAAGCAATCAATGCATGCTAAAATTACTTCTCATCTGCATTATTCGGAGGGAATCTCTGCTGTCTCTGTCATTTCCCCACACTTACAAGACTGATGATACCTAATCACGTTTCACTGTAAAAAACATTTTTGAAGAACTTAATATGCGTGGTTGCCCGATAACGCTTCGCATTAGAGAATATGAATGCTCAGCTAGTTTCAGTTTGTGTTGTGAATTAATAACCAAAGCGTATTTCCACTTCACAATAGTCAAGTATACAACCATATCAGCAGATTTCACACTAACATCCAGAGAAAAAAATATTGGCAACATATCAACAGAGTTAATTAAATACCAATAATTACTTGCCTTTTGCATGAAAAATGACACAGTCACAATGTAATACAGACTTCATGCTGTGGGAATACGACCTCGGTAAAATTTAGGAAAACAATTATGCTTACGCTTAACTATAAAAAGTTAACAAGTGCATAAATACCAAGTTTAGGTTATACTATATCAGGGGTGTCAAACTCATTTAAAATCAGGGGCCACATGGAGAAAAATCTACTCCTAAGTGGGCCGGACTGGTAAAATCATGGCATGATAACTTGTTTTCTTTCTTTAACAATAAAATGAGCACATTCTGAAATTGTCCAAATCATTTTGTTGTTTTTTTTTTCCATTTACATGTTGTGGTTAATAGATTCAATCTCTATTTGTCGTTATTTAGATTTTCTGATGATGAAGTTCATCAGTCAACTCCATCCATCCATCCATTTTCTACCGGTTATTCCCTTTTGGGGTGGCAGGGGGCGCTGGCGCCTATCTCAGCTACAATCCGGCGGAAGGCGGTGTACACCCTGGACGAGTCGCCACCTCATCGCAGGGCCAACACAGACAGACAGACAACATTCACACTCACATTCACACACTAGGGCCAATTTAGTGTTGCCAATCAACACCCGGGTGCATGTCTTTGGAGGTGGGAGGAAACCGGAGTACCCAGAGGGAACCCACGCATTCACGGGGAGAAAATGCATACTCCACACAGAAAGATCCCGAGCCTGGGATTGAACCCAGGACTGCAGGACCTTCGTATTGTGAGGCAGATGCACTAACCCCTCTGCCACCGTGAAGCCCCATCAGTCAACTCATTTGTGTTAATTTTCTATCAAGGTAAAAAAATATATATATCGAAATCAAATGACAGGATGTTATTTATGTAGTTTGGTCATTTTCCTGGACTGATATACTTACATCATGCGGTTTATTTTGTAGATATGTAGCATCATCTACAAAGATAGAAAGAATTGCTATTTCGACATCTAGTGGAAACATTTAAAACAGCGGTTTCTTTCATTCAAAAATTTCAGGTTCATTTTTCTACTTAACAAACCCATCTCGCCGGCAGTATAAAACTTGTTGGCGGGCCTGATCCGGCCCTTGGGCAGTACATTCAACACCCCTGTACTATATGGTTCTAATACTATTTTACTTTTGTGTTGTAATAATAAATTACTTTCAAGTGTAATAGTTCACATCAACATATGTGGTTTTATACTGTATCTGTACTCTGAGAGGACTTTTGCTTAAGGACACTTCAGCAGTTATTAGTAAACAAAATGACCTCTTCAGCACCCAGTGCCAATTTCCATATTTTGCCTTCCAGCTTCCAAGCTAAGCTGCGCAATAAACTTCACAAGATAATATGTAAAATATAGAATGTTTGGGTACCTCAATGTGTTACTGCAGTATAAAGTAGGTCACACCATGTGATTCAAAGTTTGAGTATGCCAACTATAATTACACTTTTCTGTCAGTATAAGGAAAGTAAACCCAAGTATAGTAAGACCCTACATTACTTCCAAACAGGGTAGGTATAAAACAATACTTGATTGCACTTTGTATATACAGTAGGCCCTACTATATGGTACTTTGTTCAACGTAATACAGTAGATGCTATATATTAAAGGCCTACTGAAACCCACTACTACCGACCACGCAGTCTGATAGTTTATATATCAATGATGAAATATTAATATTGCAACACATGCCAATACGCCCTTTTTAGTTTACTAAATTACAATTTTAAATTTCCCGCTGAGTTTCTTGTTGAAAACGTCGAGGAATGATGACGTGTGCGCGTGACGTCCCGGGTTGCAGGGGACATATTAGCGCAGCACCATTTGCGGCTAAAAGTTGTCTCTTTTCATGGCGCAATTACACAGTATTCTGGACATCTGTGTTGCTGAATCTTTTGCAATTTGTTCAATTAATAATGGAGAAGTCAAAGTAGAAAGATGGAGGTGGGAAACTTTAGCCTTTAGCCACAACAACACGGTGTTTCCTTGCTTAAAATTCCCGGAGGTGAAACTTTACTATTGATCAGAGAGGTCAAGCGAACATGGATCCCGACCACTTGTCAACCGGCAGGTTTCGGTGAGAAAATGGTGGTAAAAAGTCGCCTCTTACCGGAGATAAGCTGAGCTTGCACCGTCCATGCAGCTGCCGTCGACTTCCCTCAGAGACTGGCGTCAAGACACCCGTGGACAAACCCCTCCGACTGTCAGGTACTGTTAAATATCACTAAAACACTAGCAACACAATAGAAAGATATGGGATTTTCCAGAATTATCCTAGTAAATGTGTGTAAAAACATCTGACTGCGTCCCAATGCAATCGCCTTTTTTTTTTTTTACTTTATTTATTTATATATTTTCTAGTCCTTCGCTATCAATATCATCATCCACAAATCTTTCATCCTCGCTCAAATTAATGGGGAAATTGTCCTTTCCTCGGTCCGAATAGCTCTTGCTGCTCGAAGCTCCCATTAAAAACAATGTGAGGACGTGAGGAGCCCTCACTCACCCTTGTGACGTTATTGTCTGCGACTTCCGGTAAAGTCCTCAGCGACAACCAGTCAGTTCTTGTAGGTCCGTGAAGCGAGCCTGAATCACTCAGCTACAGTTCTGTGGGCCAGAGGGCGACAGACGTGAATCGCTCTCTGCAAAAACAAATATTAAATTAAGAAACCCTTAACAAATGCCAACATAAAAACTAAAAGTTCTGTAGCAAAGAAAATGTTAACTTAAATATGCAAACAAAAAGAAAATAAATACTTTCAAAATAAAACAAATAAATTAAGAGCCAGAAATGCCAACATAAAAATTAAATGTTCTGTAGCTTACGTTTAAAAATATAACAAAGAAAATATCGACTTAAATGTACAAACAAAAAGAAAATAAATAGGCTACCTTAAATAAAACAAAACAAATATTAAACCAAGTGCCAGAAATGCCAACATAAAAACAAAAAATTGTTTAGCTTACATTTTGTGACGTCTCGGCATTGTGGTGACGAGTTCTCTCGTGGGTGCAGCAAAGATGGAACACAGCGTGAGGGTAAGGATAATGATTTACTTACACACTAAAGAACACTATAAAACAGACTAGGAAACAAAACACTTTGCATGAAGGCACTAACAAACAAAACAACAGAACTAGCGTGGAAGCTAGAAAGAACAAAAAGCGCTAGTGTGAGAACTAGGGAAAAGAACAAAAAAAATAGCGTGGAAACTAATCGAGCGCCAATAGTTACCACAATGCTGGAATGTGACGTCATCTGTTACGTGGGAGCAAACAAGAGTCCAAGACTGAATGTCAAACAAAGGCGTGCATATATAGGGATATAAATAATCAAGGGCAGGTGCGCGTGATCAAAGCAGAGACAGGTGACACTAAATGGGTAACAATGACAACGGAAACAAAACCAGGAAGTGCCACAAAGAACTGAGGAAGACAAATACTAGACAGAATGTGTTAAACAGAACCAAAACCAGAATATGCCATGATCCAAGACGTGGACCATGACACATTTAAAAATATGAAAATGGAAACATCAACTTAAATATGCAATAAAAATTGTATGTGTTGAGATAATGGGGGCGGGGTGCGTGTGTGTTTGTTTCCATGTGACTTTAGTCAATATTAGCCGTTAGAATGGAGAATGGATGCCAATGGCATGAAACATATCCCCGCGACGGGAGGAGAATCACTCGCGGCATTGGGGCAAGCAGAGCAGAGAGAGAGAGGGTTACTGAGTGATTCACGTCGTTAATCCGCGGTGAAAAAATCTTTTGCTCAGTCCTTCCCCCCGCCCCCATGATGAGTAGCTGGCTGCGTCGTTCGCCAACGTCGAGGGTTAAATGAGTCACAGAATGCGCCAGTTCCACTCATACCGGCATGGTCACGGTGGAGCTCAACTGAACTGAGAAAGGAACGAATCAGTTCCTGAAGTGATTCGGTTCAGTATGTTCACTCAAAAGATTCGTTCGTTCGAACAAATCGTTCGCGAACAACACAACACTAGCCTGTATGTGATTCTTTAATTTGGACCATCCAGAATCAGTATTTGTGTCAGCAAAGTGAAATTACGTCTGGAATAACCTCTGACACATGACTTAATGTCCGTCCCTTTGGGACTTATAAAAATGTAAAATACGACCGCCTTGATGACAAACTTTTTTATTTTGAAAGTAAACTGGATAATTTATTCTGTGTTTGTGACTGACTTCCTGTCCAAGACAAGCAGACTTTAGGTAAATTAAACAGCTGTATTGCGGTGACAAGCAAAAATAGATGCTCTGCGTATGGGGTGGTGGCGTTTTGCATAAAGAAGCAGATGTCACATGTAAATTATTGAATGACAAGGCGCTTTTACAGGAAATTTTACCCCAAATGTGTTCCTGGCCATGTCATGGTATGTCACTGATTAGAATAACAAGACAGATTTCTCCTTTTAACTTCCGGTGGCTCTTGTGGCGTGTGTCACCAGTACTTGAAAAGAAAAGTACAAGGTCTTGGATTCAAATCCATGTTGGATTTGAAATGATGCAAAGTTCTTAAACTTACGCTTTAAAGATGTTAAAATTGTTTAATACAGTAAACTTCAGCATAGTAATTGAAAAGAGTGGATTGTTCGTTGTGTTACTCAAGGTAATATTATTCATTTGCTGCTGGGATACCCATGATTTCAGACTTCTAAAGCTTCTCTTGGACCACCAATTTTTGACTTTGATATTTTTTAAATCCTGGTTAAGGCCCTGCTTCTGCACAGTCACACTCGCGGGCATCCGTTACACAGGATGACTTAAAACACAGCAAACTCATGATATTGTATTTCCACATCATGTAGGACAGCATTTGTAACATACAGTATGTATATGTTTGCATTACATATGTCTGACAAGTTTAAAATGTAGGATCGGGCAGTGGTCCCCAACCTTTTTGTAGCTGCGGAACGGTCAATGCTTGATAATTTGTCCAACGGCGGTGGGTGGTGGGGTGGGGGAGAGATTCATTTTTTTTTGTCATGAAAAAGGGAGGTTTTTGTCATGAAAAAGGGAGATTTTTGTCATGAAAAAGGGAGATTTTTTGGGTTGGTGCACTAATTGGAAGTGTATCTTGTGTTTTTTATGTTGATTTAATAGAAAAAAAATAAATACAAAAAATTTTAATTAAAGAAGAATAAAAATGTATAAAAAATTATTGTGCGGCCTGGTACCAATCGAGCCACGGCCCGCCCGGTGGTTGGGGACCACTGGGATGGGTCACTTTTCATGTCACAACATAGAGTAAGGGACAATAGAAATTATGAGTCAAAGTTTGCAAGCAGTTTATGTGAAAAAGTAGCAATGGACCCAACAGAAAAAAATATATTTGCATACCATCAAAAATGATGATTTCAGTATGCAGCCTGTATTTTGGATTTGCCCCCACAATCAAATTGATTCTTTCTGCTTCAGCCTTCCTCCAAATGGAGTGAAAATCATCCCAGTAGTTTGTGCTTAATCCTGCTGGCACTGAGTATGACATAGGTGGAGATAGTAGGGAGTCTTGCAAGGAACAAAGCAAAAACATGTCTTTCTTTTTATTTTCAATCACTGTTGTCTGATACAATGTACTGTATCTAAAACTAAATAAATACCCTATTTTCAGGAAGATTACTTCAAAAGGCACATTTATCAAATAAACACACAAAATACTGTGTTAAATGAGAAACAACAATAATAATAAAAAAACATTATAGGGCATTCAGTATTTTTGTGTTCCGTGTAGGTTTGTACGGTATACCGGTATTAGTATAATACTGCAATACTAATGAATCATTTTCAGTATGATACTGTCTCTGAAACGTACCGTGACATTGCTGGTTTACGAGCAGACGAGCATGTTCGGCGGCACACAATCACTGAGTACTTACAAGCAGACACAGTGTATAGACAGAAAAGGGTGAACGGACGCATTTTGTCTTAGAAACTAAAGATTAAGGTCAAGTTATAACACGGAAACGCCCTCAGGAAGAGGTGTTTACTAGGCTAGCGGCTAAAGTCCATCTGCCGTCAGCAGTGTTTTAGCTTCTTCTAAATCACTAATCCTGGTCTCCATGGCCAAAAAATAAAGTACGTTTCATACAAGTATCATCCCTGCAGGACGAGGAATAGCCAAAAATGCTTCACTACACACCATAGCTCATTGGCATCAATATGTAAATAAGCACCATTGGTGGATCTATACCTAACATCCACTGTAATGATATCAAGTATTGGCACATATCCAGTCAATACTACTACTATGATTATGTCAATATTTTTTGGCATCACAACATGTCGTTTTGTTTTTTTAAAATGTGTACTATGTTTATAAACTCAGGAAATATGTCCCTGGACATCAAAATGTAGATAAGCACCATTGGTGGATCTATACCTAACATCCACTGTAATGATATCAAGTACTGGCACATATCCAGTCAATACTACTACTATGATTATGTCAATATTTTTTGGCATCACAACATGTCGTTTTTTTTTTTTTTAAATGTGTACTATGTTTATAAACTCAGGAAATATGTCCCTGGACACATGAGGACTTTGAATACAACCAATGTATGATCCTATAACGGCTTGGTATCGGATTGATACCTGAATTTGTGCTATCATCCAAATCTAATGTAAAGTATCAAACAACAGAAGAATAAGTGATAATCACATTTTAACAGAAGTGTAGATAGAACATCTTAAAAGAGAAAGTAAGCAGATATTAACAGTAAATGTGTCAGTTAGTTTGTGACGAACCCCAAGATGCAGAGATGGAGGCAGGCATTGAATAAGAAAACATGGTTTTTAATTTACACACTACAACAAAACCAAACAAAACGGTACAAACAAAAAGCACTCACGAGGCGGAAAACAAACTAAAAGAGATAGCATGGGAGCTGGAAGATAACGAACTAGGCTATGAACAAACAAAACTGGAAGCAGGGAACAAAAGACATCCATCCATCCATCCATCTTCTTCCGCTTATCCGAGGTTGGGTCGCGGGGGCAACAGCCTAAGCAGGGAAACCCAGACTTCCCTTTCCCCAGCCACTTCGTCTAGCTCTTCTCGGGGGATCCCGAGGCGTTCCCAGGCCAGCCGGGAGACATAGTCTTCCCAACGTGTCCTGGGTCTTCCCCGTGGCCTTCTACCGGTTGGACGTGCCCTAAACACCTCCCTAGGGAGGCGTTCGGGTGGCATCCTGACCAGATGCCCGAACCACCTCATGTGGCTCCTCTCGATGTGGAGGAGCAGCGGCTTTACTTTGAGCTCCTCCCGGATGGCAGAGCTTCTCACCCTATCTCTAAGGGAGAGCCCCGCCACCCGGCGGAGGAAACTCATTTCGGGCGCTTGTACCCGTGATCTTATCCTTTCGGTCATGACCCAAAGCTCATGACCATAGGTGAGGGTGGGAACGTAGATCGACCGGTAAATTGAGAGCTTTGCCTTCCGGCTCAGCTCCTTCTTCAACACAACAGATCGGTACAATGTCCGCATTACTGAAGACGCCGCACCGATCCGCCTGTCGATCTCACGATCCACTCTTCCCTCACTCGTGACCAAGACTCCTAGGTACTTGAACTCTTCCACTTGGGGCAGGGTCTCCTCCCCAACCCGGAGATGGCACTCCACCTTTTTCCGGGCGAGAACCATGGACTCGGACTTGGAGGTGCTGATTCTCATTCCGGTCGCTTCACACTCGGCTGCAAACCGATCTAGTGAGAGCTGAAGATCCCGGTCAGATGAAGCCATCAGGACCACATCATCTGCAAAAAGCAGAGACCTAATCCTGCGGTCACCAAACCGGAACCCCTCAACGCCTTGACTGCGCCTAGAAATTCTGTCCATAAAAGTTATGAACAGAATCGCTGACAAAGGACAGCCTTGGCGGAGTCCAACCCTCACTGGAAATGTGTTCGACTTACTGTCGGCAAGCTCTGGCACTGATCGTACAGGGAGCGGACCGCCACAATAAGACAGTCCGATACCCCATACTCTGAGCACTCCCCACAGGACTTCCCGAGGGACACGGTCGAATGCCTTCTCCAAGTCCACAAAACACATGTAGACTGGTTGGGCAAACTCCCATGCACCCTCAAGAACCCTGCCGAGAGTATAGAGCTGGTCCACAATTCCACGACCAGGACGAAAACCACACTGTTCCTCCTGAATCCGAGGTTCGACTATCCGGCGTAGCCTCCTCTCCAGTACACCTGAATAAACCTTACCGGGAAGGCTGAGGAGAGTGATCCCACGATAGTTGGAACACACCCTCCGGTCCCCCTTCTTAAAGAGAGGAACCACCACCCCGGTCTGCCAGTCCAGAGGTACCGCCCCCGATGTCCACGCGATGCTGCAGAGTCTTGTCAACCAAGACAGCCCCACAGCATCCAGAGCCTTAAGGAACTCCGGGCGGGTCTCGTCCACCCCCGGGGCCTTGCCACCGAGGAGCTTTTTTATCTGCCTCAGCGACATCATCCCCAGAAATAGGAGAGTCCACCACAGATTCCCCAGGCACTGCTTCCTCATAGGAAGACGTGTTGGTGGGATTGAGGAGGTCTTCGAAGTATTCCTTCCACCTATCCACAACATCCGCAGTTGAGGTCAGCAGAACAAGATCCACACCATACACGGTGTTGATAGTGCACTGCTTCCCCTTCCTGAGGCGGCGGACGGTGGTCCAGAATCGCTTCGAAGCCGTCCGGAATTCGTTTTCCATGGCTTCCCCGAACTCCTCCCATGTCTGAGTTTTTGCCTCAGCGACTGCTGAAGCCGTACACCTCTTGGCCTGTCGGTACCTGTCCACTGCCTCCGGAGTCCTATGAGCCAAAAGGACCCGTTAGGACTCCTTCTTCAGCTTGACAGCATCCCTCACCGCTGGTGTCCACCAAGCGGTTTTAGGATTTCCGCCCCGACAGGCACCAACTACCTTGCGGCCACAGCTCCGATCAGCCGCCTCGACAATAGGGGTGCGGAACATGGTCCACTCGGACTCAATGTCCAGCACCTCCCTCGTGACGTTTTCGAAGTTCTTCCGGAGGTGGGAATTGAAACTTTCTCTGACAGGAGACACTGCCAGACGTTCCCAGCAGACCCTCACAATGCGTTTGGGCCTGCCAGGTCGGTCCGGCATCCTCCCCCACCATCGCAGCCAACTCACCACCAGGTGGTGATTGGTAGAAAGCTCCGCCCCTCTCTTCACCTGAGTGTCCAAAACATAAGGCCGCAAATCCGATGACACAACTAGAAAGTCGATCATGGAACTGCGGCCTAGGATGTCCTGGTGCCAAGTGCACATATGGACACCCTTATGTTTGAACATGGTGTTTGTAATGGACAAATTGTGACGAGCACAAAAGTCCAATAACAAAACACCACTCGGGTTCAGATCCGGGCGGCCATTCTTCCCAATCACGCCTCTCCAGGTTTCACTGTCGTTGCCAACATGAGCGTTGAAGTCCCCCAGTAGGACAAGGGAATCACCCGGGGGAGCACTTTCCAGTACTCCCTCGAGTGTACCCAAAAAGGGTGGGTACTCTGAACTGCTGTTTGGTGCGTAAGCACAAACAACAATCAGGACCACAGTAGCACAACATAAACGCAACACAACAAATACCCAGAATCTTTTGCATCCATGACACATCCTGACTATGTTATACACCCCGTGAGCACCAAACCCCGCCCACCTCAACCACGCAGGGGGCGGGGGGGTTGGTGCTCGCTGGGTGTATAACATAGTCAGGAAGTACATGGATGCAAAGGATTCTGGGTATTTGTTGTGTTGCGTTTATGTTGTGTTACTGTGAATATTTTCTCCCAAAATATGTTTGTCGTTCTTCTTTTGTGTGGGTACACAATATGGCGAATATTAATAGGAGTGTTAAAGTTGTTTATATCACAACCGCCAGTGTACTCTGTATCACCCAGTATGCCTTGCAATCTCATACATGTGCCGATAGAAGCAGCGAAATGCATGTTTCTGGTCCGCACGCAAATAGCATTCCGTGAATGGCGGGGGCGATGACGTCTAACAGGACGTTAAGAGTAATATGCCCACCTCCTAACCTCCCTCCGCCCACCCTTAGAGACCATGTCACACCATAAAAAGAGTGTCTGCCGTAGCACAGCGGCGTTCAGCCAAGCCTCTGCCTCCACAACGCCCTCCTCCACCGGTAGTCCGGTTAGCACCTACACGTAGGCCAACTTTACCGGTTCTTCAAACTGTCAAACTGCAACCTCCTATGAGGCCACCCTTACCTGTTTTTTGGCCTGTATTCCGCTTAACTCCTCCACCTAGACCTCCTCCACCTGTGTTCCGTCCATGCACTAAGTCATGTCTTAGTCCCAGTATTATTTGTTGTCTCAGTCCTAGTCCTCATCACAGTCCTAGTGCTAGTCTGACTCGTAGACTGAGTAGTAGTCCGAGTCCTAGTACATGCCCAAGTACTTGCCCTAGCTCTAGTCCGACTCATGGACTGAGTCCTAGTCCTAAGCTGGTTCAAAAACCAGTCCCCGACCCCGGTCTGGATCATACTCCAGTTTCTAATTTTTGGCTGGATACCACTCCAGTCCCTGACTCTGTGTTGGTTCACACACCAGCACCTGACCCCGGTCTGGATCTCACTCCAGCACCCGACCTCTGGCTGGATCACACACCATCATCTGCTCCAAAGCTGGAGCCCACACCGGCTTCTGCTCCTCGGCTGAAGCCAACACCTGCTCCTTGGCTGAAGCCAACACCTGCTCCTCGGCTGAAGCCAACACCTGCTCCTCGGGGAAGACCAGCTCCTGCTCCTCTGCCGGCTTCTGCACCTGATCCTCTTCCGGCCTCTGCACCTGATACTCTGCCGGCCTCTGCACCTGATCCTCTGCCGGCCTCTGCACCTGATCCTCTGCCGGCCTCTGCACCTGCTCCTCTGTCGGCATCCACACCAGCATCGGTGCCTGCTTCGGCTCCAGCCCCCGCACCTTCGTCTGCGGCTGCCAAGCCTCCTCCACGTCGGCCACGGGTGTGGCAGTAACCCGGGCGTCCGCCTCAGCAGGCGCGTCCACCTCCACTCCGGCCACGGGTGGGGCCGTACCACGGGCATCCACCTCCACGTCGCCCACAGATGTGGCCTCTACGAGGTCGGCCGCCAAAACTTCTGCGGTAACGGCGTTCCACCCGCCTCCGCCACCAGATGTGTCCTCGGTGGATTCGGGGACACAGGACCTGGCGACCCTCCACCATGTCCTCCCTCCGCCCTCCCGTCACTTTTGGACTGTCTTGTTGTGGGGGGGGGGGGGTTCCTTTTCTTTTTTTGGGACATCTGGGATCTGTCTTAGAAGGGGGGGGGGGGTTACTGTTGTGATTTTGGACTCTTCTGTTCCTTAGTTTGAGCACTTCCTGTTTATCTGGTCTCCATGGTTTCACATTGGTTCCCCCTGCCCTTGTTATCTACGCACACCTGTTTCTTCTAATCAACTCCCTTATTTAAGCTCGCCCCTTTTCGTTATTCTTTCTGGGACTCTAATTTGCCTTCGAGCAACATTCACGACTGTCTACTACCGTATGTATATTCTCGCTAGCTTTTCACGCTAAGCCTTTGTTTTATTTCAGCTCTCACGCTGATTAATTGTTTTTCCTTTTTGTGTGCCTTCGTGCCAAGTATAGTTTTTCTGTTTTCTATTCCTAGCTTTTGTGCTAGCGCCCTTGGTTTATTTTGTCTGTTAGCTCCAGTGTTTTTGTTCATAGCCTGCTTTTGTTAAGTTTAATAAATCATTTAAACTTACCGTTGCTGTGTTCATGTCGACGCATCCACGAAGGGACAAATTTGGCATCACTATGCCAACCAGTCGTAACATTGTTGAAGCTTTGAAAGTGGAATTCTTTCCCATTCTTGTTATATGTAGAGTTTCAGTGGTTCAACAGTCCAGGGGTGTCCGCTGTCGTATTTTACGCTTCATAATGCGCCACACATTTTCGATGGGAGACAGGTCGGGACTGCAGGCGGGCCAGGAAAGTACCCACACTCTTTTACTATGAAGCCAAGCTGTTATACAACGTGGCTTGGCATTGTCTTGCTGAAATAAGCAGAGGCGTCCATGATAACGTTGCTTGGATGACGTCATATGTTGCTCCAAAACCTGTATGGACCTTTCAGCATTAATGGTGCCTTCACAGATGTGTAAATTACCCATGCCTTGGGCACAAATACACCCTCATACCATCACAGATGCTGGCTTTTGAACTGTGCGCCTATAACAATCCGAATGGTTATTTTCCTCTTTATTCTGGAGGACACCACGTCCTCTTGTTTCCAAATTAAATTTAAAATGTGGACTCGTCAGTCCACAGAACACTTTTCCACTTTGCATCAGTCCATCTCAGATGAGCTCGGGCCCAGTGAAGCCGGCGGCATTTCAGGGTGTTGTTAATAAATTGGTTTGGCTTTGCATAGTAGAGTTTTAACTTGCACTTACAGAAGATAGATAGATAGTACTTTATTGATTCCTTCAGGAAAGCGACCAACTGTAGTTACTGACAGTGGTTTTATGAAGTGTTCCTGATTACATGTGGTGATATCATTTACACACTGATGTCTGTTTTTGATGCAGTACTGCCTGAGGGATCAACGGTCCGTAATTATCATCGCTTACGTGCAGTGATTTCTCCAGTCTTCTGAACCTTTTGATGATTTTACGGACCGTAAATGGTAAAATCCCTAAATTCCTTGCAATAGCTCGTTGAGAAATGTTGTTCTAAAACTGTTCGACAATTTGCTTACAATGTGGTGACCCTCGCCCCATCCTTGTTTGTGAATTACTTAGCATTTCATGGAAGCTGCTTTTATACCCAATCATGGCACCCACCTGTTCCCAATTAGCCTGCACACCCGAGGGATGTTCCAAATAAGTGTTTAATGAGAATTTCTCAACTTTATCAGTAGTTATTGCCACCTTCCCAACTTCTTTGTCACGTGTTGCTGGCATCAAATTCTAAAGTTAATGATTATTTGCAACAAAAAAAATGTTTATCAGTTTGAAAATCAAATATGTTGTCTTTGTAGCATATTCAACTGACTATAGGTTGAAAATGATTTGCAAATCATTGTATACTGTTTGTATTTACATCTACCACAATTTCCCAACTCATATGGAGACGTATATAGATATATATATATATATATATATATATATATATATGTATATATATGTGTGTGTGTGTGTGTGTCCAACAATACAACGTACACGGCTAGTTGCTTTGAAAGCTAACACTTAGCAACACTAATGTTCTCCTACTTCTTGATTCTTTTGTGTGTCACTTCCTGTTTTTTGTTTGTCCCGCCTTGTTGCCTTTCCCAGCCAATCAGCTCTCTGCATCTCGTCCTTTGGATTTTAAATGTGTGTGATTATCCGGAGGCTATTTAGTAGCCCAGTTTATGTTCAATCTTGGCTTGGTCCTTTAAACTTGGAGTAAATCTTTCCTTAGATGTGCCTCAAGCTGCTGCTCTATCTACCTCTAACACTACCAGTGTGAGTGAGACATCAAACACCCTTCTTTAACATACCTGGTGTGCTTCTCTTTTTATTTGCACTGATGGAAACAGTCAGGGTTTCTATGTAAATAATCGTGTGCTGCTCAGTGACAAATTGCAGAATTTCAGGCCCCATATTCCTCTTCTCAACGTGACAATAATACCGTGATTGTCTCTATATTTGGGTTTGTTGACTTCAACCAGTCGGGAAATGAATTATATCTGCAGCTTGCATTGTCTCTTTAACAGAAGACACAAGCTTCTTTTTTCCGGGCAGGATTGTTTTTCTCTGTGCTTTGTTTATTTGTTTACTTGTATTCAGTGATTTAATCACCAGACAAGCAGGATGCCTCGTTGGCAGTATTATTGTCCTTATTCAAACTCTCTAACCCGTTTATCTCTGCCAATTTCATCTGCACACTTCAAGCTATTTTTAAACTATTTTCATCAGATTAATTTTGTGTGGCAACAGCCATTTAAAAATATAACATGCACACATGATTCGTTATATGTGGGAATATATGCTGAAGTGATCTTCCTGCTGAGATGTCGCATGCCATTTACAGTTGGGTTTTCATCACCATTAGTACTCTTCAATTCAAACTTTTAGGCACCAAAAAGTGTAACTGCAGTACTTGTATACCTATGGTACTTATGTGTGTATTCAATGTGTTAATAAATGTACATTTTTAATAATAACATCGATTTCCTAATTCAACATTTAACAGTGAACTGATAATAACTGTGCTGTCCAGTTGTTATATCTTGATGTTTTACACTTACCAGTACGGATGGAAATTGAGAATCTGTTCCCTTTATCAACTTCTTGAAATTGCTTGCCAATTTTTCAAATGATTTCTGTCCTGGCGCATTCACGGTCAGTGCGCATTTATGTCTGTGCTGCGCTGGGCGCACCTCCAGGAGTGCGCCAGGCGTGTGCCAGTCGGGCTGCAGCAAACAGCTGCAATCATTCATCTGCAATCAACGCACCTGTCGCTGATGAGAAGCCCTGCCTTCATAAGCCAGCACAACCTGTTCGCCGAGCCCAGAACGTAGCGACCTGTCCTGTACAGTAAGCTCAACCAAGTAAGCGTTATGCACCCTTTCTCTCTCTGTGTGTCTCCCACGTCGTGTTCAATTTTCTCGTGTTCTCCTTGTCGCCTTTCCAGCAGCGTACCTCCGTTCCCGCGTCACAAATTGTGTGTCTCGTCTGCCCTTAATCGCTCTGCTTTCGTGGCTGCCTCTTGGATCTCGACCTTCCGCCTGGACACGGACTTTGACGCCTCTCTCCTCCCCTCGACATCACGTCTGCTCACGGACCTCCGAGCCGGCCTTGCCTCTCTTGGACTTCCGCCTCTCGCCAAACGCTTTTTTTTTTGTCCTGTTCAGCTTCTCAGGCAAATCATATAGTTGATATAGATGCCCATATCGGCTGTTCAGATTTACTTTACAAAAGAGAGGTGTAGGATACTTTTCGTGTTGCCTTATTTGTATTTGTCTTTATTAAATGTATTTATATTGTCATTTAGTGCAGTTGGGCCAGAGTAGGAGGGGATAGAAAAAAAAAAAGGAATATGGAGGGGGAAATTGTCGGGACAATAGACCTGCTCAGTGGCCTTCTTAAGACCTGTTTAGTGGCTTTGTGGTTAGTGCGTCCGCCCTGAGACTGGAAGGTTGTGAGTTCAAAAGACTATAAAAATGGGAGTCGTTTCCTCCCTGCTTGGCACTCGGGGTTGGATTTGGGGGTAAAATCACCAAAATGGTTCCCGAGCGTGGCTACCACTGCTGGTCACTGCTCCCCTCACCTCCTGGGGGGTGAACATGTTGATAGGTCAAATGCAGAGGATACTTTCACCACACCTAGTGTGTGTGTGACTATTGTTGGGACTTTAACTTTTCTAGGATATTATTCTTTATAAAGCGAGTCATAACTGATGTAACTATTTATCAAGAGGACTGTTGTATTTAGAACTCATTGATGTAAATTGTGTTACAATTTGTCAACAGGAAATGAACATATGTGTTAGTAATTGCTTTCAAGAGGAAAATGGGTATGATTAAATAAGCTTTGATTCTTCCTTCTCCTTCTCTGGCAAGTCGTAAAGAGACATTTTTAAATATGTGATGTATTATATTCCAACTGTATACACGTTCGAAATAAAGTTAAACCAACCAACCAACCGACCAACCAACCGACCAACCAACCAACCAAATAAGAGTCAATAAAAGAACCAAATCATTAAGCAGAATCAAAAATGAATCAGAACTGGAAACATCTTATCAATTCCCATTCTTACCTCTGAGTCTCATTTGCAAATATTATAAAGTAGTGTTGGCATGCAGTTTCAAAGGTTTGATTCCTAGCCGAGAAGTAGTCTTTGCCATTATGTTAGATGTGCCAGTCTTACAAATTACAATACAATATTTACTGTATTGTATTAAATACACATCAGCTGTTTCATTGAACAATGCATCTTAGTTGTAGTTTTGATTACCAAAAGCTAATACAAAATTAAAAGATGTTGAAGTCAACATGTAAAATCGCTCATGCTAATCGATAGCATGTCTATGACATTTTCATTGTAAATGAACATCAAGCTGACATGTTTTCAAAATTGGAGCCTTACTGTACTTTGTAGCACCTTCTTGCTTTGTTGGATAATGAAAAATCGTATCAGTACTTAGAGGCAGTGCGACTGAGTCTGCTCCGAGTGCCTGACTGCTTATTTCTCTGCCACGTGCTTGAGCCAGTGCCGAGTCTGCCTTCGGGCATGATGTCACCTGCAACAGAAGATATTGCAATATGTTACAGTATCATTTTCCGTGAAACGTTTCCCCGTAGTACTGACAGAATATAAAAGTACCTAATCTATTACATCTCCCTATAAACCTGGGTAAAATGACTGATTTCAGTCGATAGCTTTCAAATTTGCCACATTGATTCACAAAGCATACTATTGTTTTCTTGTGCGAGAAGCATCAGTGATAGTGTGACACTACGCTAACGTTATCTTCCAACAGCAAGCGGTCCGGGGCAAAACAAATGAAATTGAGGGACTTGGCAGCATTAATAACCGATTCTCCACAGATAAGGAAAATACAGTAATAGTTGCCATCAACAAGATTTGTGCCAGCACTCGTCGGCTTCAAAGCTTCAGGAGTCGTTAGGAGTCCTTCTATCTGTTCGCCCCGGTCAACAGTTATGTTTGTTCAGAGCCTCACTAGCGATTCAAGCTTTGTACTACGATTTACGTTGTTGAAGTAAGATAACATATTTAAATACTTTTCCTACCTGCATGCTACTCCTTGTCGTTCCTTCCTGCATCTTGAGGACATGACCTCCGCAAACATGCAACCAGATCATTACAGAATGAATGGAATGACATTTATTAGGGGTGTGAATCTTTGGGTGTCCCACGATTCGATTCAATATCGATTCTTGGGGTCACGATTCGATAATATATCGATTTTTTCGATTCGATTGGATTCTCGATTCAGAAACGATATTTTTCCAAATCAAAACAATTCTGTATTCATTCAA
This sequence comes from Nerophis ophidion, assembly GCF_033978795.1. NCBI lineage: Eukaryota > Metazoa > Chordata > Actinopteri > Syngnathiformes > Syngnathidae > Nerophis > Nerophis ophidion. Next base: position 25,878,211 of record NC_084619.1, read on the forward strand.
TACATAGGATTTCAGCAGGATCTACCCCAGTCTGCTGACATGCTAGCAGAGTAGTAGATTTAAAAAAAAAAAAAAGTTTATAATTGTAAAGGACAATGTTTTATCAACTGATTGCAGTAATGTAAATTTGTTTGAACTATTAAACGGACCAAAAATATGACTTATTTTATCGTTGTGAAAACATTGGACACAGTGTGTTGTCAAGCTTATTAGATGCGATGCAAGTGTAAGCCACTGTGATACTATTGTTCTTTTTTTATTATTTTCATAACTGTCTAATGATAATGTCAGTGAGGGATTTTTAATCACTGCTATGCTGAAATTATAATTAATATTGATTGATACTGTTGTTGATAATATTCATTTTTGTTTCATTACTTTTGGTTTGTTCTGTGTCGTCTTTGTCTCCTCTCAATTGCTCGTTTATTGCAGTTGTGAGTGTTGCTGGGCCAGGTTTGGTTTTGGAATTGGATTGCATTGTTATGGTATTGCTGTGTAGTGGTTTGTTGGATTGATTAAAAAAAATAAAATTTAAATAAAAAAAACAAAAAACGATTTTTAAAAAATGAGAATCGATTCTGAATCGCACAACGTAAACGATTCGATTCATATTCGAATGGATTTTTTCCCACACCCCTAATATTTATTGTCATTGCACAAGTACAACAAAATGTTGTTTTCAGCACAAACCTGTTTAAGATTAGACAAACAAACTTTGTACAGAGTTACAGAACAGGAACGCTGATGGGTCGCCACTTACGGTGTGGGGAAAAGGGAGACGCAAAGGGAGTTTGTGTAAAAAAAAAGTAGATTTTAGATTGGGCTCCTATTGATGGAGTGGCCCAAAAAAAATGATAGAAAAGCACATATTCATATTACAACATATAGTTCGAGACTTGCAACAAGGAAAAAGTGGCCCGTCATCCGACCCGAAGCTGCCAGCCACTCAGGTGCTGCTTTGTGTTCCAACATTCCACGTGGGGTGAGCTGTGGGATGGGGGGTGGGGGGGGAGGTTGCGTGTGTGCATATACGCAAAGTTCAGGTTGTAGTGTTGTTGTGTCTATAGGCCTGGAATCTCTCTCTGCAGGCATTACGAGCAAAGTGTTAACTCCCAGGTGTTATTGGAGGGGGGGCGGATGTCAGAGCGGCTATCACTGTGATGTCCTTCAGGGGATGTTCATAGAACAGCCTTTGTCTGATGAAAGAAGTGTCAAGGCCATTTGAGGGAGTCGAATCGTAAACACGGATGGTTGTTTTCCAAGCAAGCAGACATTTCAATGGCTTGTTTGATCTAATCGGGCGTGCTGGCTCTCAATTTGATAAACGCTAGCATTTCAATAAGCCTTTCAGTGAGGTTGTCCAATTTACGATTCTGTTCAGATATCGACACACTCTGTGTTCCCACAGCCCGACCCATGCCTTCCAATGGAACGGGCAGCCTTTGGGCTTTTTGAACGACTGCCATCATATTTTGAATTTGACGATCCACCAAGGCAATGCCCAGCCCAATCAGCAGGAGTCTTGCGATCACAGTTCCAAATAGATAGATGTCTTCCACCTCCTTGATGGTAAGCACTGAGAGGCACATGATTGTAGACTAATTTGTGAACAATATTTAAGAGGACTAGGTCTTTTGTGTGGATAGTAAAAGTTTTAGATATTTAAGTTCAACTCATGAAAAATGGGAGCAAAACCAAAAGTGTTGCAATTTTTTTTTTGTTCAGTATATTTCACACTGCTTTTCCGGGTTTTTTCATCTATAAACAAGCTATCTAATTATTCTTTTTGCTTTTATTTCCTTAATTTAAATAAAGGGAGTGAACAAACCATCAGTAATTTTTGAGACATGGACATGGGGTAGGAGAAAAAAACTCTGCTTCTCAATACTCTTTTTCCGACATGTGGACTATGCAGGTGAAAAAATATGTTTTTTTGATGATGTGTTTTTGAAACAATAAACCATTATTTTGATTAAAATGGGGAAATAAAATGTAAATATTGCTCTTTAAGATTAAAACCTGCTCAGTGGCTTTGTGATTAGAGTATCCGGCCCTGAGACTGGAAGGTCGTGAGTTCAAACCCGAGTCATACCAAACACTATAAAAATGGGGCCCATTACCTCCCTGCTTGGCACTCAGCATCAAGGGTTGGAATTGGGGGTTAAATCACCAAAATGATTCTAGAGCGCAGCCACCGCTGCTGCTCAATGCTCCCCTCACCTCCCAGGGGGTGAACATGGGGTTGGGTCGAATGCAGAAAGATAATTTCACCACAAGCTGAGAGTGTGACTGTCGTTGGGACTTTAACTTTAAAGTTTTAGAAGAATGAACAGAAATGAAACAGTCACATACTGTCTGTTCTCTCTGATATTGTACTTATTGCAATTAAAAACATGTTTTAATTAGAAAAGATCAGTGCTGTGAGAAGAAGAAAAGAGCATGGTGAGATCTTCCATTCGGAGCAAGCTGATAAATGGGAAGAGGACATCTCTTTCTCAAGAAGTGAGACAAAATTAGTCCAAGCCTCTGCGCCCCCATGGAGCTCAGTAATGTCTGGAAAGACGGGAGGCAAAAGCGATTTCATTCGCAATGTGCTTTTCCACAGTGTCCACTTCGACAGCGCTTGCGGTGAGGAAATAATGGATTATACGAGTTCAGACATGGGACACGCCACTCCACAGCAGGTGTGGATAATCAAATTAACGAAGTAAATTTATTAGGCCCTTTTAAGATTCTTTGCATGTCGCCTCACTGTCATGACTTGCTGAGACGTTTCAGTAAAAAAAAAAAGGCTGCTGTTAGTGATGTTAGATTTGATATAATTGAAACGGTAAAAAAAATTATTTTCTGTGATTAAAAAGGAACCATGATTATTTTCTTCTTTTTTGGTTTAAAAACGTTGTTACAATGTTGGCTACTTGTGTTAAATCATAAAGTTCATATGTCTGGGCGTGAGCTTGCGTGCATTTTTTGATGCCACTGAACTGTGTATTTTGACGTCACTGATTGATGGATGTATTTATGTGGGCATTTCTAGTATTTTCTGACTGGTGCCTGACACATACCATGTCATTCCTTCTCGTTTCATGCCCTCCTGCCTACTCTGATTGTTATGATCAGGGTAGTTTATTTTTGTTTTTGATTGGTGGAGACGGTCACAATTTTCTCCGCTCCCTCCTTCCCTGCTTCCTCTCTGTGTCTTGTCTTTATTTGAACTTTTCTAGAGCCTCTTTCTTTGCGCTGTCCTCAAATTTAAACATCAAATATGAATATGATCAGCTGGACTCTCGACGCAATTGACACAGTCTTTTCGACAAGGAAAAGAGGTTCGGGGGAGCCTGGCTGCCCTGATGGAACCATTGCTGCGGGGTACATGAGAGACTCCTGGGATAAATGGAGGATTATGCGCCATCGAGGACGTCGAAGACATCTACCTATTTGGAGCTGTGATCGCGGGCCACTGCCTGATTGGGCTGGGCATTGCTCTGGTGTACCGACAAATTAGGAAGACGATGGCAGCCACTCAAAGGGCCCAACGGCTGTTCAACGCAATGAAAGGATTGGGTCGGGCTGTGGGAACACAGACTGGGGCGATTTCTGAGTTGAATCACAAAATGGATCTCATCTTTGAAAAGCTTGCGGAGAGGGAATAATTAAATTGGAATTGAAAAAATCCAGCATTGACAAACAGAGAAGATAATTTACTATTTTGTCTTCTTGAAGGCAAACTACTTCTTAATCTACGATTTGACTCCCTCAAATGGCCTTGACACGATCAGGAACAGGCTGTTCTAAAGAAACTCTCCCGAGGACTCCTCAAAGATGGACGCTTTTGACCTTCCTTTTTGTCGACAACACCTGTGGTCGAACTTTGAGATCGGCCTCATTCCATATAAAAGCATTTTATCATCTCTCCCAAGTTAATTGGGTATATATGCACACACGACCCCCACCCTCGAATCAACGCCGCCACCACCGCTTAATTCTTCTGGGGCTGTGGATGGGCTGAGCAGCAGTATATAGCGGCAGCTGTGTCTCCTCAAACCCACCCCTCCCTCTGTTGCAAGTTGGTGTGATATACATACCATGTTTAATGTGTGCCATGCTATTTGAGGTTTTTTCCTTGGACTCAGTCGGGACCCCTCCTGAGGGTCTAGCCTTAGGCTGATATTTTTTTTACTCCCCCCCTTTCCCAATGTTTTTAAGGAGCGCCTTAAGTGGCTGATCCGTTGGCGGTCTCGTCTTGTCCCCCCCTGTAACGTATGTCTACTCTTAGCGGGACTGTGCCGAAAATGAAATTTTGTTGTACTTGTGCAGTGACAATAAAGATCCATTCTATTCTATTCTATTCTCTCTTTTTCAGCACCCCTGTTTTGTGTTTCATGGGTGCTGAGTAGCGTCACCTGCCTCTGATTAGTGTTTGGGACGCTCACCTGTTCCTGGGTACTAATCAGAGAGCTATTTATTCCTGCCTGTCGCCTCACTCAGTCTGGTGACTTTGCTAACACTCAACAAGTGAAGTCGCCAACCCTTTGTATTGCTGATGTAAGCTTTGCCTTATGCTTTTCTTGTTAGCTATCTCGTAAACTCTCTGTGGTTTGTTTGTTTGTTCCTGCCTTATTTATAAGAATAAATCACTGTCTTACCTGCAATTTTGCCTCCGGAGTTCCTGCTGCAATCTTGGAAGAACAATCCGCGCATCACTATGCAACCAAGCTGTTACACTGATGTTTTAAAAATAAATATGTGTTTACTAGTTCACAACATTTTACACGGGACTTTTTTGTCAGCACGGTCTAGTATGTAATTGGATTAGCCGCTAAACTTAGATGAAAAATACGGAACCTTTGCATTTGCACAATAACATCAATGTGCGACATACAGTGAGTTGAATGTTGGTAAACGATTTTTTTTTTCTGATGCAGCGTTGTGCGCGACACAAGGTTCAACTAATGCTGTGTTTACAGTTGTTCCTCGCCACATCGCTTATCAAGTGTTACAGCTTAACTACTTAAGCATTTTCAATCAATACAATAGCTAAATTAACCAAAAATTTAAATACAGAATTATTGGCCGCGAGATAAGACCAAAGTGTCCTGTTTATGAAGCTTATTTTCAACTGTGTCTAGGGAAAAAAAATTGCAGTGACAACTTTAAGCTATATATTTAAAGAGTGTATACTTACAAAAGATAAATCATGATATCTTTAGAGAGGGTTTGGGCGTGGTTTCATTTGCAATTTGGAAAGGCCTTCAGGAATGAACAGCTCAGGGTATATTATAAAAAAATATATAAAAAAAACGCGTTATGATTGTGACTTTGGACAAATATCCAATACATTTAATGTATTGGATAATGGGAGGGGGGTGTAGCTCGGTTGGTAGAGTGGCCGTGACAGCAACTTGAGGGTTCCAGGTTCGATCCCTGCTTCCGCCATCCTAGTCACTGCTGTTGTGTCCTTGGGCAAGACACTTTACCCACCTGCTCCCAGTGCCTCCCAAAGTGGTTTAAATGTAACATAGATATTGGGTTTCACTATGTAAAAGCGCGTTGAGTCACTAGAGAAAAGCACTATATAAATATAATTCACTTCACTTCACAATGTATTCTAGACCACAAAGACATGGGATTAATCACCAGAGGTCCTTTTCAAGGCAACGATACAGGTTTGAGTCCCCGTTAGAAAATTTTGTTGGGAGTTTGTACGTTCTTCCCGTGCTTGTGTGGGCTTTCTCCAAATATTCTGGCTTCATGCACATGCTGGAGATACAGTATGATTGTATGTCCATTCCCTGTGATTTACTAGCAACCACTTTTATCTCAGGATAAGAATGCATTTGCTGCAGTTGTCAGTGACTTTTGTGTTTTTTTTATCATTTATCATTGTAAAAAAAATAAGTTTACTTTGATGTCCAGTCCAAACATTGTGTCTCCGTAACAAAGGCCTGCCTGGACTTAAATGCTTTCTGACAGTCGAGAATAAATTACTTTTCACCGCACCTTCTTTGGGATTCTGCCGGGGACACTGAACTAAAAAAACTGCAGCAGAGAAGAACAGCTTGTGAAGGCAAAGTGCAGGGCCAAGCCATCAACAGACGTGTGTTCAGTTTGGCTTTAGGGTTTGTGAGTCATTGTGCAACACATAGGCCATAAGGTGAACCAGGAAAAAGTGGCAAGAAAGTGATTTTCGTTCCCACGTCTGGGCACTACTCTTTTTTTGCATAGACAATGCCATTGTGGACACTAGGTTAAAAGTTCTCCGCAAAATATCCTAGCAGTTTTTTTTAGAGCCATAAATGTATAAAAATAGGAATGACAAAAAACAAAAATCTTATGCAGCTGTTTTTTCTTGTAAATGTATTTACATTCATTCTGGAAACAGAATCCCTCCAACAAATTGACATTAATGCATATACCTGAGATTTGATACAAGTATTTTAGCATTGGTATACTTTAATTTGAATTTAAACCATGAAACATACAAAACAAATGAAAAAAACGCTTTAAAGTAAGTGAATAGCAACCTGTACAATTGAAAATAAACATGGTAGATTTTGCTTAACAATAATGTTTTATACATTAAAAATTTCAGTAGACACCATGTTATAAGAGGAAGAAAAAAATCAAATAAAATAAACAACACTTTCGCCAAAAATGGCTAACAACAATCAAAATATCGAATAATGCCGAAAAATGGAAATACAACAAAAACTGCATTACAGTTTAGAATCTGTACACAATGTGGTATAAAACAATATTTACATGAACAAACCAATGTGTTGATGTCACAGCAGGTCTTGGGTATTTTTTTTATATATTTTTTGGTTATTTTGTCTTAACTTAGCACATTGTTAAAGCCATATCTCAAGAATTCTTTGATGGATTTTCCTCAAATTTGGCACAAACTCAAACTATGATTATTATATTTTTTTAAGGTCAAGTGCACTATTTTTAAAGTATTTAACTTAAGTAACTAAAAAAAAGAAATAGTAAAATACTCTGAGGGTTTTTTCTAAAATGTGGCAAAAACTAAAATTTTTATTTAAGAACTAACTGATTAAGTGTGACTTTGTGTGTTCTGAACAAGGGAGACATTGTTCATCTCTTAGCTATCACTATCATCTTCCCATGTGCTTGTATCCTCTGTTTCTATGGAAATATTGGCACAAATTTGGCACAGACACAAATCAGTACAGGACAGTCTTGCAGACATACAGGAACATCTTCCTGTCTCACATTTGTTCTGCTTGCAGCTGCAGTGGACTACCTTTAACACACTATCAGGTGTAGGATTTGTAGTCATCCATGTAACTATTAACCATCCATCCTCAATGTGCCCTCCATTGCCATTGGGTGAAGGAGGAAACATTATACCTTTAAGATAATCTCATTATTGCAGCCCGGTAGTTTGCCTTTTTGCAGTGTTGGTGCAGGGCGTCACTCGTAGGGGACATTGAGAGTTCTGGCAAAGCTGATGATGCCATGCAGAATGCTCTGGACCTTGCAGCATTGACATTTTCTGCAGATGATTGGCCATACAGGTGGCACACATATTTCCTCAGCACATCAAATGTTGACTGGTCCAATTCAAAACTGCTTCCCAGATGTGTAAATGCAGATATGTATGCCATTGGTATGGTGAGTAGTTCCACGACCTGACAGTGTCTCCTCCTCAAAGTCAATATTGTCCCACACTAGTATTGTAGGAGTCTTTTCCGAGAATCCAACCGGGATTTTGTCTCTGCCATCTCGTAGTTGTAGTTGAGCAAGGCTAGTGTCTAAACCAGCGGTCTCAGACAGCCCCCACCTTAATATGAAAGTTTAATGTAAGTGCGGCCCACAAGTTTTATATGAATGCCGCTTGACAGCATTGTGGTAAAATGGCTCTTTCAACGTTCTGGGTTGCCTACCCCTGCGTTAGTGGAAAAGCGGCAAATGAGTGAAAGTGACAGAGACGTTTCTATGGAGACGGTGACAGAGACGTTTCTATGGAGACGAGGGTTTTCTTACGTGCCTGGCTGCAGTCACACCGCGACACCTGTCCGTCAGTAATAACAGTCCCCAATAACCTTGGACCAATTCAAACCGTTATTTTTTTTTTTATTATTGTTCAGTTAGCATTGCCTCACATGATGAACACTATATATATTTCTATATGGTGCTGGATAACACTCCGAGAGCGGTCACTTTTTTGCACTCGCTATCCTGGTACTTTTACTATTATCCCCCAACCGCCGTGTTGCTGTAGGGAGGAAAAGCAGGACGACACACATTGCGGAAATAACCTTATTCTCCGTGCGTCAGCTAAATACAAATATATTCCACAACCCCAAACATGTCTTTTTCAAGGCCTGCAGTGACGAGAAGGGTTAGTGATGTGCAAAGACAATTCCAGAAAAAGTGGGAGATGCAATATTTCTTTTTTGACGTGTCTTATTTGCACAGAGAACGTTGCGGTGCACAAGGAATACAATTTGAAACGTCATTATACAACTAGACATGCTGAGGAGTATGCAACATTGTTTTTAAGAAATATTTTCTTGCAGCCCAGCCTCACCCAGACTCTGCGTCCAATTGAGTTTGAGACCCCTGGTCTAGACTGACAACTGTGTCCCATGAAGAAAAACACCAGTTGGGGAAAGTTCAGATTCAGTCTTCTCTTTAATTTATCCTGCCTGTAACAAGAACACAGGGAAAGAGGAGCACAAGGGTGTAAATAAAGATATATTTATATTGAAAAGTATTAGTAGTTTAAAGGCCTACTGAAATGAGATTTTGTTATTTAAATGGGGATAGCAGGTCCAATTTTTTGTGTCATACTTGATCATTTTGCGATATTGCCATATTTTTGCTGAAAGGATTTAGTAGAGAACATCCACGATAAAGTTTGCAACTTTCGGTGCTAAGAGAAAAGCCCTGCCTCTACCGTAAGTCGCAGACGATGACGTCACCCGTGTGGGGGCTCCTCACATATTCACATTGTTTTTAATGGGAGCCTCCAACAAAAAGTGCTTTTCGGACCGAGAAAACGACAATCTCCCCATTAATTTGAGCGAGGATGAAAGATTCATGTTTGAGGATATTGATAGCGAAGGACTAAAATTAAACAAAAAAAAAAACGTGATTGCATTGGGACAGATTCCGATGTTTTTAGACACATTTACTAGGATAATTCTGGGAAATCCCTTATCCTTCTATTGTGTTGCTAGTGTTTTAGTGAGTTGAACAGTACCTGATAGTCGGAGGGGTGTGTCCACGGGTGTCTTGACGCCGGTGTCTCAAGGAGTCGACGACAGCTGTATGGGCGGCACAAGCTCAGCTGATATCCGGTAAGAACCGACTTTTTACCACCATTTTCTCACCGAAACCTGCTGGTTGACATTCAGTTGGGATCCATGTTCGCTGTGATCCATAGTAAAGTTTCACCTCTGTGAATTTTAATCAAGAAATCACTGTGTGTTTGTGTGGCTAAAGGCTAAAGCTTCCCAACTCCATCTTTCTACTTTGACTTCTCCAATATTAATTGAACAAATTGCAAAGGATTCAGCAACACAGATCTCCAAAATACTGTGTAATTATGCCGTTAAAGCAGACGACTTTTAGCTGTGTGTGTGCGCAGCGCTCATATTCCCTAACAGTCCGTGACGTCACGCGTACATTACGCGACGTTTTCAAGAAGAAACTCCCAGGAAATTTAAAATTGCAATTTAGTAAACTAAAAAGGCCGTATTGGCATGTGTTGCAATGTTAATATTTCATCATTGATGTATAAACTATCAGACTGCGTTGTGGGTAGTAGTGGGTTTCAGTAGGCCTTTAAATATATTATCAAAGCCTTTTTTCAAATTATTTATTATTCTTTTGATATTTTCCAGCATAAATAGGTTTCACATTGCTGCCAAAAAAAGATTCTGTTGTTAACTGTAGTTTAAAGCATCACAATCTTCATGTTTTTGCACCGTATTTAAAAACATTCGTCGTAGCTGCTTCATTTTCAGCACCTCCTGATTAACAATTATCCTTTGGCGGATGATGCTCTCGCAGAATATGTTGTAGATGGTATCAAAGGTTGGTTGACTTCTGAAAAGAAAAAGAAACAGACACACACACACACACACACACACAAACATTTAGTATGTGCCAAAAGATATGCAGTCAAGATTGTAGCTACATACAAACAGCCTTTACAAGTGCATCTAAAACAAATGCAATATCATGGAAAAGTCCATTCAAAAAGTGAAACTTGTATTTATTCTATATGAATTTCATTATTATTGACACTGTATCTGTCATGCATTTATAATCCATCCATCCATTTTCTACCGCTTGTCCCGTTCAGGGTCACGGGGAGTGCCGCAGCCTATCGCAGCTGCATTATGAATTATAATTTATAGTGTGTATATTATTGATAATGCATTTTAATAACTCACACTTCTTCATCTGCGGTTCCAGTATCTGTTACATCAGACTTTGTCATGAACCTGGTGTACTGTCTGGAACAGGACTTGTGGTAGCGCACTTCTATGGCCACACAGTCTCTGTCTTCAATATGCAAGAGAATGCTACTGTCTTGCTTTATGCTGGCAGCGTTCATAAACTTGCCTAAAAATAAGATGATTAAACGGGCAGCATGGTGGCAGAGGGGTTAGTGCGTCTGCCTCACAATACGAAGGTCCTTAGTAGTCCTGAGTTCAATCCCGGGCTCAGGATCTTTCTCTGTGGAGTTTGCATGTTCTCCCCGTGACTGCGTGGGTTCTACTCCGGCTTCCTCCCACTTCCAAAAACATGCACCTGGGGATAGGTTGATTGGCAACACTAAATGGTCCCTAGTGTGTGAATGTGAGTGTTAATGTTGTCTGTCTATCTGTGTTGGGCGACTTGTCCAGGGTGTACGCCGCCTTCCGCCCGATTGTAGCTGAGATAGGCTCAAGCACCCCAGAAGGGAGAAAGCGGTAGAAAATGGATGGATAAATGGTTTGTATTTGTGTAATTGCTCCGTTTAGAGTGTGTGTTTACCTGCTGAAAGCGTTTCTGCCTGTGAAAAATGGTCCTTCTGCCGATTGCTTCCCACGGTAATTCTCTCGTCCGTTTTCTTGCAAATGATACAAATGGCAGGGAGCACAGGACCAGCAGAAGCGATATGCAGGCCGTCTTCGATCTTAGTTTTTTCTTTGGAATCCCACTTGTCGAGTCCGAAGCGTTGTCCGATGCTACAAACTCATTTTTCAACCCACATACAACCGTTTGGCCGTTTGAAATCCAAACACTTCTTATCAATGAATCGCCGGTAACAAGTTGGGTGAAACCCAGCGTCATCAGGAATATCTTTACATTCAATATCGATAAAGGATTTAAATGTTTCTGCTACTTTATGAGACTCGCCATCACCGCAAAGCCAACGTTTTAAACAATTCCTGTAAGTATCCCACCTTCTGATAGTGAAATAATTTACCTCTTCATTCCTAACAGACGTAACATGTATGTAGCATATTTTTTTGTTCTTTTTTCAAACTTTTTAATGTGTTTTAGCTGTTTTAGAGAATTTTCCATTTGACATCGCCATCTTGAATCTGCGCGGCTACCCGATTGGTCAAATGTGAAGCACGTGACAAAAACGTCACCTATTGAGACAAAAATATTGTTACGCCAGGCAAGAAATAATCCCGACTTTAACCACTAATTTAAAAAAATTGCCTGCATGTCCCGTGGAGAACTTTTTTTTTTCTCATCCATCCATCCATTTTCTACCGCTTGTTCCCTTTTGGGGTCGCGGGGAGGGGGGGACGCTGGCGCCCATCTCAGCTACAATCGGGCGGAAAGTCGCCACCTCATCACAGGGCCAACACAGATAGACAGACAACATTCACACTCACATTCACACATTAGGGCCAATTTAGTGTTGCCAATCAACCTATCCCCAGGTGCATGTCTTTGGAAGTGGGAGGAAGCCTGAGTACCCGGAAGGACCCCACACATTCACGGGGAGAACATGCAAACTCCACACAGAAAGATCCCGAGCCTGGGATTGAACCCAGGACTGCAGGACCTTCGTATTGTGAGGCAGACACACTAACCCCTCTCCCATTGTGAAGCCTCCAAAATATATTTTTTAAGAACCAAAAATGATTTAGTGCCCAGACATGGGAACGAGATGAAACGGAAAAAACGGGTTGACTTTACGGCCTAACATACTTCAGCACCTTAACAGTGGAAATCATTACCTGGTGTGACAGAAACTGAGACAGCAATTGTGCAAACGAAATAAATGCATGGTTGGTGAACGCTAAGTACGGTCCAATGTGAGTGTGCAGTAGATTAATGAGTGAAGCGTTTGTGTTTGCTGCAGTGCCACCTGCACAAACTATCAGCAGGACTGATTCCAAAAGTCATTCAACATACGCTCTGATGAACTGAGGCAGTGCAGCCTGTGATGTGGGACTCAATAAATTAGAGTGGCAGCATATTCTCAGGGTGTGGTGTGAAGCCTTGGGCCAAGCAGTGCAGCACACCCACGTTCAGCTCCAAACGCCACCAATTACTGCAGCTACCATTAACCTGTTAAGCTCCCTGAGCAGCATGGGTCTGCTGGTATGCTCTTTTTCTAGACAGGAAATTAAACCGGGTGGCGCTCTCTTAATTAGAAAGTACCATGTTTGGTAATGACATGTTTTTGTGCACAATAATTAGGTGGGGTAATTGTATTGAGAGGGATCTGACGCTAAAGAGAGTTGTCACTGTTCTCAACACAAAAAACAGTTCTGACTCAAGAGGCTAATTGGATCAGCTCTCAAAGATAATACCATTGTGGTAAAAGGCACTTTGCAATTTATACACGGTTTCAGTAACAATCAAAATTGTTACACCTTTTAAAATGTGCCAATGACCCCAAGTGGAGGGAATCAATGAGACGCAACAGTAGAAGTGCTGCTTTTAAAGGTCTACTGAAATGAGATTTTCTTATTTAAACGGGGATAGCAGGTCCATTCTATGTGTCATACTTGATCATTACGCGATATTGCCATATTTTTGCTGAAAGGATTTTGTAGAGAACATCAACGATAAAGTTTGCAACTTTTGGTCGCTAACAGAAAAGCCCTGCCTTTACCGGAAGTCGCAGACGTCACCCATTGATGACTCCTCACATCCTAACATTGTTTTTAATGGGAGCCTCCAACAAAAAGAGCTATTCGGACCGAGAAAACGACAAATTCCCCATTAATTTGAGCGACGATGAAAGATTCGTGTTTGGGGATATTGATAGCAACGGACTAGAAAAAAAAAAAAACGTGATTGCATTGGGACAGATTCAGATGTTTTTAGACACATTTACTAGGATAATTCTGGGAAATCCCTTATCTTTCTATTGTGTTGCTAGTGTTTTAGTGAGTTTAATATTACCTGATAGTCGGAGGGGTGTATCCACGGGTGTCTTGACGCCAGTGTCTTAGGGAAGTCGACGCCAGCTGTATGGACGGCACAAGCTCAGCTGATCTCCGGTAAGTGGCGACTTTTTACCACAATTTTCTCACCGAAAACTGCCGGTTGACATCCATGTTCGCTTGACCGCTCTTATCCATAGTAAAGTTTCACCTCCGGGAATTTTAAACAAGGAATCACCGTGTGTTTGTGTGACTAAAGACTAAAGCTTCCCAACTCCATATTTCTACTTTGACTTCTCCATTATTAATTGAACTAATTGCAAAAGATTCAGCAACACAGATGTCCAAAATACTGTGTAATTATGCCGTTAAATCAGACAACTTTTAGCTGTGTGTTTGCGCAGCGCTAATATTTCCCATCATTCCGCAACATTTTCAACAAGAAACTCCCGGGAAATTTAAAATGGCAATTTAGTAAACTAAAAAGGCTGTATTGGCATGTGTTACAATGTTAATATTTCATAATTGATATATAAACTATCAGACTGCGTGGTCGGTAGTAGTGGGTTTCAGTAAATCTTTAAAGAAACCCAGGATCTAAAAATACAGGGGGTTATTCCAAAACGCAGGTTAAGAGCAAATTCTGAGTATGTAAAGCCTGAGATGAGGGAAATTCAGGGTTTTCCATTCCAAAAAAAAGAGTGAAATTCAAATTCAGAGTGTGTCACCATGGTAACTTACTATGTGAACCTAACTTGTCACTGGCAGGTTTTCTTGAACAAATCCTTAGTTTTTTAATGTCTCTGCCCTTCTAATGAACGGGAAGCAAGCTGTTAGGCATGCTGGTGTGTTTGTTCCTTTCTAACCAGTGGATGTTACAACAAAATGAATTTCTCAAGTTTTTTGTCGGGAGAGGATTTTGAGGTTGTGGTTAGTTGAATAATAAGATCTACTAAAAAAATATCTTGGTAAATAAAAAAGTCCTTGATTTAATACTGGATTTGTTTGGATGAATTTAATTAATGTTTTAGTTGTTCAATTATTGTAAATATAACTAAAATATGTCAGATCATGTTTGCAATAATAAATACAAATATTGTCTTTACCATGAGCTCTGATGTTTATAATAAAATTGTATTAACATGTTGTTGGGTATTTCATCATTTTACATATAATCATGTGAGCTTTATTTTTTTACAACAAGCAAAATAAAATTTTAGATTATTCTATTTTCAAGAAATATATCACACGCAAAATATTAAAAAGGAAATTGTTCAAAGTGCCTGATTAGGAAAAAAAACATTCATACCTTGAATTCCTTCTTATAAGCCAATAGTTTTTTCCCTTCACTTTGAACCCTGCCACTTATAAGACGGTGCCACTAATTTATGGATTTATTTTCGCTAACGGCCATAATAAACATTTTCAAAAAACAAGTAAATACAATGAGAAGGTGTTTTATTATTTGTGATATGGCACCATCTTTTGGATGACTTTGCTCACAGCTGGTGCTGCAGCATCCTTCCATTTACCTGTAGCTTTTTTCCAATTCAGTCTTCTAGCCGTTCATAGTGTTTTGGCTCAAATGGCTTCTTCACTCCAAGCAATTTTTGTAAGTTTTACAGTATAACTAAAACTGCTTATACTTACTAATTTGTCCCATGTTTGATGTTTGTAGGACCTAATGTGTTCCAGTTTTCTTGTCCATTTTTATGGTAGAACGAGCATGCAGTAGTGGATCTTTACTGACTTTTTTATAGGGGGGAAAGGTGATGACAATTCTTTACACACAACCCCCAGTATCCTCTGTGATGAAATAATAATGCATACAGTGATCTCATATGAATTCATATGAATTCATATTAGCAGGGTTAGGATTCCCACCAAAAAGCGCAATCAGAAAAGATGGGAAGGAGGCCAGAAATAGGAGTGCAGGGGTTCCCATGACATTAAAAACTTTCTTTCAGAGAAAGGTGAGCAACATTCCCTCTAAGATGCCAGCCTGCCCAATTGCGCACTGGTCACTCTTCTTCTCCGCACAGCAAATCTATGCCGTGCACAAAATCAAATATCCTCTGAACTCTAAACAAAATAAACACATAACAATTGATTCTGTATGATTTTGCAATGCAGCTGCGAATGACAGGTGACAACAAACGGCTTCAGGATATCAAACCATGTTCATCAATTATTGTAACTGTCATGTCTGTGCTTTCATGTTTTGTTTTAGTCATGTTCGGTTTAGTTTTTTGGACATTGTTTCCTGCTTTTGCACTTCCTTGTTTGCTTTGTTTCCATGCCAACCCATTAGTTTTCACCTGTCCACATGTCATGCACCTGTTTTCAATCACCATAGTATTATTTAAGCCACAGTTACCAGGTAGTGAGCCTGGCAAAATCACCTCCTGCACCCATGATATCCATGCTGCTTTTTCTCATACCCTTGTCACAGTAAGTTTTGTCGTTATTTATGCCACAGTGCAAGTTTTTGTTTCATGTTTATAGTTAATTGCCTTTGTGCTAGAGATGCGCGGTTTGCGCTCTCATCCGCGGAGTCCGCGGATAAACCGCGGGTCGGGCGGGTGACATGACGAAAAAATTGATTTTAATTAGATTCGGGCGGGTGGCGGTTGAACCATTCGGAAATATTTGATATATATAGTTCAAGGATCGGTATCCTTTACCATTCAAAGAGCCATTTAGGACCCGTGTCACAAAGCGAAGAAGCCAACAGGAGACGCAAATATTCTCTAGAATGACTGCCGGCAGTCAACCAGTTAATAAGTATTAGGGCGTGTTATGAAGCCATTGGCTTTGTCGCCATCTACAGCATCAACGATTTGCTTGCCAGTCCAGCAACATGTGTGTGGCTTCTGCCAGACACATGCACACGACTGCAAGGCATACTGGGTGCCACAGAGCATACTAATGGTTGTGATATAAACAATTGTAACACTCTTACTAATATGTGCCACGCTATGAAGCCACACCAAACAAGAATGACAAACACATTTCGTTAGAACATCCTCCCAGTAACACAACATAAACGCAACACAACAAATACCCAGAATCCTTTATATCAATGACAATTCCTGACTATTTTATACACCCCGCTAGCAGTAATTTGCGTTTATGTTGTGTTACTGTGAGGATGTTCTCCTGAAATGTGTTTGTCATTCTTGTTTGGTGTGGCTTCACAGTGTGGCGCATATTAGTAAGAGTCTTAAAATTGTTTATATCACAACCATCAGTGTACTCTGTATCACCCAGTATGCCTTTCAATCTTGTACGCGTGATTGCGAATGCTGCATACAACATGTTGCCGGAATAACAATCGGATTGTACATGTTGTTGAAGATGTCAAAGACAATGGCTTCACAGCACGCCCTTATTCTTGTCATTAGCATGAACACCATTGGATATAATCGCGAGAACGTTAGCGGCTCCCATTGTAATCTTTACTCTGTGAAACGGGTTTAAATAGCTCTTTGATAAGTAAAGGTGGCCGACCTCTGATGTATTTCAACGGGCGGGTGGCGGGCGGTTGCGGTTCTGATAAAATGTCGGTTCGGGTGGACGGCGGGTGGATGACGACTTTGGTGATGCGGTTGCGGATTATATAATTGCCTATCCGCGCATCTCTACTTTGTGCAAGTCTTTTGTTTCATAGCCCAGTTTTTGTACCGCCATTGTGCGCGCTTTTTGCTGGTTCCTGTTTTTAGTTATAGTGTCAAAATAAAAAGATGTATCTACCTTCACACAGTTTCCACTCCATTCGCTTTGCACCTCGGGAAAACAATCCACGCCCAAGTTCTAGTCTTGACCGTAACGTCTGTTGAGACTCTTTAAGGAGGACAGGAATTCAATCGATCACTTCATTGTGGCATATCGGTTTATTGTTGAGCATAACCACACCAAAAAAAAAAGAGTAGAACATTTCCATCTAGCAAAACTTGTGATTTTCTGTTGAACAAACCAGGCCAAAACCAACTCTGTCATCAGGCCAAAACCAACTCTGTCATCTGTCATATCAGCAGCAGCCACTCACTTTCTCTCACTTGCGCCCACACACACACTTATGGCACTTAGCCACTGATGCGTTAATGGCCACACAAAAAGTCGGACAACTCCAACATCACACAAAGTGTAAATGCCAGGTCTTTACACGATGACTCCCCAATCAGATGTATGCTCATGCAACTCCTGGTTCCCCACCACCTTCAAAACCCTCAAATCTAGACTCCAAACATCCCAGAACAAGCTAGTCAGGTAACTTCTAGACCTCCACCCCAGATCACACCTCACTCCTACCTACTTCTCCAAAGTGGGCTGGCTCAGGGTAGAGGACAGAGTAAAACAACTTGCACTGAGCCTACTTTATAAAATTCGCTACACCTCCCTGATACCGAAGTAAATGTCAAACTACTTCCAGAACATAAATGACCGCCATAACCACAACACCAGGGTGAGCGCTACAAACCACGTCAAATCCAGATTCCGATCTAACAAAGGTCTTAACTCATTATCCTTCTATGCCACATCAATATGGAATGCACTCCCAACAGGTGTAAAAGAAAGTGCATCCATCTCTATCTTTCTTTAAAACCACACTAAAAGAACACCTCCAGGCAGCTACAACCATAGCCGAACCCCCTTCCCCCACCACATCCCACCTCCTCGGATTGTAAATAATCAAATGTATATCCTTATTCTTATACTTTCTGAGCTCAGACCTACACTGTTTCAATGTCCATTTCTCAGATGATAAATTTGTATGATGACTGAAATATGCTGATAGTAACCTAACCTACCCTCCCCCATCCCTTCCGCCCCTCAACCCCATTCACATCCCTTGCCCCGGATTGTAAATAATTCAATGTGTATACTCTGATGATTAACTTGTGCGATGACTGTATTATGCTGATAGTATATATTTGTACCATGAATTGATTAACGTGGACCCCCGACTTAAATAAGTTGAAAATCTTATTCGGGTGTTACCATTTAGTGGTCAATTGTACAGAATATGTAATTTACTCTGCATTCTACTAATAAAAGTTTCAATCAATCAATGCTTATTTAACTGTCATTGATGGCTATTAAAGGCCTACTGAAACCCACTACTACCCACCACGCAGTCTGATAGTTTTTAAATCAATGATGAAATATTAACATTGCAACACATACCAATACGGCCTTTTTAGTTTACTAAATTACAATTTTAAATTTCCCGGGAGTTTCGTCTTCGAAATGTCGTGTAATGATGACGTGTACGCAAGACGTCACAGGTTTTTAGGAAGTATGAGCGCTGCGTACACACACAGCTAAATGTCGTCTGCTTTAACGGCATAATTATACAGTTTTTTTGGACATCTGTGTTGCTGAATCTTTTGCAATTGGTTCAATTAATATTGGAGAAGTCACAGTAGAAAGATGGAGTTGGGAAGCTTTAGCCTTTAGACACACGAACACACGGTGATTCCTTGTTTAAAATTCCCGGAGGTGAAACTTTCTTATGGATCAGAGCGCGGTCAAGAGAACATGGATCCCAACCACATGTCAACCAGCAGGTTTCAGAGAGAAAATTGTGGTTAAAAAGTCAGTTCTTACCGGAGAAAAGCTGAGCTTGTGCCGTCCATAGCTGCCGTCGACTCCCCTGAGACACTGCGTGTTAATACACCTGTGGAGACACCCTTCCGACTATCAGGTACTATTAAACTCACTAAAACACTAGCAACACAATAGAAAGATAAGGGATTTCCCAAAATTAACCTAGTAAATGTGTCTAAGAACATCGGAATCTGTCCCAATGCAATCGCGTTTTTTTTTTCTAGTCCGTCGCTATCAATATCCTCAAACACAAATCTTTCATCCTCGCTCAAAAAAATGGGGAAATTGTCGTTTTCTCTGTCGAATAGCACTTTTTGTTGGAGGCTCCCATTAAAAACAATGTGAATATGTGAGGAGCCATCAAACATGTGACGTCATCGTCTGCGACTTCCGGTAGAGGCAGGGCTTTTCTCCTAGCACCGAAAGTTGCAAACTTTATCTTTGATGTTCTCTACTAAATCCTTTCAGCAAAAATATGGCAATATCGCGAAATGATCAAGTATGACACATAGAATGGACCTGCTATCTCCGTTTAAATAAGAACATTTAATTTCAGTAGGCCTTTAACCATGAACTGCTATTACGGGATACAGAAATGCTAATAAAAATATATATTTTACAGACAGGAATGTACACCTTATCATAATTCATAACAACATTGATTTTGATTATTCATTCTTTTTCAAGCAATGGCGGTTTTCATGGAAAAAAATAGCCCACGTGGCAGCTTTGTGATATTAGAGTCAAAATTTAAACTTTTTCCTCATTACATTCTACTTTTTTCCTCAATATTCCAATTTTTGTTTAATAGTATTTTTATGTGTCGTAGGGTGTTAAAAGTTAGCTTCAGGCTGCATTTAGGACACCACTACCGAAGACAGTTACTCCTCTGCCAATAAATTGCCTGTCCCAGTTTTGTCTTTGTTAAACTTTACCTGTAGGTAGTGACACCTACCAAATCAAATCAAATGTTGTTTATAAAGCACTTTTCATGAATTTAAAAATGGAAAGCAAATTGCTTAACAGATTTAAAAACAATTACCTGATTACACCTCCCCACATTGCCTCCGTCACGACACACACACACACACACACACACACACACACACACACACACACACACACACACGTTGATGCGTGACTCATTACAGGAGTCAGGTGACGCTTACACCAGCTGTTTAATTATGTTGTGCATCTTGGTTATACATTTCATTGTCAAATTTGGAGGCGTTCAAATCACCTAATGCTAATTACGAGCAAGTGCATTGTGTTTTCCAATGTAAATTAGCACTGAGCTAGGGCATTTGTCTTTGTGGATAATTTGTACTTGTCAGAGTAGTTTTAATTTCACATACTTTTACTTGAGTATTTTTGAGAAGAAGAAACACTACTTTTACTCCGTTGCATTGAATTTAATTCCCTCCATCCATTTCCTACCGCTTATTCCCTTTTGGGGTCGCGGGGGGCGCTGGCGCCTATCTCAGCTACAATCGGGCGGAAGGCGGGGTACACCCTGGACAAGTCGCCACCTCATCGCAGGGCCAACACAGATAGACAGACAACATTCACACTCACATTCACACACTAGGGCCGATTTAGTGTTGCCAATCAACCTATCCCCAGGTGCATGTCTTTGGAAGTGGGAGGAAGCCGGAGTACACGGAGGGAACCCACGCATTCACGGGGAGAACATGCAAACTCCACACAGAAAGATCCCGAGCCTGGATTTGAACCCAGGACTGCATGACCTTCGTATTGTGAGGCAGACACACTAACCCCTCTGCCACCGTGAAGCCAGATTAATTCCGATCATTACATTTATTTAGATCAGTTATTTACAATGATCAATTAAGGCTTGCAAAGACGTATTCTTATGTCAGCTACCCTGCTTCCGGCAGGCATTGTCACATGACTGTTTTGCCAATCCAACTTAAGCGCTAGTGACGTTTAATTACATTTCACCAGAGATGGGTAGAGTAGCCAGACATTGTACCCAAGTAAGAGTACTGTTAATTTAGAGATTTATTACTCAAGTAAAAGTAAGGAGTAGTCACCCAAATATTTACTTGAGTAAAAGTAAAAAGTGTGTTGTGAAAAAACTACTCAAGTACTGAGTAACTGATGAGTAACCTGTTCGTTTAATGAATACGGCAACAAGTTATGCACAAAAACATAAGCAACTAAAACAATAATATATATTAAATAATATATATTTGGTTTTCTGCGATGAGGTGGCGAATTGTCCAGGGTGTACGCCACCTTCCGCCGGATTGTAGCTGATATAGGAAATGGATGGATGGATGGATATTTGGTTTTACACTGTATTGAAAAAACATTTGAAAATGAATTTTACCTTTGCAACCTTGTTATACTAGTGCAGGGGTCGGGAACCTTTTTGGCTGAGAGAGCCATGAAAGCTAAATATTTCAAAATGTATTTCCGTGAGAGCCATATCATATTTTTTAACACTGGATACAACTAAATGCGTGCATTTTTAAGTAAGACCAACATTTTTAGTGTATAAAAGGGCTCTTATTCTTTTTAATAACATTGTTATTCTAAAGTTAACCAATAATAAATGTAATACTTCTTACCATTAATGCGACATCTTCGTCTAGTGCGATAGAAAACGGATGGTTGGATTAAAGTGCATGAGAATGTTTTATAATTTGAACTTTATTTTTAACATTGTGATTACCAGCGGAATTATTAATTACTTATTGTGTTAAGCAATGTCAGCTAAGATTTATCCGAAAGCCAGATGCTGTCATCAAAAAAGCCGCATCTGGCTCTAGAGCCATAGGTTCTCTACCCCTGTACTAGTGGCTAAGTTTTATATTCATAAATGTAAGTTTCTCAATACCCGACCTGGTTTTTTGTGCCTTTAAAAAAGATTTAGAACTCTACATTAAAACACTCTACTTCTAACAACCAAAAAGCTGTGAAAACGATGATGCTGTGTTCCAAATTTAAGTTATTTACTGAGATTGAGTTAGCCTATGGCTTTGCACTTTGTTTTTATATATATATATATATATATATATATATATATATATATATATATATATATATATTGCATTCTATTTTAGTTACTTTGAATTTACAACCCCCTGGTGCTGTTTTGTAAGGTTTTTATACTGTTTTGTACTGTTTTTGCACTTACTTTGATTATTATTTTTGACTGTTTGTAAATGTTGAAATGTATAAATAAAGGTTTATAAAAAATAAAATAAAAATGTGCAGTTAATTATGTGACCGCCTGGCTCTGTTTGATTGATGAAACGGAGTCAAACGTCACCAGTGACTGCATTTGATTGGTGAAACGGAGTCAAACGTCACCAGTGTCTGCATTTGATTGATGAAACGGAGTCAAACGTCACCAGTGACTGCATCTGATTGGTGAAACGCAGGCATGTGATAGATCCTACTTTGAAGGTCTGTCTGACAAAACAAAAAAAGCGTGCATTAATAGATCTATAAAAATCGGTAGCGAGTAGCAAGCTGAATGTAGATAAATGGAGCGAAGTAAAAGTAGCGTTTCTTCTCTATAAATATACTCAAGTAAAAGTAAAAGTATGTTGCATTAAAACTACTCTTAAAAGTAAAATGTATCCCAAAAGTTACTCAAGTAGCTGTAACGGAGTAAATGTAGCGCGTTACTACCCACCTCTCTATTTCACCAATCAAACTTGCACAAAGTACAGCTATAGGAAGGTGAAATAGGTCTACAGTAGAGACATTCGCGGGTTGAGTTGGTGTCAATCTCATTCTTGACACTTAAAGTAAGAGGTAGAAAAATAAGTATTTGTCAAAGAACATACATCCATCCATCCATTTCTACCGCTTATTCCCTTCTGGGTTGCGGGACGCGCTGGAGCCTATCACAGCTACATTCTGGCGGAAGGCGGGGTACACCCTGGACAAGTCACCACCTCATCACAGGGCCAACACAGATAGACAGACAACATTCACACTCACATTCACACACTAGGGCCAATTTAGTGTTGCCAATCAACCTATCCCCAGGTGCATGTTTTTGGCGGTGGGAGGAAGCCGGAGTACCCGGAGGGAACCCACGCAGTCACTGGGAGAACATGCAAACTCCACACAGAATAATCCCGAGCCCGGGATTGAACCCAGGACTACTCAGGACCTTTGTATTGTGAGGCACATGTTTCACCGTGCTGCCCGAGGAACATACAGTACATGCAAAATGAGTTTTGTTTCTGTCCAACTTATATCTAAACAGAGCTAGTTTAAGACCCCTGGCAGAGTGTATTCAAGTAACAGCATGAATCGTTTCACTCCCGTGGCTTCTGTACGGCATCATTTTTAGTATCTTGGTATTTCATTTATTTTACTGCCACACTTGCATTTCAAACTGAAAGCTTGGGTGCACATCAAACAGGGTGTCACTCCCAGGTCACTGTTATTGTTGAGCGGGCTAACGCAGCAGCTTTGCAGACACCCATTAAGGTACTTCAATAAGAACAGAGTATTTGAATATAAATGTGCTTGAAGCCACGACATTCTTTGATGATTTTTTTGAAGTCAAAGAAAATAAAAAGATGAAGTTTGTGTTTTCATGACATCTTTTCGGATGAATTCATTACAAAAATAATACACCCCAAATCAGTTTTCTCCTGTATTTACTTACTTTGTATTAATGCCTTTAAAATTCTGTGCAAACCGACTGCTGGATAAAACATCAATAAGTAGTATTCTGTCATCAGCCATGGATTTAGACAATACAGCAGCCTGATGGAATCTTAAAAGGGGTAGGTACCTTTAACATATGTATCAGATCGAGCAAGAGTGGCATACGTAGTGAGCCTTCTTGCAGGTAAAGCAGCTATTTAAGTGGTGGCCATCCTTGATACAGTAATCATCAAACTAAAAGGGTCATTGACCGATTTTTCAAGTTTTTGATCACAAGGTGTGAGGTGGAGAGGCTGAGGACAGACTGATAGCACTACGGCAAGGAAATACAACGGTTGTGGAACATTCCATCACATTTCGGATGCTAGCTGCTTAGAGTCGATTTGATGAGCAGGCTCTCTGTGCCATGTTTCATTACAGCCTTTACACCCGCCTTAAGGATGAGTTGGCTCCTCGGGATGACTACCAGTCCTTGGAGGAGCTTTTCAATCTTGCTTTTCAGCTTGACAACCATCTATGGGAGCGCACCATTGGATGTCTCCAGCTTCAAGGTACCTTTCTGTGGAAATGGTGCTCAGCCGAAGTTAAAGCTCTTTTTGACTCCGAGGCTGACAGTTGTTTTGTTGAGTCTGATTTTGCTCACAAGGCAAAAATTCCTCCTGTTACCCTGAGTAGTCCCAAAATGGTACATTCCCTAATGGCAATCAATCAATGTTTATTTATATAGCCCAAAATCACAAGTGTCTCAAAGGGCTGCACAAGCCAAAATGACATCCTCGGTTCAGAGCCCACATAAGGGCAAGAAAAAACTCACAACCCAGTGGAACGTCGATGTGAATGACTAAGAAAAACCTTGAAGAGGACCGCAAATGTGATACTCTACCATTTATCAATCCATCCATCCATCCATCCATCTTCTTCCGCTTATCAGAGGTCGGGTCGCGGGGGCAGCAGCCTAAGCAGGGAAGCCCAGACTTCCCTCTCCCCAGCCACTTCGTCTAGCTCTTCCCGGGGGATCCCGAGGTGTTCCCAGGCCAGCCTGGGATTCTGCATTTATCAATGCAAAACAAAATTAATTAAAAACAACAACTAAGAATAAAAATAAGACAGATAATCAGCGGTTTTAATCATAATCATCCATCCATCCATTTTTTACCGCTTGTCTCTTTTGGGGTCATGGCGGGTGCTGGAGCCTATCTCAGTTGCATTCGGGAGCAAGGCGGGGTAGACCCTGGACAAGTCGCCTCCTCAACACAGATAAAGAGACAACATTCACACTCACATTCACACAGTAGGGCCAATTTAGTGTTGCCAATCAACCTATCCACAGGTGCATGTCTTTGGAGGTGGGAGGAAGCTGCAGTACCCGGAGGGAACCCACAATTATAATTTTTTAAAACTCACTTTGGTATCTCTCTTACAGCATCCATTTCCATGAATTATGCAAATGAGGCGATGGCATAAGATAGCGACTTTTAGGACAGCTAATAGCTACTTTTTTTGCTTAGAAGTTGGCAACACTGGTTAAGAGCCAACCCTGCCAAGACAAGGGTTGAGGTTGAATGGCCGATTCCTCCTTTTTGAAGACTCCTACAGAGATAGCCATGTCGCAGAGCCTCTGATCAAACGTTAGTCAAGACTCATTTTAGGTAGTTCTCTTATATGAAGCACCTTGTCATTCAATAATTTATAATTTAATGAGCTTTTTCATGCAAAGGCTAAAGCTACCTACCTCAATCACCTCTTATTCAGTGTTCCATGTGTACAAAACTTATCCTGTATTCCATGTGTCCAAAAACAAGCCAGTTGAGAGCAGTCCCTTAAAGGCCTACTGAAATGAGATTGTCTTATTTAAACGGGGATAGCAGGTCCATTCTATGTGTCATACTTGATCCTTTCGTGATATTGCCATATTTTTGCTGAAAGGATTTAGTAGAGAACATCCACGATAAAGTTTGCAACTTTTGGTGCTGATAAAAAAGCCTTGCCTTTACCGGAAGTCGCAGACGATGATGTCACAAGGGTGAGGGCTCCTCACGTCCTCACATTGTTTTTAATGGGAGCCTCCAGCGGCAAGAGCTATGCGGACCGAGAAAACGACTATTTCCCCATTAATTTGAGCGAGGATGAAAGATTTGTGGATGATGATATTGATAGCGAAGGACTAGAAAAACAAATAAAAATAAAAAGTGACGGCTCGGGGCGGCGGCAGTGTGAGCATTTCAGATTTAATTTGACACATTTACTAGGATAATTATGGAAGATCCCTTATCTGCTTATTGTTTTAATAGTGTTTTAGTGAGATTGTAAAGACATACATCGAGGTCGGATGACTGCGGTGAACACGCAGTGTCTCAGAGAGAAGAAAAGGAGCCAAGCTTACAGCTGCCTTTTAAACAGCTACTGCAGGAGGACGAATAATCCAATGATGTCTCCGGTAAGATATATATCACAATTTTCCCATCCAAAAACATGCTGGTTGACGTAGAGAAACATGTTCGCTTGACCGCTCTTTGTTAAAAACAAAGAAACACCGGCTGTGTCTCGGTGCTAAAGACAGCTGCAATACACCGCTTTCCACCAACAGTATTGTTCTTTATAGTCTCCATTATTAATTGAACAAATTGCAAAAGATTCAGCAACACAGATGTCCAGAATACTGTTTAATTGCGCGATGAGAAGAGACGACTTTTAGCCGCTGGTAGTGCGGCGCTGCTATTTCCTGACCGTCCGTGACGTCACGGGCACGCATCATCATTCCGCGATGTTTTCAACAAGAATCTCCGCGGGAAATTTAAAATTGCAATTTAGTCAACTAAAAAGGCCGTATTGGCATGTGTTGCAATGTTAATATTTCATCATTGATATATAAACTATCAGACTGCGTGGTCGGTAGTAGTGGGTTTCAGTAGGCCTTCAAGCTCTTTAGTCGAGCCTCCTTCTCCACCTAGGCTACTCAACAGTCATCCATCCTATAATGTTAGGGCCATAATTGACACAAAGAGGCATGGTAGAAGCGCGCAATATCGTGTAGATTGGGAGGGTTATAGTCCTGAATAATTTTGAAGGGTTAAGCAATAATTTTAGATCCCTCTCTTATCACTGACTTCCCTTCTAAGTTTACTGATAAACCTCGTGGGTCACCCGGTGGCGACTGTTATGGGGAGGGGTACTGATATGTTTTGTATTATGGCACATCTTGTTTACTAAGTTCTGTGCAGTCACCTTGTTTTTCTTTTGCACAAATCACCATATCATAACCATAACCTTTATGATACAAAATTTTTGGCCAAACTTACACACTCATGTCTGAACTGATATTACAAAAAATACGCACTTGCAGAACCTAATATAAACACCTAAACTGATCTGTAAACCTGTGGTACTTAATACTAACCTTGTGGTGTCCAAAGTTTTTTTTTCTATTTTGGGGGGGGTCCGGTTTCCCGACTATAGCATGAGGAAATGTTCTGTATTTGGACCTATTTAGTTGAAGACCCCTGCTATTTGCTATGCTTCTCACAGTTATTAAAGACATTTTAAATCCGGTTTTAAACATGAAAAAAAAACAATTACAGTGGAACCTCGATTTACAAACTTATTTGGTTCGTAAACATGGTCAGCCAACCAAAACGTTCCTATAGTGAAGCAGAGTTCCCCATAAGAATCTATGTAAACTTCAATAATTGGTGCTAGCCTCGATAAAAGTCTCTATTTTAGTAAAAAAATGACCACTTTGAAGACACTATAATGTAGAAAACCCAAAACCAGTGAAGTTGCGTAAATTGTAAATAAAAACAGAATACAATGATTTGCAAATCCTTTTCAACATGTATTATAAATTGCATAGACTGCAAAGACAAGATACTTAATTTTCGAATCGGAAATACATTTTTTGCAAATATTAGCTTATTTTAAATTTGATGCCTGCAACATGTTTCAAAAAATTTGGCACAAGTGGTAAAAAAGACAGATAAAGTTCATCCAACACTTATTTAGAAAATCCCACAGGTGAACAAGCCCATGGGAAACAGGTGGGTGCCATGATTGGGTATAAAAGCAGCTTCCATGAAATGCTGAAATTCATAAAGAAGAATAGGCCGAGGGTCTTTACTTTGTTAACATATAAGCGAGCAAATTGTCCAACAGTTTAAGAACAACATTTCTCAACGAGCTACTGCAAGGAATTTAGGGATTTCACCATCTACGGTCCATAATATTATCAAAAGGTTCAGAGAATCCGGAGAAATTACTGCATGTAAGCAGCAAGGCGGAAAACCAACATTGAATGACCCTTACCTTCGATCCCTCAGGCGGTACTGCATCAAAAAGCGACATCAATGTGTAGAGGATATCACCACATGGGCTCAGAAGAACTTCAGAAAACCACTGTCAGTAACTACAATTTGACGGTACATCTGGAAGTACAAGTTAAAACTCTACTATGCAAAGCAAAAGCCATTAATCAACAACACCCAGAAATGTCACCGGCTTTGCTGGGTCCGAGCTCATCAAAGATGGACTGATGCAAAGTGTAAAAGTGTTCTGTGGTCTGACAAGTCCACAATTCAAATTGTTTTTGGAAACTGTGAACCTCATGTCCTCCGGAACATAGAGAAAATAACAATCCGGATTGTTCATAAGCCAGCATCTGTGATGGTATGGGAGTGTATTAGTGCCCATGGCATGGGTAACTTACACATCTGTGAAGGCACCATTAATTGCGAAAGGCACACACAGGTTTTGGTGAAACATATGTTGCCATTAAAGCAATGTTATCATGCACACCCCTGCTTATTTCAGCAAGACAATGAATGCCAAGTCATGTGTTATAATGAAGCATGGCTTTATAGTAAGGTGTGCGGGTACTAAGAAAGGCTATGTAACACAGTGGAAAAAATGCCCCTGTGCCTACTTTTTTGCAATGTGTTTCTGCCATTAAATCCTAAGTTAATGATTATTGGCAAAAAATAAATTAAGTTTCTCGGTTTGAACATTAAATATCTTGTCTTTGCAGTCTATTCAATTGAATATAAGTTGAAAAGGATTTGCAAATCATTTTATTCTGTTTTTATTTACGAATTACACAACATGCCAATTTCACTGGTTTTGGGTACATATACATCAAACCAAAAATAACAATGTCTTTATTATCCAAACAACGGCCAGCTGAAATGTCCACACATGCATGCACGTTACTGTCCAGGTTACAAACAAGCAAAAAAAGTTAAATCCTCTTTACTTTTTGTTCTATTAGAGTGTTATAAAATAATTTTGTATATATTATCATCATAACTTAATGCTTAAAGGCCTATTGAAACCCACTACTACCGACCACGCAGTCTGATAGTTTATATATCAATGATGAAATATTAACATTGCAACACATGCCAATACGGCCTTTTTAGTTTACTAAATTGCAATTTTAAATTTACCGCGAGTTTCTTGTTGAAAACGTCGCAGAATGATGTCGCGGAATGATGACGCATACACGTGACGTCACGGACTGTTAGGAAATATTAGCGCTGCACGACACACAGCTAAAAGTTGTCTCTGTTCATGGAGTAATTACACAGTATTTTGGACATCTATGTTGCTGAATCTTTTGCAATTTTTTCATTTAATAATGGAGACTATAAAGAAAAATGCTGTTGGTGGATTGCAGCTGCCTTTGGCACCGAGATACAGCCAGTGTTTCTTTGTTTATTGTGAAGCAGCGAACATGTTTTCTCTACGTCAACCAGCATGTTTTTGGATGGGGAAATTGTGATATATATCTTACCGAAGACATCAGTGGATTTTTCGTCGTCCCGCAGCAGCTTTGAGTTTGGCTCCTCGGCTTCTCTCTGAGACAGTGTGTGTTCACTGCACCCATCCGACCTCGAGGTATGTCTTTACAATCTTTAAAATCTCACTAAAACACTATTAAAACAATAAGCAGATAAGGGATCTTCCAGAACTATCCTAGTAAATGTGTCTAATTACTTCTGAAACGCTCACACTGCCGTCGCCCGGAGCTGTTGCTTTTTTTTTCTTTCTATTACTTCACTATCAATATCCTAATTCGCGAATCTTTAAATCTTGCTCAAATTAATGGGGAAATTGTCACTTTCTCGTTCTGAATTGCTCTTACTGCTAGGTGGCTCCCATTAAAAACAATGGGAATATGTGTGGAGCCCTGCATTTCGCGAAGTCACGCGCACATACTTCCGGTAAAGGCAGGGCTTTTCTATTAGCGACCAACAGTTGCGAACTTTATCGTGGATGTTCTCTACTAAAACCTTTCAGCAAAAATATGGAAATATCGCGAAATGATCAAGTATGACACATAGAATGGACCTGCTATCCCCGTTTGAATTAGAAAATCTCATTTCAGTAGGCCTTTACGGGCGGTTGATATAAATTATTATCAATTGTGCTGAAGTGGTATTTTTTAATCCATGCAAGCTTGCAATCCAAAATATTGCCAGTTGTTTTTGTAAGTGTTATGTCCAGATTCAGCCTGCTGATGGCCAAGGCCGAACACCGCCGTGACACAGACAGAGCAGATACAAGGCGATATGACCTCCGTCACTTACTTTTTTTAAAATTCTATAATCATATGTTGTGTCTAACTGGAGTTGTCGAGATTGTCCCCTTCCCTCAGCGACAGTTTCAGTGATGTAACAGGGCTTTCCAAATAAACAAAGGAGGCGCTCGGGCTTGACTTTTAGAACGTAGTTTGGATCTGTAACTAGAATACAGCCACACGTGTCTCCTCATGAGCTAAATTGAAATGTGTCTCTGCCTGATTCCTTGCTTCTTGTCTGATTAATAGATGTCATTAGTGTTTGAACCTGACATAGAGGTACACAACAAGCAACAAACATTGCCCTGAGAAGCAACAAGGGACGAATGTAGAGATGTGACAGACGAGAGTGTAGGTTAAGAGAGAGGAGGGGATGAAGTGTGGAGGGTAGTGCGGGGGAGAAGGGACACTGTCTTACTGCTCTAAAAGGGGGTCTTCTTCTGCTGGTGTTTCCTTTCTTCTTTTCCTCTTGATGTTGGTTCCACTCGGACCAAGCTGGGCCTCACATGGTCCTTGCTGCACCAGGAATTTGTCCAGTGTGCCTCGCTTTTGACGGGTCTTTAAAATCTGTCATAATGCTGTCATTAAAAAAGACTGAGGGTCCTACTGGACACGGCCTTGTTGAACAAAACACTCTGAATGTTCTACCAACAACCGCATATTTCTTAATTTTATCTGAGGGGATATCCACTGTGGTCTCCTCTGCCCTCTTCTTTTTGTTGCGACAGAGAAGCCCTTCTGCTGTCAGCTCGGTGTTGTGTTCGTCTGCCAACTCCTCCATGTCACCCTTGTCCATTTCCAGCCCCATCGTATTACCGAGGGACCCAATCTCCTCGAGAACTGATGCAGCAGACGCAGGTTCAACTTCGGTGGTGTCCCTCTCTGCAACCGAAGCGGGCCACAGCCTCCGCCATGCCGTGTTAAGGCTCCTCTGCGTCACACTATTCCCCGCCTTGTCAAAGGGACCCACACAACTCAGGATGTTACAATGATCCTTCCAAAAGTCGCAGAGGTTTAGCTGTGTGTCAGATTGATGACAAAACATCGCTGGAATAAGGACTTTGTGTAAAGTACCGGTACCAAAATGTATTTTGATACTTTTATACATAAAGGAGACCACAAAAAAATATTTGTCTTTATTTTAACAAAATAATCTTACGGTATATAACAGGGGTCACCAACCTTTTTGAAGCCAAGAGCTACTTCTCGGGGACTGATTAATGCAAAGGGCTACCAGTTTGATACACGCTTAAAAAAAATTGCCAGAAATAGCCAATTTGCTCAATTTATCTTTATTAAATATATATATATATATGTATATATATATATATATATATATATATATATATATGAAAAATTTATATTTCTGTGTGTCATTCCGTCGTACATTTTTTTTTCTTTTACGGAAGGTTTTTTGTAGAGAATAAATGATTAAAAAAAAACACTTATTGAACGGTTTAAAAGAAGAGACAACAGGGAAAAGAAAGAAAATTTGATTTTGAAACATAGTTTATCTTCAATTTCGACTCTTTTAAATTCAGAATTCAACCAAAAAAAAGAAGAGAAAAACAAGCTAATTAGAATATTTTTGAAAAAATTTAAAAAAATTATTTATGGATCATCATTAGTAATTTTTCCTGATTAAGATTAATTTTAGAATTTTGATGACATGTTTTAATTAGGTTAAAATCCAATCTGCAGTTTGTTAAAATATGTAACAAATTGGACCAAGATATATTTCTAACAAAGACAAATCATTATTTCTTCTAGATTTTCTATAACAAAATTTTTAAAAGGAATTTAAAAGACTTTGCAATAAGATTTAAATTTGATTCTAAAGATTTTCTAGATTTTCCAAAATATTTTTTTTGAATTTTAATCATAAAAAGTTTGAAGAAAGATTTCACAAATATTCTTTGTCGAAAAAACTGAAGCTAAAATGAAGAATTAAATCAAAATGTATTTATTATTCTTCACAATAAAAAAATAAATTGTCAGGAAAGAAGAGGAAGGAATTTAAAAGGTAAAAAGGTATATGTGTTTAAAAATCCTAAAATCATTTTTAAGGTTGTATTTTTTCTCTAAAATTGTCTTTCTGAAAGTTATAAGAAGCAAAGTAAAAAAAAAAAAATGCATTTATTTAAACAAGTGAAGAGAGGAGGCTACGTCGGATAGTCGAACCTCGGATTCAGGAGGAACAGTGTGGTTTTCGTCCTGGTCGTGGAACTGTGGACCAGCTCTATACTCTCGGCAGCGTTCTTGAGGGTGCATGGGAGTTTGCCCAACCAGTCTACATGTGCTTTGTGGACTTGGAGAAGGCATTCGACCGTGTCCCTCGGGAAGTCCTGTGGGGAGTGCTCAGAGAGTATGGGGTATCGGACTGTCTTATTGTGGCGGTCCGTTCCCTGTACGATCAGTGCCAGAGCTTGGTCCGCATTGCCGGCAGTAAGTCGAACACATTTCCAGTGAGGGTTGGACTCCGCCAAGGCTGTCCTTTGTCACCGATTCTGTTCATAACTTTTATGGACAGAATTTCTAGGCGCAGTCAAGGCGTTGAGGGGTTCCGGTTTGGTAACCGCAGGATTAGGTCTCTGCTTTTTGCAGATGATGTAGTCCTGATGGCTTCATCTGACCGGGATCTTCAGCTCTCGCTGGATCGGTTCGTAGCCGAGTGTGAAGCGACCGGAATGAGAATCAGCACCTCCAAGTCCGAGTCCATGGTTCTCGCCCGGAAAAGGGTGGAGTGCCATCTCCGGGTTGGGGAGGAGACCCTGCCCCAAGTGGAGGAGTTCAAGTACCTAGGAGTCTTGTTCACGAGTGAGGGAAGAGTGGATCGTGAGATCGACAGGCGGATCGGTGCGGCGTCTTCAGTAATGCGGACGTTGTACCGGTCCGTTGTGGTGAAGAAGGAGCTGAGCCGGAAGGCAAAGCTCTCAATTTACCGGTCGATCTACGTTCCCATCCTCACCTATGGTCATGAGCTTTGGGTCATGACCGAAAGGATAAGATCACGGGTACAAGCGGCCGAAATGAGTTTCCTCCGCCGTGTGGCAGGGCTCTCCCTTAGAGATAGGGTGAGAAGCTCTGCCATCCGGGAGGAACTCAAAGTAAAGCCGCTGCTCCTTCACATCGAGAGGAGCCAGATGAGGTGGTTCGGGCATCTGGTCAGGATGCCACCCGAACGCCTCCCTAGGGAGGTGTTTAGGGCACGTCCAACCGGTAGGAGGCCACGGGGAAGACCCAGGACACGTTGGGAAGACTATGTCTCCCGGCTGGCCTGGGAACGCCTCGGGATCCCCCGGGAAGAGCTAGACGAAGTGGCTGGGGAGAGGGAAGTCTGGGTTTCCCTGCTTAGGCTGTTGCCCCCGCGACCCGACCTCGGATAAGCGGAAGAGGATGGATGGATGATGGATAGATTTTCAAATTCTATTTGAGTTTTGTCTCTCTTAGAATTAAAAATGTCGAGCAAAGCGAGACCAGCTTGCTAGTAAAGAAATACAATTTAAAAAATAGAGGCAGCTCACCAGTAAGTGTTGCTATTTGAGCTATTTATAGAACAGGCCAGCAGGCTACTCATCTGGTCCTTACGGGCTACCTGGTGCCCGCGGGCACCGCGTTGGTGACCCATGGTATATAATCTGAACCGTTTGATGATATTACGGATTGTAGATGGTGAAATCCCTAAATTCCTTTCAGTAGCTCGTTGAGAAATGTTGTTCTTAAACTGTTGGACGATTTGCTCACGCATTTGTTCTCAAAGTGGTGACCCTCGCCCCATCCTTGATTGTAAATGACTAAGCATTTCATGGAAGCTGCTTTTATAGGACTGTTTTCACTGCTGGACTCTAGGAAGAAGTTCTGCAGCCTCTCTAGCAGAACTTCCAGGTTCTGTAACAGCTTCTTCCCTTAGGCCGTAAGACTCTTGAACGCATCATAATTAAATTATCCCCTCAACTCCCTCCAAAATGAATGAACTCGCTGGAATAAAAAAGACAATATAACATACATCCATGAACATGGACGCATGTGAAAAAGTGCAATGTATTTATCCGTACAGTCATCTATTTATTTATATCGGCACCTTATTGCTTTGTTTATCCTGCACTACCAAGAGCTAATGCAAAGAAATGTTGTTCTTATTTGTACTGTAAAGTTCAAATTTGAATGACAATAAAAAGGAAGTCTAAGTCTTATACCCAATCATGGCACCCACCTGTTCCCAATTAGCCTGTTCAACTGTGGGATGTTCCAAATAAGTGTTTAATTTGCATTCCTCAACTTTCTCAATCTTTTTTGCGACTTGTGCCAGCATTTTTGAAACATGTTGCAGGCATCAAATTTCAAAGTGCCATCTCCGGGTTGGGGAGGAGATCTTACCCCGAGTGGAGGAGTTCAAGTACCTCGTAATGTATCGTGAGATCGACAGGCGGTTTGGTGTGGACTCTTCAGTAATGCGGACGCTGTATCGATCCGTTGTGCTGAAGAAGGAGCTGAGCCGGAAGGCAAAGCTCCCAATTTACCGGTCGATCTACGTTCCCATCCTCACCTATGGTCATGAGCTTTGGGTTTTGACCAAAAGGACAAGATCACGGGTACAGGCAGCCAAAATGAGTTTCCTCCGCCGGTTGGCAGGGCTCTCTCGCACTTGGAGATAGGGTGAGATGCTCTGCCATCCGGGAGGAGCTAAAAGTAAAGCCGCTGCTCCTCCACATGGATAGGAGACAGATGAGGGGGTTCGGGCATCTGGTCAGTATGCCACCCGAACGCTTCCCTTGGGAAGTGTTTCGGGCACGTCCGAATGGCAGGAGGCCACGGGAAGACCCAGAACACATTGGGAAGACTATGTCTCCCGGCTGGCCTGGAAACGCCTCGGAATCCCCCGGGAAGAGCTGGACGAAGTGGCTGGGGAGAGGGAAGTCCGGGCTTCCCTACTTAAAGGGGAACATTATCACCAGAACTATGTAAGCGTGAATATATACCTTGATGTTGCAGAAAAAAGACCATATATTTTTTTAACCGATTTCCGATCTCTAAATGGGTGAATTTTGGCGAATTAAACGCCTTTCTATTCATCGCTCTTGGAGCGATGACGTCAGAACGTGACGTCACCTAGGTAGTCAACGGCATTTTCTCCACCACATTACACGCAGCAAGTCAAATCAGCTCTGTTATTTTCCGTTTTTTTCTACTGTTCTCCTGGTACATTGGAGACATCATGCCTCGTCGGTGTGTTGTCGGAGGGTGTAACAACACGATCAGGGACGGATTCAAGTTGATTTACGTAGAATGTGCATCGATTAGCACGGCATGCTAATCGATGCTAACATGTTATTTAGGCTAGCTGTATGTACATATTGCATCGTTATGCCTCATCTGTAGCTATATTTGCATCCAGCCTTTCCCTCCATCCACATTTAATGCCAAACAAACACTTACCAATCGACAGATTTAAGTAGCTCCAGTGTCAAGAGATGCGAAAGTCCCACGTTTGGTTTTTACAGGCCATGCTACGACAGAGATGGCAAGAATGTCTGGATATCCTGCGACACTCAAAGCAGATGCATTCCCAACGATAAAGTCAACAAAATCACAAAGGTGAGTTTTGTGGATGTTATTGACTTATGTGCTAATCAGACATATTTGGTCATGGCATGACTGCCAGCTAATCGATGCTAACATGCTATTTAGGCTAGCTGTATGTACATTTGAAGCTGTATTTGCATCCAGCGTTTCCCTCCACCCACATTTGATGCCAAACAAAGACTTACCAATCGACTGATTTAAGTTGATCCAGTGTCACAAGATGCGAAACTTCCGATCGTTGGTCTGCACATTTTACCGGCGATGTTAAGGCAAACATGGCCGAATAGCGTCAATAGCTATTCGCTCAATAGCTTCAGTTTCTTCTTCAATTTCGTTTTCGCTATCTGCCACCATACTCCAACCTTCCGTTTCAATACATGCGTAATCTATTGAATCGCTTAAGCCGCTGAAATCCGAGTCTGAATCCAAGCCAATGTCGCTATATCTTGCTGTGGTATCCACCATCTCTTTGTATTGGCATCGCTATGTGACGTCACAGGGAAATGGACAATGGCTTCGGAGATAGTGAAAATCCGGCACTTTAAAGCTTTTTTAGGGATAATCCAGGACTGGTAAAATTTTGAAAAAAACTTCAAAAAATAAAATAAGCCACTGGGAACTGATTTTTGTTGGTTTTAACCCTTCTGAAATTGTGATAATGTTCCCCTTTTAGCTGCTACCCCCACGACCCAACCTCGGATAAGTGGAAGAAGATGGATGGAAAATCATACAACAACAATTTCACTTATTATACTTTTATTACTGTACTCCCAGTATTGTGGGCATTCTGAGGATCAGCATATATTCTGGATAATGATTAAGAGAGACACGCTAAATGGATTGCGCTCCTTGTTCTGCTCACTAAAGAGACACAATCCTCTGTGTGCATGTGGAGGTAGATAGGTAGATAAATATACTTTTATTCATTCCGCAATGGGGAAATTATAAGGTTGCAATGCATATAGTAACAGTAGTAAAACGTAATGAAAAACTAAACATTTTGTAATAAATAATACATATTGTGCACTCACAGTTGCACAATGTATAGATGAAAATAAAACAAGCACTATTTTAACACCCACATTGTACACCAAGAAAAGAAAAATCCCAGTAATCACATAAGTGCTTTGTCAAGTCTTAGGTCAGTGGATAGAAAAGACCTGTGGTAGCGCTCCTTCGGTTACTGTGAATGTAATAGTCTGAAGGTGCTACTCAGGGGCTCCACAGTGTCATATATGGGCTGAGAGGAAAATGAACATAATAGATGTCAACATCCTTCTGCCAGCCACCTCCTCAATGCTGTCTATTGGGCAGCCTAGGACGGAGTCAGCTCTCTTAATCAGGTTGTTAAGTGTGTTAGTGAAGTGAATTATATTTATATAGCGCTTTTCTCTAGTGACTCAAAGCGCTTTACATAGTGAAACCCAATATCTAAGTTACATTTTTTATTTTTTTTTTAAACCAGTGTGGGTGGCACTGGGAGCAGGTGGGTAAAGTGTCTTGCCCAAGGACACAACGGCAGTGACTAGGATGGCAGAAGCGGGAATCGAACCTGCAACTCTCAAGTTGTTGACACGGCCGCTCTACCAACCGAGCTATACGGCCCGGTATAAAGTGGGCTATCAAGTTTGCACATGTGCTAGTACACACAAACCTTTAATTAGGCCCTTAGTGTCTGTAAATAATATGCAGCTATAATCATTTGACACTTGTTTATATTAACAAATGTGTTTTTTAGACTGCATTAGTGTTAAATTAAAGACAGTTATCACATTTGTCTAGCTTGATTCAGTTTAAGAGACTGTTCAAACTACAAATGTTCACAAAGTACAAAGAACAAGAATTATGATGGACATCATGAACCCTTTATTATTGAGACAAATAATATTTAAGTATTTAATATTTGTTTGCTTATTATGGTATATTATTTATGTATTTATTTGTCCACTGTTCTCTTACAGAGAACCAGGAAATTGGATACAATTGCTGGGGTATTAAAAGGGGTAGGATTAAATAAACTCTGCTTCTTCCTACTTCTTTTTGGACGTGCTGTAATAAAACAACTGGAATTGTGTGATGTATTACATTGTATTGTATGCATGTTTGAAATAAATGAAACTGGACTGTGTGCTTTTACGTGCTTAGTAACTACTAGCTCTTAGTAGCCTATACCAGTGGTTCTCAACCTTTTTTCAGTGACGTACCCACTGTGAACATTTTTTTAATTCAAGTACCCCCTAACCCCGGGCACAGCCACCTGGAACTGCTACCCTCAGGCAGACGCTACAGGGTGCTAAAAGCGAGCACCAATAGACTAAAAAATAGCTTTTACCCAAGAGCCATAGTAGCACTAAACAGGCACTGAGTGTCCATATGTCCATCATGTCCTCATGTGTAATGTTTAAATGTTTTTCTATTTTTTTGGACTACAATGTGAAATAATGTTTTATGTATGTATACATAGATACATCTGTCATCTCTATCTTTTTTTTTAAATTTTTTTTTTTTTTATTTATTTATTTTATTTATTTTTTTTAATTTATACTACCATATTGTATATGCACCTTAGGAGGAGCTGCTCCAATTTCGTTGTTCTTTGAACCTGTTCATTGCAATAATGACAATAAAAACTCTATTCTATTCTATTCTAATCAGAGCAAAGCATTTTTGGTTGGAAAAAATAGATAAAGAAATAAAATACAGCACTATGTCATCAGTTTCTGATTTATTAAATTGGAAAACAGTGCAACATATTGCTCATTTGTAGTTGTCTTTCTTGAACTATTTGGAAAAAAAGATATACAAATAACTAAAAACTTGTTGAAAAATAAACAAGTGATTCAATTATCAATAAAGATTTCTACACATAGAAGTAATCATCAACTTAAAGTGCCCTCTTTGGGGATTGTAATAAAGATCCATCTGGATTCATCAACTTCATTCTAAACCTTTCTTCACTAAAAAAATAAATCTTTAACATCAATAATTATGGAACATGTCCACAAAAAATCTAGCTGTCAACACTGAATATTGCATTGTTACATTTCTTTTCACAGTTTATGAACTTACATTCATATTTTGTTGAAGTATTATTCAATAAATATATTTATAAAGGATTTTTGAATTGTTGCTATTTTTAGAATATTTAAAAAAATATCTCACATACCCCTTGGCATACTTTCAAGTACCCCCAGGGGTACGCATACCCCCATTTAAGAACCACTGATCTAAAGCAGTGGTTTCTCAAATGGGGGTTGTGGAGAGACGGAGCCGACGAGCCGACAGCGGGCTCGGACAAACGAAGGTCCGGACCAAGATGGCGGCGAGAGGGCGGAGCGTGCGGCGAAGCGGAGAGGCGAAACTAAGACAGAGATGAGCCCCCGAGGCATACACAGCCATCGGACACCGAAAGGTGTGCCGCAGCGAGCAGGAAACGCCGGCGCGCTAGCAATTGGCGCGAGAGACAGGGAAGAAGACATGATGCTGATTGAAATAATAAACCATGGTCAAACCTCCTATGATGCGTCATGTATCAATCGTCACTGCAACCCACACAAGGACGGCAGGAAGTCCGTCACAGGGATACTGCCAAATAAAAGACGTATCCATACCCCCATTTGAGAACCATTGGCCTATACTTCAGCTTAAAGTTTACCTTTTATAATTGACTTCACTAAAAAGCAAGAAAAGATCAACATTGTGAGCT
Source organism: Nerophis ophidion (assembly GCF_033978795.1). NCBI lineage: Eukaryota > Metazoa > Chordata > Actinopteri > Syngnathiformes > Syngnathidae > Nerophis > Nerophis ophidion. Next base: position 25,917,716 of record NC_084619.1, read on the forward strand.
TCTTGGAAGATAATTAGACGTTAACTGGTTGTCCAGCTTCGCACAAATTAACGCACTGCTTGTATCAGGGCTTATACTAGATATATTAAATGCAGTATTCAGCCTTCACAAGACACAGGGTAAAAAATATTTTCAAAATAAAAATAAATTAGACACACACAAATAAATAAATGCCAATTGCACCATACTTTGGCCTAGCAGAGCAGCCAAACATTGGCCATGTGACCTGGTCATCGTGCCAAACATTGTACTAGTAAACTTTACGAAACACAGTTACTATTAAATGAAACACTAGTAACATCCACTAAATGGATATTAAATGAATATTGAACATAAAATACATTGATGGATGAAAATAATGACGTTTAACAGAATTGCCTAAAACACGGCTTACTTTCACAAGACGCAGGGGAAAGTGAAGGCCAGACGGCAACAAAAATAACACACAGTGACAAGAGGGGCCAGCATAACAAAGAGCAGTGTACAAAAAACGCAGTGACTACTGCTCAGCAGTAGAATCATTAAGCCAGTGGCTACATCAGGCCCGGCCCTAACTAATCTGGCGCCCAAGGCAAGATTTTAGGTGGCGCCCTCCCACATTGGCTGTGAAGTGTATATACTCACAAGAAACCGAATAGCTTTGTCTTTGACCTTTTATTTTTACTTAAAGAAAGCAAATTAACAATCAGAATAGTTAACAAGATAAAGAAAAACAAGAATAAATAAATGAATACAAAAAATAAAAAAATAATATATGAAATACAATTTTTTTACATACATAAACACAAAAAAAAACGTGTCAACAAGTTGCATAAAATAAAGTAAAAATACAATATAAATAAGGCACTGCACAAAACAAGATATCAAACCAGTATAACTTTAACAACTATATTACAAAAAAGGGGATGCTACAGAGTTCTCTATTTGTGCATTTTATTATTGCATTAACTAGAATGACTTACAAATGACTGTACACCACCCCCTCATCAACCTCACATCACCTGCTACAGCCTTACTCTCCTAGCCTTTCTTGCAGCAAACTTTCGTTACATTATTATTTTCCATAACAATTTAGCCCCTTCCACAATATTAACCCAGGCCACTCTCCCACTGCGCCACGCCCAGGGACGGCGTGGCGCAGTGGGAGAGTGGCTGTGCGCAACCCGAGGGTCCCTGGTTCAAATCCCACCTAGTACCAACCTCGTCACGTCCGTTGTGTCCTGAGCAAGACACTTCACCCTTGCTCCTGATGGGTGGTGGTTGGCGCCTTGCATGGCAGCTCCCTCCATCAGTGTGTGAATGGGTAAATGTGGAAGTAGTGTCAAAGCGCTTTGAGTACCTTGAAGGTAGAAAAGCGCTTTACAAGTACAACCCATTTATTTATTTATCATTTAACCCGACATTAAAACAGAACTAGCTATTTATTGATCAGCAATAGCCGAATCATGTAACATTAGCTTTATGTTAAAAAGCCAGGTTACTATCACATTCTGTAACACAAATAATTTCATGTAGGCTAACGTTACCTACCTCTGTCTTTTTCCCGTTTCTCCTCCTCTTTTTTTCTCTTTTTTCTTCCCTGGGCACCTGACAGTTTTGGCCGTTTTGACATTTTGTGTTGATTTTTTGATGTGGTGACGTCCAAAAAGAGTCATTATACAGGAAGGGGGGGGGTGCACCGTCCGGTGTAACAAATAATATTTCTATTAAATAGGCTTTACTTTGCATTTCAATTAACGTGGGATTATTTTTTTGGTATTTAGAAATAATAGTACCAACTTTTTTTTTTTTCTCTCCAACATCTGTGTCACTGGCGTGGCGCCCCCTGATGGACAGCGCCCTTAGCATTTGCCTTTACGGCCTATGCCACGGGCCGGCCCTGGGCTACATATTACAGATGCGCGGATAGGCAACTATATCACCCGCAACAGCATCGCTAAAGTCGTCATCCACCCGCAATCCACCCGAACCAACATTTCATCAAAGCCACACCCACCCGCCACCCGCCCGTTGTTATATATCTAATATAGACGATGCAAGGCATTAGTGAAGTTAGAAAGTGTAACTCCCTCCAAATAGCACAGACACAATGGCTTTCTTGAACTGATTTATTTGAAGGCTTACTTTCCCTTCAAATTCACTGTGAAAACTGTAAGAAATAAAGCAGGTTACAAACGTAAAAATAATAACATGCACAGCATGTGGATCAAACATTTTACCAAGTAAAATACCAAGAAATGACAAATACCTCGTTGGCCACACCCGGAAGTAGCTTCCTTACATCCGTCGACAGACCAAACGAGACACTTCCAAATAAAAGTAGGCCCACATACTGTTTCAAAGAGTGCTGCTCGTTTTTCGTATGTGGGTAACAACATTTAACTATTTATAAATGGTTGATTTCTATAGGCTAGTAAGGTAAAGTGTTGTACCTGACAAGTTTGGGCTACTTTGCTTCTGCAGCCTTCATCAGAATTGTCACGTGATGTTAGCGTGACGTTGTCTGTGACGTGATATATGGATTGTACCATCAAGAATTGTCAGGTACAACACTTTACCTACTAGTCTATATGAATCAACCATTTATAAATACACATCAGTAGGCTAAATGAACCTCTTCAACATAAAATGTAATTATGTATAATGTAGCGGCTGGCTACTGGGTGTTAGCCAATGACTTTGGCTGGGGGGGGCGGGACTTCCGGGAGAGATAGGGAAGTGACGTTATCGACAGGAAGTGAGAGTTCGAGTTGTCCCGGGAAAAGCGTTAGAGACATGAGAGCTGTTGTGTGGTTGTATTACATCTTGTGCAATAAAGACAAGACAAACGAAGAAGTTTTATGAGCCTACATTCCTGGGATAATTACAATATATATTTCCGAATTGGTTCAACCCCCACCCGCCCGAATCCATTTAAAATCTATTTTTTCGTCATGTCACCCACCCGACCCGCGGTTGTGACCGCAAACCACGCATCTCTACTACATATACATTACGTTTTGTATATACAACCTTTATTTAACCAGATAAGAAACCCATTGAGATCAAGATCTCTTTCATAAGGGTGACTTGGCCAAGAGGTCAACAGCACATGTCGCAGAGCAGTTTCAGAAAAGTAACAGTTGGTACATACATTTTAAAATGCAAAAGAGAGAACTGTAATACAATAACCTTTTAAAAACACAGGCACTGTGCAAACGTTTCTCGTGGTCTGTCCCTCAGGATGGAACAGAAGGCTCCAACTGGAAGTAGTTCACTGGTTCACTACTTTGCACTACTGTTGAACGGCAGACTATGGAAAGTTGTTTACATTATGTTTAGGCAGATAGAAGTCTGTAGTAACAAAAATGTCCTTTTTTTTTTTTTCTTTGTCATGGAAAAGGGACGTTTTTGTCATGAAAAAGGGAGGTTTTCGTGGTTGATGCACTAATTGTAAGTGTATATTGTGTTTATTATGTTGATTTAATAAAAAAAATAAAAATAGATTTTTATTTTTTATTTTATTTATTTTTTAATAAAAAACAATAGAAACTTATTTTGCGGCCCGGTAAAAGCAGTGGTTCTCAAATGGGGGTACGCGTACCCCTGGGGGTACTTGAAGGTATGCCAAGGGGTACGTGAGATTTTTTTTAAATATTCGAAAAATAGCAACAATTCAAAAATAAAGAAATCTGCGTCCAAAAGACTCCGGCTTATTAGTGATTCCTAAAGCCCCAAAAAAGTCTGCGGGCTATAGAGCGTTTTCCGTTCGGGCTCCAGTACTCTGGAATGCCCTCCTGGTAACAGTTCGAGATGCTACCTCAGTAGAAGCATTTAAGTCTCACCTTAAAACTCATTTGTATACTCTAGCCTTTAAATAGACCTCCTTTTTAGACCAGTTGATCTGCCGCTTCTTTTTTTTTCTCCTATGTCCCCCTCCTCCCTTGTGGAGGGGGTCCAGTCCGATGACCATGGATGAAGTACTGGCTGTCCAGAGTCGAGACCCAGGATGGAACGCTCGTCGGGACCCAGGATGGACCGCTCGCCTGTGTATCGGTTGGGGACATCTCTATGCTGCTGATCCGCCTCTGCTTGGGATGGTTTCCTGTGGACGGTACTCTCGCTGCTGTCTTGGATCCGCTTTGAACTGAACTCTCGCGGCTGTGTTGTAGCCACTATGGATTGAACTTTCACAGTATCATGTTAGACCCGCTCGACATCCATTGCTTTCGGTCCCCTAGAGGGGGGGGGGGTTTGCCCACATTTGAGGTCCTCTCCAAGGTTTCTCATAGTCAGCATTGTCACTGGCGTCCCACTGGGTGTGAATTTTCCTTGCCCTTATGTGTCGTAGTCGTAGTGGTTTGTACAGTCCTTTGAGACATTTGTGATTTAGGGCTATATAAATAAACATTGATTGATTGAAAAATCCTTTATAAATGTATTTATTGAATAATACTTCAACAAAATATGAATGTAAGTTCATAAACTGTGAAAATAAATGCAACAATGCAATATTCAGTGTTGACAGCTAGATTGTTTTGTGGACATTTTCCATTTTTATTGATGTTAAAGAAGAATAAAAGTTTAGAATTAAGTTCATGAATCCAAATGGATCTCTCTTACAATTCCCAAAGACCAAGTTGATGATTACTTCTATGTGTAGAAATTTTTATTTATGGTTGAATCATTTGTTTATTTTTCAACAAGTTTTTAGTTTTTTTTTTCTCCCAAATAGTTCAAGAAAGACCACTACAAATGAGCAATATTTTGCACTGTTATCCAATTTAATAAATCAGAAACTGATGACATAGTGCTGTATTTTACTTCTTTATCTCTTTTTTTCAAACAAAAATGCTTTGCTCTGATTAGGGGGTACTTGAATTAAAATTTTTTTTGAAAAAATATTGAGAACCACTGCTTTATAGGTGTGGGCGATATCGCAAATGTGGGTATCGATACCGATCCGATACGATACCGGCCAGTATCACCGATACCGATACCGGAAGTGTCGTCATCTGATGGGTGGGGGGGGAGACCTTGGGGTTACGATACTTTTGAAAAACAAATTTTTACTTTTGCCTTTCTTAATTGATTATGATAATAATACAACACAGGACCACGATTTAAGTCAAAAAATAAAATATTTATTACAAAAGTAATATCAATAGCAATAAAGTAATGCAAATAAGGTCCAAACAACTACTGAACCTCGCTTGTCGCCTCAAAACACAAACACTTAAGGTAAATAACAAAACTCTAGTTAATGAACAAAGTTGTAAACATGAACACAAAACAAAAGAACTGAGAAATTCAAATAAAAAAGTAATAATATCAATTACAATAAAGTAAGTAGTGCAAATAAAGTGAAAACAAATACTGAACTTGGCTAGTCGCCTCACAACACACAAGAACTGAAGTAAAAAAGAAAACACTAGTTATTAAACAGTTGTAAAAATGAACACAAAACAAAAGAACTGAGAAATTCTTATCGTTATTTTAGTGCAATAAAATACTTTACAGTTTACAACCAAGACATTAAGTCGCACTGGAAACGCACGCGTGTGTGTGTGCGTGTCCGAGTGAACCTCGGAGCCAATTATACTGATGTGTGTGCGCGAACACACCAAGCGTCATGTTAATTGTATTTATTTTATTTTATTTTGGGTTGTAGATGAATTTTTAAAGTGTTTTTAAATCTCGTTTGCGACCCATCACTAGGAAGGAGGGTGGAGTGGTGAGGAGCGCTGCGCTGCGCTCACATTTTTTTTTAAATCGGAGTGATTCGCTTAATTTGGTGAAGTATCGATACCATCACGCCAGTATCGATACAATACCGATACTCACCAAGTATCGATACCATCGATACTTGGTATCGATAAGCCCAGCCCTACTGCTTTAAAGTATTTCAAAGGTGAAGCATGTGAAAGCTGCTGCTTTGTTTTTGTAGGTAGTGCACTAACCCAGCAAGAATACTGTGTGCTCGGTCACATTATTAGCAACTGGACAAAAAGTTATTCAGGGGGTGACAACATTTCATCAGAGGGCAAAAATTCATGAGTTCTGAGATGTCATATTTTATACATCTTGTAAACCTTTGCTGGGGAGGAATCTGCCTCAGAGTGAGACATACCCACCTCTGGAGACAGTGATGAAAAGCAACTGTAAAGAAATGAATTGTCATAAACGTATGGCGCCTCAAAATCAAAGTGATGGCACCGTACGTAACACACACAGTCTCATCATTTGATCTGCACTGCTCGATCACATTTCACACCACTGCAGGATCTAATGACTTTCTTATCAGAGTTAGATTTGATCTCGAAGGCAGAAGACACGTCTCTTGCTCTCATTGGATCCGAAACTCTGAGAGACTTTTTTTGAGCAATGACATTTCTTTGTGAAAGGTTTAACTTGATGATTGCTGCATTTCATTGATATTGTCACGAGACTGTTTTGTGTCTGTGTGGGGCAAAATTCATGCTTTATAATCCTCCAAACAAAGCCCCATCATCTGCCTTAAAATGGAGCTGCTAGCACATGTAAACAGACAGTGGCCTAGTTTTGTCTGACTGTTGCCAGTGGATCATTACCTTCTATCATTTCGTAGAAAGTGCTTAAGTTGGAGTGCTGGGAATACTCTTAAATCCCTCATTTTAACTTCAACTATTAACCATGCAGAGAAATAATCTATTAATCTGTTAACTGCAGTTTTGTTTCACTCTCCCAATGGTAGTGGTCACTGCAAGGGGTGTCCCAATACATCTTTTCCACTTCAGATACCAGCCTTGAGTATTGTCTGGTACCGATATTCCAGCACTGATCATATTTTTATTATTTTGTTGTGTGGAATGTTAGAAAATGTTTGATCAAGTAAAATTATTTAAAGAATCATAATGGGTATTAAAAACACTAACCTTAATGACAGACTTATGCAGTCTTTAGAATGAAGTATAGTGGTAATTGTTTTTTGTGACACCTAATTGCCAAAGTAATTATAATAATAATAATGGATTAGATTTATATCGCGCTTTTTCTATTGTTAGATACTCAAAGCGCTCACAGAGAAGTTGGAACCCATCATTCATTCACACCTGGTGGTGGTAAGCTACATATGTAGCCACAGCTGCCCTGGGGTAGACTGACGGAAGCGTGGCTGCCAGTTTGCGCCTACGGCCCCTCCGACCACCACCAATCATTCATTCATCATTCATTCACCAGTGTGAGCGGCACCGGGGGCAAGGGTGAAGTGTTCTGCCCAAGGACACAACGGCAGCGATTTGGATGTCAATAGGTGGGAAGCGAACCTGCAACCCTCAGGTTTCTGGCACGCCCGCTCTACCCACTACGCCATGCCGCCCCTTTAATTAATTAAGTCAAGTTCATGATGCAATCATTTGAAAGATGGAGACACATTTTTTACTGGATACTTTCGAACAAGCATTTGCCTTGGTGACTTTGTATGAGTAATTCTTCTATCCATCCATCCATTTTCTACTGCTTGTCCCTTTTTGAGCCGCGGGGGGTCGCTGGACCCTATCTCAGCTGCATTCGGGCGGAAGGGGGTTACACCCTGGACAAGTCGCTACCTCATATGCATTAATATTTATTTGATATTTATTTGTATTGACCAATTTGTTTTAGTCTGCAATATTGTTCAATGAAAGACACTTATTATGTAGAGTGGATCCATAAATTAGTCACAGAGCTTCACTTTTTCCGGATTGTGTTACGTTCCGGCTTTTTACAAAATGGTTTAAAAAAATCTTGACAAAAAATCACATGTACATAAGTATTAAAAGCTTTTGCTCAATACTTTGTTTATGCACCATTAGCAGCAATTACAGCATCACGTCTTTGAATACGATGCCACAAGCTTGGCACATCTATCTTTGGGCAGTTTCGCCCATTCCTCTTTGTAGCACCTCTCAAGCGCCATCAGATTAGATTTGAAGCGTTTGTTTTCATCCAGGATGTCGACCAGCACACCAGATTATAGTCATATGGAGGCATGTCTTAATGCAAGGGTCACCAACCTTTTTGAAACCAAGAGTTACTTCTTGGGTACTGATTAATGCGAAGGGCTACCAGTTTGATACACACTCAAATGAATTGCCAGAAATAGCCAATTTGCTCAATTTATCTTTAACTCTATGTTATTATTAATATTAATTATATTTATCTTTGTGGAAAGACTGATCATCTTAATGATTTCTCACAATATATATATATTTTTGATGACATGTTTTAAATAGGTTAAAATCCAATCTGCACTTTGTTAGAATATATAACAAATTGGACCAAGCTATATTTCTAACAAAAACAAATAATAATTTCTTCTAGATTTTCCAGAACAAAAATTTTAAAAGAAATTCAAAAGACTTTGAAATAAGATTTAAATCTTATTCTACATATTTTGTAGATTTTCCAGAATATTTGTATTTTATTTTAATCATAATAAGTTTGAAGAAATATTTCACAAATATTCTTCGTCGAAAAAACAGAAGCTAAAATTAAAAATTTAATTAAAATGTATTTATTATTCTTTACAATAAAACAATTAATTTACTTGAACATTAATTTAAATTGTCAGGAAAGAAGAGGAAGGAACTTAAAAGGTAAAAAGGCATGTGTTTAAAAATCCTAAAATAAATTTTAAGGTTGTATTTTTTCCCTAAAAATGTATTTTGAAAGTTATAAGAAGCAAAGTAAAACAAATAAATGAATTTATTTAAACAAGTGAAGACCAAGTCTTTAAAATATTTTCTTGGATTTTCAATTTCTATTTGAGTTTTGTCTCTCTTAGAATTAAAAATGTTGAGCAAAGCGAGACCAGTTTGCTAGTAAATAAATACAATTTCAAAAATAGATGCAGCTCATTGGTAAGTGCAGCTATTTGAGCTATTTTTAGAACAGGCCAGGGGCTACTCATCTGGTCCTTACAGGCTACCTGGTGCCCGCGAGTACCTCGTTGGTGACCCCTGTCTTACTGACATTAAACAATGGACTTCCAGCAAGTTATTGCATAAATGTTGATTATCGGCCTTGCTCGACTCACGCACTTGTTTAAGGATACCACTTTGAAATTTGATAACAAAACAATCGTACAAAGCGACTCTGTGATGTATTATTTTCGGTCCAACTCGCTCATTTAGGTTACATATTAAAAGTGTTACTTAAAACAGCATACTTTCATCTCTGTAGTATTGCTAAAATCCTTCCCATTTTGTCCATCAGTGACGCAGAGATCATTATCCATGCACTCGATTGCTGTAACAGATTTTTTTCAGGGCTTCCCATGTCCAGCATTAAAATATTACAATTGCTCAAAAAGGTTCATTGTGTCTTCTTATTCATACTCTTTAAAATGTTTTTGTAGTCAGATCATATTTTTCGGTTTAATAGATGGAATTTTGCCTTTCAGCTGTTCTTATAGGCGTAGCCATCCAGGCAGACCTGTCAAGTCTACCTGGTTGGCTACGCCTATAAGATCAACTGAAAGGAAACACGTCACAGTGGTCAGGTGACCCTTTAGAAGAAGACTCCAGATGACAGTCGATGCAGAGACGAGGAGATTACACCAACAAGCCTCAACATAAAAAAAACCCTTTGAGAACCAAGAACGTAGAAATAATCATTACCAAAGCACGAAAAGAACTAACGAAAGAAAGGATACGGATAACAGTGAACAAGATTGACAGGATCACAGAGCAAACGGAAGCGGAAATGGATATACTAAAGCAGTCACTCACATATGATCCTAGAGTGCCATTCAGAAGGCACCCGGACCTAATGGAGTACCAAGCAAAGTACTTAATCCTCTGCATATCAACTAGCCTGAGTCTTCACCAGGATTTTGAACACATCCCTGAGCTACTAATATTCCTGTCTCCTAAAATATTTCCTCTGAGAATTTGAACAACTACAGGCCAGATGCTCTCATTCCCGTTGTAATGAGGTGTTTTAAAAAAAACTGGTCCTACATCACATCAAATCCCACCTGCCCCTGTCTTTTGATCGCTATTAATTTGCCTACCGTGCAAAACACTAATTTGAAGACGCTACTGCTGTAGCTACCAACACTGCACTAAACAATCTGGACAACCGACAACTACGTAAGGCTGCTTTTGATTGACTTTAACTCAATTACGGCCATTCATAGCAACAAACTCCAACACTTAGGCTTCCTCCCGAACATCTAATTCTGGGTCATGGACTTTCTAACAAATTGCTCTCCGTAAGTGACCATGCACTAAATTATCCTGACTTCTCAAGAGTTTGGCTTTAAATAAGCCTACTACAGCGCATGGAAACACCTTAATCCGATTGTGTTTGGTTTTTGAAAATTCAGGCTGACACACATGGATTATGCGATTGGAAACCAGATCTTTCCAGGGGGATGTGCGAAAGTAGAGGACCCATAGTATCAGGCATGCCCCAGTCTCAACGGAACCCGGAAACAAATACTATAAATAAAAACATTGCAATAATTGTAATGAACATGACAAGTATATCCTTACCCAGTGTTTCAATGTAGACTATTGCCACATTTCTTTTAACAGTAAACCTTGCTTGCCTCACCATCAGCAGCTGTTAAGACTATTGTAGTGAATCACACCTAAACCATGATACATGAATCATATCTTTAATGGGCGTTTGAAAGTAAACAACGTGATAAAGAACATTTTACATCAACCAACAACAAGACAGCCTTGTGGGTTGATTGAGTGATCCCTTGACACAAAACGCAGACAATAACTGACAGTCTGCTTTCGCAGACTGTCAGTTCGCTGTGCTGTTTTTCGTAGTCTTCCCTTGTCCGCGGGGGCCCGCAATGTCTTCTCTCCTTCGACAAATGGACAAAGTTTTTCACTAAATAGAATCACAGCTGAACTAAATAATTATTCTTTTAAGGGGTTATTTGGCTTAGTGTAGACATATCCTAACACTTCTTCCATCAATCCACTGAGGCTTTTGGATGAACTTAAAGACATTCAAAAGTTTTGTTTCCATGATTTTTGTCTGAAAATTCCTTCAAAAAAACTCTTCTGCCGGCCTTTAATTACATCCGCATTTCACCTGCATTCTCCATTTGACCTCCCAAATACATTCTTGGTTTTAGCGGCATGTTCGTAGCGCAATCTAAGATAATTTCTGGATGTTGTCTGCTATTACACATCAGCCTTGCCATTATATACGTACTATTTGTAATATGTGACAATATTACAGTGGACTCAGTTAAAACAAGTTGTAAGAATCCGCAAATGGCTAGAGTGACGTCATAAGACAACCGGAAAAGGAATTAATTAACGGTTCTAAAAGGAAATAGCGCCTAAAAGCATATGACCAATAGCTGCATTACAGAGAGTGCAGAGACACTTGGATTTCAAACATAGGTGTAAAAGTACAACAAGAAGAACTATTTGAGAAACATGGAAAAGTAGTGTGTGTGTGAGACTAGGCCCACACATATCCTCATCCACTACACTGAGCAGTAGAGCTTTTTAAGGCTGTCTTCTAAGTCCACTCCTCTACACTCCGTATACTCACCTGTCCATCCTTTCAAACACTATGATCAAGTTTGCAACTGACACAACAGTCATTGGACTCATCTCAGACAGTGATGAGTGCTCACACAGAGATAAGATAAGGATAAATGGTGTTCAATAAACAACTTAGTTCTCAAACCAAGAGCTAATTCTGAAGTACAAGAAGAAACGAGTGTCAGACCCCGTTCTTTAAAAAATGGGTAATGTGTGGAGAAAGTACACAGCTTTAAATTCCTTGGTGTCCATCTGTCCAAAGACCACCGATAGTCAACCAACACCACTGTCACCATGAAGAAGACTCGGCAAAGACTGCCAGAGATTGCTTAGAAGGAGCAGCATGGAAGAGAGGCTGCTGACAGCTTTCTACAGAGCTGCCATTAAACCCATCCTGACCTACTACATCTCCGTATGGTACACAGGCTGCTTCACAGTAGACAAAAACGCGCTGCAGAGAGCTGTGAGAGCAGCTGGCTGCTAGCTAGCATCCGTGGAGGATATTGTTGCCTCTCGCCATCTCAGCAGAGTTACGACAATTGTTAAAGACTCCTCTCACCCTGGAAAACGCTGGTTCCAAAAGTTACCCTGTGGCAGGCACTACTGATCAATGAAATCACACACATCCAGACTGAGGGACATTTTCTTTGCAAGGGCCATCTGCAGCCTCAATAATTATTTGTTCTGAAGTTGTTGTACACTGATTTTTTATACTGCTACTTTAATTGTCCATTGTGTTTTGATGTCCTGTTCATATGTTATCATTCTAAGTGTTTTTGTGTCCTATTTACATTTTAAGCACATCATTTTAATGCTATAATTTAGTCCTTGTCATCATCTTGCTTTTTTAATGCATTCACTTTTTCTGCCTGGCCAAGATTATATAAAAGTGCTGCCTTCTAATACTTCAATTTTTTGACATGACTGCTGACACACTTTGCTGATTGCTTTTTGTACGTCACAATTTATCATCTTGATATTCACCAAGTTCTCCTTCATTGTGTTGTTAAACATAATCATGATCTCTGGGAAACAACCTAGATTCTGGCTTTCTTCCAGCAATTATCAGCATCTGTTTTTTTTTTTCAAAATACTTCGCTCCTCACACCAGACGGTATTCAAGCCAAAATCAGCAACCGTGGTGCCTACACACAAAAAACCTGGCCTACACCCTTTTTCACAGCAAAGTTGAGATGCATCAAGAGTGAACTGAACGTAGATGACGTGCACACATTTCTACATGCTGTGGATACTTGAGCAACAGCCAGAGGTGGCTGTTTTGACTTTGCCCAACATAAAATGTCATTAAAATTGCCATCAGGACATAAATCATGATCATAAACTGATAAAAGAAAATTTTTATTTTTAACTTACATTTCCTAAATATTTAGGCACTGTTTATCATATTTGTTTCATGTCATATTAGGCTCCTATGCACATCAACCAAATCGCACTGGAGCCACACCATGGCAGAAAAAAATCGACTTGCTTTTTTAATGGCTGTAGGAGAGTAAAGTAAGACTGTGGATGAATGCTTACCAAGGTCGTACTAAAACATTTTGACGGATTTGTGAGCAGCGTATGTCCATCCATCCGTCCATCCATCTTCTTCTGCTTATCCGAGGTCGGGTCGCGGGGGCAACAGCCTAAGCAGGGAAGCCCAAACTTGCCTCTCCCCAGCCACTTCGTCTAGCTCTTCCCGGGGGATCCCGAGGCGTTCCCAGGCCAGCCGGGAGACATAGTCTTCCCAACGTGTCCTGGGTCTTCCCCGTAGCCTCCTACCGGTTGAACGTGCCCTAAACACCTCCTTAGGGAGGCAGTCGTGTGGCATCCTGACCAGATGCCCGAACCACCTCATCTGGCTCCTCTCGATGTGAAGGAGCAACGGCTTTACTTTGATTTCCTCCCGGATGACAGAGCTTCTCACCCTATCTCCAAGGGAGAGCCCCGCCACACGGCGGAGGAAACTCATTTCAGCCGCTTGTACCCAAGATCTTATCTTTTCGGTCATGACCCAAAGCTCATGACCATAGGTGAGGATGGGAACGTAGATCGACCGGTAAATTGAGCGCTTTGCTTTCCGGCTCAGCTCCTTCTTCACCACAACGGATCGGTACAACGTTCGCATTACTGAAGACGCCGCACCAAATCCGCCTGTCGACCTCAAGACCACTCTTCCCCCACTCGTGAACAAAACTCCTAGGTAATTAAACTCCTCCACTCGGGGCAGGATCTCCTCCCCAACCCAGAGATGCCACTCCACCCTTTTCTGGGAGAGAACCATGAACTCTGACTTGGAGGTGCTGATTCTCATTCCGGTCGCTTCACACTCGGCTGCGAACAGATCCAGTGAGAGCTGAATATCCTGGCCAGATGAAGCCATCAGGACCACATCATCTGCAAAAAAAAACTGTGACGAGCACAAAAGTCCAATAACAAAACACCACTCGGGTTCAGATCCGGGCAGCCATTCTTCCCAATCATGCCTCTCCAGGTTTCACTGTCGTTGCTAACATGTGTGTTGAAGTTCCCCAGTAGGACAAGGGAATCACCCGGGGGAGCACTTTCCAGTACTCCCTTGAGTGTACCCAAAAAGGGTGGGTACTCGGAACTGTAGTTTGGAGCATAAGCACAAACAACAGTCAGGACCCGTCCCCCCACCCGAAGGCGGAGGGAGGCTACTCTTTCGTCCACTGGGTTGAACTCCAACGTGCAGGCTTTGAGCCGGTGGGAAACGAAAATTGCCACCCCAGCCCGTCGCCTCTCACTGCCAGAGTGGAAGATAGTCCAGCCCCCTTTGAGAGAAGTGGTTCTAGAGCCTTTGCTGTGCGTCGAAGTAAGTCCGCCTACATACAGCCGGAATTTCTCTACTTCGCGCACTACCTCAGGCTCCTTACCCCCCAGTGAGGTGACCTTCCACGTCCCAAGAGCGAATGGCCTAGTGGGTAGAGTGTCCGCCCTGAGATCGGTAGGTCGTGAGTTCAAATCCCGGCTGAGTCATACCAAAGACTATAAAAATGGGACCCATTACCTCCCTGCTTGGCACTCAGCATTAAGGGTTGGAATTGGGGGTTCAATCACCATAAAATGATTCCCGGGCGCGGCACCCCTGTTGCCCACTGCTCCCCTCACCTCCCAGGGGGTGATCAAGGGTGATGGATCAAATGCAGATAATAATTTCGCCACACCTAGTGTGTGTGTGACAATCATTGGTACTTTAACTTTAACTTTATTTAGCTTATGTAGCCGAGGATCGGAACGCCAAGTGCCCTGCCTTCGGCTTCCACCCAGCTCACATCGCACCCGACCTCTATGTCCGCTGCTACGGGTGGTGAGCCCATTGGGAGGGGAGACCCACGTTTCCTCTTCGGGCTGTGCCCGGCCGGGCCCCATGGGAACAGGTCCGGCCACCAGGCGCTTGCCAGCGTTTCCCACCTCCGAGCCTGGCTCCAGATGGGGTGACCCGCGTCCGGCCGAGGGAAATCTGGGTCCTTGATTGGTTTTTTTTCATAGAGGTCTTCGAGCTGCTCTTTGTCTTATCCCTCACCTAGGACCTGTTTGCCTTGGGAGACCCTACCAGGGGGCTTAAAGCCGCCGGACAACATAGCTCCTAGGATCATTGGGACACGCAAACTCCTCTACCACGATAAGGTGGCAGCTCAGAGAGGAGAGCAGCGTATGTGATGTTCTATATTCTCAATGGAACATTTAAAGTTTTGGTGTTGTTTACTGTTGCCATAGTGCAGTCTACACATATATCTAATGTGTGACGGCCATTTACTGGTCACACTTATTACACCATGTACCAAAAAAACAAAATAGCCTCTTGGTCGGTAAGCACAACCAGAATTACGCCGTACATTAGGCGCACCGGGTTATAAGGCGCACTGTCAATTTTTGAGAAAATGAAAAGGTTTTAAGTGCACCTTATAGTCTGAAAGATATGGTAGTATATGCAAAAACTTTAATACATCTGAAACTGTGCTTACATTTTCTGGATTTCAGCATACAACATTTTTGGGGCAAATATCTACACAACTCTCATATTACAGGAGCTGTAATTATTGTGAACATCTGTGGTTGGGACACAACTTTAGTGTTGCCAAACCATCAATCCGTCAATCCTTTCCGTGGTCTAAAACTTGGAAATCAGTGTTTTATAATTCAGTTTGTTTAGAATACTACAGTGGAGCCTCATTGGTTCTTGAACACGGTTCGGAAATAGAAAATGTTGTATATTGGAATTTTTTTTTCCAAAAAAAAACACTGTGAATCTGAACCTTTCAATCCACACATCGCTTGCCCATTTCTATCTGTGGGATCATGTTGAGCTAGTAAAACTAAAAAAAAAAAAAAGTAAAACAGCTAAAACAATCTTTTAAAAGCATACACAAATAGCAAATAACAGCACTGGTTTGCACACTTAATGAGCATAGAAGATCGCTTAGCCCTCCCACAATGGATGTGCTGCACAAATAGCTGCGCTACAAGACACACAATGGGTGGAGGAAACATTTCTACTCTAAGACAATGCTTGTACACCCAAAAAAATGTTTTTAGTTGTATTGACATCTTAAATCAAATAGTTTGTACAATGAGGGGTTTGTTAATCAAGGTTCCACTATATACTACGAAAAAAAAATTAAGAGCATTAGGCTTTTGCGGTAATGGTTTGGAGAGTGTTTGTTTGTTTGTTTACATGGGCAAAGTGACTATGGGACGTTAAATATAAATTGGATGTTCCTGGCAGTTCAAGTGACCAATGTAGATTCTCTCTACAAAAATGTGTTCATTAGTTACAATTAGTATTTGCAGGATAACAGAGGGAAATCTCAATATTCAAACAAGTCGAAAATCATCAAAAAGTGAATTTACGAGGTTGTCATCCAACAGCAACACTCTTTTAGACTTCAAGAGTTAGACGTCCAAAAGCCTGAACACTTGTAGTCACATCCGCATTATGTGTGTGTGTTTAATCCAGGTCAGCCCTCACTCTCAAACTCAGTTGACAGAAAACCACTTCAGGGTACAAAACAGCAACGCATGTTCATACATTTCCAGATTACATATTCTAGTGCAAATGTTTGAAAAGCACAAAACAGCAAGTCCAAGACATCAGACAATAATCCTCCTTGATGCATAAGTGGGTGGTGACAAGAACTGTATTGGCAATTATATATGCATGTTCTTCATTAAAAGGATGTGAGAAAATATTAAAACGGAGCCATTTATCATGCCACAAGACATGTCTTTGACTGCATGCAACGCCAAGGGCCATTGGGTTAACATTTGGCTCAAAATGAAAGTAACTTATGAAGAAACAATTGTGGCAACAGAAGGACGTTAACAGCCAAGAAATTAACGAGCCACTACAGGAATAAAATGCATCATTGTTTCTCTGGGGTACCAAACAGTCTCTACGCATCATTAAGTCTAATGCAACTTTTAATTCAAGTTTAGCCAAATGTATAAGTGCCCTATTCCATTTTTTGTATGTCTGCCCAATAAGGGATTTTTTTTTGTTGCAGCAAACACCATTTACTCAAAACCCCTATGCACCATGGTTGAAGGATATCATTATTTAGTTGTCATGACTGGTTTGTGGTCGATATATATCAGGGGTCTCAAACTCAATTTACATGGGGGCCACTGGATGCAGAAACTGGGTGAGGTTGGGCCACAGGAAAAGATTTCTTAAAAAAAAATCTAACATGCACTTTTTAATGAATTCACATTCTTTGAAGCAACCATCTCCCTCACCATGTAACTAGCTAGTTTTGACTGCTGCATCGCTCTTTTCGGTTGCTTTCTTAGAGAAATCTTGCTGCCTCAGTAGACTGGTTTTAAAATGTGCAACCCGGTTCACTCTCCAGGGATGGGAAATTTCCGCGGATCTGCGGAATTCCTCTGATTTTGGCGCCGCCAGGGTCATTTCTGTAAATAGTTTAAATCCGGGGAGAAAATTATAGGGGGGGTTAGGTACTTGTGGTTTTTGTCTCTGCGTTGACGTAGTTATCAGTACAAGGCAGAGAATTCCGGCGAAAAATATAATGCCAATGTGTGAAGACACCAGATTGGCTAGCTCTACTATCAGCTGACGACATTAACCAATGACATTGCCCGTTATAGGCGACTGCACGCGTCGTTTGCCGACAAAATCTAGTCCCTGATCCTCAATTATTGTGAGCGTTTTTGAACTCGTATTCTGTTTATATTGGTTGTGTTTATCGGCGACTAATCTGGAAAGAAAACACAGTAGCTCTCAATTAACATGTTTCTTTATTGACAAAACAGTTTCAGACATGGTTAAGCTTATTCAAGATAGGAATGCTTCATTAGCGAAAGATATTGATAAGGGTCTGAGAAACAAATGGAACTGGGCATGGCTCGATACATCTATCAAACTGAAGGTGAAGATTAACAACAATATCGTAGAAGTAGACGAACTGATCAGCGATTTCATTGCGAAGTGCGATGAACCGGGCTAGCTCAGTGCTTATATTGCAAGGACATTGTGAACTATGTATCTCGGGGAAAGGTGGCACTCTTTGACCACGCGAAATCGGCAAGGCATCTAAGTAAAGTGAGTTTACGGAGAAGAATTATGGTTAATCAATTTGTAGGCCTAT
This sequence comes from Nerophis ophidion, assembly GCF_033978795.1. Lineage (NCBI taxonomy): Eukaryota > Metazoa > Chordata > Actinopteri > Syngnathiformes > Syngnathidae > Nerophis > Nerophis ophidion. Next base: position 25,935,864 of record NC_084619.1, read on the forward strand.
TTTTGTCTATAATCCAAAAGTGTGCAGGAATTTGAAATATGTGTAAACTTGTATACATACATTTTATTACATGATACATTTTTTATGAAAATATTTGCTAATAAATGTGAAATTTTGGTCAGGAGAATATTGTTTGATTTTGACTCAAAATAGCAAGAAATGCATCCTAAGCTAACATAGATTTCAAGATTTTTCTGAGGGAGCATTCCCCCAAACCTCCTAGCAGGCGACTGCACTTAATGCACTCAGGTCCACAAAGCGGTGTTTTAGGATTAAAAAACTTTCAGCTGATTTTGTAAATCTTCATTCCCATCCCTGACTCTCTCATCTCCCTGGTATTTTGCATACTCGTCAGCATGTCTAATTGTATAATGACGTTTCAAATTGTATTTCTTGTGCACCGCAACTTTCTCTGTGCAAATAAGACACGTCGGGGAGCCCCTGTGCGCAACAAAGAAATATTGCATCTCCCTCTTTTCCTTGAATTGTCTTTGCTCATCACTAACCTTTCTCTTCACCGCAGGCTTTGAAAAAGACATGTTTGGGGTTGTGGAATATATTTTTATTTGGCTGACGCACGGAAAATAATGTTATTTCCGCAATGTGTGTCGTTCCGCCTTTCCTCCCTACAGTAACACAACCGTCGGCGGAAAGTACCGAGATCACGAGCGCAAAAAAGGTGACAGCTCCCGGAGTGTTATCCGGCGTCATATGAAAATATATGTAGTGTTCATCGTGTGAGGCAATGCAAATTAAACAATAAAAAAAACAAATGAATTGGTCCAGGTTATCAGGGACTTTATTACTGACGGACAGATGTCGCGGTGTGACTGCAGCCAGGCACGTAAGAAAACCCTCGTCTCTAAGGCAACGTTTCTGTTGCTTTCACTCATTTCCCGCGTTTCCACTAACGCGGGGGTATTTTGGACCCAAATAACAAAAATCGTCTCTGTCTGGAGCCAACGGGAGGGGAATGGGTGGGTTAGGGGCTAGCGGGGTGTATATTGTAGCCCGGAATTTTTAGGGCTGCAAAGGATTTTGGGTATTTGTTCTGTTGTGTTTATGTTGCGTTACGGTGCGGATGTTCTCCCAAAATGTGTTTGTCATTCTTGTTTGGTGTGGCTTCACAGTGTGGTGCGTATTTGTAACAGTGTTTATACAACCACCCTCAGTGTGACCTGTATGGCTGTTGATCAAGTATGTCTTGCAATCCCTTCCTTGTGTCTGTGTAGGCCGCATATAACATGTGACTGTGCCAGCACCCTGTTTGTATGGAGAAAAAGTGTTATGGAAGATGCTACAGTATATATTGCACGCCCCCAATATTGTCGAGAGCAACATACCACACCGTGATTGGTAGATTCCTTCAGCTCCACACACAACGCTGTCTAGCACCATTCATTTAAAACTCGCGGGCCGCACTAACATTAAACTTATTGATGTGGGGGCAACAAAATAACGTCTCAAGGCCACGTGTTTGAGACCCCTGCTTTACATGGTGTGTAAATGCTCTCTTTCTTTGTAGTTGAATCTACTTAATATGTTAATGCTAGCAAGTATTTGCTCGTGTGCATTAACAAACTCAGTCAACGTTAAATGCTTCTTTTTCAAGGCATGAAGCCAGGTTCAGCCAGGATACTTAGAATGATGTCGACTTTCTATGTTCTAAAAACATATTGTTGTTGTGTTTTCATTGTGGAAAATATGTAAAGAAACAAGGCGATGGTTCATTTTAGTTCATCCAAAATGTGCAGCCAAGGGGCCCAATTTGTGATGGCTTGCGCTTCCAAATCAATATTCGGCATGACTGCAAAACAACCGATCTTGTCTTCTTTCTTCCATTCATAGTGTATTTATAGGTATAAAAACAAGGCCCTTTCTGAATTGACAGAGCTTTAATGTGACAGACTTTTGTCCAGAGGAATATCCCTTAGGTCTTGTTCTGTATACCTGGGGTCTAATAACTTTTGGAATCAACAGGAAAACACAATCTGAAAAACAGACTTAGTTGCATCCAATTTGGAGTCAATGCAATAACATTTTGGGAGAATATTTGTACCGCAACACAACATAAACACTACAGAACAAATTCCCCAAAAAACCCTTCAGCACTAACTCTTTTGAGACGCTATAATATAAATAAATGCCATGGGTGGATCTACACCTAAAATCCGCTGTAATGATATCAAGTACATGAGCGTATCTAGTGGATATAATAATATCCATCCATCCATTGTCTACTGCTTTCGGGGTCGCGGGAGGTGCTGGAGCCTATCTCAGCTAAATTCGGGTGGCAGGCGGAGCACACCCTGGACAAGTCGCAAGCTCATCGCAGATAGACAGACAACATTCACACTCACATTCACACACTAGGGCCACTTTAGTGTTGCCAAACAACCTATCCCCAGGTGCATGTCTTTGGAGGTGGTAGGAAGCCGGGGTACCCAGAGGGAACCCAGGCAGTCACGGGGAGAACATGCAAACTCCACACAGGGCCTGGGATTGAACTCAGGACCTTCGTATTGTGATGCACATGCACTAACCCCTGTTACACTGTGCTGCCCTCGATACCAATTTAATTACATCAATATTTTGTATCATTACAAAATCTTATATTGTTGTATTATTTATTTATATTATGTTCATAAACTCAGGAAATATGTCCCTGGACCCATGAGGACTTTGAATATGACCAATGTATGATCCTGTATTGGACTGATAGCCAAATTAGTGGTATCATCCAGAACTAATGTAAAGTATCAAACAACAGAAGTATAAATGATTATTATATTTTAACAGAAGAGTAGATAGAACATGTTAAAAGAGAAAATAACCAGATATTAACAGTAAATGAACAAGTAGATTACTAATTCATTTTCTACCACTTGTCCTTAATAATTTTGACAAAATAACAGAATGATAGATGACACAATATGTTACTGCATATGTCAGCAGACTAATTAGGAGCCTTTGTTTGTTTACTTACTACTAAAAGTCAAGTTTTTTTGTATGTTCACTATTTTATTTAAGGGCACTCTTGCAATAAGAAACATGTTTGATGTACCGTAAGTTTTTTGATTGAAATAAAACCAATAACGCAATGTTTTGTGCTCCCCTTTATTTAGAAAAGTATCGAAATACATTTTCGTATTGGTACCAAAATATTGGTATCGAGTCAACACTACATTGAAGACATCATGAAAATATAACTCGATTTCGTCGTAATTATTCAGTAATTATTCATTACTGAGTAGATCGTGAATGCGACATTATACAATTTAATGCAGCATCTATATGAATGGGCTCATAATGCAGTCAGATATTGATAAGTATATGAAACATAATAGAGCTGTTGCGCTATTACGAACTGGCAATGTTTTTTTTTAACAAATTGGTGACTTGTCCAGATTGTAGCTAACGTAGTCTCCAGTGTCGAGCATTCAATCAATCAATCAATCAATGTTTACTTATATAGCCCTAAATCACGTGTGTTAAACGGGCTGCACAAACCACAACAACATCCTCGGCTCAGATCCCACATCAGGGCAAGAAACCACCACCTCCTACCCGATTGGATTTGGCATAACATTGTGAGAGTCCAGTCCATAGTGGATCTAACATATTAGTGACAATCCAGTCCATAGTGGGGCCAGCAGGAGATAATCTTCAGCAGAGCCGAGAAGTCCCCAACTGATAATTGGTCCACCCCAATAGTCTGGAGTGCCACGCACTGAGGGTCTGAGGGGGTATTCATATGGATATTAAAGTCCCCCATTATACTTATATTGTCGGCGTGCGTCAGTAGATCAGCTACGAACTCTGAGAATTTACTGATAAAGTCCGAATAGGGCCCAGGGGGGCGGTAGATAACAGCCAGGTAGAGAAGCAGCGGTGCGACAGACGTCATAGTAAGCACCTCAAATGATTTATATTTATTACTTAGGTTAAGGGTAAGGTTAAGGTTTTCATTGTTAATTAGTGCGATCCCCCACCGCTTTTAAGGGGACGGGCAATATGTGCATTCATATAGTTAGGAAGAGATGCCTCATTCAGCGCATAAAATGTGTCTGGTTTGAGCCATGTTTCGCTGAGACCAATGACGTTAAGATTGTTGTCTCTAATGACCTCATTAACTAATAACGTTATGGGAGACAATGATCTTATGTTTAAAAAGCCCATATTATAGGTAGTGGGCTGCTTTGAGGAATTTTTGTTTGTTATCCGTAGTAGTAATATTAAATATGTTGCGTTTATTTTGCGTAGTGCGCTTTAAATATTTTCGACCATATCTAGGAATTGATATGAGGGGAATCTTCAGTTTGTTTGCTTGGTGCTGCGATACACTGATCGCATCATCATTTGCCACCACAGGAGAATGCATGTCCACCTCTGGCACAGAAATGCTATGTGTGCAGGGATTTTCCAGTCTGGCGCAGGTTAGTTCTAACAAACACTGTAGTTGCCTGTGAACGGGCTTGCTCTAGTGTAGTTAGTCAAGTGTGACACAAAAAATAATCTATGTTCCTAGACAGGATGATGGCGCCTTCCTGGTTAGGGTGGAGGCCATCCCTCATCAGCAGGCCCGATTTACCCCAGAAAGAGGGCCAATTATCAATAAACGATAGTCCCTGTTGTCTACGAAAACATCACCCCGTCAAAGGTTATGTTACAGACATAAAATGAATGATCAAGTGGGATAATTGTTTCATCCTGTCATGCCTGTTAATCTGGGTTTATGTTTGATCATGTTATATTTTGTTTTTGGACTCTTGTTTCCCATTTTTGCACTTCCTGGTTTTGTTGGTTTCCATAGTTACTCATTAGTTTCCACCTGGTCTCAAGTCACGCCCCTGCACTAAGCTCCACTCCTGTTTCTCATCATCATAGTCACTATTTAAGTCATTTGTTTTCTGTTGCTTATGCTGTACTACTTGCTACATGCTTGTGCTACATGCTACTTACTATGACCACGCACCTACCCTGCCACGCTGATGATTGTTTTGACCACGACACGTAAGTCCTTGTTTGTATTTATGCCTCTGTGCAAGTTTTTGGTTTGGTTTGTACCTTTGATAGTATCTTTTGTTTATTTGTATATAGTCACGCCATTGTGCTGTTTTGTTTGGAGTTTAGTCTAGGTTATTATCCGCCACATGTATTTAGTGTGTTAATAAATTAATCATGTACCCACATTCACGCCTGGCTCGTTCCAAATTCCTTCTGCATCGAAGAAGCAAAACTAATCCAAGTCAAAGTCTTGACACAGCCGTTCTCTGTAGTTTTTCTCTCTCACCCTCAATGTTCCCTCTAATCAAACGTGTACATATTTTCTAGTATGGATGATTTGGACCACTTACAAAAAAAATAACAACAAAAAAAAATCTTAATTTCATGAGTTATGTACTAATATTATATGTCTGGATTGGAGTCCTGCATTGGAAAGAACCCTAACCCCTTTCAGAAATCACATTAAGTCCCCTTAAAACATTGACATGTTGAACAATGAGATATAACCATGGGGTAAAGTGTACATTCCTGTAACTTTCTTTCTAGAAAAATATCTATTCAAGAGCATTAATGTAGTCTAGTAATAGGAGTTCATGTTTTATAGCCGTAAAGTAACATTCTTACTAATAAATAAGTTGTGTTTTGGGCAAGACACTTTAGCCACCTTGCTCCCAGTTGCACCTGTAGTGGTGTATGTGAAGTGAAGTGTATTACATGTATATAACATTTTTCTTTAGTGACTCAAAGCACATTACATAGTGAAACCCATGAATGTGCAGGACTCCCTTAAAAAAGACATTCTTAATCTCTATGGGACTTTTCTGGTAAATAAATGTAAAAAAAAATAAAAAATTACAGTCTAATACATATAAATATATATGTATGTATATACATATATATATATATATATATATATATATATATATATATGTATTTTTATATATATATATATATATATATATATATATATAGTACATGTATTCAGTTAGTTTTCATTTTTTTATCTTTTATTTAATGAATAATATAATATAATTAAAGGAATGGAACCTGCGGTATGTCAGGGGATTGACCAAAAAAAAACCATTATTTCATGTGACTCTTTTTTGGCAGGATTTAGGAGCTGAAAGGAAGTCTGAACGACTTTCATTTAGGAGCCAAACAAGGACAAATGTATCCAGTCTTATTTCAGGAAATTGAAAACATTCCATTAAATTGAAAACATTGTTCTTTCACAGGAAGTGCTGTTGTAGATATTAGCTGATGCCGGCTGCAAAGCTACTGTAAAAGAGAGAGCAGTCTACTTGGTAGAGTGGATGATTGGCTAAGGCGGGGAACTCTCTCATAGTTTAAATGTCAACTGGTCAATAAAAGTCTGGCATCTAGTCACTTCTCATTTGTGTCGTGGACAGAGGACGATATTAAAAAATTAAAGTAAAATTACTAGCCTGACATTTTCCCTTTTACTCACTGTTGTTTCTCATGTCAGCACTGAACAGATTGTCCTTCAGTACTCGTGAATCAGCAGCCCTCTGATTCCCAAATAAATCGTTTGACTTTCACATCCTAACCTGCGCTTGCTCCAGGAGTCTGTAAGGAATGGAGTTTGTTTTCAAATTAAAGGCGAATGTCAAACTCAGCCTCCCCCTTTTATGTAAAGTTTACTTTCCCTGAAAGTAAAAACATAATTAAGCCATTTATTACTCTATGTGTATGCAATTAGGAGTGACATGTGGCAGGAGCTATATATATATTTGTATATATGTATATATATATATATATATATATATATATATATATATATATATATATATATATATATATATATATATATATATATATTCACAGTGAGGCAAAAAAGTATTTAGTCAGCCACTGATTGTGCAAGTTCTCCCACTTAAAATGATGACAGAGGTCTGTAATTTAAAAAAAAAAATCAAAAAAAATCCAGGAATTCACATTGTAGAAATTTTAAAGAATATATTTGTAAATTATGGTGGAACATAAGTATTTGGTCAAACATTCAAAGCTCTCACTGATGGAAGGAGGTTTTGGCTCAAAATCTCACGATACATTGCCCCATTCATTCTTTCCTTAACACGGATCAATCGTCCTGTCCACTTACCAGAAAAACAGCCCCAAAGCATGATGTTTCCACCCCAATGCTTCACAGTAGGTGTGGTGTTCTTGGGATGCAACTCAGTATTCTTCTTCCTCCAAACCCGACGAGTTTAGTTTATACCAAATTGGATACATGGATGATACAGCAGAGGATTGAGAGAATGTCATGTGGTCAGATGAAACAAAAATAGAAGTTTTGAAGTGTACCTATGAAGAAAAATTTTAAGTGGGAGAACTTGCACAATCGGTGGCTGACCTAATACATTTTTGCCCCACTGTATATATATATATATATATATATATATATATATATATATATATATATATATATATACATATATATATATTTTAAATCTGGTCTCCCAGGAATGTTGAAGGCCTGGATGTATCAGTATGGAGTCGTGCACAAAATACTCATGCACCTGGTAAACTATGATGTATCATTGACAACGACAGAGGCACCAGAGAGGACCATCAGCCAGCTCAGGAACTGCCTGGGGCTCCCTTCGGTCCTTGAGCAGCATTGCCCTATATGGCCAATCCACCAAATTGCACCTTCCTCTCAGCCGCCTCCCAGAGCAATTTAAAATCACCCGCACCAGAGAGTTGTTAATATACATGGACTCCGTAGATGTCAAGATGGCCTCGGCAGGAATTGTTGTCAAGACCAGGAGGAAGTGGCGGGCACAAGAAGCCGGAAGAAAAGTGGAGGCACGGCTAAGGCACAAGACTTTGGTGGGTACTGTGGCAATATGAAGGGCAGTATGCTTTGCGCCAGCTGCAGCGTCTCTCCACTCGCTACCTTCCGCGTCCTTGCTAATTACTGGCTTACTGGCTGTGGTTCAGCCTTCTCCAGCCTCCCTTTTTTGGGCTCATATTATGTATGACATCCGTTTTATGAGGGGAGCATACTGTCATGACCCCTTACGTCAGTCTTTCTCAAATAGTGGGGCGGGCCCCCTTGCGGGGAGCACGGTGCAATACCAGGGGGTGGGGGGATGGGGAGGGGGGGGTGGGGGGCAGCGCGTGAGACCTTTTCTTTCCGTACCAAAATACCATGAAGCGTAGGTATACTATTTATAGTCACAGTGTATAGGGGGGGCGTAATGGAAAATAATTGAGAAGGACTTCCTTACATCAAGTGCACTTATCTTTGTGTTTTGGTTGCATTCCCTTTCCAATGCTCAAAGTTTGTAAGTTTGACTCCCTGTGTTTCATGTTTTGTGTCCATTTCATCTGTGCTGAGTTTTGGTTCCTCACCTGCTGATGATTGGCAATCAGGTTCATAAGCAAGCAGATAATGTTGGTTCATTACTCTGCTATTGCTATATACTGTGTTGTTGCGTCAACTGGCTTGTGCGGCGCCTGCTGCCGGTTTGTGGAATCCTGCAAGGCATCTTGCACGACAGAGCATTTGCTGTGCACGCAGCTGACAGCATGTGCCATACGTGTGCATGCACTGCATCCCGCCAGCGCGTACTCCAGCAAACACAAGCAGGTGTCGGCAATCAGCTCTAATTGGCGGCGCGCCAACAGGAATGCCTTAAACGGCAAACCTTTCATTTGACTGGTGTGCAGCAAAGGTAGGAGAGCAACAAATAGACGCTGAGCTGATTTATTCAACTATAACGCTGTGGAGGAAAACATGACAGGCCTACTGGTAAGAAACCATATTTGTTCATCTTTGGTGAAGTGAAATGTATATTTGAATGAAGATGTTTTTGTGAAGATTAGATTATGAGTAAAGTCTATTTGAAAAAATTGGTAATTGGTAAAATACCTGAATACTTAATTACCTTAGTACTAACTGTTCATATCAGGGGTGCTACTTATCAAGTCAAGGTGATCTATTTCATCTTCGTATAATATATACATACATATATATATATATATATATATATATATATATATATATATATATATATATATATATATATATATATATATATATATATATATTATATTAAAGAGGACTGGCTGAGGAGGATTGGAAAATCAGGACTCCCTGGTAAATTTAAAATATGGCTCTACCAACATGGACTGTTACCAAGACTCATGTGGCTGTTGACAGTGTATAACATCCCTATGACACGCGTAGAAGGAGTGGAAAGAAAGATCAACAAGCACCTCAGAAAATGGCTGGGAATCCCTCCAAGCTTCACATCAGTAAGCCTCTACATAAGATCAGGACAGCTCCAGCTTCCCTTGTCATCCGTGGTGGAGGAATTCAAGCTAGCAAAGTGCAGAGTCTTAATGACATACAGAGACACCCAGGACAAACAAATTAGACACGCAGGCGTCACTACAAGATCAGGACGCAAGTGGGCAGCTGACACAACTGTTGCACAAGCTGAGAGCATATTGAGGCTACGTGACATCATAGGAATGCCATGCACAGATAGACAGGGTCTCAAAACTTCCCATGTCCAACAATGGAGTAAGGCAGAACCCAGGGAAAAAAGAGCTATGGTCCAGAAGGAAGTACCAAACCTGGAAGAGGAAGGTCGGATATTAAGAGCAGTGTAACTAGCGTCCCAGGGGGTCTGGACCAAATGGGAGCTCCCTAAGAGAAAGATCACATGGGCAGATCTATGGAAGCTTGAACCATTCCGCATCTCTTTCTTGCTGAGATCAGTGTATGACACACTCCGGACTCCAACAAACTTGCACAGATGGGGCATGAGAGGGGATCCACTATGCAAGCTTTGCGGGCAGAAGGGCACCATGGCACACATTCTGTCAGGGTGTAAAACAGCACTCACCCAAGGGAGATACAGATGGCGTCATGACAAGGTGCTCATGACACTGGCTAACATCCTGGAGCAGCAGAGATGCAAGAAACAGAAACCACAAGGGAAAACAATATCCATCCAGTTTGTGAGGGAGGGAAGGAGAAAAGCCACCAACCACAGCAACATCAAGGAAGAGCCTACTGCAAATGGCACGGTCTTGGGATGTGAAGGTAGACCTGGGAGGAAGGCTGCAGTTCCCCCAGGTTGGACAAACAACCTTGAGACCGGATGTGGTGCTGTGGTCTGAAGAGGCAAAGAAGATAATTCTCATTGAACTCACAGTCCCATGGGAGGAAGGTTGCGACCAAGCCTTTGAAAGGAAAAGTGCTAAATACCAGGACCTTTTAAATGACTGCAGGGGAAAAGGATGGCAAGCATGGCTGTTCCCGGTCGAGGTCGGCTGCAGAGGATTCCCTGCCCAGTCGGTATGGAGAATGCTCACTGCTTTGGGAATAACAGGGAAGGAGAGAAAGACAGCAGCTCGCAGGTTGGGGGAGGCAGCGGAGAGAGCCTCTTGCTGGTTATGGAGCAGGAGAGATGAGATGAGCTGGAAGCCAGGAGGAGGAGATAGGCAGTGACTTGGCCACCACTGCCGGCCCACCAGCGGTAGGGTGTTACGGTTCAGGGTCGAAACACCCAATGACCGCTGGACACCGTCTGAAGATATCAAGTTCTCCTGGCCAAGGCTCCATTCACCTAAGGTGAAAGAAGAAGAAAGCATCTCCGGATGTAATGCAATCATTGTGTATATATAGAAATATTACATATATATATTAAACGTATATGTACATATTTTTATGTATATATTTATAACTAATGTTTATTTATTTATGAAACGGTTATGTTAAAAGAGCTTAACATAAATACAAGCATTTTTAACACATGTATCATGTTGTAATTGTATGCATGTTTGAAAAAAACTGAAACCATAACCATAACATGTACACTCCTTTCTTTCATGAAGACAAGAATATAAGTTGGTGTATTACCTGATTCTGATGACTTGCATTGATTGGAATCAGTCAGGATTCACAATAGTGCTGCTAATTTCCACATTTTCAAATTTACATTGTGGAGGAGAGGAATAAATCATACATTCTGTCCAATACCACATGAAAGTGGTTGGTTTTTGGCATCTTATTTGTCCCGCTTCCATATTCCTTTTTATACACTTTACAAGAAATACATTGACGGAAAACTCCGTAGCTTTCTGAGACTCTTATTTTGTTAGCGCAGGCAGGATAGAGCAGCACTTTTATTGTGAAGACAGGAACTGTGCGGTCGGTCTTAAGGGTTTTGGCGCCTCGAGAAATAAAAAGTGTTTCTTGCCTTCGTATTTGTGTGTTGTTGTTTTTTTAATACTGAGCTCTCTGCAGCCAGTGTCACCTCACAAGATCCTTGGGTCTCGCGAATGTTAGCTATAGTGAAGATTGATGAACGCTAAGTTATAGGTCTATTTTTTAAATGCCTGGCTGGCGATCGATGGACACACCCTCCGCGATCGACTAGTAGCTTGCGATTGATGTAATGGAAACATAAGATTCAAGTGATTCAATTATGTGTAAATAAATGCCTCATTTAAATCTTATAAACATGGATTGGATATATTAATATATGAGAGACAGACTACTATTCTAAACGTGCTAATTTCACGGGGGTATATATATATATATATATATATATATATATATATATATACATATTTAAGTTCATTGAAATAATTTTTTCCTATGTTAGAGTGGTTTCCACCCTTATTTTATATGCATTATATTAATGTCAGAATGCATGCATATAATATAATTTGTTTACATTCTATGCTAAACCAGATTAGTAAAAATAGTCTACTTTAAAAATGAATTTGAGTTGAATCCTGTGTTGAGTTAAAGGTTAGTTTACATAGGAGAATTGACATGAATTCATTGTATTCGTATTTGCCTTTGACTCTGTATTTTAGGTTTTTTCACCTGCATACTACAGACCAAGTTATATCCTCTGCTGTTATCATTTATATGCCCATTCCCCACCATCATTAGCTTTATTATCAACAAATGTGGAAAGCGACACACCCGTAGGACTTTTCTTTGCAGTATTTTTGATTCATTTGTGGCATACTGCTTCATCAACGCTGGTGCTACCTGTTTTCCCCATTAAAAATACGTTTTCTCTGCACGTCACCTCCTGGCTCTGCATTCTGGGGTCCAGACTATAACCAATCATAAAGTATGAAAAATTACCACACCGACATATCTGCGGATAGATATAGTTAGGGTGTTAGTTTGAAGTTATACAGTTAAACACAATGGCTGCTTCAGAAGTATGAGAAGACTTGGAAAACAGAGCAATACAAATGAGAGCATATACCGTATTTCCTTAAATAATCGCTGGGCATGTAATATGCGCCTGCCTTGAATTACTGCCGGGTCAAACTCGCTCCCCAAATTTATTAGCGCATGCTTACTTTGACCGCCGGGTCTAATTCGTGACGACACGAGTGACGCTTCCCCTGTTGTTATTTTCAAAATGGTGGTGGAGATTTTTTTAGGATTTACTATGTGTAAACCAGGGGTCTTGTTCCACAGCCATACAGATCACACTGGTGGTTGTGATATAAAACAACTTTAACACTCTTACTAATATGTGCCACACTCTGTGAACCCACACCAAACACATTTCGGGAGAACATCGGCTCTGTAACACATTATAAACGCAACATGAGAATTACCCATGACTCTTGGCTATATTATACACCCCGCTAGCCCCAACCCCCCCCCCCCCCCCCCCCCCCCTCCGTGCGTCAGTTGTGCTGGGCGGGGTTGGGGGCGCGTGTATAATATAGCCAAGAGTCATGGATGGATGGCATTGTGGCTAATTCTTATGTTGCGTTTATAATGTGTTACAGAGCCAATGTTCACCAGAAATGTGTTTGGTGTGGGTTCACAGTGTGTGGCACATATTAGTAAGAGTGTTAAAGTAGTTTATATCACAACCGTCAGTGTAAAAGGTGTGGCTGTTGACCAAGTATGCATTGCAATCTCGAATGAGAAGCATCGAAATGCATGCGTCCGGCCGGCACGCAGATAGCGTTGTGTAAAGGCGGTCGCGATGACATGTTGTAGAGCAGTGGTCCCCAACCACCGGGCCGCGGCCGCAGAATAATTTTTTATTATTATTATGTTTTTTATCACACTCATTTTTTTTTTGCATGCCATTGGTAAGCGCAGGTTTGAGAAGAGGTTTTCAAATGATTAGCGCATGCTTACTTTTACCGCATGCCTTGAATAAGCGCAGGAGTGAGACAAGGTATTAAATTAATTAGCGCCCCGGCGGCTATTCAAGGAAATACGGTATATTTTAAGACGATTAAGGCCAATGGCAAAAAATGACAACTAGCTCAAGGGCAATCCTCCTGGAATTGTGCGCAGAGCTGCAACTGGCAATGAAGCACAACACAGCAAGAAGCCATGCGCTGCCCCTGCGCTTAAAAGTGATGACCACACTAGGGTTTCTCACAACCGGGGTATTCCAAAGGGAACTGACTGACCAATCCGTTCTTTGCAAGTCGACCCTTATCCGAGCAATGCCAGCCAAGGAGACAAATTATCAGCCAGACGCAGTATTTCAAAATCCCATACAAAGCAGCTTAATAGGTCAACATTCAAAGCGCTATTAAGATTCTCAGATGCAAACAACCACCATTTAGTCTCCTCTGTTCTAGTGCCGCCTGCCTATTTTGGCCACACTTTGGCGGTGGGCAACCATCTTCTACTTCAAATCCACTCTGATGTTGGATGATTTCTTTACTTCTGCTTGTGTGCACTTTGCTGAACCCGCACCATTGACATCTTCACATACATTCTCCCACTCACTCGTCTTGTGTTTGTTGTTAATGCCAGAGGACAGAGTGCCAAAGAGCACATTACTGTGCGCCTCCATTCCAAGTCTAATTTGCTTTCCTTGGAATTCTGTTTTTGACCGTGCAACTCCTTTAATTTTTTGTTTTATGACCTGCACTTTTTTTAAATTGTGTATGTCGTTCGCAATCATTATGAAAGACATGACAACTGGATTTATTTTAATGCATAAGTAAATAAAGGATTGCTTACAGCAGAGCCAATGGGACCTACACTATTTCACCCATAAAATCCAATACATAATCATCCAAAAACCAACAACAATACTCACATTTCATGACTTGAATAGTAACCAAGTATTAGTGAGATTGTTATCAAAAGCACTTGCTCCCTGTAAGTTTATTGTAGAACATAAATCATGCATCTCACCTGGACAGAAGAAGTCTGAGGACGTATTCCGACAAGTTGGTACACTTTAACAGCAATTACTTAAATGGCCAGAATGACACGAAAAGACGCTTGGTCCCCCCTGACCCTTCACCTTGTTTCTTCCTGAGATTAGAAAACATTCTTCACCTAAATGGTTATATGTGAACATCCCAGCAGTCGGCATCCTAATGCCAGCAGACCTTGTACAGTAAGTGATGTTTTATAATGTGTTTTGGCTCTCAAAGTCTGCAGTAATAATCAGTGATGAAGGAAAAAAAGCAAAAGTTGAAAATAGTAATGAGCAAAATACGTAAATATTGAATGTTATTATAAATGTGCCCGTTACGACATAACATAATTACGTACATCATGTATATAAACCCCAATAGAGGTGGTTCGATGTTTTTTTACGGGCTTTGTAGGCGGAACTGCAGGGCTCCTATAGGCTCCATTGTAAGGAGACTTTTGATCGAAATTATTAGAACGAAAAAATAAAAATAGCATCCACTGTCATGTCTTTCATAATGATCGTAAATGACGGGCAAAATTACCAAAAAATAGCATTTCCCCTTTAAATTAGGGCGAGACCAGGAAGGATGGGTTACTCCCTCCAACATGTGTGCACAATTTCCTGTTGATTAGAATGTGTAAAGGGCAATATGTGACCGTGCATTGTATTTACACTGCATTTGCACTGGTTAACTTGTTAAAATGGACAATTTAACCAGCTGATCAGTTAAATTGATTATAGTACACTAACAAAACAGTTTCGGAAACTTAACGTGTAACAGCTGTTCAGTGTTATAGCGCACAAGTGTTGTTAGTTTTATCAGTAATTTTTTGTCTCAGGCATGTCATATTTTACATCTTATGTCTTTGTCCTATGTTTTTGTGCGTCTTCTTGGATGCTGTGCGCTCTCTCTTGATTGCAGACTTGTTTCCAGCACACCGTAGTCTGATTGGCTCCTTGGTATTTAAGTTCCTGATGACCAGCCAAACAAAGCCTGCTGATTCTTTCTCGTCTTTGCACGTCGACCTGTGTGTTACTTCCTGCACATCACTCGATTTTGCGACCAGTTGTCTCCTGCCTCTACTAGCTATTTTTGTTTTATCCTTGGACTTTTGTGTCACCTGCTGTTCCGCCTCTGCATCTGGGGACTACGTTTTTGGGGCCATTTGAAAGCAGGGGCAGTTATGTCCAAGAAAATTTGATCTGAAGCCATTACAGTTGATGATGTAATAGTAGGATGGTTTGTTGTATGATTATATTGACTTGAGAAATGTTATCTAGATGCCATTGTGCCTAAAGTCTGACAGTGCAACTTCATTTCCAAACTTTTTCCTAACATCTGATGGCTTTAGGGGGATGCCTGATACCTGACCCAGCATTTTCTTAAACTTGACATATTCCTGAAACTTGATATGTTTTCATCTGACACCTGACAAGGGAGATGTCCTAAAACGTTCGTCATACCCAGGAAGCAGTAACAGTCGACCACAATAGACATTCATAGTGTGAGAAAAACACATGTCGTCAGTTTTATTTGGATCACTATTATGTGTTCGTACCTGCACTTTAGCTCTCAACAGTATGTAACTTTCCCTTTGATTTAATATAAGAAAACATATTTTTGTGATATGTTCAATGTACAAACCCCGTTTCCATATCAGTTGGGAAATTGTGTTAGATGTGAATATAAACGGAATACAATGATTTGCAAATCATTTTCAACCCATATTCAATTGAATATGCTACAAAGACAACATATTTGATGTTCAAAATGATAAACATTGTTTTTTTTGCAGATAATCATTAACTTTAGAATTTGATGCCAGCAACACGTAACAAAGAAGTTCGGAAAGGTGGCAATAAACACTGATAAAGTTGAGGAATGCTTATCAAACACTTATTTGGAACATCCCACAGGTGTGCAGGCTAATTGGGAGCAGATGGGTGCCATGATAGGGTATAAAAACAGCTTCCCAAAAAATTCTCAGTCTTTCACAAGAAAGGATGGGGCGAGGTACACCCCTTTGTCCACAACTGTGTGAGCAAATAGTCAAACAGTTTAACAACAACGTTTCTCAAAGTGCAATTGCAAGAAATGTAGGGATTTCAACATCTACGGTCCATAATATCATCAAAAGGCTCAGAGAATCTGGAGAAATCACTCCATGTAAGCGGCATGGCCGGAAACCAACATTGAATGACCGTGACCTTCAATCCCTCAGACGGCACTGTATCAAAAACCGACATCAATCTTTAAAGGATATCACCAAATGGGCTCAGGAACACTTGAAAAACCACTGTCACTAAATACGATTTGTCGCTACATCTGTAAGTGCAAGTTAAAGCTCTACTATGCAAAGCTAAAGCCATTTAACAACAACATCCAGAAACGCTGCCTGCTTCTCTGGGCCTGAGATCAGCTAAGATGGACTGATGCAAAGTGGAAAAGTGTTATGTGGTCTGACGAGTCCACATTTCAAATTGTTTTTGGAAATATTTGACATCGTGTCATCTGGACCAAAGGGGAAGCAAACCATCCAGACTGTTATCGATGCAAAGTTCAAGAGTCAGCATCTGTGATGGTATGGAGGTGCATTAGTGCCCAAGGCATGGGTAACTTACACATCTATAAAGGCACCGTTAATGCTGAAAGGTACATACAGGTTTTGGAACAACATATGCTGCCATCTAAGCGCCGTCTTTTTCATGGACGCCCCATCTTATTTCAGCAAGTCAATGCCAAGCCACATTCAGCACATGTTACAAAAGCGTGGCTTCGTTAAAAAAAAGACTGCGGGTACTTTCCTGGCCCGCCTGCAGTCCAGACCTGTCTCCCATGGAAAATGTGTGGCTCATTATGAAGCGTAAATTCAAACAGCGGAGAACCCGGACTGTTGAACCACTGAAGCTCTACATAAAACAAGAATGGGAAAGAATTCCACTTACAAAGCTTCAACAATTAGTTTCCTCAGTTCCCAAACATTTATTGAGTGTTTTTAAAAGAAAAGGTGATGTAACACAGTGGTGATCATGCACTCTCCCAACTACTTTGGCACGTGTTGCAGCCATGAAATTCTAAGTTAATTATTATTTGCAAAAAAAAATAAGTTTATGAGTTTGCACATCAATATCTTGTCTTTGTAGTGCATTCAATTAAGTATGGGTTGAAAAGGATTTGCAAATTATTGTATCCCGTTTATATTTACATCTAACACAATTTCTCAACTCATATGGAGATGGGGTTCTTAACTTCAAATACTTTTAATTTACACCACTCTTTGTATTGTAACCGAATTGTTTTATTGAGCTACTAGGTGCATATGGTTATACAAAATTATTATTTACCTACATTGGAAATAACATTTATTAGCAAAATGTATGAACATTCAACAGTTGGCCATTTTCAATGCCATGTAGTTTTTGATGGTTTAGTGCTAACTAGCGATGATCTGATACCACATTGTCATGTCCACTGCCATTAATGCAATGTTGCATATCGGCACTAATCCGAGACCTTTTTTACTCCACCTGGTTATAGTAAGATTTGCACGCATGTCTTTTGCTTACTATAGAAATTTAAACTAAAACACCATGTTCAATTTGTGCAAGAAATATTCTGCTCCCTTGAAGAAGGTAATACTGTAACTTTGTCCCAAACATGACTCACATATGCAATATTTTGAAGGCACATAGCTTTTAATAGCATTCTTTATTAGTCAACAGGCTGAGCAGCAATTTTTAAAGATTGACTGTTACTGGGGCTCAGCTTTCTTTCGTAGAACTCATTGACTGCAAAAACTCAGCATATTACTTGGTGTGATGCTTTGGCAAATTGTCAAACTTGTGGTGTTGAAATATTCAGTGGATGGGCACAGTGTCCGGTAATTTTTTGGCACCGGCCAGTACTATTCAAGCCAGATCCAGCGGTGCCAAGTTTTGGTGCCTGGGTTCCGCGTGACATCTCGCCCGGTTACATTACCACTAGAGTGGCGAGTGCCTGCTCGCATTTGAGAGAAAACAGGCGATTTCGAAGTGGACATGCTCTTGATTACTCTTGCAACCCGGCAGTTTTTTTAATGACAAAAACGCAACCATGACAGAAAGAAAATGCTCTTAAGTGTGGCTCCACTATTCCACAATGCGATGCCGATGCTTGCTGCAATATTTGAGATGCAAAAATCAATGCAAGTGGTGGGAATACTTGCAATCTGAGGAAAGACCTGGTTAAACACAGTGAAGAATTTTTGACAGCCAAGTTAGATGTAAGGCTACATCGCCTGCATTTGGCATCTTCAGCGACAAGGCTGCAGCTAGCAACACATTAAAAGAAACACCATGTATACATACATTTAAAACAAATTTGACTAATAATAGTAATAACATGCATTGTTTTCTTACATAGTATCATTTTCCTCTACTTTTCAATTGTTGCTGCTTACTGTTCAATGTACTTTGTCGAGATTTTTTATCCTTAGAGATTACTCCAATTCTTTTTAGTCAGTCTTTGTCAAAAACGATTGGCAACAAATCTGCCATCTATTTATGGTGTTATTGTAGATCAGGCCTGGGAAATTATTTTGACTCGGGGACCACATTTAGAATAAAAAATGTATCTGGGGGACAGAATACATATTTTTAGGAACACTAATACAAGACCTCACAACAATGTCTGATTGAATGGTAAAAACTTTATGACAAACCGCCTTAAAAAACATAATGGAATTTTACATTTTTCTATGAACGATAAAACACTGAATATTGACAAAATATAAATGACGCACCCGTTTCGATCGACATATTTAAAAATCAAGTGAAATGCAACAAAAAGTGAAATATGAACGCGAAGGGTACAAAATAAACCCACCTACAATCTGATATATCTGATACATAAATAAGCTTTAGAACTTTGTTGTGAAAATCTCCTTCTGCGTCTGTGGAAACGCTTCCCACCCACAGTGCTTGGTGCCTCGTCTGAGCTGCTGTGACTTAGATTACTATAGTAACTAATTAGATGACCATAGTAACTGGTGTATCATCCAAAAGCTCAGATTCCAACCATTGAAATACTTTGTATATTTCAAGCCTTACGGTGGTTAGAAAACATCACTGCACATCATAATGGCAGCTACATTATTTGGGAATGTACAACGGGCCAGATTGAAAAGTTTAACGGGCCGCATGTGGCCCCCGGGCCTTAATTTGCTCAGGTCTGTTGTAGACTGCACTCCTGTTTAGAGACTTTTTACTTTTGTCGGTCCATGTGTGCGACTAAAAGCGAGCTGAAGAGAGCCTGACGCGACACTCACTACTGGGAACCTTTCTCTCCTTATTTTGATAATTGCTGTCCGCTGGTATACCTCAGATACATTAAAGTAAGTCTACATCGCAGACATGCTGCATCTGATCTAGACAACCCCATGCATATTGCTTACATCAATGGTCCCTGAACTACGGATCCGGCCCTCCAGCGTCCAAAATCCGGCCCCTAGGAAGTCCCAAATAAAATAAAAAAAAACTAATTATATATTTTTTAAATCTGTCCTTTCTAATCCATTTTCTTACGTCAATCTTGTCAACAAAAGTAGCACAGTTAAGTTAAACATGCCTTTGCTAAATGGACAGCCACCACATGCAAACCACTTATCTGTGAAGACCAAGTCCTTCAAGAACATGTCATTCATATCACCACAGCTGATCTGTCGTAGAATACCATGGGGAGGCACGAAACCATAAAGGATATACCTGTCAGGCTTGTCCCTGACAGTTTGGTCTATGTCTTAGTTTTTCCTCTGCATTTGTCTTTTGTTTCCTGTCTTTATTTCCTGTCAGCGCTCTTATTTAGTCTGTTTCCTGTTTTTCTCCCTGGGCGCTGTTTCCCCTTAGGTGCGGCTGATTGGCACCTGGCCACACCTGGTGTCAATCAGCCCGCTCCTATTTTTACCTGCATTGTCCTCCAGTCAGTGCTGGATTATGGTCGTGCCGTGTCGTGTCGATGTCACCACTACCTGTCTTGTCGCTTGTAGCTTTGTCTACTTCTGTTTACTCTGCTCATGCCATAGTTCCGTCGTGTCACAGTAAGTGTTTTTGTTCTTAGCCAAGTTTGTTCTCCGCCTCGTGCACGCCTTTTGTTGGTACCCTTTTGGTTTGTTTTTGTTTTAGTGTTTAATTAATGTTTCCTTACGCAATGCCTCCCTCCTTTTCTGCATCTTGGGGTTTGTCACCAACAAATTGACAGAATAATCCAGCCAAACTTGAACCCCGCAGAGATGTCTATGGCGGAGAGGCTTAATTTAGCGTTAAAATTGATGGCTAAATAGAGGAAAGACTTTGCCTCATTTTGTGATACCTCCCACCCATCCCTGTCCTATGTTGGCTTCTCTTTTCTGGGATCCGTCCCTTGGGGGGGGGGCTAGGAGTAGCTGTGCAAATGGGGAGGCACAGCTACTTCTCGTCCCAGTGGGTCTGCAACAGACGGCGCCATCATCTACGGTGGGCCGGCAGACGCCACCATCTTCTCCGGTGGGCCGGCAGACGCCACTATCACCTCCGGAGGGTCTGCAACCTACGGCGACATCACCTCCGGTGGGTCTGCAACCTACAGCGCCATCATCTCCGGTTGCCCAGCAGGCGCACTCCGATAGGCCAGCAGACGCCACCACGCACTCCGGGGGGCCAGCAGACGCCACCACGCACTCCGGTGGGCCAGGGGGCACCACCATCTTCTTCGATGGGCCAGCAGCAGGGGGCGCCACCATCTTCTCCGGGGGGACAGCAGCAGGGGGCGCCGCTATCTTCTCCGGTGGGCCAGCAGCAGTGGGCGCCACCATCCTCTCCGGTGAGCCAGCAGCAGGGGGAGCCACCATCCGGTCCGGTGGGCCAGCAGCAGTGGGCGCCACCACCATCCTGTCCAGTGGGCCAGCAGGGGGCGCCACCACCATCCTGTCAGGTGGGCCATCAGGGGGCGCCACCACCATTCTGTCTGGTGGACCAGCAGGGGTTGCCACCACCATCCTGCCCGGTGGACCAACAGGGGTCGCCACCACCATCCTGTCTGGTGGGCCAGCAGGGGTCGCCACCATTATCCTGTCCGGTGGACCAGCAGGGGTCGCCACCATCCTGTCCGGTGGGCCAGCACAGGGCATCATCATCCTGTCCGGTGGGCCAGCAGAGGGCGCCACCATACTCTTGTCGGCCACAGATGTGGTCATTTCGTGGGCGACCGCCTCGCCAATTGCAGCGGCGTTCTACTCGCCGTTGCCACCTGACTCTTCCCCCCCTGGTTGCGGGGACACTTGTTCTAGCGGCCCACATCCTTGTCCTCCCTCCACCCTCCCGTGACTTTGGATGTATTTTTTTTGGGGGGGGGTTCAAGAATGTCTGCTATCCGTTATGAGAAGGGGGGCTACTGTCAGGCTTGTCCCTGACATTTTGGTCTATGTCTTAGTTTTTCCTCTGCATTTGTCTTTTGTTTCCTGTCTTTATTTCCTGTCAGCGCTCTTATTTAGTCTGTTTCCTGTTTTTCTCCCTGGGCGCTGTTCCCCCTCAGATGCGGCTGATTGGCACCTGGCCACACCTGGTGTCAATCAGTCCATTCCTATTTTTACCTGCATTGTCTTCCAGTCAATGCTGGATAATGGTCGTGCCGTGGCGTGTCGATGTCACCACTACCTATCTTGTCGCTTGTAGCTTTGTCTACATCTGTTCACTCTGCTCATGCCATAGTTCCGTCGTGTCACAGTAAGTATTTTTGTTCTTAGCCAAGTTTGTTATCCGCCTCGTGCGCGCCTTTTGTTGGTACCCTTTTGGTTTGTTCTTGTTTTAGTGTTTAACTAAATCATGTTTTCTTACGCAATGCCTGCCTCCTTCTCTGCATCTTGGGGTTCATCACCGACAAACTCTGTCAATACCAACTGTACTACAGGAGAAGCTGAGAACAGTAAATCATATTGCAGTGACTGCAGATGCATGGAGTAGTGTGGCTCAAGAGGACTACACCACACTCACTATCCACTACGTAGTGAAGGCTGAGCTCAAAGAAAAAGTCCTCTGTACAAGAGCAGTAAGTATCTCCAAGTCAGGGTCTACTGTGGCTGAAGAAATAGAGAACATCCTAGATAACTTAAGGCAAAGTTCAAAGTGGTAGCTATTAGCGGTGACAATGCTGCCAACGTGAATGTAGCTGTCAAGAAAATGAACATAATGAAGACGGGGTGTTGTGCTCATACTCTGAACAAAGCACACAGTGTGAAAAGCATTGACAACTGCTCAGGGAGGATACGGGTTATTGTGCTGTGGCTAAGAAGAACTAGTTTTGCTAAGTCTGTCCTCTGAGGTAGGTTGAAACAACTGCACAAGGTTTTGATGATAAACAGTAAATGTAGTTCACGCCAATAAATTTGTTTCGCTTTCATTGGTAGTACTAGTTTGTACTGCTTTTCGAAAAATATTTAATTTGTCTTAATTTTTACTCTATTCTTGTTTGCTTATTTGTTTTGAAATTATTTGCCTTCCATAGACCCCCAACACATATTTTTCAGAAGGAAAAACAAAAAAGTACATTAAGCCATGTTTTATTTTGTG
Source organism: Nerophis ophidion (assembly GCF_033978795.1). Classification (NCBI taxonomy): domain Eukaryota; kingdom Metazoa; phylum Chordata; class Actinopteri; order Syngnathiformes; family Syngnathidae; genus Nerophis; species Nerophis ophidion. The sequence continues at coordinate 25,958,651 of NC_084619.1, forward strand.
AAATAATGAAGAAAAACAATGCATTGTATTAGTTAGTGTTTTATTTTCCAACAATTTCAATGTTACTGTGACAGACATTTCAAGCCGTCGTGCGGGTTCCATGGACTGTCAAGGAAGGACATAGCGGCGGCACGTGTAGACTTCTTTATTTTTCAATAAAGATCGCTTTTCAGCTACTCCGTCAGCCGCTTGCCTTTCATCTTCGGGGGTCGTCGCCTCTCGCGCTCTTAGTCTCTCTCTCTCAGCGTCAGCTTCCCTCTGGCTCCTTCTCGTCTCTCTGCCTCTCTCCCTGACGTTCACGGCTGTCGCCCTTTTATACAGTGCGAGAGGAATAATCAATTGTCCCCAGGTGCGCGATCCACGCACCTGATCTTGATGTGGTGTTGCTCCCGGTGCGCTCTGCCTCGCCACTCGCTCGCCGTCCACGCCTCCTCACCGCCATCTTGGGCCGGGCTCCAGCGTGCCCTTCTTTGCTGTCGGACTGCCGGCCACGCCTCCTTGCCGCCATCTTGGGCTGGGCAGAATTTGGCAAATAATAGCAGCATGTTGAGTACTAATAAGGTATATAGGTAATGTAGGAGGATATATTTTTTTAGATATTTTTTGAAAGTACTCCATAAGTAATAACATTAAAAATAAAATAATTAGTATAGTAAGTTATATTTCATATAGTGAGATAAACTCACCATAGAATAGACTCTGCAGCATTGCGTGGACATCGGGGGCGGTACCTCTGGATTGGCAGACCGGGGTTGTAGTCCCTTTCTTTAAGAAGGGGGACCGGGGGGTGTGTTCCAACTAACACTCCTCAGCCTTCCCAGTAGGGTTTATTCAGGTGTACTGGAGAGGAGGCTACGCCGGATAGACGAACCTCGGATTCAGGAGGAACAGTGTGGTTTCCGTCCTGGTCGTGGAACTGTGGACCTGCTCTATAGTCTCGGCAGGGTTCTTGAGGGTGCAAGGGAGTTTGCTCAACCAGTCTACATGTGCTTTGTGGACTTGGAGAAGGCATTCGACCGTGTCCCTCGGGAAGTCCTGTGGGGAGTGCTCAGAGAGTATGGGGTATCGGACTGTCTTATTGTACGATCAGTTTCAGAGCTTGGTCCGCATTGCCGGCAGTAAGTCGGACATATTTCCAGTGAGGGTTGGACTCCGCCAAGGCTGTCCTTTGGCACCGATTCTGTTCATAACCTTTATGCACAGAATTTCTAGGTGCAGTCAAGGCGTTGAGGGGTTCCGGTTTGGTGGCTGCGGGATTAGGTGTCTGCTTTTTGCAGATGATGTGGTCCTGACGGCTTCATCTGGCCGGGATCTTCAGCTCTCACCTGATCGGTTCGCAGCCGAGTGTGAAGCGACCGGAATGAGAATCAGCACCTCCAAGTCCGAGTCCATGGTTCTCGCCCGGAAAAGGGTGGAGTGCCATCTCCGGGTTGGGGAGGAGACCCTCTCCCAAGTGGCGGAGTTCAAGTACTTAGGAGTCTTGTCCACGAGTGGGGGAAAAGTGGATGGTGGGATCGACAGGCGGATCGGTGCGGCGTCTTCAGTAATTTGGACGTTGTACCGATCCGTTGTGGTGAAGAAGGAGCTGAGCCGGAAGGCAAAGCTCTCAATTTACCGGTCAATCTACGTTCCCATCCTCACCTATGGTCATGAGCTTTGGGTCATGACCGAAAGGATAAGATCACGGGTACAAGCGGCCGAAATTAGTTTCCTCCGCCGTGTGGCGGGGCTCTCCCTTAGAGATAGGGTGAGAAGCTCTGCCATCCGGGAGGAGCTCAAAGTAAAGCCGCTGCTCCTCCACATCGAAAGGAGCCAGATGAGGTGGTTCAGGAATCTGGTCAGGATGCCACCTGACCGCCTCCCTAGGGAGGTGTTTAGGGCACGTCCAACCAGTAGGAGGCCACGGGGAAGACCCAGGACACGTTGGGAAGAGACTATGTCTCCCGGCTGGCCTGGGAACGCCTCGTGTTCCCACGGGAAGAGCTAGACGAAGTGGCTGGGGAGAGGGAAGTCTGGGCTTCCCTGCTTAGCCTGCTGCCCCCGCGACCCGACCTTGGAAAAGCGGAAGAAGATGGATGGATGGTGAAATAAATAAGATTATCTCGAAAATTAATGGATGGATGGAATCAATTCAGAATATTTATCATGGTTCTTCTTCTTTATACTTTGTAAACACTTTAAGTTGGATGAGTTTCTTGAATTGGATCATATTAGTACATTTGTACTAAAGGTCTTAAGTGTTGTATGTGCATACAAATGTTTTAATATACATAACAAGAAGTGTTATATAATATTGGATAGCACGTTATAGTTTGCTTGGTACATAATTTTTGCTGTTTGCAAATTCATTATGTCGTAGAATTTCAGTATCTTCGATTCAATGAACAAAAGGTTGGAATGTTGTCTATATCCAACAATATGTATTATTGTAACTGATCGTTATTGTAACACAGTTAATGAATGAAGTGTACTTTTGTCGTTATTTCCCCATATTTTTGCACAAAAACTCAGATATGGTAACACCAGAGAGCAGTAGAACATATGAAGTGATTTGTGGTCCAATGCTTGTTTAGCTTTATTCATTATTGACATGTTTTTTTGCCACCTTATGTTGAATTTTTTTAATATGAGATTTCCAGGTGATTTTATCATCAATCATTATACATAGTAATTTGATTTCATTTACTCTTTCAATTTCTATTCTGTCTAATTGTATTTTTGTTTGAATTTCACTTCTACTGTTACCGAATATCATTATTTTAATTTTACTGAGGTTTAGAATAGTCTGTTTTTGAAAAACCTCTTTAATTTCTTAATTTCTTCTGTTACTATTTATTTTGGCTTTTGTGTGTTCTCTCCTGAACAAAACGCTCTAACTGTAAATCTTTTGTGTTCAACCAGATTTTTAACATATCTGTAAATACCTGTATTACCTTCGCAAGGAGCTTATCGAATCGCCGGGATTTGCCTGTCAATTAGTTACTTAACAAAATAAGTCAAAAAGTTATGGGCTGATTTTCTAGTACTTTTCAGGAACTGTCCTTAAATGGAATAAGAAACAAGTGATTACATTTTGGGGACGATCCAGAGCATTTCGACTTAAGTTACCTTACATTTACTTTACGAGGTTGAACTTCTCTGCGTGTATGCTAGCAGCTCTGCCTCCACCCACAGAGACGAAGAGTGTGGTTGACTAACAAGATGGTTCAACTCCATTTATTTCATTCCGCCACAGAAAGATATAGAGTGAACCATCTTGCAGGCTGTTAAGAAACAACAGACAATGGAAAGAGTATTTTAATTGATCTGTCCCTCGGTTATCTCGGCCAGCATGTTATGTATTTCTGAGTATTGTATGCCTGTCTCTTTGTCTGGCAGATTTTGATTAAACTTTGAGGAATGTCAGAAATGGGATAAAGAAGTTATTGGATTTTGGGAATGGTCTAAAACGCTGTTTCGATTCAGGATTTTTTACTTTTTTGGGGTGTGGGGGGAAAGAGGGCCTTGTGGAGATCTGCGCTCTTCAAGTGTTTTTCTCGTTAGATCTTGTTCCTGATCCCTCTCGCATGCATAGAATACCCTTGGATCAATCGATTAATTCAGCAGGTTTTCCAAGCATGCGCCAGTCTCCATGGAGGGGCTGCAGCACCATTCTTGTTGCTGTAGGGCCCTGCCTTTTTTTCTTCTTCTTTCATGAATAGTTAAAGAATATCCTGTTTTTCTACGTAACTCTGTGTTTGCAATATTTTTTCCGCTATGATAGTTAAGTGGGGCCAAAGGCATCTTAGTGGCTTTCCTCTAACTGGAACCTTCAAAAACTGATTCATTTCCATCCTCCCACTCACTGTTGGCCCCACTCACCTTTTGATATTGTCTACAAAGTACTGCTATTGACTTTTGAAGCCATTATTCCCAGGGAGAAGAGGCACCAGAAGCAAGGCACTCCTTTCCTGCGTTAAGAAAATATTACTTTTCTCACAAATGATCTTTTTTCGCACGGTTAAAAGGTCTTTAAATTCTTGGAATTGTAACACGCTAGCATTGATCAGGCAGCATAATACAGTTGAGGAACGCGGGTTCATGGAAAATATGATTTAGTCAATCGCATATTGAAACACATTGATGGAAGTTCTGACAACTCATTGAACAGAAGACATTTATAGCAGAAGCTTTATCTCAGTGTTGCATACACTGGAAATATTGGATGCATAAGCCTGGAGGCTGCAGTCAAAATGAAGTAAAAACCAACTGAAACACTATCCTTGCAAAAGGTTTTCTGTTAATGATCCATTCTCATTTAGTTTGTCATAAATATTGATCGCCACTCGGGCTGTTTGGTTCTGCAAAAAAGGTGAATCACAATGTTCTTGCTTTAAGTCGTTAATAGTGATAATTTAATGGGAAGAAACAAAGTCAAAAAGATGGCAGAGTTTACTTGTATGCTCATTAGTTAAATAAGTAGGTATTATTCCTTGTTTCTGCTGATAAAGAATTCATTCATGCAATTCCTCCTCCTGCAAGCTGGTTGGCTGTGCTGCCCTTGTAGAGCCAGGGCAGCACAGCCAACTTGCCCCGGCCAACAAGACTCACAAAGAAATGGAGCAAACGCCAAAACTCCTTGAGCAGTCAGTGGTGCACATGTGAGCGACGGCAGACGTGCACGCTGTTATGCGCTTATCTTTTTATTCGATTTTGCGTGCGGCCTAGATTTGCCGTGCGCAGAGGATGCGTGAGCAGTGTGCTATTGCACAGGCGCGTACCTTAGAGGGAACGTTGCCAATGACATTTGAATTTTGTAACATAGCTGAATTGTCTTTGGTATTCTTCATTTTGTCCGGCTTGTTTTTTGTGGAAGTTGATGCAATAATAGTGAAAAACTATGTTTTCAAGTTTGATTGCAATTAAAAAGTACCTTAACGGCTTATTTAGATTCTCCTTGATAATCAGTGACCTAACAAGGAGGCAGATGGAAGAAATGTTTGCTCAAGTACAACGAGCCTTGATCTAGTATCGATAAAATTGATTGATTTCCTTTTAAAATGATCTTTAGTCGATACCGAGCTTCCGGAAGGCAAACCAGCCGAGTACAGATCGATATACTCGGAATTTAGGAATATAATCAGGACTCCTCTTCCTCCTATCCAGGAAATCGCAAAAAGCCGCTGCCTGACCAGGGCTCAAAAAATATGTATAGACGTTTTTGTCATGAAAAAGGGAGGTTTTTGTTGTTGGTGCACTAATTATAAGTGTATGTGTTTTTTATGTTGATTTAAATAAAAAAAATAAAAAAACATTTTTTTTTTTTTTTTTTAATTAATAAAAAATTATTCTGCGGCCCACTTCCAAAGACATGCACCTGGGGATAAGTTGATTGGCAACACTAAATTGGCCCTAGTGTGTGAATGTGAGTGTGAATGTTGTCTGTCTATCTGTGTGGGCCCTGCGATGAGGTGGCGACTTGTCCAGGGTGTACCCCGCCTTCCGCCCGATTGTAGCTGAGATAGGCGCCAGCGCCCCCCGCGACCCCAAAAGGGAATAAGCGGTAGAAAATGGATGGATATTCTGCGGCCCGGTGGTTGGGGACCACTGACCTAAACTGTGAATAAAATTAAAGTGCAAATGAAAATACAGCTTTACCACGTTAGTCATCATTTTCGCACTTAAGAATTTACTCTATGACTTTTTCTGTTTGTTTTATATTGTCATTACTGCCACAAGTGGTAGAAAAGTGTATTACAACTGAGTACCGCTGCTGCCTATACGGACCACAGCTGATAAACACCATCCATTTTCTACCGCCTATTCCCTTTTTGGGGTCTCGGGGGGCGCTGGCGCCTATCTCAGCTACAATCGAGCGGAAGGCGGAGTACACCCTGGACAAGTCGCCACCTCATCGCTGATAAACACATATACCGTATGTCCTTGAATTGCTGCAGGGCATATAGTATGCGCCTGCCCTGAATTACTGCCAGGTCAAACTCGCTTCGAAAAATAATTAGCGCATGCTTAGTATTACCGCCTGGTCAAACTCGTGACGTCACGAGTGACACTTCCCCTGTCATCATTTTCAAAATGAAGGAGGCTGATTTCAATACCGTTAATTTGAAATCGCATAAAGGGAAGAAGATTAAGAGCTATTCAGTAGGATTTAAGGTCCAAGCTTACGTCACACTCAAATTTTTACTGCATGCCTTTGGTAAGTGCCGGAGTGAGAAGAGGTTTTAAAATAATTAGCGCATGCTTACTTTTACCGCATGCCTTTGGTAAGCACAGGAGTGAGAAGAGGTTTTAAATTAATTAGCGCCCCGGCGGTAATTCATGGAAATACGGTATTACATCATAGTAATGGCTCGCAGCCCCTAAGGTGTAAGTTTAAAGAACACTGGTATATGGTATATGCCATCAATGAATGGGGGACCATTTCTGGCTCCCACTACCTCAGCGTTATGGTGAGTTGATTTTTCATGCTCATCTTGTTGCTGTTTTTATCTGCCACATGTGGAAAACTGGTCTGTGCAAATAATGCATACATTAAACCGGTCCTTGAAAAAAGGTTGGGGGACCCCTTGGTTTAAGGTACATGCAAGATATATGATTTACAATGATGACAGCCGCTGTGAGGAAAAACTCTGCAAATCAGAGGTCGGCCAGCGTCCTGGAATGGATTATATTTGACCTCAGAGTTTCAACTGTTCAGTTTTTGGTGTAGCCACCTTTCTGTAATGTTCTTTCATTTCAGTTCTGTAACTCTCCGACTAATGCATACGCTAAAAAAAGCCACAAGGGACTGAAATGAACTTAATCCCCTTATAGTCACTGTGAGTGAAGTATATGCTCGGTGGACTTTTAATACCTAAAGCTTGAATGTCTGCTATAATTTAACACCAAGAAAATAGCCTTATCATTCATAGAGTACTTAGTGACAAAATAACCTTTTCTTGGTATTGCACCAAAGGTCTTTTGTGAGATATTTATTCAACCTTAATAACATAAAAATTTAAAAGAGACTTTTAAAAGCTTTTGTGTGGATATAAACCTAGCATTCAATCTTAATAATGTTGCATCAGTATTAAACGCTGGTTTAGTGTGGCTGAAACGGGGCTTAGGCTGAATAATTATTTGTTTAAGGAGTTATCCGGCTTAATGTACACAGACCTTAAGTGGAGAGGCTAAGTTGTATATAGGTGTGAATGTGAGTGTGAATGGTTGTTTGTTTACTATATATGTTTTTCCGCACAAAGTTATTTTTTAAGACACCCAGTGGTGGAAATCAGTTTTGCAGTTTGTGTTCTATTTTGACCCTCCTGTCTTGCCGTTAACAGTTTAGTGTGGGTACGTTTCAGAGAACAGTGGAAAGCAGATGTCAAACAAACAGCACTCACTGCAGGCTTTAAACCAGGGGTCCCCAAACTGTTTGACCCGGGGGCCGCATTGGGTTAAAATAATTTGGCCGGGGGCCGGGCTGTTTACACACATATCAATCAATCAATGTTTATTTATATAGCCCTAAATCACCAGTGTCTCAAAGGGCTGCACAAGTCACAACGACATCATCGGTTCAGAGCCCACATAAGGGCAAGGAAAAACTCACAACCCAGTAGGATGTCAATATTAATGACTGTGAGAAACCTTGGAGAGGACAGCAGACGTGGGTGATCCCCCCCTCCCCCCGCCCTCCCTGGGGGAGACCGGATGCAATGGACGTCGAGTGGGTCTAGCATAATATTGTAAAAGTCCAGTCCATAGTGGATCTAACACAGTAGTCCCCAACCTTTTTGTAGCTGCGGACCGGTCAACGCTTGATTATTTGTCCCAAAGGGAGGTTTTTTGGGTTGATGCACTAATTGTAAGTGTATCTTGGGTGTTTTATGTTGATATAATAAAAAATAAATACAAAAATAAAATTAATAAAAAATTATTCTGCGGCCCGGTACCAATCGGTGGTTGGGGACCACTGATCCAACATAATAGGGATAGTCCAGTCCATAGTGGGGACAGCAGGAGACCATCCCGAGCAGGGATGGGTCAGTAGGTCGGGTCGATTATTGACGCTTACTAATCGATTTTATAATCGTCCATGTCTGAATTGCGATGCATCTAAAAATCGATTAAATAGGTTACATAGCAGACTTCTATATTGGTTTATATACCATATTTTTCAGACTATAAGTCACAGTTTTTTTCATAGTTTAGCCGGGGGTGCGACATATACTCCGGAGCAACTAATGTGTGAAATTATTAACACATTACCGTAAAATATCAAATAATATTATTTATATCATTCCCGGAAGAGACGAAGAAAATGTCAGCAATCGTCACACACACGTCAACCAATAAGAATTTGGCGGGGGAGGGTCATGGCAGAAGTGCATTGTGGGTCATGGAATGCTAACTGCTATATGCAATATGCTACTGCCATAGCTATTAAAATGGATCATTTCATCGTTGGCGGTAACTTAAAAAAACTGAGAAGGGCTGAGCAAAAATTGGACCGAAAAGGAAATCATGTACTGCAGATTACAAGCTGGACGTAGTGAAATATTCAGCAGAAAACGACAGGAGGAAGCGGCGCATACCTTTGGAGTTGGCAGAGTTGTTTAGAAGCGACATCGAGGAAGAAGACTTCATCGGATTTAGCGATTAGGAGTGACAGATTGTTTGGTAAATATATAACATGTTCTATATGTTATAATTATTTGAATGACTCTTACCATAATATGTTAGGTTAACATACCAGGCACATTCTCAGTTGGTTATTTATGCGTCATATAACTTACACTTATTCAGCCTGTTGTTCATTATTCTTTATTTATTTTAAATTGCCTTACAAATGTCTATTCTTGTTGTTGGATTTTATCAAATACATTTCCCCCAAATATGCGACGTATATATGTTTTTTTCCTTCTTTATTATGCATTTTCGGCCAGTGCGACGTACAGTATACTCCGGAGCGACTTATAATTAAAAAAATACGGTAGTCATATACACATGTATGTTGTATATAGACATATGCTAAATGTAAAATGTTTATGTGTTTTCACAGTTTTACAAAATATACGATTGATCCTTCGCTAAACGGCCTAAACTACACTACAGCGAACTTGGGACTCTTTTTTTTCATCAAGGATTATATCATGTTAGCTATCTGCTAAGCTAACCAGCAAAAAGCAAGAGCAGAATAATATGTAACCTGTGATGGATTGGAAAATCCAGTTGATCTTTACTATTATCGTGTAAAACACCTACACGGCTCTCAGGCCAAAGAAAGGTAGCCTCTCTTTTGGTTTAACATAGATCTGTATGAATGTTAATCTCTGCTGTGGCAGTTTCATGCAACTAGATTAATCAATCAATCATCAATCAATATTGACTTATATAGCCCTAAATCACTAGTGTCTCAAAGGGCTGCACAAACCACCACGACATCCTCGGTAGGCCCACATAAGGGCAAGGAAAACTCACACCCAGTGGGACATCGGTGACAATAATGACCCAGTGGGACGTCAGTGACAATGATGACTATGAGAACCTTAGAGAGGAGGAAAGCAATGGATGTCGAGCGGGTCTAACATGATACTGTGAAAGTTCAATCCACAATGGATCCAACACAGTCGCGAGAGTCCAGTCCAAAGCGGATCCAACACAGCAGCGAGAGTCCCGTTCACAGCGGAGCCAGCAGGAAACCATCCCAAGCGGAGGCGGATCAGCAGCGCAGAGATGTCCCCAGCCGATACACAGGCAAGCAGTACATGGCCACCGGATCGGACCGGACCCCCTCCACAAGGGAGAGTGGGACATAGAAGAAAAAGAAAAGAAACGGCAGGTCACCTGGTCTAAAAAGGAAGTCTATTTAAAGGCTAGAGTATACAAATGAGTTTTAAGGTGAGACTTAAATGCTTCTACTGAGGTGGCATCTCGAACTGTTACCGGGAGGGCATTCCAGAGTATTGGAGCCCGAACGGAAAACGCTCTATAGCCCGCAGACTTTTTTTGGGCTTTGGGAATCACTAATAAGCCGGAGTCCTTTGAACGCAGATTTCTTGCCGGGACATATGGTAGAATACAATCGGCAAGATAGGATGGAGCTAGACCGTGTAGTATTTTATACGTAAGTAGTAAAACCTTAAAGTCACATCTTAAGTGCACAGGAAGCCAGTGCAGGTGAGCCAGTACAGGCGTAATGTGATCAAACGTTCTTGTTCTTGTCAAAAGTCTAGCAGCCGCATTTTGTACCAACTGTAATCTTTTAATGCTAGACATGGGGAGACCCGAAAATAATACGTTACAGTAATCGAGGCGAGACGTAACAAACGCATGGATAATGATCTCAGCGTCTTTAGTGGACAGAATGGAGCGAATTTTAGCGATATAACGAAGATGAAAGAAGGCCGTTTTAGTAACGCTTTTAATGTGTGCCTCAAAGGAGAGAGTTGGGTCGAAGATAATACCCAGATTCTTTACCGTGTCGCCTTGTTTAATTGTTTGGTTGTCAAATGTTAGAGTTGTATTATTAAATAGAGTTCGGTGTCTAGCAGGACCGATAATCAGCATTTCCGTTTTTTTGGCGTTGAGTTGCAAAAAGTTAGCGGACATCCATTGTTTAATTTCATTAAGACACGCCTCCAGCTGACTACAATCCGGCGTGTTGGTCAGCTTTAGGGGCATGTAGAGTTAGGTGTCATCAGCATAACAGTGAAAGCTAATACCGTATTTGCGTATGATGTCACCTAGCGGCAGCATGTAGATGCTGAAGAGTGCAGGGCCAAGGACCGGACCCTGGGGAACTCCACACGTTACCTTAACGTAGTCCGAGGTCACATTGTTATGGGAGACGCACTGCATCCTATCAGTAAGATAAGAGTTAAACCAAGACAGGGCTAAGTCTGACATACCAATTCGTGTTTTGATACGTTCTAATAAAATATTATGATCGACGGTATCGAAAGCAGCGCTAAGATCGAGGAGCAGCAACATAGATGACGCATCAGAATCCATCGTTAGCAATAGATCATTAGTCATTTTTGCGAGGGCTGTCTCCGTGGAGTGATTTGCCCTGAAACCGGATTGAAAGGTTTCACATAGATTGTTAGACGCTAAGTGTTCATTTAACTGCTCCGCAACAATTTTTTCAAGGATTTTTGAAATAAAGGGAAGGTGAGACACCGGTCGGTAGTTTACCATGAGGTCAGGATCGAGGTTAGGTCTTTTAAGAAGAGGAGTCAGCATACGTCATACTGACCACTGACCAAAAACAGACCACCTTAAAACGGGCTTTAATTGTACATGTCCATTATTATTTTAGAAAAAAAGAAGTGAACTCCTAGTTATATGATGAATATGACTTAATATTTAACATTACAAACAGGCAAACATGGGCTTGTGCTAATTTGGCAGGCATGGACAGACACCGTCTTAAACCAAAAAGCCATAATTTAAAAACAATAGTTCAAGCATGCATCTTTATTTAGGAATTGCTGGATTAATTGTGGTGCTAAAGGTAACCAGATATGGGAGCTCATCACATTAAGAAGTGGATGACTGGGCAACCATAAAGGTCTTTAATACATGATCAACATGCAACTATACAGTACTGCACAATCGTTTTAACCCTGGAGAAGAGTAAATACAAGGGCAGCTCCGATTTACAGGAGAATACTAAAATTGAAAAATGATTCACACGAATGGACACCATCCCGCCTACCCGCTCTGTCATCCTCATTAAAAAACAAAATGAACCAACATGCACACCTTATAAAGCCAAAATATTGAAAGAGCCATATTGGACCAAAAATACAAACAAGAAAGCTGTATGGAGCTGCGAAACATTACAAGCCTTATATGAGTCTGATAATGAAAGCAACACCGATGTAAGTGTTCATATTAGCTATTTTAGCAAATACTATCAAACTGACTATGTGTGTCAAACAGGGATGGGAATGAAAATTTACAAAATCAGCTGAAAATGTTTTAATCCTAAAACACCGCTTTGCGGAAGGCCGCAGAGCAGCTGCGCCTGCTAGGAGGTTTGGGGGCATGCACCCACAGAAAATTTTTGAAATCTATGTTAGCTTAGGATGCATTTCCTGCTATTTTGAGTCAAAATCTAACAATATTCTCCTGACCAAAATGTCACATTTATTAGCAAATATTTTCATAAAAATGTATCGTGATGAAATTGTATGTATACAAGTTTACACATATATCAAATTCTTGCACACTTTTGGATTATAGACAAAAATAGGCCAACAAATGGATTAGCTAGAATTCAAATAATAAAAATTTTGAAATATATAAGATCTTGTATTGTACCTCTGAATGGACTCGTCTGTCGTAGATTGGTGTGAGAGGAGCCGAGTCGGAGGTGAGAGGCTTCGATAGTTGATTTGAGGCTGCATTTGTGACAATGTTTGACTTCAGCTTGAAGGCAGATCCCATTGAAAAATTACTTCTACGTAAACCCACTTTACTTAGATGCCTTGCCGATTTCGCGTGGTCAAAGAGTGCCACCTTTCCCGTGATCCATAGTTCACAATGTCCTTGCAATATAAGCACTGAGCACGTCCCGGTTCATCGCACTTTGCAATGAAATCGCTGATCAGTTCGTCTACTTCTACGATATTGTTGTTAATCTTCACCTTCAGTTTGATAGATATATCGAGCCATGCCCAGTTCCACTTGTTTCTCACGCCCTTATCGATATCTTTCGCTAATGAAGCACTCCTATCTTGAATAAGCTTAACACTGTCTGAAACTGTTTCGTCAATAAAGAAACATGTTAATTGAGTGCTACTGTGTTTTTTTTCCAGATTAGTCGCCGATAAACACAACCAATATAAACAGAATACGAGTTCAAAAACGCTCACAATAATTGAGGATCAGGGACTAGATTTTGTCGGCAAACGACGCGTGCAGACGCCTATAACGGGCAATGTCATTGGTTGATGTCGTCAGCTGATAGTAGAGCTAGCCAATCTGGTGTCTTCACAAATTGGCATTATATTATATAAATGACCCTGGCGGGCCCAAAATCGGCGGAATTTCGTGGATCCGCGGAAAATTCCCATCTCTGGTCGAAGGCTGACGCGAATCTTCGTTGACAGAAATGTAATATTTATGCTACACATTTTTACAACATTGGAAAACATTACTAAACTGAGGCAGAGGGTGAGATAACTCCTAGAAATTACTGTTTTAGAATGGCCAAAGGCATAGATGTGTGTGTCGAAGTTAAAGGAAACAGCAGGGTAACGTTTGCTGTGGTCTGGAACAACATGGCAGACAAAAAACAGCATAATAGCAGCCAATATTACATACAGATAATGTGTCATGAAACATGCAAATATGAATTCTAATACTCAGAGGACATAAGTAAAGGAAATTGAATAAGCTCAAATATACCTACAAATGAAGTATAATGATGGAGGTTTGTATAGCGTTAGCAAGGATTAGCTTGCAGTCATGCAGTGACCAAATATGCCTGATTAGCACTCCACACAAGTGAAAACCATCAACAAAGCTCACATTTGTGCATTCACGCACAGCATAAAACGTTTAGTGGACAAAGTGAGACGAAGAAGGAGCGGCATAAAACATGTCTTTCTGTGGCGGAGTCGGAGAAAGTTATACATGTAAACTAACTGTTGCACCACAGTCCACACAACTACGGTGAGTTCAAGGACCTCCAAAAATAGTATGGCAGAACGGTGCTCACCAAATACTCTCTTTAGCGAAGCACAAACAAACATGTTTAACAGTGCGCTTTCCAACAATTAGGATGGACGCTGCAATGCTGCTAAACCGAACTAAAACAATTACAAACAATATTTTGACTCTTTGCTGAATAAAAGTTATTAATTATAATCGTATTATTCGTATTTTATTTTGTTTAATAGGGACAGTACACATTAATCAACACTTGAATGAACAGTGTAAATGTTCCGGACTTAGCATAAATGCTCATTTTTAGCCGTAGTCCCAAGGCAGGTTTCTAAAATAACACAGTGAGACATACGACTTTAAAACCACGATGACAGAAAAAAGAACCAAATAAATATGTATCATAAAACAGACAAGACAAGCAGTTGCAATACACAATTACAAGACAATAGACCAGGACAGACAATTCACTCATAGCTTCCAATATGGTGGCCAGAAGCCCACTGGAACGGGCTAGAGTATGGAAGCAGTGTTTAATGGTTTAATGAGTGCATGTCTGATTTATTTTTAGCCAGTGTTCAAGATTTTTTTTGAAAAGTGTATCGTTATCACAGATTATAATGTGTTTGGGCAACTTATTCCAGGATTGCGTTCCTCTTACAGAGGTGACCCTTCGACCGAATTTTGTTCTACGTCTTGGTGTATAGCAATCACCTCTGGACAAGGCCCTAGTTGTCAGTCCTTCACTGTTTCTCCTCCGAATGAAATCATCAAATGGTAGAGGTGCAAGTGCATTTAAAACTTTGTAGATGAGATACGCATCCATAAAGATCTGGTAGCTATCCAGATCAAGAATGTTAAGGTTTTTTTTCGAATTGATTTCCTGTCAAGGATTTAACTGCCCTTTTGAAGAGAGACTTGACGGTACAGTTTCTAGTGTCCAAGTTGTGAAACAATAATTTATTGGTGAGAATATCATGGCGTGCATTTAGACTTTAGCCGTTTTGGAAGTGAGGAATGGTCTTACATGATAGAAATTTGACGGATTGTATTTACGATATTTGTGAATTTTTGAATGATGAATTTGTGTCAAAAACCACTCCAAGATATTTGAATTTTTTTACGATAGCAAGGTTCTGTCCATTAACCACCACGGACGATTGATCGCCCTCTGCTGTCTTACGAGAGAAGACCATACATACAGTATTGTTGGTGTTGAGATGTAAACAGGATTCATTGAGCCAGTGAGATACCCGTGCCAGAGCTTCTGATAGTTTGGTTGCAGCTTTTTGTTTTGATTTAGCTTGAACGTAAAGCACTTTATCATCAGCATATAATTGCAAATGAACATCGGGTCAGACTGTAGGTAAGTCGTTCACATAGAGACTTTAGAGAATTGGGCCCAAGATAGAGCTTTGGTGTACCCCTGTCGAACAGCTAAGGTAAGGTGACATTGAATTTTCGATCGAAACAGTCTGTTTTCTTTTTGAGAAGTATGATCTCATCCAGCTGAGTGCACCATCAGAGAAATTAAAGTGGGACATTTTTTTTAAATGAGTATATTAGGATTTAGTGAGTCAAAAGCTATTTTCAGATCCAGGAAGACAGCTCCCAAATAACCACCTTGATCCAACAGACCTTAGATGTTCTCATGGAAATAACAAATTGTGGTTTCGGTTGAATGGTATTTCTGAAAACCAAACTGCGTCGAATGTAGTGGGTTATTCCCATTGTTAAGATGGTCAGTTAACAGTGATGCAATCTATTTCTGAGCTGCCTTTCAAATCGTGCTAGTTATTTCTATTTTGGTCTTATCCCCAGTCTTTAGGACTGTAGTAACCTTAACAGTCTTCCAGGCAGATGGCACACTGGATTGATTTATGGACATATTTACTAGGTGTGCAAATGGACTTGCAAGGACCATTTTATGTTGTTTTAAGAGGTTACTGTCCAGAACAAATACATCTCTAGATTTAGAGCATTTCAGAGAATAGATTATTTCCAGAACTTCAGGAATTGTTATTTCCCTTAGGTAAAAAAAGGGCTTGCTGTCATCCAGTGGGTAACTTCAGATGTCTGGACATTCGGCGTTTATAATCAACTTATCAATTGACTATATAAAAAAATCATTGAAGCTGTTAACAATAATTACCAGGTCATTTGTTAGCATGCCATTCATCCGGAGTTGCATATCATTGAATATTATGTCCCTGTTTCTTCCTATCAGCTTATGTAGTTATTTCCATATTAATTTTTCAATGCCATTTGTCCAACCTATAATTTTAATGAAAAAATCTGTTTTAGTTTTAAAAATCAGTTTTATCACTTTATTTCTGAGTGAAGTAAATATCTGTCCGTCACAAGTAAACCCTGTTTTTAGGATTTTTTTGTGCATTATCCCTTTCTCTCATTAATTTCCATACATCACCCTTTACCCAGGGTTGTGCCTTTTTACGTGTTCTGAAGACGACTTTTTTTGTGGAATTATCAAAAAGCTCCTTAAAACCTTTTAAATTTTTGCTGCAACTATCCTCAGTTTCATTATTTTTTAATACATTTGACCAATCATACTCCAGAGCATTCATCAGATTTTGTTGTTCAGATTTAGGTATTATATGGTAACTGTTAGCGCTATTGAGACTGGAAGAGCGTTTCCAGTTGACTTTCCTTGACCACAACATGAGGTTATCATCACAGACCCCAGAAAGAAAATAAAAATATTTCCAGATCCTGTCTGATTTACTTGTGAATAGTAAATTAAGTGTTGTTTTAAATGTGTTGGTTATTCTTGTAGGTCCTTGGATGATTTGGGTTAGGTTGCGGTTGTCTGTTAACAGCTTCAGTTTTTTCCTGTCCCGTTTATCATCCCAGTTAATTTCCAAATCACCCAGGGGAACAGTTTCCCTTTTAAAATCCTCACATTTTAAAATTGTTTTAAACTGATCACAGAATATGCCTTTAGAGGATGGATCACTGTGAAAGACATTTCAGAGGAAGTATCTATGTTGAGACCCATACATTCAATATCTATTTCTGCTGGCCATTGAATTGTTGAAAGAAAGAAAGTAGAACAAGCAAACGTCTAAATATTAAATAAATGCGATCAAAGGTCATCTTACAAGGAAGCTTATGAGAGCCACGCAATTCCATTTACAAAGCCCTTAAAATAAAAACAACCAAACACCTCCAATTAAGTTTAAAATACATTATGTAAGTATATATGTAATGTAGTAACATGTAAAATATTTAATATTTATGTATGTAGATCATTTTAAGCATCTGCAGGGGATTTATTTAAAAAACTCATCACAACGTTTGCTTTTTTCTTTCTTCATCACTGATTATTACACACTGGAGACTTCATGAGAGCCAACAAACCAAGCATCATTTCCTGTCGTCCTCACCAGTTTTGGGTCTTAATTGGCTGTCAAAGTGTATGAACTTGCCGAAGTACCTACTCAGACTTCTTCTGTGCAGGTGACCTGCATTATTTATGAAACAGAATACATTTACAGGGAGCAAGGAAACAGCACACCACTTGATGATGCAAACGTAAGGACACAAGTTTGTGCTCACGGTGATGCTATAAATAGTTTAATATAAATAGTTATAATAACAATATTACTAATACTTAGTTAATATTCAAGTAACATAATGTAAACGTAGTATTGTTGGTGCTTCTTGAATGGTTATTTATTGGATTTTATGGGTGAAATAGTGCAGCTACTATTGGCACCGCTGCAAGTGGACTTTTAATCACGTTTATTTAGTATTTAGAATGCGTTAAAAAAATCCATCCGTCGGCATGTCTTTCATAACAATTGTGAACGATAGCCAAAATTCTAAAAAAAAATGTGCAGTTCCCCTCTAAGGCTTATATGTTGGATTCCAGAAAACATTTGGAAAAAGCCACTCCTCCTTGGAAGTTTATTTACCTTCCTCTCCAAAGCTTACATTATTATTCCCAGTGACAAAACGGCTTCATTTTCCAAACCTGCAAAAGCCAAAGGGAATCGATTGTGTGACTCAGAATCCCTATCAGGCACGCGTCTCACACACAACTTAAGAACCTTAATTTAATTTAAAGGACAGGATGATTTTGTTATGCAGGAAATGTTGCGGTTTATCCGTGATGAGAAATTCAGGTGTGTGTGCGTCGTCGATTCTTCAGTGAGCGCAAGTCATAAATAAGTCATTTTCTTCCTATGTCCATATTCCTCAAGTTTCACTTTAGTAGTGGCACTCAAACAATTTTAGGAATGACCTTTACGCTTTCCCTTTTTCACAAAACATACCACATTCCAGACACTGTTAAAATTCAGAGTATACAACAGATGTAACCAGGACATGCTGACTTTAACATACTGCTCAGTAGTTGCTCCACTGGTTACTAATTGCAATTAAATGTGGAATCTATGCTATGAGGCGTGGTCCTTTAAATTAGACTTTTAGGTCAAATTGATTGCTTTGAGTTTCTCTCTGTTGGATTTAATTCCAAACTTAATCAAGATTTGAACGTTTCGCAGACTTCGAGGAATCACATAGTTTATTTGGTTGATGGACTTTCTGTTGCACAGCGACATTTTCCCATCACTAAGTTTTATGGCAAGTGAAAGCATAAAGCCATGCTTTCACTAACCCCAATAATCTGACCTTATCCCAAGTGCCATGAACAATTAGAAATGTCCCATCCCAATCACTCAAAAAACAGTACCTATCCTCTGTTCAGTATTGCACTGGTCAGGTGACTTGCCGCAACTTTAACTTCTGGGAAACATTATCGTTAATTGATACAACTGAACAAAGTGTATCATGTTTTAAAAGAAACAACCCTTTCTAATATTTTGACAACAAACTCGAACCACAGAGTTTGCTGTACCATGTATAAAGAGTTGCGTGACTTTTCTGCTAAACATGGCCGTCCGATCAAATCCAGAAAATAACGCACGCCAGTACAAAATCAGAGTGTTCGCACTACCAAATCCAAGCAAATGTTTTTGTTACTTGAAATCAATCGCAGATGCACGCCTGGCTTGAAACGCCAAATCATATTGAAAGTATCCATGTAGTTTGCCGTAGGACCTCAGAGCTGCAGAGCAGGATTAAAACCCACCTTTTTGATTTAAAGATAAAGTCACAGTCCGAACGATAGTCTCACTGTTGTGGGACATGCGCATTCTGCGTCTCCCTCCGCTGCGAGTCCAACCTGAGGACCCGCTGACAGCGCATTCCAGACACGCCCCCGCACTCATCAAGCGGACCGCGCCCACTCTCCGCCGCAGCCGGCCGCATTACACACCTGTGACTGACGATGAGCTGCTTAAGAGACCAGTGGACCCAGGGATCCTGGCGGGAACTTAGTTCTCTACTGACGTTCATGCCCCCCGTTGCCTGGAATGAGAGCTGTGCGTCTCGCTTCTACCTCTGGACTTTGACTGCCTCCCTCTATCCTCGACCCCCCCCGCTTTGGACTCGGATCTCTTGACGCCCCTCTCAGCCCCACGGACCCCCGCTTGTATCCCGGATAACCTGCTTGTTCCCTTGGACGTAGATATTATTTTGACATTCTTGGCTGGCATGAGACTCATTCTGCTCCAGCATGGGGCAGACTTGCAGTGATAGGCTTGAGTTGTTGGCGACAGGCTTTGGCATGTTTTTGGTGATTTATTTTTTGATTAGTGAACATCATTCACTTCTTCTTCTCAGCACTGTCCTTAACACTTACTTTTTTCCTTCCCAATGTTGGAAAATGTAGTTTTCGATCTTTTGCTACAAGCGAAGACCAAATGTTTTGGTCAAATCTTTCAGGGTCACTTTGAATATTGCTCTGCTAACTAATGGTGGGGATGCTTGTAACTAAAATGTTTGCTTCCAACTTTTCTTTTCGTTTTATTAGCAGACAGACAGCTCTTATCTCAAAATACTCTTAAAGGGGACCAATTATGCAAATCCAGTTTCCATCCATCCATCCATCCATCCATCCATCCATTTTCAACCGCTTGTCCGTTTCCGGGTCACGGGGAGTTGCTGGAGCCAATTTCAGCTGCATTCGGGCAGTAGGCGGGGTACAACCTGGACAAGTCGCCACCTCATCACAGGGCCGCAAAAACAGTTTTTCTTAGCTGTTTTGTTGTATTTGGGATCTGCATAAGTCCCCAAAATTAGAAATCAAACCATGTAGACATTGCTGAGATATTTATGAAACAATTTTGTGATGTTTTTCCATCATGTGATGTCGGTGGATATTTGCATATATGGTAGAGGTTGATCCAAAGAGCTTTGCGCGAGTTCGCCATTGTACATGTAATGTAGACCAGAAGAAAGTGTTGTAAATGTAGAAAAAAATCTTAATCCGGTTCTCAGGGGATTCAGAAAGCATACTGATTTTTTGTTGCATAGTCAGCATTAATGATACACTTTTCTGTAACTCACTGGTTCTTAACCTTTTTTGAGGTACTGAACCCCACCCGTTTCATATGCGCATTTACCGAACCCTTCTTTATAGGAAAAATAAAATTCAAAACATATATATAGATATGTTTTACTGGTGCACAAAAAAATGTGCATCAACATTAATGTTCAAAGAACAAAACCCGTAAAACATGATTTTCACACAAGAACAAAATACATAATAATGAAAACTTACTGCAAATCAGTGTAACTTCTGCTGTTGCCTTTCAGAAACCAGTTTAGAATGCACTGTTACACTTTGGCAATTGCCACTCTCTTGTCATTTTCGCAATGTAGTCTGTTCCATTTTTTCGTTTTTATGACCAGGATTGCTCGCAAAGCTATGTTGTAACAAACGGTATGAAAATCTCCAATGCTTTCTTAGCAATAACAGGCACGCCACCATGTGTTGACACCAAAACTTTGGAGAGTGTTGTTGTTCTGAAGAGTTGCTGTTGAACCTGGCTCTGTAGAATTTCAATGATTTTGCCAAGGTCTTCATCATTGACATCTGCTGTCTCAACACCAAACGTGAAAGACTGAGTCACCCATGCTGGATAGGACTTTCTTGTAGGGAAGTATCTGTCGAGAGACTTTGCAAGCCAATCTAAGTGCGTGGCAATTACCTGCATCAGTTCTGTAGGTACATAAATGTATTTGATTCCAGATACATCCTGCTTACAAAGTTGTCCAGCAGAGGAAAGTTTGTGAGTTTATTGCTCTCTGTTGTTTCAATAACGGTAGCTTGTTTTGCAAAGCCTTCAGGTTTTCTCGCGCTACGATGATGATGACTCCACTGCCCTGCATCTGCTGATTGAAATGATTGAGAGTTGCAAAGGTATCAGTCATGTACGCCTTAATGAGGAAACACTCAGAATATTTTAAGCAATTTGCATGACAATGTTAGTGGTTTTGCAAAAACAGAGTGAATTCCCCCCGCATGGCAAAAAAAACGAATCAGCATCTGTCTCTAGGATAACCTCCGAACATTAGAATGGTTCACAAGTACCTCAAATTCAGAGCCCATTTCTTTACTCAGCTCACCGAAGATGTGGTGCCTCAGAGCACTATTGCGCATATATTTCAAAGATTCCACTACAATTTTTAATACATCTGGCACTTTTGAAGGCAAGGTTTTATTTGGCCAACGTTTGCCTGTGCAGAATGCAATGTGTAACAATGAGGTGTGCTGCTTCGGCTTTCTCTATCGCACCAAAACCAGACTTCCTTCCCCAAAAAATGTATAGAAATCTTCCTTTTTCCCATCCTCTTTCATATGATGATGGTTTCATTTGAAAGAGGAATTTGGGATAAGTTATCTTTAGCAGCTTGTCCCAGCATGACATCCGCCGTCTTCAACTCGTATGACCAAGTAAGCAACTTTCTATGATGCTGTGAGGATCGGTTTGTCAATGGGTACATAGCCGAGAACAGGCAGGTCATCAAATATGGCTCTGTCCACTTAGAATTTAGCTAGCGTTGTGGTATTGTATTTCTCATCTCCATTAATCTTAAGGAAGTGTTCCCTTAAAGGCCTACTGAAACCCACTACTACCGACCACGCAGTCTGATAGTTTATATATCAATGATGAAATATTAACATTACAACACATGCCAATACGACCTTTTTAGTTTACTAAATTGCAATTTTAAATTTCTCTCGAGTTTCTTGTTGAAAACGTCGCGGAATGATGACGCGTACGCGTGACGTCACGGACTGTAAGGAAATATTAGCGCTGCACCAAACACGGCTAAAAGTCGTCTCTTTTCATGGCGTAATTACACAGTATTTTGGACATCTGTCTTGCTGAATCTTTTGCAATTTGTTCATTTAATAATGGAGACTATAAAGAACAATGCTGTTGGTGGAAAGCGGTGGATTGCAGCTGTCTTTAGCACCGAGACACAGCTGGTGTTTCTTTGTTGTGAAGCTTTAACACAGAGCGGTCAAGCCAACATGTTTTCTCTACGTCAATCAGCATGTTTTTGGATGGGGAAATTGTGATATATATCTTACCGGAGAAATAATTGGATTATTCGTCATCCTGCAGCAGCTGTTTAAAAGGCAGCTGTGAGCTTGGCTCCTCGGCTTCTCTCTGAGACACTGCGTGTTCACCGCAGCCACCCGACCTCGATGTATGTCTTTACAATCTTTAAAATCTCACTGAAACACTATCCTGAGGCAGTGGACGGGTACCGACGGGCCAAGCAGTGTGCAGCTTTAACCGTCGCAGAGGCAAAAACTCGGACATGGGAAGAGTTTGGGGAAGCCATGGAAAACGACTTCCGGACGGCTTCGAAGCGATTCTGGACCACCATACGCCGCCTCAGGAAGGGGAAGCAGTGCACTATCAACACCGTGTATGGTGCGAATGGTGTTCTGCTGACTTCGACTGCGGATGTTGTGGATCGGTGGAAGGAATACTTCGAAGACCTCCTCAATCCCACCAACACGTCTTCCTTTGAGGAAGCGGTGCCTGGGGAATCTGTGGTGGGCTCTCCTATTTCTGGGGATGAGGTTGCTGAAGTAGTCAAAAAGCTCTTCGGCGGCAAGGCCCCGGGGGTAGATGAGATCCGCCCGGAGTTCCTTAAGGCTCTGGATGCTGTGGGGCTGTCTTGGTTGACAAGACTCTGCAGCATCACGTGGACATCAGGGGCGGTACCTCTGGATTGGCAGACCGGGATGGTGGTCCCTCTCTTTAAGACGGGGGACCGGAGGGTGTGTTCCAACTATCGTGGGATCACACTCCTCAGCCTTCCCGGTAAGGTTTATTCGGGTGTACTGGATAGGAGGCTACGCCGGATATTCGAACCTTGGAATCCAGGAGGAACAGTATGGTTTTCTTCCTGGTCGTAGAACTGTGGACCAGCTCTATACTCTCGGCAGGGTTCTTGAGGGTGCATGGGAGTTTGCCCAACCAGTCTACATGTGCTTTGTGGACTTGGAGAAGGCATTCGACCGTGTCCCTCGGGAAGTCCTGTGGGGAGTGCTCAGAGAGTATGGGGTACCGGACTGTCTTGTTGTGGTGGTCCGCTCCCTGTATGATCAGTGTCAGAGCTTGGTCTGCATTGCTGGCAGTAAGTCGAACACATTTCCAGTGAGTGTTGGACTCCGCCAAGGCTGTCCTTTGTCACCGATTCTGTTCATAACTTTTATGGACAGAATTTCTAGGCGCAGCCAAGGCGTTGAGGGGTTCCGGTTTGGTGGCCGCGGGATTGGGTCTCTGCTTTTTGCAGATGATGTGGTCCTGATGGCTTCATCTGGCCGGGATCTTCAGCTCTCGCTGGATCGGTTCGCAGCCGAGTGTGAAGCGACCGGAATGAGAATCAGCACCTCAGAGTCCGAGTCCATGGTTCTCGCCCGGAAAAGGGTGGAGTGCCATCTCCGGGTTGGGGAGGAGACCCTGCCCAAAGTGGAGGAGTTCAAGTACCGAGGAGTCTTGTTCACGAGTGGGGGAAGAGTGGATCGTGAGATCGACAGGCGGATCCGTGCGGCGTCTTCAGTAATGCGAACGTTGTACCAATCCGTTGTGGGGAAGAAGGAGCTGAGCCGGAAGGCAAAGCTCTCAATTTACCAATCGATCTACGTTCCCATCCTCACCTATAGTCATGAGCTTTGGGTCATGACCGAAAGGATAAGATCACGGGTACAAGCGGCCGAAATGAGTTTCCTCCGCCGGGTGGCGGGGCTCTCCCTTAGAGATAGGGTGAGAAGCTCTGCCATCCGGGAGGAACTCAAAATAAAGCCACTGCTCCTCCACATCGAGAGGAGCCAGATGAGGTGGTTCGGGCATCTGGTCAGGATGCCACCTGAACGCCTCCCTAGGGAGGTGTTTAGGGCACATCCAGCCGATAGGAGGCCACGGGGAAGACCCAGGACACGTTGGGAAGAGTATGTCTCCCGGCTGGCCTGGGAACGCCTCGGGATCCCCTGGGAAGAGCTAGACGAAGTGGCTGGTGAAAGGGAAGTCTAGGCTTCCCTGCTTAGGTTGCTGCCCCCGCGATCTAACCTCGGATAAGGGGAAGATGATGGATGGATGGATGGATGGATGGAAACACTATTAAAACAATAAGCCGATAAGGGATCTTCCAGAATTATCCTAGTAAATGTGTCTAATTAAATCTGAAAGGCTCACACTGCTGCCGCCCGGAGCCGTCGCTTTTTTTTTTTTTTTTTTTAGTCCTTTACTATCAATATCCTAATTTACAAATCTTTCATCCTTGCTCAAATTAATGGGGAAATTGTCGCTTTCTCGGTCCGAATTGCTCTTACTGCTTGTGGCTCCCATTAAAAACAATGTGAATATGAGTGGAGCCCTGCAACTCGTGACGTCATGTGCACAAACTTCCGGTAAAGGCAGGGCTTTTCTATTAGCGACCAAAAGTTGCAAAATGTATCATCGATGTTCTCTACTAAATCCTTTCAGCAAAAATATGGCAATATCGCGAAATGATCAAGCATGACACATAAAATGGACCTGCTATCTCCGTTTAAATAAGAAAATCTCATTTCAGTAGGCCTTTAGTTATGCCGCTGCTAGACTAAAATTGCTCAACTTGGCATTGCATGTCATGCAGATAGGATGCTGGCTCCCATCAAGTTCCGTGTTACATGTAAATCGATATTGTACATATTCGTCCAACCACTTTCTTATTCTGCTCAACATAGTTAACATGAAAGGGTTAAAATATTAAGAAAGAAATCCCACATCGTACCATCGCGACAGTCCCAACTCGACTACTGAGCGCACCAAATTCCATGCAATCCGATGATGAGCAAGGAGAGCGTGTCATGATAAATCATACGAGTTGAGTGTGTGTCTTGTCCTCTGCTGAACCCCTGAGACTGACTCACCAAACACCTGGGGTTTGATTGAATACATGTTATGCACCACTTCTCTAGCCATAGGAGGCAGCTGTGTGCAAAGTAAACACAAGAAGGCTGGTCGGACAATACGACTTCCATGGCTGTCTTTGGCTAAAGGTTTTAATAGTCAAATATTTGTTAGACTTTGTAAATACTTTTTGTTTTAATAGCACGGATGATGCTGATTCTTTGGAATTAACATACCTAATTTGTGATTTATTTTTCAAACTCAAAAAAGGCTAAAATACTCAGGTGAACAAACAAGAGATTGAGTAGTTGAGTCAGCTCCTGGGATTGGCCCCATCGGAGTGTCTGTGTTGTTGGATAAGATTTTCCGGTTCCGATTTCACTTTAGCTTCTGCTTAATGCTTCGGGTCTTTATCGATTATCTTATGGATTCTTATTTGGAAAAACAACCAAACAAAAAGATGTGTTAGCATCAACTTTTTTTTTGTTTAGAGGTAACATGACATGGGAATCTTTGTCCTCCATCCATTCATTTTTCCACCACTTGTCCCTTTTGGAATTGCGGTGAGGAATATATTATATATCATGGAAAATATATCATGGGATTACAGGAATAACCTCCGGCAGCTATGTTTGGGGTCCTGTGTGAACTCTGACCTGACCTGGGGGCGGGAACATAATGACAGAGGAAGTGGGTGGCTATAGAAAGAAGTGTTTGAGTGTAGCGGGTGAGAGAAAAAGTTGTTGCTCTGAAAATTATAGGTACTTGTAAACTGTTGTGTTTGACATTAAAATTAAAGTCTGCATTCTGCAAGGAAAAGTGTTGTCATCATTCTCAAGAGTCAAGTTCAAGGTGAGTTGGTAAAGAGGTCCGTACATCAATATGGTCTGGGTCTGAAGATACTGTTCAGTGATAAAAAGGTAACAATGGGAATGACTGTGAAAATATGGGAAACATGCAACATTTCTCTGACTACAATAAAGCATACACCTACCGGAAATCAAAATCAGCATCTAATGATGACTGCTTGGTGACATTCGTAGCCAGAATCTTTTGTTTTTCTCCAGTCTTTTTGTATGCGCGCCTTTGGTTTGTATATTTTTTTTTTTTTTTTTTACTCACCAAATGCTTGCCATCTACTGCATATTGGGGTCACGCCGCTAAAGCTGCCTTCCACACTTTCACATCGCAACAATCCCAAATTTTCTGACATTTTCAAATTAGAGGTTTTCTCAAGCTGTATGCCATAATCATCAAAATTATATCAAAATAAGGCCTGAAATATTTTGAGTTGCATGTTATGAGCATATGACATATACTGCATTAGTTTCACTTAGTAAATCTAATTGCCGGAATAAACAAACCTTTGCACCATTGTGATGGACTTCCCGCCATCCGTGCGTGGGTTGCTGTGACACTTGACACAAGACGCCTCATAGCAAGTTTGACTCTGATTTATTGTTTCAATACTCATCATCTCTTCTTGCCTTTCTGTCGCCCCACTTTTCAGTCCGCGGGCTCTTCCTGCTTGGTACACCTTTCGGTGCCCGTGGGTTGCGTCTGGTGCGGGGGCTCATTGTCTTCCGGGTCTCGTTCGTCTCGCTCGTGGTCGGTCTTCTCATGTGGCTCCTTCTCCTACTTCTGCCACGAGTGTTCCTCCTTCGCCCCTTTTATGCTGCAGCAGCAGATGATGGGATTGAGCGCAGGTGTGTGGTGTACGCACCTTACTCTGATTGCTGCTGCCGCGCCGCTCCGAGTGCGTCATGTCTCTCCTCTCTGCTGCATGCCCTGCCTCCTGGCCTCCATCTTGGTCAGGACCGCTGCTCCTCTCAGCCCGCTGTCGGCTCGTCGGGTGCGTCTCTCCACAACCATATTCTATTTTTCAAAATGTCACCTGTATTCCTGCAATATTTTTTTTCTGCACTGAATTAGTATACATTTAATTTTGATAAATTGTTGTGGAGGGGGGCGTGGTCTGCGGGCCTCCCGCTGAGCAAGGTGTGTAAGGACCGGCCTCGAAGACAACGGCAGGTGAGTAGATTGCCCAGTTGGGACTCGTTATCTAATCACCTATCGCCCTTATTTGCAGCAGCCGGTGAGAGACACGGGATTGGAGTTGGAGCCAGGAAGAGACACACGCCCAGAGACAAACGTATATTGCTGGAAAGCAAGCCACCCCCGGGGGTTTATGCATAGTTAAAAGACTTTATTCAAACTGTCTACCTGGCTCCCGAAGATCTGTCGGCCAGGAGAACCCACCACCGGAGAGAAACCACACAATTGTATTTAACAGCACTTTAATTTACAAGTATAATTTTTAACAGAAGTAATTATTGATGTATAAAATGAGTCCACAAAATTTAAAAGCAAAAAATTTAGTTACATAAATTCAGTGTAAAAACAAGGCTTTGTTAATAAAGGCCCAAAAACTTCCCCAGTACCTATATCCTGACCAGGTGAATCTATATACATTTTTGACCGCGTGTGGAAAAACAAATAGAAGCGACAACTTCAAGATAAATTATGATATCTCAGGGCGTTCAATCGCTTGCAACTGGACAGCTTGGTTTGTCTTGGAAGACATTTCGCCACTCATCCGAGTAGGCTTCATCAGTTTGTGCTCATATCCGAGTAGGCTTCATCAGTTCGTGCTCATAGACTTAGATTGGTCCAACGGCTGGTGCTAAAACCCAAGGGCGTAGAATTGGGTAGGGACGCTAGGGACACGTCCCTACCAATATCCAGCCGCTACTGTGTAGTCACTATCAATACAACCGCTGCCCGTAATGTTTAGTCAATGATTATGGCACAGAAAGGGTTAAATGTCGGTCTCTGCTAGAAGTCCCGCCTCTAACCTAAATATCGCTCCCTGATTGGTTGCCGGTTTCATGCTAACTTACGTGTGATTATTCTCCCCTCTGTTACTCCTGCTTGTAAAAGCTAGCCTACATGCTAGTTGCTAGCGACCGGACGAGAGGCGGTGCAACTGTCAGTGCAAGTTGTCAACATGTTCGGCATTTGTTGTTCCTGGCACACGGTAGCTAGATGGATTTTAATATCAGTGGTGTGATTTACATTGTGTTTGTGTCTGTTTTCGTGCATGTGTTCTGTAGGTTTTGAAGGATGTCAATGAAAAGAAAACTGGATATAAGAGACTTATTTAGGAGTCAAACTGTAAGTTACTTCAAGGGTGTATAGAGGCTCAACAATATTGAATAAATAAACAATATATCACTCCAGTCACGCCCCTTAGAGTGCTATAATGAGCATATACCATGAACTGGAGTGGTATATTGCTTTTATAAAACTGTTACCAATAAAGCCAATATGAAATAGGAATACTCAGTCAATTTAATGTAGTTTTATTCAACCAGAAATACATACTATCCAATAAAATATCCTCACTGTGGAAAAAATAGTCCCACCTATTCAGACGTTAGCTCCAAATTAGCACTGCATCTCGTCTTTTCCTCCGCTTTTTTTCAGGTGAAAGTCAATGCTAAGTCCCCTCTACCATTGTTAACCCTCCCCGGAGGTGAACTTTAACCTTGAACATGTGAATTCAACTACTTTAGTCCGTTTTTTAACATCGTAAAAACATCAGCTGTCATTTACTACGGACTGCAACAGTCCGTTGTCATGGATACACGACAACAACTTCCATTCATACCAGTCATACGTGCCTGAGGCGGAGTGATAGCCTACGCTGTGATAAGGCTTTAGAATATTTAAACCACGGTTAACAGCCAATCAGATCACCGGATTTAACCTTTCGGTTTTATTTTTACAATTATTTTTTTGTTTCATGTATTTGTGTAGAAGTGAGCAATGGTTTGAAAATACCAATCAACAAAACTTTGTGGTGGAAATACAATAAAACCTCACTAGATTATAATTTTTAAGGAGACTTAAAATATGGCTTAGAACCACCATGACACAATTAAGACTGAACAATCTTGCTGTGTGCCATGTCCATCAGGGAAAACTGGACAATACTGACCTGAGAGAAATCTGACAGCAGTTAATTTCTGTTACAGACCGGCGGAGGCATGTGTTTGGTTCTTTCAAAAAGGAACAACCAGTGGACACTAATCTGCTTGTATTTGAGTATTAGTGACAAACATATTTACAGTACAAAAGCAGCAATAGAAAGAAGTAGATGAAGGGAAAAATTGTGAGTGATTTAAACACAAGTTGGGGGAAAGATTATTGCAGTTCATTTATGTTTATTTACAATGTTGTATTGCATTAATGTATTTCTGATGTTGTTGATGGACAGTAGGCTATGTTGACAGTATGATGCACAGCTGCACTACAGCCCTACACTAAAGATTAAAGATGAAAACTCTTCGAAGTTGTCTTCTTTGCTTTCATTTTAGTTGCTTTACCCTATAACATCTGCATGACGTGAAATTATGATTGCTAATGTAAAAAAAAAAAAAAAAGTACACTTTCAGAGTGCTGCCTTGGAGCACTTTTGTGTCCCCACCAATATCAAAATCAAACCTACTCCCTAGCTAAAACCCCAGATATTTGTAGTCCAAAAACCAGGAGGGTTGCTGCGAACGATTGAACGCCCTGAGATAACAAGGACCTCGATGAATGAGAACCTTCATAGGTATAAATTATGATAAATTTGAAGGAGATGAGATTTGGTTTAATTTGCAATCTGCGAACACCTCCACAATCGACCATCTTGTAGACAGACTCAAAAAACAGGTCATGAAAGTGACTGTGGAGCAAAATTTATGCACATTTAACGCCATATCATAAATCATCCATCCATTTTCTACCGCGTATTCCCTTTGGAGTCGCGAGGGGCGCATCATCATTGAAAGTAAATTGCTTTATATATTTTAACACACATGCAGGAACATGTTTGATGTAAGAACATATCCATGCAGATGGTTAAATTGGTGAAAATGACTTCTGAGAAATACATGCATAAAATATATCACAATTAGGGGTGAAATGCGTTTCTGCGAGGAAAGCCTTTTTACACATATGCGCCATATGGTAATGATTGCTTTTGAAAGATTGGAGGCATTCACTGGACCTCTAAATAGACCTCCATAATGGCATGCAACCCCAGCAGGCCACAAACACCTGACAACACATAGATTGATGGAGGCAGAGGACACTTTACTGCATCTGCTCACGCAGATTTATCCATCATTGGAATTTGGATTTTATAGGCTGTTTGATGTTGAAAAAATATCATTAGTGTGGCAAGGGAACGGGCAGAGGGGAAGGCTTGTGTGAGGAGAAATCCACAAAGACTTAAAAATGGTCGACAACGTGTGTAAAGTGCCATCACTGTTAAGGGTAAAAATATGTTGTTTGAAACTAAGATGCCTTACTATCATAGCTCAATCTTCTTTATTGGTATAGGCTTTATCTGCCTCAGAGGCTGTTTTCTGTGAAGGGTGACAAACTTAAATGGCTGATATAAACCCTGACACAAGTCATCGATCACACATCTCCTGCCTGTCTGTTTGAAATTCCTCTTTTTAAAGGATGACCTATCATGCAACCATAAGTCATGGTGTACAATGTTGCAGGCTGCTGCCCCTCATGTGTTTACAAGATTGCATGTGTCGTTTGTATTAAGGATATTTGTGATGGGGGCATAGTCGATCCTATTTTGACATGCTCTGTCACTGTTTGGATTTATGAGCAGCAGTAGGAATAAACATGATTTGTCTACCATTACAAAAAGGCTAGTTCACTCTATTAGCTGTTGCAAAGGCATCATTTAATTTGTTACTGACAAACCTGCTTTAAGTTAATCATGCAACTTAATGCACAAAACATCAACTAATCATGTTCTTGTCTCCTTAAGAGCCCATTAATCTTTGTGGATGGACATTCATCAGCCAAGCTCTTTTAATGTGGCTGTCAGGTGGAGAAAAATGGAAAAATAAAGAGATACTCATTTATAATTAGGCTGGGTCATGATCCAGCTCGATAAATTATAAGCAATTAGCAGAAGTAGGGTGCACTGTATACACCAGCAGGTTTTTCCAATGTAAAAATTATTTGGTAATAGGAGCTAGGAAGGGAGCCTGATCTTGCATTTTGATAGATGGTCAACAGAAAAACTTTATTGTCACACTCACAATTCAACCTCGGCCACTTGTTTGACCCTGTGTTCAATTAGGTGCTAAATATTGCAGAAGGGCATCTAAATGGGTTTTCTTTATATCAATTGTAATTTTATGTGGAAAGAAATGCTTGGGTAACAACCACTTGGCCAGGAAAGGAAATGACAATACTCCTACTGCTTTAGCTGTTTTAGAGTGAGACTTTCTTGATTTTAACATTTTGATGCCTTCACAATGTGGAATGTATGTTTATTTGTCAATCACTTCTTATTGACAAAAGTTTTAGTCGTTTTCCATCCATGTTAATTTAAAGACAGAGATGAAGAGCGGAACGAATGTGTAGTGAAGTAGTTGCCCGTAGTTCCCTTTTTAGGTGTGGGTATTTCCTCGCCCTCCCCTCAGAGGAAACTTGGGAAGCTTCAAGGATTGTTTGTGTCTTCACTCTTGTTAAACATTGCCTGTGTTTTCCAGGGATAAGACTATGAACACAACCTTTTTTCTACTGAACTCACACGCCTGTGAGACCTGTAACAAATAGTGGGGGCTCGTCCGGGATCTCTCGTCCACTTAAGCGGAGGAGCTGATTCGGGAGATATCAGAACCGTAAAACCAGGCTGAATGCAGCCTATAAGGGAGCCAGCAGTTGTCCACAGTGAGCAGGATTCCAGCGTCACAGAGGGAGCCGTGCTGTTTAACCAGGGGCTACCAGCCATCCCGCAAGCACATCTGATTCAACAAGATCACGTTGTAAAACTACTAAACTCTCCACCATGACACGCGCGCGTAAGGAAATGGTGTGGAGTATCAAAAAGAACTTATTTCGGCTTCCGAGTGCCGATCTTCACCAAGTAGCAAGGAGCATTGCAGCCGATGAACAAGACATTGTCAAGACAGATGTAAGCGATGATGAGGGTGCTATGGACTTTGTCATCACCCATCTTCAGTCCCCTGCCTTACTAAAACTGGAAGATGAAGGTATGGCCAGTTTGTTGATTCTGAAGGATTTAATCTGTAAGATGATTTCCTTTGTTGCTGCTGATTTACCTGTAAATGTAGACAGTGATGTTGTACATGTTTTGCCTAGCTCCACCCCACTCACTGTAACTACAGGCACTACATTACCATCATTATACCAACAATCCCACAACACAGTCACAAAGCTATATGCTAATAATGCTACTAACATAAGCTGTGACACAACTGCAGAGTCAGTAGGAGAATTTAGAAGAGTATATGACGAGTTAGGTGAAAGGCTTAGACAGTATGAGGCTGAAGGTATTGCTCAACCCACTACACCCAACCTTGTAAGACCACAGCAGATGACTGAGAGGTTAGTTCCCTCTAACGACCTCACCTGTTTTCAACGCCGAGAATTTAAAGTACATGGTGGACAAACTGCAGATCATACATCAGACATTAGCTACAACAATGTTTCTAAACAAATTAATGAAGGGGTTAAAGAGGGTTTTACAGGGCCAGAAGTAGTCAGAGGGGTTTTAAGGGTTGTTAAACCAGGCACTTTTCGAGACATGTTTGTAAACAAAGATGAAATGAGCATTTCTAAACTCAAGGGCTTCCTAAGGTCCCACCTAGGTGAAAAAGCAACCACCGAAATGTTCCAGAAGCTAATGTGTGCGCGACAAACTGAACATGAGTCACCCTGACAGTTCCTTTATCGCATGATTGTGCTTAAACAGAAAATGTTATTTCAGTCAAGGCAGGCTGGCACAGACGTTTCTTATGACCCAAAGACAATCCAGGAAGTGTTCCTCCACATAATTTACCAGGGGTTTGGAGCCAAATATACTGACCTTCAGCAGAGACTGAGGCCCATCATTTCTAACCACCAAATAAGTGATGAAGAAATCTTCAGCCATGTCATGACAATCATTAATGATGAAAATGAACACCTTCGTAGACTTGGTCAAACAACCTGTCAGAAGACAATACATGCTAACAGTGCCAAAGTGGATACAGAGGGGCATTGTTATGAACAAGGTAGAGATGCAACTGTAAATAGCACAAACACACAGACACTGGAGCAACTCAGTAACCAAGTCGCCAACCTGACACAACTGGTGACAACACTGATGGAACGGCAAGCTGTGAGCACCCATACCCCCGCACTGTCAATCCGACCACAATCCCTGTCTAATTTTCTCTCACAACCTCCAATCAATCGACAGCCCCAACAACTCCCAGCTCAAAATCCAAGTCAAAGCAAGATAAGGACAGCTTTCTGCTGTAAATGCACTGAACAGAATGTGCCCGAGTTTAACCACTGTTTCATGTGTGGACAGGCTGGACACAGAGCAGTGGGGTGTTTGAAGCGGATTAATTTTCAGTTAAACAAAATGCGCTCTCTGTCGAGGGAGAGCCAGAGTCCAATGCACAACTCAAGTCCCCACCAATAAGCTTGGCCACTGAACTCGTAACACAAAAAACTAATAGTGACAAAGGCAAAACAGAAATGGTTTCAGGCCATCGTACCCCAATTTCCATAGCACCTTTGGTTGGTAATAAAAGTATGTTGGATTGCCTTATACTGTAAGTGGCTATCCCGTATGTGTCCTATTTGAATCAGGCTCCGAGGTGAGCATAATTGATCGTGATTGGGCAGACACACACATTCCTAACTATGCAGTACGGCCACTCATGGAACTTAATTGAGGAGAACCTACATGTTTATGCTGTAAATGGACAAGCAATCCCCTATGATGGGTGGGTTGAATTTACTGTTAATCTGGCAGGCAATGATAATCCAAACCTAACTATACAAGTCCCATTCCTAGTCAGCCAGTTGTCTCTATCCCAGCCACTTGTAGGTGCAAATGTGATTGAGGCAATCATCAAGAGATCGGAGTCATCTGGGTCTGCAGCCGCCAGGGTTACCAGCCTCCTATGTCGCGCATTTAATATGGAATCAGATGAAATAAAGGCCATGGTAAATATTCTCCAGATTCCCCAAGGAGCAAACTGCGACCCAGTCACAGTGAGGGTAGGAAAAGATAACATCATCATCCCAGCTGGAAAAACTGTACGTGTGGTGTAGAATACCGCAAAACTTCAACACCTCAGACCCACTAGTCCTGTATGAACCCATGGAGGAAAACACGGCTTTAAAACAGTTCAGTGTAGGGGAGGGTGTTTTCGAGATCTACAACAGTCAATGCCCTTGCATAAAAATACCTGTTGCCAACCATTCAAAACATGACATTATTTTACCAAAGAGAAATGCCATGGGCATTATAGAGCACATTGACAACATTTTAGAGACAGATACACCAGAAACCCAGCAGACTGCACACATAGTGCAACTGAGGTAGGGGCAGTCTCTTCAAACCAACCTGTTGAGCATTGGTTGCCCCCTGTCGATCTCAACCACCTGAGTGCCGAACAACAAGAACTAGGAAACAAAGTACTTTGTGAGGAGTCAGGTGCAATTTCCCGTACTAGTGATGACATCGGTTGAATTCCATCCCTTCAAATGGAGGTCATAGTCAAAGATGACATTCCAGTTCAAAAGTCCTATGCATCAATCCCGAAACTCCTTTACAAAGAAGTAAAAGAATACCTTCAAGAGCTTTTAGTGAAGGGATGGGTTTTTAAGTCCCGGTCTCCTTATGCAGCCCCTGTCATAGGTGTAAGAAAAAAAGATGGCACCTTACGGCTATGTATAGACTATAGGCTTCTGAATAATAAAACTCTACCTGACAGACATCCCTTGCCCAGGATCCAGGACCTCACTGACTCCCTGGGAGGTTACAACCGGTTCTCAATTCTCAATCAAGGAAAAGCTTACCATCAGGGCTTCATTGGCGAGGGGTCAAGATATCTGACGGCATTCACAACTCCTTGGGGTCTGTACGAATGGGTCAGGATCCCATTTGGACTATCAAATGCCCCAGCTGCATTCCAAAGAAGCATAGAGGAGATGATCAGCACCTTACGAGACGAATGCTTCATCCCCTACCTCGACGATGGGCTGTGTTATGCCAAATCATTTGACGAGCACTTGGAGTTGCTGCGCAAAGTCCTCCAAGCTTTACACATCATGGAGTGATGTTAAAACCTGAGAAGTGTGAGTTATTTCGCAAAGAAGTCCGGTATGTTCGTTGGTCAACTAGTTTTAGCGGAAGGTGTGAGAGTGGATCCCAAAGACCTAGAAGCTGTCCAGGCACTGGCACAAAAGACACCACAGACAGTTGGAGATGTCAGGCAGTTAATGGGATTTTTGAGTTACTATCGGTCATATGTGCAGGATTTCTCAAGAATAGCAAAACCTTTGTATGACCTGCTCCAGGTGAGGGTCGACAACAAACAGCTTCATGTGCCTCGTGGAAAGAACAAGAGTGCCCAGCAGTCATCTCGAACCCCAGTTAACTGGTGTGAGGATCATCTAAGAGTTCTGAAAAGCCTTATTGAAATGCTCCCTAAACCCCCAGTACTGGCATACCCCAATTTTGACAGCCCTTTTATTCTCCACACAGATGCTTCCCAGAAAGGTTTAGGAGCAGTTCTGTATCAGAATCAAAATGGAAAGATGAGGATCACTGGATATGGTTCACGTACATTGACACCAGCAGAGCTGAAATACTATCTACATAGTGGGAAGCTTGAGTGTTTAGCCCTGAAGTGGGCAGTATGTGATAAATTTAGGGATAATCTGTTTTACGCACCCCACTTCACGGTCTACACAGACAACAATCTCTTGACATATCTGCTTAGCACTGCCAAACTCAATGCTGTTGGTTACCGTTGGGTGGGTCAGCTCGTGGATTTCAATTTTGATATAAAATATAGACCCAGCAGAAGTAACATTGATGCAGACACTATGTCTCGCTGCCCCTTGGATATTGGATCTTTAATAGATGAGTGTTCCGAAGAACTATCTCAAGAAGCGGTAGGTGCAATATGGGTAGGGAGTCGGCGATGCCAACAAGGAGATGTAGCCTGAGTGGCAGCTCAAAACTTTATATCTGAGGACCAACCCCAAACGGAACCTCTGCCACAGATATAGTAAGTCATGAAAAAATTGGTCTGAGAACAAAGGAAATATGCAGCAGTTGGAAAAGTAATGGAACTTAAAGGCCTACTGAAATTAGATGTTCTTATTTAAACGGGAATAGCAGCTCCATTCTATGTGTCATACTCAATCATTTTGCGATATTGCCATATTTTCGCTGAAAGGATTTAGTAGAGAAAATCGACGATAAAGTTCGCCACTTTTGGTACTTCCTGAAAAAGCCTCGCCTTTACCGGAAGTCGCAGACCATGACGTCGCAAGTGTGGGGGCTCCTCACATATTCACATTGATTTTAATGGGAGCCTCGAACAAAAACAGTTATTCGGACCGAGAAAACGACAATTTCTCCATTAATTTGAGCGAAGATAAAAGATTCTTGTTTGAGGATATTGATAACGGACTAGAAAAAAAAAAATGAGTTAAAAAAAAAACGCGATAGCATTGGGACGTATTCCGATGTTTTTAAACACATTTACTAGGATAATTCTGGGAAATCCATTATCCTTCTATTGTGTTGCTAGTGTTTTAGTGAGTTTAATATTACCTGCTAGTCAGATGGGTGTGTCCATGGCCGGGTGTTGACGCGCAGTGTCTCAGGCGAGTCGACAGCAGTTATGGACGGCACAAGCTCAGGTTTTATCCGGTAAGAACTGACTTTTTAACCACAATTTTCTCACTGAAACCTGCTGGTTGACATTTGGTCTGGATCCATGTCTGCTTGACCGCGCTGTGATCCATAGTAAATTTTCACCTCCGGGAATTTTAAACAAGGAATCACCGTGTGTTTGTGTGGCTAAAGGCTAAAGCTTCCCAACTCCATCTTTCTACTGTGACTTCTCCATTATTAATTGAACAAATTGCAAAAGATTCAGCAATACAGATGTCCAAAATACTGTGTAATTATGCCGTTAAAGCAGACGACTTTTACCTGCGTGTGTGCGTAGCGCTAACACTTGCTAAAATCATGTGATGTCACGCGTACACGTCATCATTACACAACGTTTCTAAGACGAAACTCCCAGGAAATTTAAAATTGTAATTTAGTAAACTAAAAAAGCCGTATTGGCATGTGTTGCAATGTTAATATTTCATCATTGATGTATAAACTATCAGACTGCGTGGTGGGTAGTAGTGGGTTTCAGTAGGCCTTTAAAGAGAAAGACATGACACTCACACAGGTGGACAAACTTAAAATTTACATACAAATCAGAAAACTGTTACAAAGATGGAGTAGACTGGTTATAGAAGATGACCTTCTTGATAGGAAGACTACAGAAAGAAGACAACTAGTAATTCCCACCACCTATAAGCAGACAGTTCTTGTCCACCTTCACAACCGCATGGGCCAAATAGGTGTTGGAAAGGTGCTAAACTTAGCAAGAGCCAGGTTCTACTGGCCTTTCATGAAAAGGGATATTGAGGAGTATGTAGCTAGAAAGTGCCCTGGTATCAAGCAGAAAAAACCCACATTGCACTAAAGAGCACCCATGAGTAACATTACATCAAACACACCTCTGGAGCTCTTGTGTATTGACTTTCTCCATTTAGAAGCTAGCCGTGAAGGATTTGAGTACATTTTGATTGTTATGGACCATTTCACTCGATTTGTGCAGGCCTATCCCACCCGTGACAAATAAAATAGAATAAAAAGTACTTTATTGATCCCTGGGGGAAATTCAGCACCACAGTTCGCTCAGAATAGACAATACTAATAATAAATAATATATGACATATATTATATTTGTAATATGTAATATATGAATAGTATAAATATATTATACTATTCTACACAGCTGGCAAGACAGCAGCCTGTTCAATGACTTCATCCCTAGGTTTGGGTACCCCACCAAACTCCACCATGATCAAGGCCGGGAATTTGAAAACTAATCGTTCAGGAGTGTCAGGCAACTGTCTGGTT
Source organism: Nerophis ophidion (assembly GCF_033978795.1). Lineage (NCBI taxonomy): Eukaryota > Metazoa > Chordata > Actinopteri > Syngnathiformes > Syngnathidae > Nerophis > Nerophis ophidion. The sequence continues at coordinate 25,996,640 of NC_084619.1, forward strand.
TTGGGCACTCAAGGACTTCCCCCTAACACCCACAGTCCAACCCAGCTGAAAGGCTAAACCATACACTCCTGCAAATGTTATGGACCCTTGAAGAAAAGGAGAAGGAACAGTGGAAGGACCATTTACCCCATGTCATGCATGCATACAACTGCACAAAACATAGGCTACAGGCTTTTCCTCCTATTACTTGTATGGCAGACACCCCCGTCTCCCAGTCGACCTTCTCTTTGGGCTCATGAATGATGAAGGAGTTGACAGTCCAAAAGGATATGTTGAGAAATGGGCTAGAAAGATGAGTGAGGCATACCGGATTGCTAATTCAAACAGCCAAAAATCAAGCGCAAAGGGAAAACAACATTATGATAAGAGATGCCGAGGAGTGACTCTTCAAGTCGTAGACAGAGTCCTTGTCCGCAGTCTGAGCCAAAGAGGCGGACCTGGTAAACTGAGACCATACTGGGAACAGAAAATCAATGTGGTAAAAGAACAAGTAGGGGACAACCCTGTCTAGAAAGTGATCCCAGACTCTGGAGGCTGCTACACTCGCACACTACATAGAAAAATGTTATTACAAGTTAATGACTTGCCAGTTGAGACCCCTTAAAACTTACCTGATAAAACAGCCCAATCTCAGAAGAAACTTAAAAGAAGCCAATCACACACACACAGAACATTGCACAAAGGCCAGACAGTGGTTCAGATGATGACAGTGATGAGGCTCAAAATCCTTGTCAATATTGGATCCGGGTGCCTACAGTACACCAGAGCAGAAAGAGCAAATTCCACGACCACCTTATAACACGGAAAATCCCAAATCAGCCAGAGCTTACAAGGGCAGCTGAGCCAGGAAAAGAATCTCATCCTGACAGTGACATAAGAAACTCTGTTGAGAGACAAGAGATATTGCATGTGAGTGGACCTGACCAAGGGCTAGAACCCATGCCATCGAATGTGCAAGATCAGGACCAACAAGTAAATGTAATACGAGACAGCCCTAGACCACTGAGACGATCAACTCGAGAGCGAAGACCAGGCTGTGTGATCACGTACCCCTCTTTTGGCCAACCAACCTATCAATTACGCCCTACTATTGGCGCAGGTGAAACATATCCAACGCAATACACTCAAATGCAACACATTCCCGCTTATCCCTATCGATTCCACCATCCGATTATAAACCCACATCTGTACTTACCTGCCACACACTCTGCTCCCTGTTACTGACATTTAAAACACTCAGTTGTACATATATGTTGGAAACAATTCATGAATGTTGTGATATTGGATTGATAAAAATGGATTTGTAATGGTGGTTCGGCATCGTGGTACCGGGTTCGATTCCCTCGAGGATGCGTCAAACGAAGAACACAACAAAGGTAGGATCTAACAAATTTATCAACAAAAAGTGAGCTCTGAACAAAAACACTGGAGCTAATAAAAAGGGAAACAAAAGACCCTAGCGTGAAAGCTAGGAAATATAAAGAACTAAGACTTGGCACGATGGCACAAAAAGTAAAAACAAAGATGATTAGCATGTGAGCTAAAGATGACAATAAGGTGGCTTAACTAATGAGCTAGCGAGAAAAACATACCTGACATTGTTGCATGTGAGTAAATTAGAGTCCCAGAAAGAAAAAACAGAAGAGGCTGGCTTATAAAGGAGGGTGATTAGCTGAAGCAGGTGTGCGGACCGAGTGCAGCAGGTGAACTAATGAGTAACCATAGTGATGGACAAAACAGAAAATAAACGGGTCAGACGGAGAATGAAACAAAGATGGAAAAATAAACAACGTGAAGATCCAAGTCACGGATCGAAACAGGATTGTTCCAATGGGAAAAAAAAAAGTATTAGATTGTGCAGGATGAATTTATGAATCTGTTATTCTTAAGTGTCAGGAGCCACTTTTGTTTGTTGGGAAGTGTGTGATGCCTTCACAATGTGGAATACCGTAGTTCCTAATTAATTTAAAACCTCTTCTCACTCCGGCGTTTACCAAAGGGATGCGGTGAAGGCAAACATGCGCAAATTATTTTAAAACCTCTTCTCACTCTGGCGCTTACCAAAGGCATGCGGTAAATTAAGGCCTGCGGTTATAAATTTGAGTGTGATGTAAGGATACCATCATGAAAAGCACATTTAAAAAAAAAAATATTATGGTCTTACCTTTACTTATAAATGAAGTCGATGCACAGCTCCTTTGGATCAAATGCATCGATAACTTGTTATAGAAGTCTTCCTTATCTTTCTTCAGTTTTAAAAGTCTCTCTGTCTCGATGGAGATCTTCCTTTATTACCTCCTCCTTCGATTGAAAGTCCAGTTTAGAAAACTGTTTGATTTTAGATATGTAATCCTTAAAAGTGCAAGCGAGAGGAAAAAATAAACAATCGCTGCTCATTCTTGCTGCTTGTTGTCACTTCTTCTGCAGCCAAGTAGTTCCAAGAAGGATCTCCAGCTCCCTCTACCACCAGGAGGCGGGAGTCATTTAATGACTCATATTTGACACATGCAGCTATGGTATATTGATAAAACATAGCTGCTTACTGTTCTTTTTAGCATATTCAATAGCTTGGACTTTAAATCCTACTGAATAGCTCTTAATCTTCTTCCCTTTATGCGATTTCAAATTAGTGAAATCAGCTTCCTCCATTTTGAAAATGATGACAGGTGAAGTGTCACTCGTGACGTGACGAGTTTGACCCGTCGGAAATTCTAGGCATATGCGAATTATTTTGCTGAACGAGTTTGACCCGGCGGAAATTCTAGACATGCGCTAATAAAAATAATATTTTGCGAAACGAGTTTGACCCGGCGGAAATTCTAGACATGCGCTAATAAAAATAATATTTTGCGAAACGAGTTTGACCCAGGGTTAATCCTGAGCCGGCAGTAATGCTAAACATGCGCTAAACATTTTGCGAAATGAGTTTGACCCGGCAGTAATTCTAGGCAGGCGCACACTATATACCCGGCGGCAATTCAAGGAAATACGGTATATGTTTTTTTGTCAATCACTTTTTATTGACAAAAGTTATAGCCATTTTGCATCCATGTTAGTGTAAAGACAGAGATGAAGAGCGGAACTAATGTGTAGTGAAGTAGTTGCCCATAGGTCCCTTTTTAGGTGTGGGTATTTCCTCCCCCTCCCCTCGGAGGAAACTTGGGAAGCTTCAAAGATTGTTTTTTGTCTTCACTCTTCTTAAACATTGCCTGTGTTTTCCAGGGGTAAGACTATGAACACAACCTTTTGTCTACTGAACTCACACACCTGTGAGACCTGTAACACATGCATGCTTGTGCTGAATGGACACAGCTGAACACTATTGACCAGACCTAGACAATTATTCCGACCCAAGGGCCACTTTGAAAGAAATAAATGTGTCTGAAGGACTGGTGTGTATCTGTGTGTGTGTATATACAGTCGAGGTCAAAAGTTTACATACACTTGTAAAGCAGATAATGTCATGGCTGTCTTGAGTTTCTACTAATTTCTAGTTGAATTTTTGACCCCTCCTCTTGACAAAATTGATGCAGTTCAGCAGAATTTGTTGGTTATCTGACATGGACTTGTTTCTTCAGCATTGTCCACATAAGTCAGGACTTTGGGAAGGTCATTCTAAAACCTTAATTCTAGTCTGATTCAGCCATTTTTTTTACCACATTTCACGTGTGTTTGGGGTCATTCTTCTGTTGGAACACCCAACAGTGCCCAAGACCCAGCCTTCAGCCTGATGATTTTAGGTTGTTCTCAAGAATTTGGAGGGAATCCTCCTTTTTTATTGTTCAATTTACTCTCTGTAAAGCACCAGTTCCATTGGCAGCAAAACAGGCCCAGAGATACTACCTCTACCATGCTTGACCATAGGATGGTGTTCTTCGGATACCATCCCAGTTTGGTGCACATGGAATTCCAAATTCAGGTTCTGAATAATCAGCAATAATAGATATATTTGCTTTCTCGTCCAAAGCGCCTCTTTGACCAACAGCCATGGTTTGCTCTGAGAACACGAATGCAAAATTTGGGGTCCCTTTTAATTGCACGTTCAACAAAAAGCATCGTCATTGGCATTGGATTGTCCTCTGCTCACATACAGTAATTTAGGTGTTTGTTATCAGTGAAGACAAAAATTGCACCCGTAAAGATGGGCATAGAACTTTAAAGTCACTGCCCATTTGAGTGTAAGGATCTTGAGTTTAGGGGGTGGGTACCTTGGTTCAGCTGGACTTAAACCTGTGCTAGCAAAGACAATGATCCTTTTTTCTCCATTTTATACTTGAGCAAAAACAGCACCTTGTTATTCTCCTGATGCTTCTGTCTGGAGCACAAATTTCAGCTTGTGAGCAGGGTAGCCAAACACTGGGGCAGTCGTGAGTCTGTCTTTTAGGGCTTGAAAGACCTCCTCACAGTCCTCCGCCCATAAGAATTGTAGCTCTGGCACTGGGCTCTTCCTTTCACCTCTCTTCTTCCTCTTTGGATCGCCTATTGTAAGATGATACAATGGGGCAGGTAAAACAGAATATCCTATTACATAGTACCTGTAAGAATTTGCAAATCCAAGGAGCTGTAGCACTTTGTTCCGATTTTTGGGCCTATTCCAATCTTTGACTTTGCTAATGTTCTTCAGGTCAGTCCTGATATCACTGTTCGACCCCACATGACCTCAAGTACTGCACTTTTTTCCTCATTATCTGGCGTTTGGATGGCTGGAGCTTGAGTTCTTGTTCTCACAAACACCAGTTGCAGACCTGTCTTTGAAAACACAATCAAGTTGTCCAGATTGATTAAGAGGTGAGTGAAGTTCAGGTCTCCAAAACAGCATGTCATGAGCCTCTGAAATGTTAAAGGTGCATTTTGCAAACCAAAATGGCATTATTTTAGCTTCAAACCGGCGCATCGGTGTACGGAATGATGTATTGTGTTTGACATGCTCTGCCACTTCTACTTGCCAGTATCCCATACTTGCCAACCCTCCCGAAATTCAGCGCCTCTCCCGAAAACCTCCCGGGACAAATTTTCTCCAGAAAATCTTCTGAAATTCAGCTGGGTCAACAGTGTGGAATAAGCGGTAGAAAATTGAGAACCATTTGTACCCAACAAAGTTTTGTAGATCAAATCCCCTACAAGAATGAAAAGAACATGTGAGTTGCTTTCTCTAAAACTTTTTTACAACTAGTTTTCAAAAAAGACACAGAAAGTTAAGGAAGCCCATGCATCCTAAGTTATTCAAAGTAATACAACTCCATTGTCATTGTTAATTTCCATTACTCCTTGTCTTAGCACTTGGCCCTCTGTTTTGTTCATGTAAAGCAAGTGGTGTCCCAGTTTTCCCTTTAAGTCTTACAGAAAGACTAACTGCCAAGATGATTAGCCATCAAAAAAAAGTGTGAGCCCTTCCACACTTTGCAACCAAGAGTTGTGAGAAGAAGGCTGAGCAGAAATGACATCAATGTAAGCAACTATAAGCATCATTGACTTAATTAACAATGATACTGGTCAGGTATTCAATCGATTTTTATTCCATGCAAATATTGCCATGTTTTGAATGTTGTTTTGATTTCAAAACTGCTGGTCATACAAGCTGGCTAACGCGGGTGTAGTTAGTAAATAGCAATGTCAGGCTAGTAGCAAACTGACTTCCCAAACAATTACTACATTAATTATTAAACAGCTATTGTACTTTCAGAATTTACATTAGCCATGTTTAGAACATTGTTTTGTAATTCTAAAACCAGAGGATTGGGAGAATGTCATGTGGTCAGATGAAACCAAAATAGAACTTTTTGGTATAAACTCAACTCGTCGTGTTTGGAGAAAGAAGAATACTGAGTTGCATCCCAAGAACACCATACCTACTGTGAAGCATGGGGGTGGAAAAATCATGCTTTGGGGCTGTTTTTCTGCTAAGGGGACAGGACGATTGATCCGTGTTAAGGAAAGAATGAATGGGGCCATGTATCGTGAGATTTCGAGGCAAAACCTCCTTCCATCAGTGAGAGCTTTGAATGGTTGACCAAATACCTTTTTTACACCTTAATTAACAAATAAATTCTTTAAAATTCCTACAATGATTCCGTCTCTCACAGTTGAAGTGTAACTATGATGAAAATTACAGACCTCTGTCATCATTTTAAGTGGCAGAACTTGCACAATCGGTGGCTATATATATATATATATCTGTATATATAAATATATACATATATATGTATGTATATATAAATATATATATATACATGCATATATATATATATGCATATATATATTTATATATGTGTGTGTATTTATATATCTATATACTGTATACATATGTGTGTGTGTGTGTGTATGTATATATATATACTGTATATATATATATATATACATATATATATATAAATATATATACATGTATATACATGTATATATTTACCTATATATCTATATACATACAGTATATATATATATATACATTCCTCGTGCACTAATTGACTGACAGACAGCACAATTGCCACTGCGGCGCAAGCGTGATGATGTCACGTTATTGATATGAAAATGCATTTTTAGACGATAAGATTTGCCTGAGCAGCTAGGAGACACCGAGAGTAACCAGCAGTAGTAAGTGGATTAGAAAGGACAGTTTAAAAAAAAATAATAATACGAAAATAATAATTAAAAAAAATGTTCATAACTTTTATGGACAGAATTTCTAGGTGCAGTCAGGGCGTTGAGGGGTTCCGGTTTGGTAACCGCAGGATTAGGTCTGCTTTTTGCAGATGATGTGGTCCTGATGGCTTCATCTGACCGGGATCTTCAGCTCTCGCTGGATCGGTTCGCAGCCGAGTGTGAAGCGACCGGAATGAGAATCAGCACCTCCAAGTCCGAGTCCATGGTTCTCGCCCAGAAAAGGGTGGCATGCCATCTCCGGGCTGGGGAGGAGACCATGCCCCAAGTGGAGGAGTTCAAGTACCTAGGAGTCTTGTTCACGAGTGAGGGAAGAGTGGATTGTGAGATCGACAGGTGGATCGGTGCGGCGTCTTCCGTAATGCGGACGTTGTACCGATGCGTTGTGGTGAAGAAGGAGCTGAGCCGGAAGGCAAAGCTCTGAATTTACCGGTTGATCTACGTTCCCATCCTCACCTATGGTCATGAGCTTTGGGTCATGACCGAAAAGATAAGATCAAGGGGAAAAGCGGCCAAAATGAGTTTCCTCCGCCGTGTGGCGGAGCTCTCCCTTAGAGATAGGGTGAGAAGCTCTGCCAAACGGGAGGAACTCAAAGTAAAACCGCTGCTCCTTCACATCGAGAGGAGCCAGATGAGGTGGTTCGGGCATCTGGTCAGGATGCCACCCGAACGCCTCCCTAGGGAGGTGTTTAGGGCACGTCCAACCGGTAGGAGGCCACGGGGAAGACCCAGGACACGTTGGGAAGACTATGTCTCCCGGCTGGCCTGGGAACGCCTCGGGATCCCCCGGGAAGAGCTAGACGAAGTGGCTGGAGATAGGGAAGTCTGGGCTTCCCTGCTTAGGCTGCTGCCCCCGCGACCCGACCTCGGATAAGCGGAAGATGATGGATGGATGGATGGGTTTTAACTTGAAACTTCCCGTGGTCCAAATTTTGGACGCTGGGGGGCCCTATCCGGCACGCGGGATATAGTTTGGGGAAACCCTGAAATAGATGCTGGTTCAATTAGAAAATTGTTGATTGCAATTGTCGTTCCCTTGAGTGTTGAAGTATGACACACACGCAGCTAATTTACATAAAAAATTACAGTGACTGCCTTAATGTGTGCACGGTGCAAAACACACACATACACACCACCTTGTCAAACAAAGCATGTCAGGTAATGCATGTTACCTTGGTAACAGCCAGTGGTACGCGTTTGGTAATGCAAACAGTAGACAAAGGCCTTTGTTACGGCTTTGATTAACATTCAAGATGTGCTGTTTTTCACCTTCTATTGAATCAGCCTTGCTTCACTGCTCATTGCACTCAAGACTAATAAAGACAATAACACATGTATTCGACCGGAAGGACGGTCATCCAACTAAAATATGTAATTAAGTTTTAAGTTTCGTAAAAAAAACAACACAGCACTTTAATGCTGCACAGCTGAACGATACTGTTCACTAACCCACTCCTTTGGCACTCTTCTTTCTGATGATTACTTGTCTTTCCGACACAACTTTGAACATATTCCCATAATAAGTTAGTGTTTAATCACATTACTGTCTGCAGAGTCATCAGCACTTTCTGCACACGCCCACATTATTCCATGGAGGATGTCTGCCAACCGTCTGCTATCTCTCTACTCTCTACTTTGGAGTCCTGCATTGACTTTAGCACTGCCTAGTATGGACAGAAGATGGGCTGCAGTAACAAGCGCTCACATTGGACAAATGGCTGAGAATGGCATTGTTTTAAAACCACATGAAGCCTCGTGCTCAGAACTTAAAGGACATCTTATTTGTAAATGAAAGGCATTTTACATCATCATATAGTGGGGCGGTATAGTTTGGTTGGTAAAGCGGCCGTGCCAGCAACTTGAGGGTTCCAGGTTCGATCCCCGCTTCTGCTGTCCTAGTCACTGCCGTTGTGTCCTTGAGCAAGACACTTTACCCACCTGCTCCCAGTGCTACCCACACTGGTTTAAATGTAACTTAGATATTGGGTTTCACTATGTAAAGTGCTTTGAGTCACTAGAGAAAAAGCGCTGTAAAAATATAATTCACTTCACTTCACTATAGTGCAGCAAAAATAAAAGCACGAGGGGAAAAAAAACCTCGAGCTCACAGTCGAACTAAAGTTGAGTTGTCGCTGTCTTCTTCAAACGTTCACTATTTCCAGTGCTCTATCGCTGTGTCAACATCAATCTCAAGTTTGCTGCCTTCCCCTCAGCGACTGTTTTCCTTTGTATTTCTCAAGATTGAAGCCATTAAAATCTCCCATCTTCAAATGCTGTCAATCAACCTCCTCCTTTGTGTCAAGAGAACTGAAAAATTAATGTTTTTTGTTAAAAATCAGTTCTAACTTTATTTGGTCTTTTCATTCCTCGTCTAACGTATTTGTTGCAAACACAACACACAATAATTGTTGTTGATGAAGATGATGTACTAATTTGTCTCCATTCAAATGCTTCCATTTTGATAAAATGCAAGAAAGAAATTAATGTTTCTTTGAAGGGCAGCAAACACGTCCACTAATCAAATTGAAAGGGGTGACTCACAAACATTAATTTTCCCAATTACTGTATCACAAAGAGTCATTTCATGTAGAAAAATGTAGCAATATCTAGGAGGGGCCAGGAAGATGCAGGCAGGGTGTTGCAGAAATATTATTTTGTGTATATTAAAGCACGTGCAAACTTTATCATGTACACAAAGATGATTTACTGAGCTTATACGCTGAGGATTGTGTCTCTTGAAGGCCTACTGAAACCCACTACTACCGACCACGCAGTCTGATAGTTTATATATCAATGATGAAATCTTAACAATTTGTAAGCGAATTGTCGAACAGTTTAAGAACATTTCTCAACGAGCTATTGCAAGGAATTTAGGGATTTTTCCATCTACGGTCTGTAAAGTCATCAAAAGGTTCAGAGAATCTGGAGAAATCACTGCACGTAAGCGATGATATTACGGACCTCTGATCCCTCAGGCGGTACTGCATTGAAAACCGACATCAGTGTGTAAAGGATATCACCACATGGGCTCAGGAACACTTCATAAAACCACTGTCAGTAACTACAATTGGTTGCTACATCTGTAAGTGCAAGTTAAAACAGTGCTATGCAAAGCAAAACCCATTTATCAACAACACCAAAGAACGCCGCCGGCTTCGCTGGGCCCGAGCTCATCCAAGAAGGACTGATGCAAAGTGGAATAGTGTTCTGTGGTCTTACAAGTCCACATTTCAAATAATATTTGGAAACTGTGGACGTCGTGACCTCCGTAACAAAGAGGAAAATAACCATCCGGATTATTATAGACACAAAGTTCAAAAGCCAGCATCTGTGATGGTATGGGGGTGTATTAGTGCCCAAGGCATGGGTAACTTACACATCTGTGAAGGCACCATTAATGCTGAATGGTCCATCAGTTTTGGATCAACATATGTTGTCATCCAAGCAACGTTATCATGGACGCCCCTGCTTATTTAAGCAAGACAATGCCAAGTAATGTGTTACAACAGCATGGTTTCGTAGTAAAAGAGTGTGGGTACATTTCTGGCCCGCCTGCAGTCCAGACCTGTCTCCCATCGAAAATGTGTAGCGCATTATGAAGCGTAAAATACGGCAGTGGAAACCCCGGACTGTCGAACGACTAAAGCTGTACATCAAGCAAGAATGAGAAAGAATTCCACTTTCAAAGTTTCAACATTTAGTTTCCTCAGTTCCCAAGCCTTTATTGAGTGTTCTTAAAAGAAAAGGTGATGTAACAAAGTGGTGAACATGCCCTTTCCCAACTACTTTGTCACATGCTGCAGCCATGAAATTCTAGGTTAATTATTGTTTGAAAAAAAATAAAAATAAAGTTTATGAGTTTGAAAATGAAAATCAAATATCTTGTCTTTGTAGTGCATTCAACTGAATATGGATTGAGAAGGATTTGCAAATCATTGTATTCTGTTTGTATTTACATCTAACACAATTTCCCAACTCATATGGAAACTGGGTTTGTAATTTAGTTTTGCATGTCCATGACACATTATCTGTATGTAATATTGGCTGCATCTCAGATTTTGTTTGTATGCCATGTTGTTCCAGGCCACGGCAAACATTACCTACCTTGCCAAAGATTGTCGTATATCTATTAATAGAAGACAGCCTGCCGGTTCCTTTAACTTGGACACACACATCTATACCTTTGGCTATTAAAAGCCAGTCATTTCCAGGAGTTATCTAACCCTCTGAGGACCCTCTGATTTACTAATAGTTTCTAATGTTGTAAAAATCTGTAGAATAAATATTAAATTTCAACATTTTTGTCAACAAAAACTTGCTTCAGCCCGCGACACATTGTCATTTTTACGTCATGTGTTGCCTTCATTATAAGACTTATATACGGCTTTTAATTTTTTTGCGGCTCCATACAGATTTGTTTTTGTATTTTTGGTTCAGTATAGCTCTTTCAAAGTTTGGGGTTGCCAACCCCTGGTCTAGTTCAAAGGTTTGATATTAATACACTCGTTGAAAACAGCCCCATGATAAATTCATATTAAATCGTTGACCGTGCCTCTTAAAATAATCAAAATCGTTTGGAACCGGAATCAAAACAAGGAACCTGAATCATCCGGATTTAAACAGTGCCCAACCCTAGGCTTTTTTTCCTTTGAATGAAAAGAAAATAGCGTCTTCTTTGACCATATGTGTGTAATTCGTTTTTTGTTTCCTGTTGACTCTCAAATATAAATGTCCTATCAATTTAGCATTTTCCAATATCCTAATAGCCTTCCTTTGAGTTCTACCCAGCTGAGTTCCATCTACGTATTTTTTATGCAGCCTGTTTGTCTGTTCAGTGAGAGCTGAAACACACTCACAGTCTCACTTACAAATGAAACAATATCAATAACCCCATTGCTTGTTGGCATTGACTTCTGGGTGCGACCAGAAAAGCGCTAAATAAATCAATTCCATTATTATTACCTGTGATGTGTCCCTCTGCTACATACAGCCAACAGAGACAGGACCTCACAGGACACACGGCCTTTCATCTAAGAGAGATGCGGAGGCGCTGCAGCATTTGAGAGACATTGAGGGACGCGCAGGTTGCTTTGCAGGGGGTGGGGAGCAACGCTATGGCAGCCAAGTCAAATCTCAGTCCTACTTTGTATGCATGCCCACATTCACTGCCCATGCTTAGTGAAGGAAGAAAGCAGAATTTGTTGCCCGACTCAGGAAATGATTCCAAAGTATGTTTGATGTCTTGTCACCCTGTGCACCCGTAATTGCTGTGAGGGAGTGTAAGAAGGCAGATTTAATTAGAAGGGTTTTTAAACTGATACTAAATACGCTCTGACTATTCATCCTGTCTGTGGCTCAAAGGGTAAGACATGTACAAATAGTGAAAGGTCTATTATCAGTATTTAATCATTCGATATCACTGGGTAACGACTGAATAATCCGTCCATCCATTTGCTTCCGCTTTTCCGAGGTCAGGTCGCGGGGGCAGCAGCCTAAGCAGAGAAGCCCAGACGTCCCCTCTCCCCAGCCGCTTCGTCTAGCTCCCCTCGGGGAATCCCGAGGCGTTCCCAGGCCATCCGGGAGACATAGTCTTCCCAACGTGTACTAGGTCTTCCCCGTGGCCTCCTGCCGGTTGGACGTGCCCTAAACACCTCCCTAGGGAGGCGTTCGGGCGGCATCCTGACCAGATGCCAGAACCACCTCATCTGGCTCCTCTCGATGTGGAGTAGCAGCGGTGTTACTTTGAGCTCCCCTGGGATGACAAAGCTTCTCACCCTATCTCAAAGGGAGAGCCCCGCCACCCGGCGGAGGAAAATCACTTCGACCACTTGTACCCATGATCTTGTCCTTTTGGTCATAACCCAAAGCTCATGACCATAGGTGTGGATGGGACATAGATCAAGCGGTAAATTGAGAGCTTTGCCTTCCGGCTTAGCTCTTTCTTCCCCACAACGGATCGATAGAGCGTCCGCATTACTGAAGACGCCGCACCGATCAGCCTGAATGATACCATGTTTAATTTTATATGTCCAAAATTTGCATACAGAAACAACCGTGTCAACATAGATTTGCAGCTGTCATGAAAATGTAAGAGGGTTCCAACAAATTCAGAATTGTCCATGTCAATTCGGGTTGCGATGATGCACAATCAATCCAAGGTCCATGATCCATTGTTGGAGGAATTCCAAAAAAACTTTAGAGATAACCAACAAAAAAGTGTTATTCAAGTTTTAACGTTCAATCTCACCTGCTGGATAATGAGCAGCAGGAAGAGATCAAGCTTAACTGCCATTCAGTCCCTTCATGACAGTTCAAAATGTTCCTTCCTCGAAAACGCTTGCATTTATTTTTCAAGCTGAAAATTGGACCGTCAGAACATTACAGACCAAGCCTCTTGGATTATTCACAACCCCACACCACTACAGTAAAAGACGCCACGACAACGGAGATGAGAGTGGCTTTATCTCTGAATTATCAGGGGATTTGTGGTAATACATATACACATTTGATAAGAATTGGTGTCTATTGTGCATAGTATATTACTCTAGTGTGGTCATTTGTTTGTACTACAAAGCTCCGAATGTAATGCTACACATCATATAAAGCCGCTACAGTCTTGGCAAAATATCCCAATAATTATTAAATGTATAGCCATGGGAGGAGTTTAAAATTCCTGGAATGATGCAAATACTTTGCATCCAGTGTAATCATCAGTTTTGATTGAATTTCCCCAACACTAAACTTCATGAACAAATAGCTGCAAACTTGGTTGACAACAATCCTCAACGGCCATTTTATAAAGTGCCCTTCGGCAGTAAATATGGCTAATGACCATAAACAGATTAATATTGCCCGTTTAAAATAAGATGGACGTTTCCAGTGGTAACTAAATTATACTGTGGACATTCTAAATAATAATAATTGCAGCTCAGTCTTATTGAAGGTGCAACTGAAGTAAGCTACCGCCTGTTTGCCTTCCGGGGCCACCTGCGACAGCACCGCCCCCATACCAACAGTACTGCCATCTGTATCCAGCACTAAGGCTTAGCTGGGTCTGTAGGGGTGAGTACAGGAGCATTCAGGAGAGCCCTCTTCATGCTGGAAAATGCCTCCTGACAGTCTGGCGTCCAAATGAACGTCTGATTGTTCTGAAGGAGGCGAACAAGGGTGCGCCAATGCAGAAAACTCCCTTCACAAACCGTAGCTAATACGAGGCAAGTCCCAAGAGGCAGAGGCAGTCAATGATCGCGCTGATCTTTTCCTCTCGCGTGCTGATGCCGCTCCAGACCACCTTGTGGCCCGGAAACTCCACCCACTCTGGGCTTTGCTTCACCCCCTGTATTAACAATGCACCAGAAACTAGGTGGTAAGATGTTTCAAGGGGATCTGTAGGGGTGAGTAGAGGAGCATTCATGAGAGCCCTCTTCAGGCTGGAAAATGCCTCCTGACAGTCCGGGGTCCAAATGAACGTCTGATTGTTCTGAAGGAGGCGGATAACGGTGCGCCAATGCAGGAAATTCCCTTCACAAACCGTAAATCATATGAGGCAAGTCTCAAGAGGCAGAGTCAGTCTCCTCTCGCGTGCTGATGCCGCTCCAGACCACCTTGTGGCCCAGAAACTCCACCCACTCTGGTCTTTGCTTCACCCCCTGTATTAACAATGCACCAGAAACTAGGTGGTAAGATGTCTCAAGGCGGTCTGTAGGGGTGAGTACAGGAGCATTCATGAGAGCCCTCTTCAGGCTGGAAAAAGCCTCCAGACAGTCCGGGGTCCTAATGAACGTCTGATTGTTCTGAAGGAGGCGAATAACGGTGCGCCAATGCAGGAAATTCCCTTCACAAACCGTAAATAATATGAGGCAAGTCTCAAGAGGCAGAGTCAGTCTCCTCTCGCGTGCTGATGCCACTCCAGACCACCTTGTGGCCCGGAAACTCCACCCACTCTGGTCTTTGCTTCACCCCCTGTATTAACAATGCACCCGAAACTGGGCGGTAAGATGTCTCAAGAGGGTCTGTAGGGGTGAGTACAGGAGCATTCATGAGAGCCCTCTTCAGGCTGGAAAATGCCTCCTGACAGTCCGGCATCCAAATGAACGCCTGATTGTTCTGAAGGAGGCGAATAACGGTGCGCCAATGCAGGAAATTCCCTTCACAAACCGTAAATAATATGAGGCAAGTCTCAAGAGGCAGAGTCAGTCTCCTCTCGCGTGCTGATGCCACTCCAGACCACCTTGTGGCCCGGAAACTCCACCCACTCTGGTCTTTGCTTCACCCCCTGTATTAACAATGCACCCGAAACTGGGCGGTAAGATGTCTCAAGAGGGTCTGTAGGGGTGAGTACAGGAGCATTCATGAGAGCCCTCTTCAGGCTGGAAAATGCCTCCTGACAGTCCGGGGTCCAAATGAACGTCTGCTTGTTCTGAAGGAGGCGAATAACGGTGCGCCAATGCAGGAAATTCCCTTCACAAACCGTAGATAATATGAGGCAAGTCCCAAGAGGCAGAGGCAGTCTATGAAAGCGCTGATCTTCTCCTCTAGCGTGTTGATGCCGCTCCAGACCACCTTGTGGCCCAGAAACTCCACCCACTCTGGGCTTTGCTTCACCCCCTGTATTAACAATGCACCAGAAACTAGGTGGTAAGATGTTTCAAGGGGATCTGTAGGGGTGAGTAGAGGAGCATTCATGAGAGCCCTCTTCAGGCTGGAAAATGCCTCCTGACAGTCCGGGGTCCAAATGAACGTCTGATTGTTCTGAAGGAGGCGGATAACGGTGCGCCAATGCAGGAAATTCCCTTCACAAACCGTAAATCATATGAGGCAAGTCTCAAGAGGCAGAGTCAGTCTCCTCTCGCGTGCTGATGCCGCTCCAGACCACCTTGTGGCCCAGAAACTCCACCCACTCTGGTCTTTGCTTCACCCCCTGTATTAACAATGCACCCGAAACTGGGCGGTATGATGTCTCAAGGCGGTCTGTAGGAGTGAGTACAGGAGCATTCATGAGAGCCCTCTTCAGGCTGAAAAAAGCCTCCAGACAGTCCGGGGTCCTAATGAACGTCTGATTGTTCTGAAGGAGGCGAATAACGGTGCGCCAATGCAGGAAATTCCCTTCACAAACCTTAAATAATATGAGGCAAGTCTCAAGAGGCAGAGTTAGTCTCTGATCGCGCTGATCTTCTTCTCTCGCGTGCTGATGCCACTCCAGACCTCCTTGTGTCCCAGAAACTCCACCCACCCTGGTCTTTGTTTCAGCCCCTGTATTAACAATGCACCCGAAACTGGGCGGTAAGATGTGTCAAGTGCGCCCCAGTGGCGATCTCTCTCCATGGCAAGTTCGAGGTGGCGGCGCATGCGCTCCTGCGTAATGATCAGGGGTCCCCAAACTATGGCCAGGCGGCCGGATCCGGCCCACCAGTGTCCAAAATCCGGTCCGCGGGAAGTCCCAAGTTAAAAAAAAAAATATATATATATATATATATATATATATATATACAGTATATATTAGGGGTGTAACGGCATGTGTATTTGTATTGAACCGTTTCGGTACGGGGGTGTACCGAACGAGTTTCGAATCTAAAGTCTTAACAAGCTGCTTTGCTTCTTCTGTCTCTGTCTAAGCACCCGGCATTGTCCCACCCACAAAACCATCTGATTGGTTACATATATAGCGGTAACAGCCAATCAGCATTGCGTATTCAGAGCGATAACAGCCAATCAGCAGTTTGTATTCAGAGCGCATGAAGTAAATGATTCAGCGTCTAGGAGATAGGTGTTTAGCAGGGGAGCATAAGGCAGCGTACTCTTCCCAAATGATAATAAACACCTCCCAGTCAACTACTACTAACATCACTATGAGCCCGTTGACCTTCTAGAAACCTAAACTTGCTCGCTCACAGTTCTGGCTTGAGGTGAAGGCTAATTAGCTTCTAACGTAACGTTAGCTCATTTTGCGATGTGTGTGTGTGTGTGTGTGTGTGTGTGTGTGTGTGTGTGTGTGTGTGTCCGTGCGTGCGTGTGTGCATGTGTGTGTGTGTGTGTTTGTTTTACGGACAGAAACTGTTTAATGTTGCACTTTTTATATGTAGAAAAAAAGTTTTGTCATTTTATTTAATCTGAGCAACAATTTGTGGCAGTTTAATGTGGACTAACGTGGGCAGAATTATTATAGTGGTCCCAATGTTAGAAGGATAAAGCCATTGTTTACAAATTTGGTAAATAAACAACCCAAAAATGTATATTTTGTTGTTTTCTTACTGTACCGAAAATTAACCGAAACGTGACTTCTAAACCGAGGTACGTAACGAACCAACATTTTTGTGTACTGTTACACCCTTAATATTTATATGTATATTTTTTATCATTATTTTTTTTAAATCCGTTCTTTCTAATCTATTTTATATGGCTTGTTTCTTATGGTGTCTTCTAGCAGCTCAGGCAAATCATATTGTCTAAAAATAATTTTTTCCCATTGCTAACGTGACATATTTGCACTTGGACTATATACATACATATGCACAGCCCGGACCTAGGCCAAATTTTTTTAACCCAATGCGGCCCCCGAATCAAAAAGTTTGGGGACCCCTGGTCATGATGGAGCTGCGTCATGATATTATTGTCTACGTGACGCGAAACGGTGGCTCTATGGCGTTCGTGCTCGCTGCAAGCTTAGTCCGGCATTACATTTGCACACTCTCCATTTCCTTTCTCTACCTTTACTCGAGCTCTGAGGTCACTGAACAATGCGGTCGGGAAGTGGGTTGAAACCAAAGCACTTCTGACACCAATGTAATGCTCCGCAGTGGAGAAGGAGTGACACAGACGAGGATGCACGCTCAGTCGCTTTATTAACAAGGAATAACTCAATGGTAGTTCCCAAA
The DNA here is from genome assembly GCF_033978795.1 of Nerophis ophidion. NCBI lineage: Eukaryota > Metazoa > Chordata > Actinopteri > Syngnathiformes > Syngnathidae > Nerophis > Nerophis ophidion. Next base: position 26,014,171 of record NC_084619.1, read on the forward strand.
TAAACACATACGTACACAAGCTGTTGTTAGCCACAACTCCCGCTGACACACTCCCCTGCTCCCAGTCAAGTCTTACGCAGTATCTCTCAGTCAGTATCTGGTGTGACCACCATTTAACTGACGCAGTGCAACACATCTACTTTGTATAGAGTTGATCAGGTTGTTTATTGTGGCCTGCTAGTCCACTCCTCTTCAGTGGCTGTGCGAAGTCGCAGGAACCCGAACATGCTGTCGTATACGCCGATCCACAGCATCCCAAACATGCTCAATAGGTGACATGTCCGTTAGTATGCTGGCCATGCAAGAGCTGAGATGTTTTCAGGTTCCAGGATTTGTGTACGGATCCTTGCAACATGGGGCCGTGCATTGTCATGCTGCAACATGAGGTGATGGTCTCGGGTGAATGTCACAACAATAGGGTTCAGGATCTTGTGACGGTAACTCTCTTTCTATATATATTTACTGTGCATGATTGGCAGGTCAAATGTCTGACAAGTGACAGACGAGACCTTGACTTGATTTTTAGGATGTTGAGAAGGCAGTGTAAGAGACAGCTTAACCACTTGATTGATGTTAGGGTAAACATCTGGGTTAGTAGTAGTTATTATTTGAACCAAGTCTTACACAGAAGCGGCACCCAGGCATTTTCCTGCCTGCTTTAAGGACATCAATTATGTTACAATAGTGTCTTGCTGGGTCTGGTGGCGTAATATTTCTTTAGAATGTTGCAAACAGCAGTGTTTCCAAAACTGCGGTGGTCTGGCATTTTCTGAGGCCATGTTGAAAGATCCAATACTAAGAAATCTTTGCACGACTTGAGGGAGTCGTATCTAACTTGAAATTTTTCAAATTACCCCCTGAGTAAGTTACTCTTCTCGTTGTCAGAGTCAGCAGTAGAGATAGTGTGTGCTCTGTCCTGGCCTCCTCTATCAAGCAGAAGAGTGAACTGTCCAATGGCCACCATGAGTTCATCCTTACAGTCGTCAATAGTCAGCTTTTACTTTTGAAACTTAATGGATGTGGTATTTAATATTTTGCCAATGTCAAGCATGTTTGACAGAAAACTCCGAGAATGTTCTGTGCATGCATGCTGCAGATGGCTGTTGTCACTCGTTGCCAGTTGAATTTCAATGGCTGGCAATAGTCTTGCTATTTTTAATAGTGTCTCATGCCTCCGCACAAACTGATATTGTCAAACTTACCCAGTTTCACTAAGTTGATCACAGCTTCTTCAATACAGCCGTTTTTTTTAGATCCACCTTATTGCTAATAAACTGCAGCAGCTTGACCATGGTATGATTAAATGTCTCACAGTAAGGAACTTTGCAATCAGCTGGTTTTGTGCATTTCTCCAGCGCTGTGCACAAACGCGCAAGGTAATATCCAATAGCTGCAAGTTGACGCAATTTGGGCACCACAGAAAGTTAAAGTACCAATGATTGTCACACACACACTAGGTGTGGCGAAATGTGTCCCCTGCATTTGACCCATCCCCTTGTTCACCCCCTGGGAGGTGAGGGGAGCAGTGGGCAGCAGCGGTGCCGCGCCCGGGGATCATTTGTTGTGATTTAACCCCCAATTCCAACCCTTGATGCTGAATGCAAAGCAGGGAGGTAATGGGTCCCATTTTTATAGTCTTTGGTATGACTCAGCCGGGGTTTGAACTCCCAACCTACCGATCTCAGGGCGGACACTTTAACCACTAGGCCACTGAGTAGGCTAGAATTGTAGACACCGGCATTGACAGCAGCATCGTCTGTGCAATCAAAGACCAACTTTGTTGTCCTATCATTCAAGACTCTGTCCTGGAAAAAGTCCCTCAATTATGACCTGTGCTTTTCGAGCAGCACCAAGTTCAATTAGTCCAAGAAAGTCCAAAGTAAACTCTCGGTTGCAGGACACATTCACACAGTGGCGGGCCGTGCGTTTCCCACCTAGGCCTTCAGTGATCTTCGACTTTAATTATTACCTCTCACTATACCATACTTGATGTCACCGCATGATCATTGCTGGATTAATACTATACAGCAGGGGTGCCCATTACGTTGATCGCGATCGACTGGTCGATCTCGGAGGGTTTGTCAGTCGATCTCAAGCCAGGCATTAAAAAATAGACATAAAAATGAGCAATCATCAATCATACCAAGACTTCACTTTCGTCAGTTGTTTGACATTCTCGGCACCCGAGGATCTTGTGAGATGACGCTGGCTGCTGCAAGCTCATATTTAAGAAAAAAATCACTAACAGGGCGGACGCAGAGAAACACATTTTATTTCTAGAGACTACGTACCTACTGTCAAAACTCTAAAGACCGACTGCACAGTTCCTGTCTTCACCATAAAAGACCTGTTTCATCCTGCCTGTGCTAACAAAATAAGAGTCTCAGAAAGCTAGCGTGCACAAGCTAGCAAGCTACGGAATTTGATGCCAATGTATTTCTCCCCCGCCCTCAGTGACCGCTTTCTCACTTGCTTGCCCACCCGCACTCTCACTGACGTCACTCACCTGCTGCCAGACATTAAAGGGCCACACACACATATGCTACTCTCATAACAAAGTGTTTAAAAACGAGTATGCAAGTTGGACAAATGAGATGCCTAATCCAACCACTTTCATGTGGTATTGGACAGAAAGGAGGACTTTTTTTTTCCTCCATTTGAAAATGCGGACGTTATCAGCACCACTGTCTAATTCCAATCAATGCAAGTCATCAGAATCAAATACACCAACTTATATTCTTGTCTTCATGAAAGAAAGGAATCTATGTGTGTTAAACATGCTTGTATTATCATTAAACACCATTAACTTGTTAACAAAAATCTCTCTTTCATAAATAAATAAATATAAATTATAAATAGGAATGAGGTAGATCTCCTCGACTTGGTCAATTGAAAATTAGCTCGCCTGCAGAAAAAGTGTGAGCGCCCCTGCTATACAGGAACACATTTACACCCTACTAGGCATTGAACACATTAACAGTATACAAAACGTGTTATTTTCTGGCGCATTTAAAAATAAATTATAACGCATCAGCAATTAAAAACATATGACGTAAATGTATCTGCTTAGCTTATGGAACTTCCGGTCAATAATGTTTGATTAAAAGTACACACTTATCAAAGATATATTAATATATATTATGTGGACTTCTGGATCTGCCTCCCGGGAGCATTTTGGCCATGGAGACCAGCTGCTGGGTCTCTGCTACACTAGTGTCAGTTTGGAGAGACTGGAGGAGATGCGGATGAAGAGACAGGGCTGCAGAGCTGCCACTGAGCGCCGGGACGGACAAACTTCACAGTGTCTTGGCTGAATGAGCAGGTATCGGACACCTCGGTCTTCTTGGACATATCCTCGCTCATCCATGCGGACTGGACACTGGCCGAGAGTTTGTTGGCGATCGAGAGTGGAGTTGGCTCTCTTGGTTGCTTTGTTGGGTCTGCTCCTGTCTCTGGCCATGCTCTCTCCACCCCAGCAGACGTTTTCTGCTGCATATTTCACTACGTCCAGCTTGTACTCTCCAGTACATGATTTCCCTTTCGGTGCCATTTTTGTTCAGCCCTTCTCGGTTTTTATAAGTTACCGCCAACGATGAAATGATCCATTTTAATAGCTACGGCAGTAGCATATAACAGTTAGCATTCCATGACCCACAATGCACTTCTGCCATGACCCTTCCCCACCAAATTCTTATTGGCTGACGTGTGTGTGACGATTGCTGACATTTTCCTCATCTCTTCCGCCAATGAGATAAATAATATTATTTGATGTAAACACATGCACCTGGGGATAGGTTGATTGGCAACACTAAATGGTCCCTAGTGTGTGAATGTTAGTGTGAATGTTGTCTGTCTATCTGTGTTGGCCCTGCGATGAGGTGGCGACTTGTCCAGGGTGTACCCCGCCTTCCGCCCGATTGTAGCTGAGATAGGCGCCAGCGCCTCCCGCGACCCCAAAAGGGAATAAGCGGTAGAAAATGGATGGATGGATGGATGGATATTTTACGGTAATTTGTTAATAATTTCATACATAAGTTGCTCCGGAGTATATGTCACACCGCCGGCAATGGTTGAAAATCAAACCTAAAATCAAATGTACCATTTAATAACAAACATTTTAATACATCATCAGATTCTTAGCAAAACCAGCACATATATTCTTTAATCAATCATCAATCAATCAATGTTTACTTATATAGCCCTAAATCACTAGTGTCTCAAAGGGCTGCACAAACCACCACGACATCCTCGGTAGGCCCATATAAGGGCAAGGAAAACTCACACCCAGTGGGACGTCGGTGACAATGATGACTATGAGAACCTTACAGAGGGGAAAGCAATGGATGTCGAGCGGGTCTAACATGATACTGTGAAAGTTCAATCCACAATAGATCCAACACAGTCGCGAGAGTCCAGTCCAAAGCGGATCCAAAACAGCAGCGAGAGTCCCGTTCACAGCGGAGCAAGCAGGAAAACATCCCAAGCGGAGGCGGATCAGCAGCGCAGAGATGTCCCCAGCCGATACACTGGCAAGCAGTACATGGCCACCGGATCGGACCGGACCCCCTCCACAAGGGAGAGTGGGACATAGAAGAAAAAGAAAAGAAACGGCAGATCAACTGGTCTAAAAAGGGAGTCTATTTAAAGGCTAGAGTATACAAATGAGTTTTAAGGTGAGACTTAAATGCTTCTACTGAGGTGGCATCTCGAACTGTTACCGGGAGGGCATTCCAGAGTACTGGAGCCCGAAATGAAAACGCTCTATAGCCCGCAGACTTTTTTTGGGCTTTGGGAATCACTAACAAGCCAAAGTCCTTTGAACGCAGATTTCTTGCCGGGACATATGGTGCAATACAATCGGCAAGATAGGATGGAGCTAGACCGTGTAGTATTTTATACGTAAGTAGTAAAACCTTAAAGTCACATCTTAAGTGCACAGGAAGCCAGTGCAGGTGAGCCAGTACAGGCGTAATGTGATCAAACTTTCTTGTTCTTGTCAAAAGTCTAGCAGCCGCATTTTGTACCAACTGTAATCTTTTAATGCTAGACATGGGGAGACCCGAAAATAATACGTTACAGTAGTCGAGGCGAGACGTAACAAACGCATGTAGAGTTGGGTGTCATCAGCATAACAGTGAAAGCTAACACCGTATTTGCGTATGATGTCACCTAGCGGCAGCATGTAGATGCTGAAGAGTGCAGGGCCAAGGACCGAACCCTGGGGAACTCCACACGTTACCTTAACGTAGTCCGAGGTCACATTGTTATGGGAGACACACTGCATCCTATCAGTAAGATAAGAGTTAAACCAAGACAGGGCTAAGTCTGACATACCAATTCGTGTTTTGATACGTTCTAATAAAATATTAGGATCGACGGTATCAAAAGCAGCGCTAAGATCGAGGAGCAGCAACATAGATGACGCATCAGAATCCATCGTTAGCAATAGATCATTAGTCATTTTTGCGAGGGCTGTCTCCGTGGAGTGATTTGCCCTGAAACCGGATTGAAAGGTTTCACATAGATTGTTAGACGCTAAGTGTTCATTTAACTGCTCCGCAACAATTTTTTCAAGGATTTTTGAACCCTAGCATTCAAAAAAGCGGTTATTCATCCTCTTCTTAAAAGACCTAACCTCGATCATGACCTCATGGTAAACTACCGACCGGTGTCTCACCTTCCCTTTATTTCAAAAATCCTTGAAAAAATTGTTGCGGAGCAGTTAAATGAACACTTAGCGTCTAACAATCTATGTGAAACCTTTCAATCCGGTTTCAGGGCAAATCACTCCACGGAGACAGCCCTCGCAAAAATGACTAATGATCTATTGCTAACGATGGATAAAAGCTTTTCTAAAAATGTTGTGTTTACTTTAGTTACTTGCTATAAAACATTTTAGCTTCCACAACTTACAAAGTATCTGAACAGGACCCGAAATCGGATTGGATCTGAGGTCCAAAAAGGTTGTACATCCCCAATGTTTAATGTTCATTCATCAATTTCATGTATTTAATATATATCTGCATCTAAAATTAGTCTGTATAAAATGTAGTAACATTTATGCTTGTTTGATTATTCAGTGTGACGGTCTCTTGCCGTCGTCGTGCGGGTTCCACTGACCACTAAGGAAGGACATCTCTTTTCAGGTTTGACTCTTATTTATTTTTCAATAAAGAAGGTTTTTTTCCTCTGTGCTTTTCAGCAAGTGTCTTGTCGTCTCGCGTGTGCTCCAGCCTCAACAACCTCTCCTTCCCGACTGCTGCCTTTTAACAGAGCGACAGGTGATTAGACAAACACTTTCAGCTGTGTCATCCACTCACCTGTCGCCAACCTCGAAGCCGGTCCTCCCACACCCCGCTTCGCTGCAGGTGCCCAGGCCACGCCCACCACATTCAGATTTATATTATTTTTTATGGGAAAAATGATTGTTTTTTGTATGATTAGTTCTTTGATTAAAATAACCAAAACCTAAGTTACAATCTGTAATTAGCTCATACTCGCCATCATTGACTTCCTTGTCTTTGGAGATTTTCTGAACTGGATTTACCGCAGTTTCAGTACCACCAAATTTTGTTAGAATTTTACGATGAGAATAAACATTTGAACGCCAACTAAATACTGATGAACTTAATTTAGATGTATAGCCTCAAAATGAATATACTTGACTAATATACTAATAAACTACTTTGGCCATTTTTGTTACATTAAAACAAGTTCAAATTGATATTCATGCTCAAATGTGTCCATTTGTCTTCTCCTGTGGTGCAGTAATAAATAGCTGGCTCAACAAAGAGAGAAAACCAAAGAAAGTGGAGGTCAAATGGAAACTGTGTGTGAAGTGTTGAGACATTAGTCTCTGCCAGAGATAGTAAGTTGGCGGTCAGCGTGTGCAAGAATTTAAGTCTCTGGAGAGGATCCAACCCACTGAGAGCAACCTGACCTCCCTCCACTCACTTTCTGTCTTACCTGACTGGGTCTCACGTGGTCTTTGGGAGTTGATTGATTGATAATTGGGTACATGTACGGTAGTTTCTTAGCAGTCTTACTCACTGTATTTTGAGACGGGTGAAAACAAGTTGTATCTCTCAATTCTGCTGAATAAGATAAACATGACAAGTGAACACACCACCTAATACTTATTTTAAGTTGCTTCAAAACAGACAACCCCTAACCCTTTTCCAGAAAAACAACCATCAACATCTATTGTTTTATTCATAGCATAGGACTATTGCTGCCCAGCCAGCGTTGAGTGCCGTCAGACAGAAAGTGAGCAGAGAAGGGTTGCGACAAGTGTTCTTATCAGAAGAAATATGTTCTGCTGTCATACAAATGATCAAATCGGCGTTGCCTGGTGGCCTGAATGAACTTTTGCAGTCAGCGTAAGGCTTGAGATTTTGCGATGAGTCCTTGTTTCAATACTGTTGAAAGAAGAGAGCAGTTACTTGCATAATTAATTATGTAATATTAGCTATGGAATGAATACTTGCTCTTATCTTTCTAAACCACTATTGTTTCTCCGAGCAAGACCGTTCTGGGATTGACTCTTTGCTTTAGATCTTCTGTGTGTCGTTTACATGTTCTTCTTTAAGCTGTGGTTTAATGGATTCCACCATAGTCTTAAAGGCCTACTGAAATGAGATTTTCTTCTTTAAACGGGGATAGCAGGTCCATTCTATGTGTCTTACTTGATCATTTCACGATATTGCCATATTTTTGCTGAAAGGATTTAGTAGAGAACATCCACGATAAAGTTTGCAACTTTTGGTCGCTAATAAAAAAGCCTTGTCTGTACCGGAAGTAGCAGACGATATGCGCGTGACGTCACAGGTGTGGAGCTCCTCACATCTGAACATTGTTTACAATCATGACCAGCAGCGAGAGCGATTCGGACAGAGAAAGCGACGATTTCCCCATTAATTTGAGCGAGGATGAACGATTTGTGGATGAGGAAAGTGAGAGTGAAGGACTAGGAAAAAAAAAAAAAAAAGACGAGGGCTGTGGGAGCGATTCAGATGTTATTAGACACATGTTCTAGGATAATTCTGGGAAAATCCCTTATCTGCTTATTGTGTTACAAGTGTTTTAGTGAGATTATATGGTCGTACCTTTACAACCTGAAGGTCGGCTCTTCAAAAAACGATCTTTCCGAATGATCGCTGCATAATACACTGTACTTTGTGTGTGTGGTCCAATCCAACCGCGTTCACTTGACATCTCTGCTCCATAGTAAAGATTGACTGTCATCTTTCGGGAACGTAAACAATGAAACACCGGCTGTGTTTGTGTTGCTAAAGCCGGCCGTAATACACCGCTTCCCACCTACAGCTTTCTTCTTTGATGTCTCCATTGTCCATTGAACAAATTGCAATAGATTCAGCGACACAGAAGTCCAGAATACTGTGGAATTTTGCGATGAAAACAGACGAGCTAATAGCTAAGAACGATGCTGAAAAAAAATGTCCTCGACAATCCGTGACGTCACGCGCACGCATCATCATACCGAGATGTTTCAGCCGGATATTTCGGCGCAAAATTTAAAATTGCAATTTACTAACTAAAAAGGCCGTATTGGCATGTGATGCAACGTTAAGATTTCATCATTGATGTATAAACTACCAGACTGCGTGGTTGGTAGTAATGGGTTTCAGTAGGCCTTTAAAACATACATCTTTGGTTCATTGAACACTTCTATTTGCCCACTGGTATCAACTGTTGTCAGTCCTATTTCTCTATGAAAGAATAGGCTCCACCCTTTCATGTTCCATCTCCTAATTATTAAAAGGTTATTGGCCGTAAGCAGTGCAGCTGCAGATAACTGTGCTTTTTTCCGCATTTCCTCAAGAACAATGAAGAAACATAGAAGAAGAAGTCGCAATATGAAGTAATAGTGGTTTTTCTCTGTTTGTTGTGATTGCATTGGTCTTGAGTCATTTACATTTTTTCCATTCAAACTATGACCAAAACCTTTCTTCGAAGGCAGAATCATTACAAATTATCTTCCACAATTTGGAGCTAATAGTGGCCTTTCCAAAATGTGCTGAAACTCGTTAGAAAAGCCTAAATCACTTTCTAGGGGGAATTCTACCTGAAGACACATTTGTTAGGTCCAAAACTATGAAATAAGTGGCAATGTTGTCAGCATTAGAGGGGCCCCTTAAGTTTGTGGGTTTTTTGAGGGGAGGACCCAGACCCAGACCACCACGGTTCGTAGGTCCAAACCCCATCACCAAAATCATTGGTGCCTCAGCAATACGACTCCGTCTGCCTCGGTCCCTGCATGTACACACGGCCTTCCACGTCGGTAGAGTGAAGCCTGTTAAAGAAAGCACGCTGGTTCCGGTTACCATATCCCCTCCACCACCCAAGATGATTGAGGGCGGCCCTGTCTACAAGGTCAAGAAGTTGTTGGCAGTTCGCAGCCGGGGCTGGTAGACTGAGAGAGGTACAGACAGGAGTAGAGACGGCGGGTGCCTTCTCGACATGTCATGGACTCTACTCTCATTGAAGACTTTCATAGCGACCATTCTGGACCATCTGGGCCGTCAGGAGTCGGCCCTCGGGAGGTCGGTGGGGGGGGGGGGGGGGGGGGGGGGGGGGGATTTTGGTTATTTAGTTTTGCAGCCGAAGTGGTGGGTTTTCAGGGTTTTTTTTACAGTTCTTCCTTTTCCTAAAATTTTTTGAGTGGTGCTTTTGTTAACCTTTTTTTAGATAAGATACAGTGTAGAAGTTTTATAGCCATTATTTCTTCCTCCTTTTGAGGCGTTTTTTGTTAATGATGAATTTCATAGATTATATCCTGTGCCAAGTTTAGTTTGTTATTGTTTTTGTGTTTCCTCCTTTCGGAGTGATTTTCGATTGGTCCTTTTTGTGGAACCTTTTTTCGCCGTCTAGTCAGGTGATAGCCTATGTTGATTTGCCCTGACTTTGGAGGTGAAAAGAAACTTTCAAAATAAAAGCCAGCCGGATTGTTCCCTACTCTGCATCTGTGTCCCATTTTTGACCAAGCCTGACAATATCATATAAATCTATACAATCAGTTAGCATGTTATGTGGGTGTGCATTTTGTAACAACGAGAACTATTTGTGTTTGTTGCACACAGACATATTGAGTGTTGCGCTACCGATATATGTGTGTGGGTAGTGTGTATTATATAAATAAAAAGAGTCGGTGAGCAAATGTAATGCTCGATCGTCCAGTTTGTAGTTAAGAGACAGAACAATGTGAAACACATTCAAGCCAGTTGGGTTTTAATGCTACGTAAATGCAAAGTAAAGGAGTGACGTCAGAGAATTGTCAGACAGCGGACGCTATCTTGCTTCAAAGCCACTTTATGGTTTTTGATATAACCTCAGTTTTTTCACTTTTTTAAGTGGAATAATAATGACCTGTGGATTAATGGATCGATCGGATAGTTGATAAAACGCGGTCGTGACTCGTCGTGACTACAGAGTGTTTACTTCAAACTGATACAGCGTGCATTACTTTGAGGAACTTTTGAGGAGGAAATATTGTTGTTAAAAACTTGTTTGGTGTTGCTTCCTTATTTGTCATTATTCACAGCTGGTTAAAATGTGCAATTGTGGCGGATAATTTGAATGTGACAAAGTGTCATGATTACTTCGGTCAGCTGGAACAAAAAATACAAATAAAAGTATTGTTAGTCCAGAGTCTTCATGGTCCTCATGGATGACCTAATTAGGAACCGGTACCAAAGAATATCTGTACTCGGTATAAATCTCTACTAAAGGGTGTATTTTCAATTTGAGTGGGGTCCCATAATGTTGAAAAACGTATTTAGGATGTAGTTAACAGTTATCTAAATGCTTCAGCTATAAAAATATTAACTATAATTCTTGATTCCTACTTCACAGAAATTCCGTCAAGCGGTAAATTGGTTCTAGACACGACCGTGATAAAGAGATAAAGTAGAGCGACTGTACATATATTGAATACTACAGTACGGCAGTGTAAAGAAATCACTAGCAGTAGTTATGTAACACAAACCTTCCATCCATCCATTTTCTACCGCTTATTCCCTTTGGGGTCGCGGGGGGCACTGGTGCCTATCTCAGCTACAATCGGGCGGAAGGCGGGTGTACACCCTGGACAAGTCGCCACCTCATCGCAGGGCCAACACAAATAGACAGACAACATTCACACTCACATTCACACACTAGGGCCAATTTAGTGTTGCCAATCACCTATCCCCAGGTGCATGTCTTTGGAAGTGGGAGGATGCCGGAGTACCTGGAGGGAACTCACGCATTCACGGGGAGGACATGCAAACTCCACACAGAAAGATCCCGAGCCCGGGATTGAACCCAGGACTACTGAGGACCTTTGTATTGTGAGGCAGATGCACTAACCCCTCTCCCACCGTGAAGCCCCAGTTATGTAACACAAACCTGAGGAAGTAAAATGTAGTGACACAGCACATCTCAAAATAAAAGCAATTATTCAATCCCAAAGATTTTTACATTGGTAATGAAACAGAAAATGGAATGATGCATGCATACTATACGTAGTGGTCAGGAGAGTCAGAAATTAAACCAGTGGTGGCAAACCAGTCAAGAGACCAAGAACCGCATTGTTTTACTGTGTCATTGCAAAGAGTCACATCATCCACATGGGAACACATGAACATCACCCCAACCCTTTTACACACACACACACCCACACACACACACTCACACACACTCTTTTGCTCAGCCATTGCTATGTTAAATGTCACACACTAACATGATAATGACATATATTGACTCCTACAGTACTGAGACCACAGGTCAGTCATTTTAAACAATGAGCATTGTGTTGACTGTCTCACACTGACATACTTCCAGTTCCGCCAAGTCCAAGGCGCTGAAGATTTGCAGCCTTGAAATGCGCTAAAGACGCCTGACATACAGTATAAGTCAGAATGCCCTGCCATCACGTTCAATAAAAAATGAAAACCCTCCCACTATGTCAAAAAAATCCTGTGTTCCTATTCATATTTTCGTTTTGCTGTGCATTTTTTTTCCTGCCATTTAGAGAGCGAACAGCCTCTCGCAGTTATTTATAAAATCTCGATTTATATTAGTAAGAGCCTCATGAAAACGTGCAAAACCGGCTCAGGAGATTCGAGTTGGTCAGGCCTGCATTAAGCAATGGTTAGTTCTTTCGGGACACCTGCGAATAAATTGCTTTATCTACATGTGCATATAATTACCTTAAGCTACTGTATTGTATAATACAGGGGGTGTTCAGACATATTACCATAATCAATATAGCAGGTACCAACTGATTATTCTTTCTCTAATGGAAGTGTAAAGCAGTGTATGTAGTAATACAGTGATCTCAAAGAGCTATGTGCAGGTACTTCACTTAATGCACTTTAGTCCCTTGTTTCTAATGCACTAGAGAGGCCTCAATCTATGTAGTGTGCGTAATTTAAACAATTAACCAGTGCATGTGAGGAAGTAATGAACTACAATTGTGCTGTGTATCAAATGACTGTGAGAGGAATGTGTAGTAAATTTGGTTGCTATCACTAAGCAGTAAGAAGTTGTTTCAAACATTTAAGAGCGTCTTGCAGACTACAAAGTACTTTATTTATTGAAATAGTAACTATTCCTCTTTTAACGCTCTGTACCACTGGGTTGTCAGGTGCATCTTCAAGATCTGCATCTGAAGATGAAAACGAGTAGTAACTGCGATCACCTGAACTCATTGACTCTATTGACTCTACTGGCATTCAAAAGCTAACTCTATTGCTACCTAAAACAGCAACACCTGCTAATGCCATTATATCTTAGGACCCTACATTGTACAACAAAATGAAAGCGAGGTCTTACATTTTTTGTAAACTCTCTTATTTGTGGTTCTAATATACTGTCATGTGACATTTCCAGTGTTTGGTGCGTCCATGTTAAATGAAGCTTTACATACAAATACATGACTCACGCTTAAATAAAATATAGATAAAAGTCCATGTAAATGTTCACATTCTACACACTTTTATCCCTAGTTCAGTGGTTCTTAACCTTGTTGGAGGTACCGAACCCCACCAGTTTCATATGTGTATTCACCAAATCCTTCTTTAGTGAAAAATAAAATGTTTTTTATTTCAAATTTTAAAAAAAACGTATGTTTTTTTTATTGGTGCACAAAATGAACCGTGCATGAACATCCCCTTTCAACAGAACAAAACCAACACAGTGCATGATTTCACAACAAATTACACACCTTACACACATTACCATGAATTGATTGACGTGGACCCCAACTTAAACAAGTTGAAAAACCTATTCGGGTGTTACCATTTAGTTGTCAATTGTACAGAATATGTACTGTACCGTGTAAACTGTACTTTTTCATATAATGTATTCTCTTCCTTTGCAATCTGCTAGTGAAAGTTTCAATCCAGTTTCAATGTATCACTCAAAGAACCATTTTGACCCGTGTCAATGGGAGCCGCAAAACATTCTCGCGAATATCTGCTGCCGGTCACCCAGTTAACGAGAACAAGGACGTGCTATGAAGCCATTGCCTTTGACGCCTTCTGCAACATGTACAAAACTGATTGACAGTCTAGCAACATGTTGTATGTAGCCTCCGCAGACACACGCACACGATTGCAAGTCATACTGGATGACACAGAGTACACTGAACGTTGTGATATAAACAATTTTAACACTCTTACTAATACGCACCACACTGTGAAGCCACACCACACAAGAATGACAAACACATTTCGGGAAAACATCCTCACAGTAACACAACATAAACGCAACACAATAAATACCCAGAATCCTTTGCATCCTTGACTATGGCTGACTATATTTAACACCCCTGCGCCCCCAGCCCCGCCCCCCTTACCGACGCACGGGGTTATATACAAACCACGTTTCCATATGAGTTGGGAAATTGTGTTAGATGTAAATATAAACAGAATACAATGATTTTCAAATCCTTTTCCACCCATATTCAATTGAAAGGACTACAAAGACAAGATATTTGATGTTCAAACTCATAATTTAGAATTTCATGGCTGCAACACATGCCAAAGTAATTGGGAAAGGGCATGTTCACCTCTGTGTTACATCACCTTTTATTTTAACAACACTCAATAAACGTTTGGGAACTTGGGAAACTAATTGCTGAAGCTTTGAAAGTGGAAATCTTTCCCATTCTTGTTTTATGTAGAGCTTCAGTCGTTTAACATTCCGGGGTCTCCGCTGTCGTACTTTACGCTTCATAATGCACCACACATTTTCGATGGGAGACGTTTCTGGACTGCAGGCGGGCCAGGAAAGTACCCACACTCTTTTTTTTAAGAAGCCACGCTGTTGTAACACATGCTGAATGTGGCTTGGCATTGTCTTCCTGAAATACGCAGGGGCGTCCATGAAAAATACGGCTCTTAGATGGCAGCATATGTTGTTCCAAAACCTGTATCTACCTTTCAGCATTCACAGATGTGTAAGTTAACCATGCCTTGGGCACTAATGCACCTCCATACCATCACAGATGCTTGCTTTTAAACTCTGCGTCGATAACAGTCTGGATGGTTTGCTTCCCCTTTGGTCCGGATGACACAATGTCGAATATTTCCAAAAACAATTTGAAATGTGGACTCGTCAGACATCAGAACACTTTTCCACTTTGCATCAGTCCATAATAAGTGTTTGATGAGCATTCTTCAACTTTATCAGTATTTATTGCCACCTTTCCTAATTTCTTTGTCACGTGTTGCTAACATCAAGTTAATGATTATTTGCAAAATAAAAAATGTTTCTCACATTGAACATCGAATATGTTGTCTTTGTAGCATATTCAACTGAATATGTGTTGAAAATGATTTGCAAATCATTGTATTCCGTTTATATTTGAATCTAACACATTTTCCCAACTCATATGGAAACGGGGTTTGTATATATATATATATATATATATATATATATATATATATATATATATATATATATATATATATATATATATATATATATATATATATATATACAGTATATCAATCAATCAATCAATCAATCAATGTTTACTTATATAGCCCTAAATCACTAGTGTCTCAAAGGGCTGCACAAACCACCACGACATCCTTGGTAGTTATATATGTTATATATATGTGTGTGTGTATATATATATATATATATATATATATGTATACATATATATATAAAAATATATATATATATATATGTGTGTGTATATATATATATATATATATATATATATATATATATATATATATATATATATATATATATATATATATATATATATATATATATATATATATATGTTAATATTTAGTAACATGTCCCTTGCAGGTTTCACTGCAATAAGGTGCTTTTGGTAGCCATTCACAAGCTTCTGGTTGAATTTTTGACCACTCCTCTTAACAAAAATTGGTGTAGTTCAGCTAAATTTGTTGGTTTTCTGACGTGGACTTGTTTCTTCAGCATTGTCCACACGTTTAGGTCAGGACTTTGGGAAGGCCATTCTAAAACTTTAATTCTAGCCTACTCAGCCATTCCTTTACCACTTTTGATGTGTGTTTTGGATCATTGTCCTGTTGGAACACCCAACTGCACCCAAGACCAGACCTCTGGGCTGATGATTTTAGGTTGTCCTGAAGAATTTGGAGGTAATGCTCTCTTTTCATTGTCCCATTTGAAACACCAGTTCCATTGGCAGCAAAACAGGCCCAGAGCATAATACTACCACCACCATGCTTGATGGTAGGTATAGTGTTCCTGGGATTAAAGGCCTCACCGTTTCTCCTCCAAACATATTGCTGGGTATTTTGGTCAAACTGCTCAATTTTTGTTTCATCTGACCATAGACTTTTCCTCAAGAAGGTCTTATCTTTGTCCATGTGATGTCATATGAAACAAAAATTGAGCTGCTTGGCCACCATACCCACCAATATGTTTGGAGTAGAAAAGGTGAGGCCTTTAATCCCACAAACACCACACCTACTATCAAGCATGGTGGTGGAAGTATTATGCTCTGGGCCTGTTTAGCTGCCAATGGAACTGGTGCTTTACAGAGAGTAAATGGGATAATGAAAAAGAAGGATTAACTCCAAATTCTTCAGGACAACCTAAAATCATCAGCCTGGAGGTTGGGTCTTGGGCGTCATTGGGTGTTCCAACAGGACAATGACCCCACACACGCATCAAAAGTGGTAAAGGAAGGGCTATATCAGGCTACAATTAAGGTTTTAGAATGGCCTTTCCAAAGTCCTGACCTAAATGTGTGGACAATGCTGAAGAAACAAGTCCACGTCAGAAAACCAACAAATTAAGCTGAACTTTTGTTAAGTGGAGTGTTCAAAAATGCAACCAAACGCTAGCCAGAAGCTTGTGGATGGCCACCAAAAGCGCCTTATTGCAGTGAAACTTGCCAAGGGACATTTAACCAAATAATAACATTGTTGTGTGTATACTTTTGACCCAGCAGATTTGGTCACATTTTCAGTAGACCCATAAAAAATTAATAAAAGAACCAAACTTAATGAATGTTTTTTGTGACAATCACAAAGAAATAAGAGTTGTAGAAATTATTGGAAACTCAAAACAGCCATGACATTATGTTCTTTACAAGTGTATGTAAACTTTTGACCATGACTGTGTTTGTGTGTATACATAACCCCGTTTCCATATGAGTTGGGAAATTGTGTTAGATGTCAATATAAACAGAATACTGTGTTAATCTGAAATTTCCTTGTTCACTTCTGTTTTGTCTGCACACCATATTCACTCTCTCTCTCGTCCACAGTATGGAGTGCAGCTGGCGCAAGGCAGCAGCACACATCTGAGTTAGATTATTGGCAGCCTATTTAACCTGGCTGCTGTCTGCAGGTGTGCGCCGGGACTTTGTCTACCACTTGCTACTGACATATGTGTCATTTTGTCTCGCCAGCTGACTCTCTAGTTCTTCTTGTGCATTATCTCAGGTTTGCCTGTATTTTTCCTAGTCTTGTCTAGCGCTTTTATTTTGTACTTTGTTTCTCTGTTTTACTTCTTTCCTTAAGTATCATTCCTAGCCTTGTCTAGCACTTTTATTTTGTACTTTGTTTCTCTGCTTTAATTCTTTCAGTAAGTATTATTCCTAGCCTTGTCTAGCGCTTTTGGTTTGGTGCAGGTCATTTATCTTAGTAGTTTTTTTACATGGTGAGTTTTTGTGTTTACCACCATCTGTTGCGATCCGAGACTCGGATCTTCACATGTTTATGTTTCCGTCTTTGTTTCATTCTCTTCTGACCCACTTACTTCCTGTTTAGTCCGTTACTATAGTTACACATTGATTTCACCTGCTGCTCGTTTTCTACACACACCTGGTTCTCCTTGATTACTCCCTATATAAGCCTTCCTCTTTTCTTTGTTCAGTCTGGGTCCATAAATTTCCTCACATGCAACTAGTGACGACTGCTTCTTTTGGTACGTGTATTCTCGCTAGCTTATATGCTAAGCCACCTGCCTTGTCTTAGCTCTCATGCTAATTGTTTTTGTTTTTACATTTTGTGCCATCGTGCAAAGTCTGGTTTTCTGTTTGTATATCTTAGTTCTCATACTAGCGTTTTTGGTTTGCTTTTTATTAGCTCCAGTATTTCTGTTCAGAGCTCCCTTTTTGTTAAATAAATCTTTTAAGATCTGACCTTTGTTGTGTTCACGTCAACGCATCCTCGAAGGAATCGAACCTGGCACCTCAATGCCAAACAGTCTTCACACCATCGCCTTTGTTTTTGGTACTTCATCCTTCTTCCAAATTAAAAGGAAGAAGTATTATAAACGAACTATACGTCTCTGCATCCTCGGGATCCACCTTACCAGATCGTTACAAATACAATGATTTGTTAAATATGCTACAAAGATAACATATTTGATGTTTAAACTGATCAACTTTTTTTTTTGCATAAAATCATTAACTTTAGAATTTGATACCAGCAACACGTGACAAAGAATTTGGGAAAAGTGGCAATAAATACTGATAAAGTTGAGGAATGCTCATCAAACACTTACATCCCATAGGTGTGCAGGCTAATTGGGAACAGGTGGGTGCCATGATTGGGTATAAAAGCAGCTTCCATGAAATGCTAAGTAATTCACAAACAAGGATGGGGTGAGGGTCACCACTTTGTAAGCAAATTGTTAAACAGTTTTAGAACAACATTTCTCAACGAGCTATTGCAAGGAATTTAGGGATTTTACCATCTACGGTCCGTAAAATCATCAAAAAGTTCAGAGAATCTGGAGAAATCACTGCATGTAAGCGATTATATTACGGACTTTTGATCCCTCAGGTGGTACTGCATCAAAAACCGACATCAGTTTGTAAAGGATATCACCACATGGGCTCAGGAACACTTCATAAAACCACTGTCAGTAACTACAGTTGCTCGCTACATCTGTAAGTGCAAGTTAAAACTCTACTATGCAAAGCCAAACCCATTTATCAACAATATCCTGAAACGCCGCCGGCTTGGCTGGGCTCGAGCTCACCTAAGATGGACTGATGCAAAGTGGAAAGGTGTTCTGTGGTCTGACAAGTCCACATTTCAAATTATATTTGGAAACAGACGACGTGGTGTCCCCCAGAACAAAGAGGAAAATAACCATTCGGATTGTTATAGGCACAATGTTCAAAAGCCAGCATCTGTGATTGTATGGGGGTGTATTAGTGCCCAAGGCATGGGTAACTTTCACATCTGTGAAGGCACCATTAATGCTGAAAAGTCCATACAGGTTTTGGAACAACATATGTTGTCATCCAAGGAACGTTATCATGGACGCCCCTGCTAATTTCAGCAAGACAAGTGTTACAACAGCGTGGCTTCGTAAAAAAAGAGTGCGGGTACTTCCCTGGCCCGCCTGCAGTCCAGACCTGTCTCCCATCGAAAATGTGTGGCGCATTATGAAGCGTAAAATACGACAGCGGAGACTGTTTAACGACAGAAGCTCTACATAAAACAAGAATGGGAAAGAATTCCACTTTCATAGCTTCAATATTTAGTTTCCTCAGTTCCCAAACATTTATTGGGTGTTGTTAAAAGAAAAGGTGATGAAACACAGTGGTGAACATGTCCTTTTCCAACTACTTTGGCACGTGTTGCAGCCATGAAATTCTAAATTAATTACTATTTTGAAAAAAAAATAAAGTTTATGAGTTTGAACATCAAATCTCTTGTATTTATAGTGCATTCAACTGAATAAGGGTCGAAAAGGATTTTCAAATCATTGTATTCTGTTTATATTTACATCCAACACAATTTCCCAACTCATAGGGAAACGAGGTTTGTAGATATATATATATATATATATATATATATATATATATATATATATATATATATATATATATATATATGTATGTATGTATGTTGTGTGATCACAAGAAAGATCACAGGAAGAAAAATACCTTTAATCCTAATGGTTATGGCTAATTTCCCACAGCTTTAGTTAGTGTTTTGATAAATGACCTTTCGCCTTTTCCACTGGGTAATTAGGGTAATTTCAAGTTATGTTTTGTTTACTGCTTTCCCAAATAAATAACTCCCTATACTGAATGCTGAGTGCCTCTGACCTGTGATCTCTACAATATGATCTGTACTCATTAAACATGTATAACAAGTAAGAAACGTTTGGAATGTTTACTAACTTTAGAAGACACCTCCAGTGCACTAATAATCTCCCACTGGAGACAATCGGTAAATCTCACTCTGCCCTCTAATTGGACTTGTCTGGTGGGAGAGCTTTGGCCATAAATGTAATTGGAGAAAAAAGAAAAAAGTCTCCAATTCGTTTGTGAGTGAGAATTTCTGTTGTTGTTGTTAGGCCGCACTGTGGCCTAGTTGTTCGCATGTAGACTACACCGACCCGGAGAACTGGGGGTAGGGACTGGAACCTCTCATGGCCGCACTCGAGCGGAAGGTGGCGTACACCCTGGACAAGTTGCCACCTCATCCCATGGCCAACACAGATAGACAGACAACATTCACACTCACATTCACAGACTACGGTCAATTTAGTGTTGCCAAGCTACCTATCCCCAGGTGCATGTCTGTTGAGGTGGGAGGAACCTTCCGCCTCCTACCCGGAAGGAACTCACGAAGTCACGGGGAGAACATGCAAACTCCACACAGGAAGACCCCGAACCTCAAACCCAAGATCTTCGTATTGTGAGGCCCATGCACTAACCCCTGGGCCACCGTGCTGCTCCCCAAAAATACCAATGTACAAATTAAAGCTGCAAGCAGCAATGGATGGGACCGAATTTTGCTGGTGTTTCCTGCCTTTACCCATTTAACATATCTTTACCTGCACATTACCTACGTTCCCTGCATCCTGGGGTCACACTGGTGCTTCCTACCATCACCCAGACAACATATCTTTACCTCCACATTACCTACCTTCTCTGTATCCTGGAGTCAAGCTGGTGCCTCCTTCTTTCACCCAGTCAACATATCTTTGCCCGCACAGTAACTAACTTCTCTGCATTGTGTGGTCACGCTGGTGCTTCCTGCTTTTAAGCGGCCATCTTGAGACGGCAGCAGCGCAGCAGCTTCAGCGCGCGCAGTTCTTTGAAGGCTTGTAAAATCACAACCTGAGCAGTTAGAAGAACTTTTTGTGCAACTTTTAATCAGAAGGGTTCAATCTCTTTCCTGTACGAGTTTGAAGCCGACACAACAAACGCGCGCAGAGGAGATAATGTTTGAAAAAAGGTGACGGGTTTTTACAAAACTTTTGTTTTGAAGGATTTAAATGAATGAAATGTAGGTCGAAGTGAGACCTACATAGAGGTTTTTGTTTCATGTCTCTACGACATTCCTGCCGGAAGTTACACTCAGTTTTGTCTGTGTTTTCTTCCTAGGAGCAGTTTTGTCTGTGTTCTATTCCTAGGGGGCGCAAGGCGCAATTTTGAGTTTTTTTTTGGGTTTTTTATCAGATCGCAATTTCCACCAGTCCTGATGTGTGTGTCGAGTTTGGTGAGTTTTGAAGCATTTTAAGGGGTCAAATTACAGCTCAAAGAAGCAAAAATTAAATTTTTTTAGGAAACTTTTGTTCTGAAGGGGTTTTTGCCAACTTCCTGTTGATTTTTGCTGAAGGAGGTCACTGTATGAAATCTAAGTCTAAGTCAGACCTACATAAAGGTTTTTGTTTCATGTCTCTACGACATTCTTAACGGAAGTTACAAGCAGTTTTGTCTGTGTTTTTTCCTAGGGGGGCGCTAGAGCGCAATTTTGAGTTTTGGATTATTGATTAGATCGCAATTTTTGCCAGTCCTGATGTGTGTGTTAAATTTGGTGAGTTTTGAAGCATGTTAAAGGGGTCAAATTACAGCTCAAAGAGGCGGCGGTATAATAATAATAAAACCTTAGAAATACAATAGGGTCCTCTGTCCCAAAGGGACATTCGGTCCCTAATAATAAATGTCAGTGTTTATATCACGGGTGACCACGTTAACACATCAGCATGTTAACATTAGCATTCGGTTCACATGGGTTGAGACGAAAAACTACACAAATAGCATGTCACTGACTACTTTTACAGGATGTAATAATAGCGAATATTTGTTGTGATAATACCTTCGTTTTGCTGGTCCTTCATTTGACATTTTCCTTCAAACAATGAGGTCAGAGTCCCAGTAAGCATCTTCCCTCGCCGCTTGAAAGTCCGGCGAGATACTTCCTATTCCTCCGTTCAACATACATTTCTATGCAAAAAAACTTGGACAGATGATCAGTTTTTTTACCTGGCTCACTGGTTAATCAATCCCCGGCCTGTGTTTATGAGGCTTACGCCCCCCACTCGTGCCCCTCTTTAGCCAGAGCCATCTTGTTGCCCTCTCTGCTGCCTCCATGTCTGACTGGCTGGGTCTCCTCCTGCTTTGACCTATGAAACCCTAAGTTCCATAGACCTTGCTAAGGGAATGGGCGGCAAATCCCACTTCTACCAGCATGCAAATGGTCTTTCAACCATTCCTGTGACAGTACTCTACAAGCTCCTGATATTTTGCTATCTTCCTCCCTTGGGCCTCCTTCATCCTCTCCTCCCAGGGCACAGTCGGCTCCATCAAGATTAGTTGCCCTGTGGTGCATGAGACCTAGATGATGTCTGGTCTCAAAGAAGAATGGGCGATATAAGATGGAATGCTCAGCTACTTCTGAAAGAAGGCCGCCCAGGTGGTTCTTGTGTATGCGCTTTGGATGCTCTCTCACAAATTGGATGGTTTTAGTCAGCCAGCTATGTTCCCCCTACTGATGGCCTCGGCAATGGATTTGAGGACCTGGTCATCTCTCCAGCGATAGCGGCTTTTGCTCAGACCCTTAGAGCTGCTGCTCAGGATGTGTTCGAGGGTTCCAGCTGTGGAACAGAGGGGACAAGCCGGCATCTCCACTTTGCCCCATGAGAAGAGGTTGGATAGGCTTGGTAGAACTTCATTATCCCCTTGAATAGGGAACTTGAACCTTTGGGGAGTACGCTTTCAGATGTCGTCCCAGGTAACATTGTGCTCCATCGCATTTTACCTCATCAGGGGCGGCGTGGCGCTTTGGGGGAGTGGCTGTGCGCAACCCGAGGGTCCCTGGTTCAATCCCCACCTAGTACCAACCTCGTCACGTTCGTTGTGTCCTGAGCAAGACATTTCACCCTTGCTCCTTATGGGTGCTGGTTAGCGCCTTGCATGGCAGCTCCCTCCATCAGTGTGTGAATGTGTGTGTGAAAGGGTAAATGTGGATGTAGTGTCAAAGCGCTTTGAGTACCTTGAAGGTAGAAAAGCGCTATACAAGTACAACCCATTTATCATTATTTATCATTCAGGCACGCTTCCACCGCATCGCCACAGTGCTAGAAAGTCGTTTTTCCTCCACAGCACAGCGCACTTCTACCTGAACCAGTTGTACTGCCTCCCCTTCTTTCCACTTCCTCCCTGTACTAACAATAATGCCGGCCTGGGAGACTCGATCCGGTGTACTATAGATGCTCTCTTGCTTGACTCATGACAAATTCCTCCCTGACAGAGCTAAATGGAGTCTGAACTTGTTGGTGCTTCCATACAAAACAATGCTGCACAAGCTGCGAGGTAGGCCCAGCCACTTTCGGAGATAGCTGCTCACACTGCGCTCAAATCTTTCCACTACGGTCATCGGAACCTCTTATATGATCCAGGGCCGAAGGATTATCTGGTTGTCTCCATGGACCCATGCTTTTCAACCGCCCAGGCAGACCAAACCTGTTCACTGTCTTCATCCACCTTTCGAGCTTAGTGCTTGTTTCCTTAAAGGCCTACTGAAACCCACTACTACCGACCACGCAGTCTGATAGTTTATATATCAATGATGAAATATTAACATTGCAACACATGCCAATACGGCCGGTGTAGTTTACCAAATTGCAATTTTAAATTTCCCGCGAAGCGTCCTGCTGAAATTTTCGCGAAATTATGATGCTCAAGTTGACGCGTGCTTGTGACGTTATTTGTTGTAGCGGACCTTTTATCCCAGCAGCACTCACGGCTAAAAGTCGTCCGATTTAATCGCATAATTACACAGTATTCTGGACATCTGTGTTGCTGAATCTTTTGCAATTTGTTCAATTAATAAAAGATACTACAAAGAAGAATGCATTAGGTGGAAAGCAGTGTATTTCGGCCGGCCGTAGCAACACAAACACAGCCGGTGTTTCTTTGTTTGTTGTGAAGCTCTAATATGGAACAGAGCGGTCAAGCGAACATGTTTCTCTACCACATGTCAACGGGCAGGTTTCGGTGAGAAAATTGTGGTAATAAGTTGGCTCTTACCGTAAACATGAGCGGAGCTTGTGTCGTTCTTCCTGCAGCAGCTGTCAAAGAGGCAGCTGCGACTTTCTTGGCTCTCTCACGCCAAATTTCATGACCCCATTTACTTCCGGGGTCATGATTAATACAGATGTTTTGTTAATGCTATATTATAAAAATATAACGCTATACTATAAAAATACAGATGTTTTGTTAACGCTATATTATAAAAAAAAAATGAAAAAACAATTTACAAACACAAGCTATGGGATGACGTAAGAGGAAACGTGAGGAAACGTGACCCCGGAAGTAAATGTGTCATCACAAAGCTTGTGTTTGTAAATAGTTTTTGGAATTTTATTTTTTATAATACATCGTTAACAAAACGTCTATATTTTTATAATATAGCGTTATATTTTTATAATATAGAGTTAACAAAATGTCTGTATTAATCATGATCCCGGAGGTAAATGGGGGGGAAGGTTTTTGTAGGGGGGAAGAAATTTGTCGTGACAGCTCCTCCATGGCTTCTCTCAGAGACACTGGCGGTCACCACACCCCTCCGACTTTCAGGTATGACTTAATAATCTCACTAAAACACTAGTAACAAAATAAGTGGATAAGGGATTTTCCTGAATTATCCTAGTAAATGTGTCTAATAACATCTGAATCGCTCCTGCTCTTGTCTTTTTTTTCTTCTTCTAGTCCTTCACTCTCACTATCCTCATTCTGTCAGAATCGCTCACGCTGCTGGTGTCTATGATTGTAATCAATGTGCGAATGTGAGGAGCCCTTACACCGGTGACGTCACGCGCACATCGTCTGCTACTTCCGGTACAGGCAAGGCTTTTTTATTAGCGACCAAAAGTTGCAAACTTTATCATCGATGTTCTCTACTAAATCCTTTCAGCAAAAATATGGCAATATCGCGAAATGATCAAGTATGACACATAGAATGAACCTGCTATCCCCGTTTAAATAAGAAAATCTCATTTCAGTAGGCCTTTAATAGAATCAGTGTCGTTCAAATTGCAGTGGAAGACCTTGCAAAGGCTTTTCACTGTTTTTTCGGTCACAGACGGGATTTGGTCTTCTCCCAGCCTGATTTGGAATCCGTCATTCTTAACCGAGGAGCGGGATTTAGTGGGTTTGAAGCTCATGCTGTAATTATGTTTAAAAGATTACGCCAACTTCTTGTAGCTATGTATATTGAAATGAACTTTGTAAAAATTATTAAAGGGCATTGAGCTGCATGCTGGTTTACAGACTACAGCTGAGTAAAAACACTGCAAAATATTTCTACTAATCAGCGTTCTTCAGCACACAGATGCCCCACAAAGGTTTCTGCAAATCGAAAGTTTTTTTAGTTCTTTCTCCGTCTCTGTTGTCAAGTATCTTGTAACAGAAACATAAGGAATAAGAAATAAAAAAGTTGTCCTCTATGGGGTGCCGAATGTAAAAATTCAGTCACTGGAGATGTTTACTGTTTTCCAGCAAGCCTGTTAGTTGCTGAAGTTGCATGTCTAGAGTTATTGTAGTTGTTGAGTTATTGGAGTAGTAGTTGTTTATTATGCCTTGCAGCAGGCACGTTCACAGCCTTGCTGAAGCCCTTTTTTTAATTAATTCATTTAAGAATTAAAAATACTGTTTATAATCAATTCCTCCCAAATATATTTTGATATAAGACAGGGCACATATTTTAGTTCTTATAAAAATTCCTCCCCAATCTGCTCAACCCCCCACACCAATCCCCTCATGTAGTGCTGGGCCTCCTCTGACACGAAACATTAATCAGACAAGTAATTAACAATGTTTGTGAAATCTTTAAGCTTGATGTTGTTTGGTGCAAAATCAACCATTTTACATTTGCGTCGCTGAAAACATTACGACACTGCTGGTCTGACGTTTCCTAAATCAATTGGAAAAAGAGCTAAACATCTGTTTACTGTCATGTTGAGGGTATACTGGTCAACATTTGTATTTTAATGTATGATAATTTTCCAGGGAAAATTGGTAAAATAAATAGTTTTCATTTCCATCACAAATGGCTGTTAAATTAGCACAAACAATAAAAAAAAATTAAGGTATGCACAAATTGCCGGCCAAACCCACTTCCTTTGTTTTACCAGTAAGCGTCATAACCACCGAGCTATCCATTCTGTCTGGACAGTGAACTGGCAGGCAAATTATTTGGTTTTAAATAATGAACCGCTTTGATTTTTTTATGAATAAGACAAGTTATTGACTTGTTTTGTATTAGTTAACACTAGAACTTCCAAAGGCGAGGCATTTAACTATTCTACCTAAAACTCCCAAGAGTGATCCAGATGGCTGGATTAGTCCAGCCAAGCATGTCCCCATTATTCTGTAAATGGGGCAATTGCTCCCCAGAATATGTGTATTAGCCATTTTATCCTCAACTCTGCCTCTTTGTATTTTGTTTACATACATTTTAAAAAAAAAACGTAGATTTTACAATTGCCAGAATTTTATCGTAAAGTTTATGGTGGTTTTTACAGCATTACATGTTTACCATTTTTACCATAACATATTTTTTCACTGTACAATGTGATAAACAGCTTGTTTCAAAATGATAAGTTAAGCAGATATTTAAGTTGTTGTTTTTTTTTAAATGTTTTAGATTGTATGATGTCATATTTGTAGCATTAATCCATTTTTTTAAAGTTTAAAAATATGCAACTGCATGGAGTAGATGTCTTTTTTCTGTCAATATAGTCCAGGACAATAGCTACCTTCCTCTGGAAACCAGTAGGGGCACGGACAGTCTTTTCCTTCGGACTTAAAAATCCTTCCATCAATCAAGAGAGCCTTTCGAAGCATATAGAAGCATTTTTAACTTTGAAAAATTCAAACATTTTGTTTCCATGATTTTCTTCCAAAAATTCCTTCGAAAAAACTCTTCCGGCGCCCTAATTTGCATCCGACTAGATACATCCTTGGTAGGAGCGTCATACTCGACGCGTAATCCACGATAATTTCGTAATGCTGTCTTCTATCCCCGCCAAGGTTCAATCTTGGGGCCGACTTTATTTAACATCTATATACTCCCACTAGGACAAATCATGCAAAATAATAACATTGACCATCATTGCTATGCCGATGACACCCAAATGTATGTAGCGCTATCACCAAATGACTATCTCCCTATAGATCTTCTGTGCCAGTGCATTGAGCAAGTCAAACACTGGATGTGCCATAATTTCCTACAACTAAATGAAGATAAAACTGAGATAATTGTTATTGGTGCTAAAAAAGAAAGGTTTAAAGTCATCCAACACCTTTAATCACTGTCCCTGAAAACCTCAAATAAAGCCAGAAATCTTGGGGTTATTTTAGATTCCGATATACATTTCGACAGTCATATCAAATCAGTAACAAAATCGGCCTACTATCACCTCAAAAATGCAACAAGACTTAGAGGGCTCATGTCAACTCAAGACTTAAAATAATTTGTACATGCCTTTATTACCAGTAGGCTAGACTATTGTAATGGTCTCCTTGCAGGTCTTCCCAAAAAAACTGTCAGGCAGCTACAGCTTGTTCAGAACGCTGCTGCTAGAGTTCTAACAAAGACCAAAAAATGTGAGCACATTACACCAATTCTTAAATCCTTACATTGGCTCTCTGTACATCAGATAATTGATTTCAAAATCCTCCTGCTCACATATAAATCACTACATGGTCTCGGGCTTCTGAGACCAATCTGTTAGCGTTTCCCAGAGTAAACTCAAATCAAGGGAGAGCATCATTCAGTCTCTATGCAACAAATAGCTGGAATAAACTTCCTGAAGGTGTCAGACTTTCCCCAACTCTGACTACTTTTAAAACGAAACTGAAAACTTTTATGTTCACCTTAGCTTTCAGCTAAATCTTTTAATCTCATTCATTTTCTACCGCTTATTCCCTTTTTTTGGGGTTGCGGGGGGCGCTATCTCAGCTACAATCGGGTGGAAGGCGGGGTACACCCTGGACAAGTCGCCACCTCTTTTAATCTATTAACTTTTAATGTCCGCACTGTTTTTATTTTTATTGTCTGCATTTTAATTTTGCTTTTATTTGATTAATTTCACTTTGTTGTCTGTGAAGCACTTTGAGTCTGCCTTGAGTATGAAAAGTGCTATACAAATAAAGCTGCCTTGCCTTTTGAACATCAGCATATATTATTATTATATTAGAGACCTAAAATTTGTAATATGTGACATTAGTTAAAACAATTTGTAAGGATCCGCAAATCTTTGTGTAACAACATAGCTCATCTGAAAAAGTAATCGAGTTATGCGCACTAAAAATATAAGCGTCCCCCAGTGTACGGGTGGCACATGGCGTATGAACAATAGTCACATTCGAGAGTGTGCATAAACACTTGGACTTTACACTTGGGTGTGAAAATACAAATAAACAAACTATTTGAGAAATCAGACTAATTTAGTGCATGGACACGTAGTGACTGATGTGAACAGTAGATCTTAGTTAAGCTATGACGTTTGTTGAGGGATATTGCGGTATGTTAATTATGCTACAACGGTCATAATAAAACAGTGAATAAAAGTGTATACCTACACAATATTCAATTTTGTCTTTGGACTTTATATATCTTACTACTGTACAGATATGTATCCCAATAATAATATTTTTTATTGCAATTGGTGTCCTTTTCCTGGGTTAAGCACCTGCCCCCCAAAATGTTTTAGCATGTCACTGCCCTGTATTAGTACTGCAGGAACAATCTGTGTCTCAATTTGGGGGCTGTATCCTCCCAAGGACCCAGCTCATGCGGCCAACAAAGTCCTCCAGCAACGACTGGGGCCATTTGATTTGGAACGGTCTCGTCAATGGAACATTTCCTGGTTACGTCAGTTGTCCCTGCCTTTACATTCATGTCACCTATCCGCTTCTCAGTTGCGCAAAGTTGAATAACGACGAACTTAAGAGAAGAATAATGTCAAATCGTTTTTTGTGTTCTCTTCGTCCTTTATCTTATTTTGAAAGAAGCGGTTTAAAGCTACCGGGACAGCCGGCGCCTGATTTTTCTACAGTTAGAGCCAACCAATCATGGGAGATGGTTGTCATGGAGATGTGTGACGTGTTGACAAGCATTCTAAAGCTGTTATTCCTACCCATCCATCCATTTACTACCGCTTATCTTTAATTATTAGTTAATAGTCCATTTTTTGTGCTTATGAATGCTCGATGTCGAGTCCTCACTGTCCATCCATTCAGCGACAACACACAATCCTATTTAGCGATTACATTATTGATACATGATTCACAATTGATGCACTTTTCTAACCTTATCATATTACTTGCATTATAGTCAGTAATAGTAAATATTAGGGTAACATAATTTTATTGTTAACATATCATTGTTTGCAATGAAGACGGTTTATAAATTGATACAGGTTACACACTAGGGATGTGGGAAAAATCGATTCGAATTTAAATCGCAATTCTCACGTTGTGCGATTCAGAATCCATCCATCCATTCATTTTCTACAGCTAATTCCCTTTTTGGGGACGCGGGGGGCACTGGCGCCTATCTCAGCTACAATCGGGCGGAAGGTGGGGTACACCCTGGACAAGTCGCCCCCTCATCGCAGGGCAAACACAGATAGACAGACAACATTCGCACTCACATTCACACACTAGGGCCAATTTAGTGTTGCCAATCAACCTATCCCCAGGTGCATGTCTTTGGAGGTGGGAGGAAGCCGGAGTACCCGGAGGGAACCCACGCATTCACGGGGAGAACATGCAAACTCCACACAGAAAGATCCCGAGCCTGGGATTGAACCCAGGACTGCAGGACCTTCGTATTGTGAGGCAGACGCACTAACCCCTCTACCACCGTGAAGCCCGATTCAAAATCGATTTTTTTTTTTTTTTTAATCAATTTTTATTTATTTTTATCAATCCAACAAAACAGTACACAGCAATACCATAACAATGCAATCCAATTCCAAAACCAAACCTAATCCAGCAACACTCGGAACTGCAATAAACAGAGCAATTGAGAGGAGACACAAACATGACACAGAACAAACCAAAAGTAGTGAAACAAAAAGAATATTATCAACAACAGTATCAATATTATTTATAATTTCATTATAGCAGTGATTAAAAATCCCTCATTGACATTATCATTAGACATTTATAAATATAAAAAAAAAAAATAGTGTCACAGTGGCTTACACTTGCATCGCATCTCATAAGCTTGACAACACACTGTGTCCAATATTGTCACAGAGATAAAATAAGTCATATTTTTGGTTTGTTTAATAGTTAAAACAAATTTACATTATTGCAATCAGTTGATAAAACATTGTCCTTTACAATTATAAAAGCTTTTTACAGAAATCTACTACTATGCTTGCATGTCAGCAGACTGGGGTAGACCCTGCTGAAATCCTAAATATTGAATGAATAGAGAATCCTTTTAAATCGGGAAAAAAATATTTTTTTAATCGAAAATCGTGTTGAATTGAAAAAAAAATATATCAATTTTAAATCGAATCGTGACCCCAAACTGGGATATGTACATGTTTTGTGTTATTTATTTTTGGTCTGATGTTCTTTAAATTGCCTTGTCCAAGTCCATGTCCTCCTTGATTGTCCTGCACGGCAAAGCAAAAGACAGAACAATTAAACGCAATATCACAGTTACCTTTAGGAGTAAATGTTTTCAATAAAACATGCAAATGTACACAAAAAACAGCAATAACTAATATTGGTACATTGATGCACACATTTACAATACTTCATGTGGAGGGGAGTGTGGTCTGCGGTCCAGCTGCGGAGTGGGGTGTGTAAGGACCTGCCTCGAAGCCAGTGGCAGGTGAGTGGATTGCCTAGCTGGGACTGGTTATCTAATCACCTGTCGCCTTTATTAGCAGCAGCCGGTCCGATACAAGTTGTTGGAGTTGGTGCTAGTGAGCGGACACAGACGCTTGACATTGCGAGAGAGAGAAGGCCAGAAAGACGACACGCCAAAAAGACTGAAAAGTCACAGAGCAGAAACTGTCGTGTGTGCGCTCACCTTAAAGACATTGTTGAACCCTGAATACCGGACTCTTGTGCAAGTGTGTGGTGATCCGAAGAACCCACCAGAGGGCAACCTCCACACTTCACTATTTCGGCCACATATTGATAAGAGATAAATAAGTCAACCACTTCCAAATATTTCGAAACAATATTTTGAAAAATATTTCAAGCATGACGCCGTCTGCAATGGCCGCATATAAGCCTCTGCCCCAGGGTAATATTAGGGGCTAAGAAGTGTATGTATATCACAACTGTCCCCCTAGCTTGACATCTTTGCTTTTAGCTGTTTTAAATAAACAAACATATATACTTTCGTTTTAAAGTCGCTCTTTTAGCTTTGTGTAACGCTGCCATGTTGAAATTTATTTTCAGAGTTGAGAGCGCAAAGGATCTTGTACACGGATGCACACTTTCTGTTAGAAGGGAGAAAAGGACACATTTGTCGGCCAGATTCGAAGGACACTTGGAGATTTTGTGAATTGACAGCCTTCGTGCACCGTGGTGACGTCAGCACCCCTCAAATGCTCACTGCGAAGGATGCAGCCGCTGAATTGAGACACAGCTACTGTGTTACTTCCCTGTTAATTAACGTCAGGGCCCTAAGCTTTTTGTAGCTCTAAACAAGATTTTGCATATTATATATTAGATTTTGATATTTCATATTACTGCTGTAAAATGCTGGTGGCTATATTGGGCTGACTGCAGCCTATTAAGTATTGTAATACAGCATACTTGCCAACCTTGAGACCCCCGATTTCGGGAGGTGGGGGTTGGGAGGCGTGGTTAAGAGGGGAGGAGTATATATTTACAGCTAGAAAAGTGCAGATTGGATTTTAACCTATCTAAGTGAAGTGAAGTGAATGATATTTATATAGCACTTTTTCTCTAGTGAATCAAAGCACTTTTACATAGTGAAACCCAATATCTAATTTTAACATTTTTAAACCAGTATGGGTGGCACTGGGAGCAGGTGGGCAAAGTGTCTTGCCCAAGGACACAACGGCAGCGACTAGGATGGCGGAAGCGGGGATCGAACCTGCAACCCTCGAGTTGCTGGCAAGGCCGCTCTACCAACCGAGCTATACCACTCCATGAAATCAAAAATATATACTTATTGTGAGAAATCATTAAGATG
This sequence comes from Nerophis ophidion, assembly GCF_033978795.1. NCBI lineage: Eukaryota > Metazoa > Chordata > Actinopteri > Syngnathiformes > Syngnathidae > Nerophis > Nerophis ophidion. The sequence continues at coordinate 26,046,144 of NC_084619.1, forward strand.
ATCAGTGTTTCCACAAATATAACTATCATTAATTATTAATAATAACATAGAGTTAAAGGTAAATTGAGCAAATTGGCTATTTCTGGCAATTTATTTAAGTGTGTATCTGTCAAACATGGACTTGGACTTGGGTTGTTTCTTCGACGCAGAGGATGATTTGCACGAGCCAGGCGTGAATGCAAGTACATGATGATTTATTTCTAAACAAACAGACTACAACAAAAGGCAAACAAAGGGCGCGCACGAGGGCAGAAAACAAACTTGGCTAATGAAAAAACAAAAGACTAGCATAAATGCTGCAAACTACAAACATGAAACAAAAACACTTGCACCGTGGCATGAAAAAACAAAACTTGCACTGAGGCATGAATACCAAAACTTACGTGGCGTGGTCAAAAAACGAACAGCAAGGCATGAAGGTAGGTACAAGTGCAAAACAGAACTGAGTGTCCAAAAAACAAAACATAACATGACCAAAACAAAATATAATCCATAGGCGTGACAGTATCAAACTGGTAGCCTTCGCATTAATCAGTACCCAAGAAGTAGCTCTTGGTTTCAAAAAGGTTGGTGACCCCTGCCGTAGATGTTACTGTCACATGTACAGTAGATGGCATTATTGTCCTGTTTAAGAATGTCACAACATTGCTGTTCATGGCAGACGAACTGCTTTACGGTAGACGAAAACGTGACTGCTGTTGTTGTGTGTTGTTTCAGCGCTGGGAGGGCGTTAATGAAACTGCCTAACAATAAATCCACATAAGAAACCAAGAACTCGCCCTCTATCATTCTGCAGTTAGAAAGTCATTGGGCAGGCTTGCTGTTTATCTTGTGGGAAAGCGGACGTGAAAACAGGTTGTAGACACGTCACTCAGGTCCGCATGGAGCTGAAGGGGGCGTGGCCTCCAGCTCCACCTGAATTTCGGGAGATTTTTGGGAGAAAGATTGTCCCGGGAGGTTTTTGGGAGAGGCGCTGAATTTCGGGAGTCTCTCGGAAAATCCGGGAGGGTTGGCAAGTATGTGATACAGTCTTCCCCCCACAAGGGCAAGTACTAACAACAGGGTGTAAAAGGGGAGCATTCTGGTAAAGGTAGACCAAAAAACAAAGCGTCAAGACCGAAAACTTAAAGAAATGTGTCTTGAAAACAGACAATGCACAACAAAACAAATGGGTGGAAACTGGAGTCACCATCTGTGACAGAAGTGTAAAAAAACGCCGAAGGGAAATGGGATTTAAATATAGAAAAGCAAAACGAAAGCCATCGTTAACACCTAAACATAGCAATAGGCTAAGGAAAAGCAATCGTGGACTATGGATGACTGGATGTCATATTCAGTACTGAATTGCAGATCTGCATTGTACAAGTTGATGATTTAGAAACTTTTGTTTGGTTCCGTTCCAATGATATTTATGAAGACTGCCTGAAGAAAACAACTTTTCACAGTCATTGATGATATAGGGCTGCATGTCAGGTAATGGCACCGGGGAGATGTTGCTCATTACATTGTCAATAAATGCACATATTTACATTGACATTTTGGACACTTTTCTTATTTCATCCGTCGAAAGAATGTTCGGGGATGATGACAACCTTTTTCAAGATGATAACGCATTCTACCATAGAGTGAAAACTAGAAACAACTTTCCATTAGGTCAATTTCATGGCCTGTAAATAGTCTAAAAATCAATCCAATTTAAAATGTGTGGTGTAAATTAAGGAACATGGCCCATGACAAGAGTCCAACCTGCAAAGCAGATCTGACAACAGCAATTAGAGAAAGTTGGAGTAAGATTGATTTAGAGTACTTTTTGTTACTCTTTAAACCTCATAGACTGCAAACTGTCATACAAGCCATAGGTGGTGCAACAAAGTACTAGTGGTATGGTGTATCTCTTTTGATTGTTTGTTTTTCACAAATCCATTATTTATCCTCATAATTGAGTGATTCCACTGTGCTCGATCTAGAAATAAACACAATTTATTATCTTGATTTTTTTTGTGTTTCTCTAAGCCAGAAAGTTTGAAATCACTATAATTTAGTGTCATGTCTGTTCTTTTCTTTTTTTCTACAAACTTTTGATCAACTGAATGAACATCCTCCATGACTGGTAATTAAATATTTTTTCAGAGATCGCATGAATTGATTTCAGAGCACTACTGGAAGGTACAGTTTTTTAAATAGTGCTGTGTTTGTCAGTGCACATGACCATTAATTGGCAATGACATGAATTAGCACACGGAACAATTTCAATATGCTTTGCTCCAAGTGACCTCATTGAAAATTAAATGATTTGCTTGAAACAGAACATAAACGTTGAGAGATGCTCCAAAAAGTGTGCAGAGTGGGGAAAGGAACATGAACGTTACTTTCTGCAACGTTACTTTCTGGCAATTTCCAATGGGAAAGAATATTGAACTAATTATTGTGTCAACCGCTTTTGATTAGTTTACAGCAGGGGTCACCAACCTTTTTGAAACCAAGAGCTACTTCTTGGGTACTGATTAATGCGAAGGGCTACTAGTTTGATACACACTTAAATAAATTGCCAGAAATAGCGAATTTGATTAATTTACTTTTAATATATATATATATATATATATATATATATATATATATATATATATATATATATATATAAAATGGGTATTTTTGTCTGTCATTCCGTCGTACATTTTTTTTCCCCTTTACGGAAAGTTTTTTGGTAGAGAATAAATGATAAAAAAAACACTTAATTGAACGGTTTAAAAGAGGAGAAAACAGGAAAAAAATGAAAATGAAATTTTGAAACATAGTTTATCTTCAATTTCAACTATTTAAATTTCAAAATTCAACTGAAAAAAAGAAGAGAAAAATTACCTAATTAGAATCTTTTTGAAAAAGTTAAAAAAAAAATTATGACAACACTAGTAATTTTTCCTGATTAAGATTAATTTGAGAATTTTGATGACATGTTTAAATAGGTTAAAATCCAATCTGCAATTTGTTAGAATATATAACAAATTGGACCAAGCTATATTTCTAACAAAGACACATCATTATTTCTTCTAGATTTTCCAGAAATTGTTTTTTTAAATAAATTAAAAATAATTTGAAATAAGATTTAAATTTGATTCTACAGATTTTCTAGATCTGCCAGATTATTTTTATTTTTATATTAATCATGATTTGAAGAAACATTTCACAAATATTCTTCGTCGAAAAAACAGAAGCTAAAATGAATATGTATTTATTATGAATGAATGAAAATGTATTTATTATTCTTTACGATAAAAAAATTGATTTACTTGAACATTGATTTAAATTGTCAGGAAAGAAGAGGAAATAATTTAAAAGGTAAAAAGGTATATGTGTTTAAAAATCCTAAAATCATTTTTAAGGTTGTAAGAAGCAAAGTACTGCGATGAGGTGGCGACTTGTCCAGGGTGTACCCCGCCTTCCGCCCGTTTGTAGCCTAGATAGCCGCCAGCGCCCCCCGCGACCCCAAAAAAAGGGAAAAAGCGGTAGAAAATGGATTGATGGAAAAAACAAAGTAAAAAAATAAACAAATGTATTTAAGACCAAGTGTTTAAAATATGTTCTTGGATTTTCAAATTCTATTTGAGTTTTGTCTCTCTTAGAATTAAAAATGTCGAGCAAAGCGAGACCAGCTTGCTAGTGAATTTAAAAAACTAAAAATAGAGGCAGCTCACTGGTAAGTGCTGCTATTTGAGCTATTTTTAGAACAGGCCAGCAGGCGACTAATCTGGTCCTTATGAGCAACCTGGTGCCCGGGGGAACCGTGTTGGTGACCCCTGGTTTACAGTGTGACCATGGTTTTAAAACCAACATAATGATAGAATAGATAATGAATCCCTATTGAGTACAATGTCAAGTCCAGCAAACTAGACTAATGGTCCATTAACACACTCCTTTGTTATAATTTAATGAGCCGCTTGTTGCCACTGCAAGTTATTTGCACAAAACTGGACTCATATGCATTATTGTGTCATAGGTTGTTTAACAGCAGTGCTGACTCAGTAGTTTTTCCGAATGACATTGACTTGTCCTTGTCATGACTGACTTAGCTACTTCATGTGTGAGCATAGGAAAGAAGCACTGAATGAGAAATAGTTGGAGGGTTTCCAAGTTTTAGTGGATTTTGAACTCGTCCTTAGAATTTAAAAGCATTTGCATTTTATTACAGACACGTTACAGTACATCAGTTCTTAAGTGACACTGTCATATTTTTGTCCATTTAAGTCAGGCGATTTTTTTTTATAACAGTGAGTTTTATGGGCCTTTACAGATATGCATTGGACTGTTGTTGATGGGTCTGCATGTTATCTTAAGTATGCATTTAAATAAAACTCCCCTGAGATCAAGTGTAACCTCACCTTCCAGACCTACAGTTGCTGTCCTAACTTCTTTGAGAAGAGCGCAATCGTCAATGAAATTAAGACGGCATCTATTAATTTATGAATAATTCAAAGTTGAACTAATTACATTATTGATAGATTTATAATTCACTTCTTAAAAAAGCTCATACATTTTGTTGGTGGGCATAATCCTAACCCTAAAAAAACGTTTTTCTGCCACCTTTTTCCTCTGTTTTGTCTTAAATGATAAACGGGCTGTACTTGTATAGCGCTTTTCTACCTTCAAGGTACTCAAAGCGCTTTGACACTACTTCCACATTTACCCATCCACACACACATTCACACACTGATGGAGGGAGCTGCCATGCAAGGCGCTAACCAGCACCCATCAGGAGCAAGGGTGAAGTGTCTTGCTCAGGACACAACGGAAGTGACGAGGTTGGTACTAGGTGGGGATTGAACCAGGGACCTTCGGGTTGCGCGCGGCCATTCTCCCAATGCGCCACGCCGTCCCTTGTAGTATTGGTGTTCCTGAGGGAAATCCACAAGTCCAGACTTGACTGCTGTCAAGTGCAATCAGGTTTTCTTAACTGTCTATGCGACGTCAAGGCTTGATTAGCCCAGAATTTTTTAATAATGAATGAGGGAAAAATGGAAATTTTAGTTTTTGGTCCGGCCCTCACTGACTTGGGCCCATTGCAAAATGATGTGCGTCCCAAAGTCACCAGCCTTGGCGTCACTATAGACAGCGATTTTAAACTAGACAAACAAGTCAATGGCGTTTTAAAATCGTGTTTTTATCACCTTCGTCTTTTAGTAAAGGTTAAACCGTTTTTATCTTTTAACCTTTTTGAACAAGTCGTGCATGCTTTTATTTCAAGTCGCCTGGACTACTGCAATGCACTTTATGCTGGCATTAGCCAAAAAGCTCTCTCCCGGTTGCAGTTAGTCCAGAACGCGGCAGCACGACTTTTAACAGGGGCCAAGAAACGCCAGCATATAACCACAATTCTTCAGAGTTTGCCCTGGCTCCCTGTTCATTTTAGAATTGATTTTAAAACATTGCTGTTTGTTTTTAAATCTTTACATGGACTGGCACCTCAATATATCTCAGACCTCATCCAAATTTACATTTCTGCGCGCGCTCTGAGGTCCGAGACCAGACTTAAGACCAGGGGAGACAGGGCCTTCTCTGTGGTCGGCCCTAAGGTCTGGAACACTCTGCCCCTCCATGTTCAGACTGCTTCCACAGTGGAGTGTTTTAAGTCTCGTCTTAAGACCCACTTTTATTCTTTGGCTTTTAACACTACGTGAGTTATGTGGTCCTCTGTCCTCTGTTGTCCTCTGTGTTTTTTATACACTCTGATTTCTATTTTACTGTTTTAATTGATTTTACCCTTTAAAATAGATTTTATTCATATTTGTTTTTATATATATTTTTTTTATATTGGTTTTATATTTATTTTTTGTTTTTATTCAATCATTGGTGGAGCATAATATTGTTTTTTTAATATTGTTTTTAACATGGCTGTGCAGCACTTTGGAAACGTTATTGTTGTTTAAATGTGCTATATAAATAAAGTGGATTGGATTGGATTGGGAACTGCGCTTTTGGGGAAGTTTGCCTATTGAGGTGTATTTCTGGTCTTGTCATCCTGGGCTGGACCTAAGGATGTCACGGCAGTGTGGCCGGATCAAAAGAGACGTCAGAGACGCTTTACCGAACCAAAAGTTGCTTTATTACAAGCGAGCGTCATTATACAGGTCTGCAGTACCTGGAGGAACCTAGGTCCAAAAAATGAAGGACTCCAAAACGGGAGAAGCCAAATTACCAGCCTTATATTCCTACCTTCTGTCTGTGTGCGCTGGGTCAGGAGAGCACATCCTGACCATAAAAGGAGATGTTTGTGTGTAAGAGTCTGGAAAACAACCTCTATATGTTGTAACTTAAAAGTTGACAAGAAGATAGACAAGGAGCCTCTCCTCCAAGATGGAGCTATAATTTTGCATTCCGAAGCCTGGTTTTATAGATCCTTCTTCGTGAGAGAGCTACTTCCAGTCCACAAGCGAATGTCCATCTCAGGCTCTTTCTCAACCTGGTGGTTTGTCTTCTTCTCCAGGGTGAATATAAACATTCACCACATGTGGAACATTAAATGACTTAATTAATACACTTCACTATCAATCCCAATCATTATGAGAGACAAAAACATGTATGTGCTTTTGTTTTTTTAATTCAGGATTTTAAAGATGATTAAATAAAAATGTCAGCCAACAATATGTAATTTGTACAATATGTACCGTATTTTGGTTATTTGAAGCAATACAGGAACTAAGCCCATTTATTTCCGGTTCCATAGCAGCGCACTTACGGCTACACATTTGTGGTCCTACTTCTGGAAACAAATGCGATTATTTTATCAACATGGCGGACTGGGTAACAGACTACACTGTAAAAGAAAATTCTGTAAACAAGCTATGGCTGCCAAACGAAAACCATAAAATTAAAGTAAAACATTGTAAACCAAATAATGATCAAAATCATTATATTTACAGAAATGTTCATGAAACGTTTTGCGGAAAAATATTGTAATTTTACATATTTTTACTAAATGATTAAGATCAACCACTTTTAATAAAGTGACGATGCAAACAGTTGTGCAGAAAAATGCCTTTATTCTACAGAGTTTTTCCAAATTATTATGATCAACCACTTTTAATGAAGTGACAATGCTGTCAGGTCCACAAAAAAATATTGTTTTTTTTTACAGATTTTTTCTGAATTTTTAAGATCAGGGGTCTCAAACTCAATTCACTTGAGGGCCACTGGATGCAATAAACTTGTTGCTAAGTAATGCTTCTTTGAATGGCTATCCCGCCCTAGCAAGACACTTGCCGATCTTCCCAATTTTACAGGGAGACATTTGGTGACCCTCCCGAAGGAGTGTCCCGATGTTCGGAAAAGCACATCATGGGCGTGCCTTGACAGCACTGTCTCTATCAACCTCTACAACCTTACGTAGCGTTCGCTCAATCACCACACAAACAGCGTGCCGACTTAGGCGCAGGTTTTTCAAGGATTCGGCAGACATACAAGAGAGACTGCAAAACATAGTTGTTCAACAGCCATACATGTCACACTGACGGTGGCTGTACAAACAAATTTAAGACTGTTACAAATATGCGCCACACTGTGAACCCACACCAAACAAGAATGGCAAACACATTTTGGGTGAAAATGTTCACCGTAATACAACATAAACACAAAAGAACAAATACCGAGAATCCCATGAAACCTGAACTCTTCCGGGCTACACCCGTGCATCGGTTGAGGTGATCGGGGTCTGGTGGCCGCTGGGGTGTATATTGTAACATGGAAAATTTAGGGCTGCAAAGGATTCTGGGTATTTGTTATTTTGTGTTTATGTTGTGTTACGGTGAAGATGATCTCCCGAAATGTGTTTGTCATTCTTGTTTGGTGTGGGTTCACAGTGTGGCGCATATTTGTAACAGTGTTAAAGTTGTTTGTATGGCCACCGTCAGTTTGACCTGTATGGCTAATGGCCGTTGATCAAGGATGTCTTGCAGTCACCAACTTATGTCATATTACAGAGAAAAATGTTAAATTGTTAGTAAGAGCATAAACCTTTATATAACAGGCTACATATATTTTTCAACTTGAATGTAAAGATACACATAAATATTACAAAAATAAGATTCACCTTAAAATCACATAAAACTGTTAGATTGTTAGTATGGACATAGACTTTTATATAACAAGCTACATATTTAAAGAAAGTTATTTACTGTAATTTTACATGCATTTGAAAGTAATTTGAGAAAACAGATAATGATATGTATAAATAATTTGGTATTTTTCTGTAAAAAAAAATAGAAATATACATGGTGTGTCATTACTGGCATATTACTTAAAATAACAGGCAGTGTGTTTATTTACAGATAATGTCTTCAATTCTACAGTTTTATAACCTATTTAAAAAAAATTGAACAATTGCAGTAGAAATTTAGAGTAATTTAACCATAAAAATAGGATTGTTTTTACAGAGTACAAAGACGACTATTTTTGGACAAATGAGCTTCCACAACCTTAACTTTTTGAAGCTGAACATACGGAGGATGACCTACTGGTAATAAAAACTAACGCAAAGAGAGGGTGAAACTTTGGAGCAGAAGGAAGCCGTGAGAGTGAGGTCTGCGTGACTAGATGCTGCAAATGTGGAACGTAGGGCCGACATACCCAAAATCAACTGGAATCGTCCTCGGCCAGCTGGACCAAATAGACAACTGTCCATCAAGTAATTCACTATAACATTGATCATGAGTAAACATGTTAATACAACTACAATACTGTACATACGCTGTCGAGCTAGCTGTGTACAAAAAAACATGAAATGCGGGCTAATACTTACAGATACTGTATTGTGTTTGTTCATGTTTTTGCCGTAGCATGCCTTCGCAAAGCAATGTGTTACTACGGTAGATAAACAATTCCTCGGTGTTCGCTCTTGCAATAACAATGTCGCTACAGCTTGGTTATTATACAGGTTATGGAACGTAAATTAAGTATTGTTGGTGATTTTTGAATGCATTTTTAAAGTGATTGAGAGGCAAAATGGATCGCTCCCATTCGCTGCAGTGCTAGGCACGTAGAACAACCGATTATCACAAATTAACATGCAAACAAAGAAAAACCATTTTGTCTTCATGTCTCACATTAGGATTGTGAACAATAGGCAAAATCCCCCCAAAACGTGCAGTTCCCCTTTAAGCCAAACTTCTACTGCAGACACACATCAGACCCTTGTGGTCGCCATACTTTTTCTTTGCTCACTAATTAATTCATGTTTAATCTTGTTTGGATTAGCCTCTTGTTGCTTACTTCATCTCCAGTGTATTGTCCATGCCTATAGTGGCCTCCTTGTTCTGTTGCTTCATCCCTCTTCACTTTTATTATTAGAATGAGTTCTTATACTGTAACATTTTGGTTGCCATCATATGTGGTCCCACATTTTTGTATGTTATGGTGCACTTTTTGTTATTAATTACTATAAGCACTATTCAAAGTCCTTCTGTGCTTTGAAACACAGGTAGTTGTCTAAAGAAACCACCACATAACGATTTTTCTTTTTTCTTGACTGGTAAGTTGTGATGTTGCCTGGGACTCCCGCACACAGTACAAATGATTGACTTTCAAACATGATATTTATTTTAGAATTTTCCACCAACTTGTGAGGGAGGCTCTTTTTGGTGGATTGGTTCACGGCTTTACAAAACATTTATTAGTGAAGCTGTCTCATCGTGGTCACATGGTAAGGCATGGCTTGGTCCCCCAAGATGCAGACTGAAACTCTGGAGGCAAGGTGGAGGTGAGACAATGATTTATTCTCATAATCAGGTCAGACATAAACAAAAGAGAAGTGCGCCGATCGCACGGGCAAATAAGCATGAAATCATCCAACGTAACTTGCATAGCACAAACAAGACAGCCAGACGGAGTGCGGCAAAAAGCAGGAATAGGTAGGTCCCTGATTAGTGCTCGCCAGCAGGTGAGCGTCCCGAACACTAATCAGAGGCAGGTGAAACTATTCTGCACCGACAGAACTGAGGGAGTCAAACTAAAATACAACATGATCGGGGCAACAGATCATGACAGAATTATCGAACAGGTGTGTAGCCATGTAACAATGTAGCAGACAGTTCTCCAACTGTTGGACAGAAACGCTGGGGTGTAGATGATGTCATTGTATGTCTGCATGACTGGCCATGACACGTACGTTTATTTTTTACAAAAGGGTGAGGAAAAATGTCATAGTGGACCAAATCTTAGTGTTTTTGATAAGTTTAGTATTAATATGTAGCTTTCTCCTATTACATTATTGCTTATTGCCCTATCTTTCCATTCTTTGTTTAACTTAAAGTATGTGCCGCAGGCTGATAAAAAGATTGAGGTTTCACATGATCTAATGACTTTAGATACCTTTCAACGGGAGGGCAAACTGTTTTTAAATGACGAACAGGTTAAATCTATTCAATGCAGTCCAGAAGTATCTGTCCTCTTTAGTTGAGTCGTTTTCTTCTACTGTTGCTTAATTGTGAGGCATATGACCTCACAATACGAAAGTCCTGGGTTCGATCCTGGGCTCGGGATTCTTCTGTGTGGAGTTTGCATGTTCTCCCCGTGACTGCGTGGATTCCCTCCGGGTACCCCGGCTTCCTCTTACCTCCAAAGACATGCACCTGAGGATAGGCTGATTGGCAACACTAAATTGGCCCTAGTGTGTGAATGTTGTCTGTCTATCTGTGTTGGAGACTTGTCCAGGGTGCACCTCGCCTTCCGCCCCTGTGCAGCTGGGATAGGCTCCAGCACCCATAAGGGACAAGGTAGAAATGGATGGATGGATGACCTTGCGGTTCCCCTCTGCAGAGCGGAAGTAGTACTGCCTGAATGAGTACTTTGTGTTTGTTGTCCCCTGTCTAAAGCTCTAAAACTACATATGAAGTCCTGAGATGCCACTGTATCACACCGACTTTAACTTGGGAGACTACACAGTACCTATGTAAAAAAAAGAAAATCACATTAAGCCAAACAAGTTATCTGACTATTCCAGACTGTATTTCTACTACTCCATATACTATGCATATTGCCTTAAATGATGAATGTCAGATTGCTGCTCGTCTACTTAATAAATGAAACCAGAAAGAGAGTTGCAGAGGATGATTATTTTGGGGGCCTTTTATAGCTCTCGCCCTCTTTGCCGCCTGCGAGGTGAGATTTGTAGAGATTGAAATGAGACTGGCTGGTCGGGCCGAGACTCACTCTTGATTTACACTCAGCGTTAAATCACACGGACAGCAAGCAGCCCGCCTCAGTCACACTTGTGCCTCAATGCAGGAGCTCCTCCTCAAGCAAAGTGTATGGCAGCAGCCTTGTGCCAAATCCCAACTGTAGGCTTCAACTAAATGAATTCCAGACTGGGGATCCTCTTGAGAATGAAAGAAAAGTTCTCAGAACACTAAGAAACGTTTGTGACAAAAATTAAAGAGAGCTTTAGTGAGTCCTACTAAGACTTGGCCATTGTTTGTGTTGAATCATCTTCTGTAAGACTAGGCTGCCCACTTTCCCTTTAGGAACGTGGATGTTTGTTTGAACCAGTTCTTTGAGGCTGTGTGTGCACATGCTGGTGAGGTGGAGGCTGGGATGGAAATTGCAGTTCTCCAAATACAATGTAGAGGACATTAGGAATCTCTCAAAGTTTTTTCACCATGTACCAACTCGGAAAAAACCCGGCTCTCCAAGTACCACCATAATGACCTACATTAAAATACAGTGCCGTAGTAGGCCTAAGTATTCATTAAAAACAAGGCAGAGGTTTTATTCAACAAGTAGAATTAATGTCATCGAATGTTCTCATTCATCCAGTTCATTGTCCTCTCAGGGCAGTATTAATACTGTTTTGTTTGTCTCAGAAGACGAGGCTAGGCGAAACGTCTTCTACAAACCCCGTTTCTATATGAGTTGGGAAATTGTGTTAGATGTAAGTATGAGTGGAATACAATGATTTGCAAATCCTTTTCAACCCATATTTAATTGAATGCACGACAAAAACAAGATATTTGATGTTCAAACTCATAAACTTTATTTAATTTTTTTTGCAAATAATAATTAAATCAAAATTTCATGGCTGCAACACGTGCCAAAGTATTTGGGAAAGTACATGTTCACCACTGTGTTACATCACTGTGGAGGAGGATTGTGATCAGCGCACTGTTGGAGTAAAGGTCAGACCTGGGAGACTGAAAAGTCAAAACATACCTGTTTGTGAAAGACCTGAGCACCTGAAAAGTCGAAACATACCTGTTGTGAGAAGAGTATTATTAAAACTCCTGTCAAACCCAAGCAGCTGGCTTCCACCGTGGCTATGTAAGTAGGAAAAGCTTACATTTGGCGCCCAACTTAAAAAAAAAAAAGAAGAGAGAACAATGTCGACACCAAGCCCGATATAGGCATTGGGTCAGCTGTTGGCAGAAGTATCCACGGCCAATCACCGGAAGCAATGCAGGGACAAATTGCACAGCAGAGCCAAATCCTGCGAGCCCTGACGGAGAGGTCCAGAGCGGGGGTACCCGCGACAGCGAGGCCATCATTGGCGGCTGTGGGGATGCACAGAATGGCGGAGACAGAAGATCCCCAAACATATATGGACGGCCGGACAATATAATCAGTTACACCTCAAAGTCTAGCGCAGCAATCAGAACAGAAGAAGAAGAAGCAGAAGAACAGACATCGCGATGACGAGCAAAAAGAAGTACGCTTCAAAGATCCAAAATGATCGGAAAAAAATATTTCAGTACATCCAGGACGGAACGGATATGCTGCCTGCAAATTTTGGTAGGGTTGCCACCCGTCCCTTATTATACGGAGTTGTCTCGTATTTTAAGATTATATTGTTAAATATTATTTTTTTAAAGTAAGCAGCAAGTACAGTAAAGTTAGTAGAAGAACTGTGTTTTCATTACTGTGTATTTGATAGGTGCCATTGCCCCGGAATTGGACAAGGAAGCGATTAAACTGTGCCAAACCCAACCCTTTGGTCTGATGTGTGATGAAAAGTGTATGTATATATGTATATATATATATATATATATATATATATATATATATATATATATATATATATATATATATATATGATCCCCAGCGGGCCTTTTGAATATCTCCCTAATTCTAGGGTCTCAAGGTTGGCAAGTATGGGGTGGCTTGCGCAGCGCCGACCTCACTCTCTCGCCGGAGTCCACCTGTATCCAGTGGCAAGACAGAGTCAAGACGGCGGGAGATGGATCCAGGTGCAGGTTGATGGTCTGGACACATTAAAGCATAACACATTCAACCCGTAGCATTCCACAGAGCCTGCTGGTGTCGCCATTCAGCCCTTTGAACCTCTGATGGTTTCTTCCGCGAAGTCAGCCGAGAACCAGTCTTCCAACCAGACTTTCCACTCCATGCCTTCGTCAAAATGTTTTTAAACATTTTTATAACTATAATTTACACAATATATACACCAAATGTAAGTTCAATATACATACATTACAAAAGTTTGTATGCTGCCACAGAAGTAAGCAATAGTAATAATAATACTGTAATGGTACAGTGGAGAAGGAGACAGCACTGAGACAGGGACGTCTTTTAGCCTTAGGGGTGTTTATTAGGACAAGCGTGTGATGTGTGTAAGTAAACCAGATATGTGGTGTGTGTCTATGCGATGCGTTTAACTGGTGAGTGTTACCGTACAATGTTGAAGGTACGTGTTGTGAGAGATACGGAAGTCCAGAGGGGGCAAGGCAGGCTCGGAGGTCCGTGGACAAGCAAGAGTTCAAGGGCAGGAGCGAGGCGTCAGAGTCCATGTCCAAGCTAGAGGTCGAGATCAGGGAAGGCTGCAAGAAGACCAAAGGGAATCCTGGGAGACGAGACAAACTACTCAAATCCAGGGTACAAAATGTGACAGCGGGATGATGACACAGGTCAAGACACAATGAGCACAGAGGAGGGAAATAACAGAGAGCTAGTAGGCACATGAAAATGAAGCTAAACATGTGTGGGTTTACTGTACCATACAGGCAGCTATGTTCTGGCACTGGAACGCAGGACGCGCTGGTCTAAATAGTGTGCGGCGTCAGGTGCGTTAATTGCAGAGTAAGCGTAGCCGTGCAGGGGCGCGGCCGCGGCAGGAGAGGAATGCCCGTAACAAATACAGAAGTAATTTTCATGACCAGAGAGGTCATGTCTCATATTATGTTTGTTGTGGTTTAACCTTGATGTGTGTCGAGTTCTGTTCTAGTGTTTTCCCTTCGTTTACTTTTCTTGTTGCCTCGGACACTGATTTGACTCTTCTGTTTCTGTTTAGTAATCAGTCTCCTCACCTGTTGCTTCCTTTAATCACGCCCCTTTATATTCGGTTGTCTACCAGCCTTATTTGCTGTATCAATGCTTGCTTCAGGCGACAGTTGATTCCTGTACAAGTAAGTTCTATGTTGATAGCTACTCCTGAGCTAAGTTCCTAAGTTTCTCCTGTCCACGGCATGTACGTTTTTTTTACATTTTTACTTTCATTATTGGAATAATCATTAATTCCTACCTGAACGCTGTTCCTGCCACTTACTGCTTGTCGTCCGGAGTTAAAAACACAACCATCGCAGCATTGCGACAGTAATAGTGCAGTCAATCTATATAGAAGCAGATAATCAATGATATATATTCAATTGAAATCACCGCTCTGTGATGCTGAACAACTATGGTCTGATCAGGCAAACTTGGGGGCTTGATTGCCACATAACAGAAACATCATATTAAAGGCCTACTGAAACCCACTACTACCGACCACGCAGTCTGATAGTTAATATATCAATGATGAAATATTAACATTGCAACACATGCCAATACGGCCGGTTTAGTTTACTAAATTACAATTTTAAATTCCCTGTGGAGTCTCTTGTTGAAAACGTCGCGGAATGATGACGCGTGTGTGTGACATCTCGAGTTGGATGGGACATATTAGCGCATTACCACTAGTGGCTAAAAGTCGTTTCTTTTCATCGCGCAATTACAGAGTATTGTGGACATCTTTGTTGCTGAATCTTTTGCAATTTTTTTCAATTAATAATAGAGAAGTCAAAGTAGAAAGATGGAGGTGGGAAGCTTTAGCCTTTAGCCACACAAACACATGGTGATTCATTGTTTAAAATTCCTGGAGGTGAAGCTTTAGTATGGATCAGAGCGGTCAAGCGAACATGGATCCCGACCACTTGTCAACCGGCAGGTTTCGGTGAGAAAATTGTGATAAAAAGTCGCCTCTTACCGGAGCTTCCGTCGTGCTGCTGCTGCCGTGACTAATTCCCTCAGAGACTGGCGTCAAAACACCCGTGGACACACCCCTCCGACTATCAGGTACTATTTAATTCACTAAAACACTAGCAACACAATAGAAAGATAAGGGATTTCCCAGAATTATCCTAGTAAATGTGTCTAAAAACATCAGAATCGCTCACAATGCAATCGCCTTTTTTTTTTTTTTCTAGTCCTTCGCTATCAATATCCTCAGCCACAAATCTTTCATCCTCGCTCAAATTAATAAGGAAATTGTCGTTTTCTCGGTCCAAATAGCTCTTTTTGTTGGAGGCTCCCATTATAAACAATGTGAGGATGTGAGGAGCCCTCACACGGGTGACGTCATCGTCTGCTACTTTCGGTAAAGGCAAGGCTTTTTAATTAGCGACCAAAAGTTGCGAACTTCATCGTCGATGTTCTCTACTAAATCCTTTCAGAAAAATATGGCAATACCGCGAAATGATCAATTATGACACATAGAATGGACCTGCTATCCCCGTTTAAATAAGAACATCTAATTTCAGTAGGCCTTTAAATTAGCGTAATATTATAAACTACCATGCAATAATTTTACAATTTTAAGTGATATAATACTTACATGTTTGTGATGAAGTGCGTCACTCTTTACGTAACCTTTGTATTTTCCACTTTTAGAAAACACAGGACTATTAAAAAGGTTGAAACCTTTGGTGGTTTTAATAAAATAACAATATTCTCACATTTTCCTGTTCTCTGCTTCACTTGAGTAACTTTGCTTACATTTTTATAAAAACTTCAATCGCAAAAACATTTTTTTTTCTTTTGTCTTCCTGAATCAGGTCTGCATATGCCAATACGATGGAATTGATCTTTGGTTGTACTTAATGCAGCATTTTGGCCCATGATAAGCTGCATGTGAAGGCCAAACAAGGGGCCTGATGTACTAAAGGTTTGCGTGTGCTAAAGCACACGCAAACTTGATAGCACACGCAGAGCTGATCTACAAAACCTGTGCAGAAGATTGCGTCTTTTTAGTGAGCAGATTAAGGAGCGAGCGCAATCCTTTTGGTGTGTCTGTCTTCATGATTAAGCAGAATAAAAGCTGATCAGGAGACGATTTTGCTGCAGCTCCATCCTATGTTTGCTTGTCCACATGTTTGGACTGTTAAGAATAAAAATGTCAGACTTACTGTCAAACCACCAATAATATTTTGGAAATTTATAGCTGCTTGATGACTTAAGGGACTGATTAAAACATATGTAATTGATATGTCTTTGTGTCTGTCGGTGTGTTTTTAAATTATGTTTTTTTATAGTATAAGACAATGAGAAAATAACTTCTTGAAATGTTTATTTTCTTTCATATTGTTCTTCACACTTGCAGTTACATTTGTGCCGCAACCTCTCCAATGAGTGCAAAAATAGCAAAGTGGTTTCCCTTGTAGATGCACCACAGGACTTATTCTGAAATGCCCGTTTGCTTGTTTCAAAACATATTAAATCGCGGCAGGTCGGACGGCATGATGGCATGGATGTGCAGAAAACGATCAAGTGTCTCTGTACACGTAAAAACCTGACTTAAAAAATCCAAAGCTAGTGAAGTTGGCACGCTGTGTAATTCGTAAATTAAAACAGACAACAATGATTTGCAAATCCGTTTCAACTTATATTCAATTGAATACACTGTAAAGACAAGATATTTAATGTTCGAACTGAGAAACTATTTTTTGGGGGGGCAAATCATCATTAACTTAGAAGTTAATGGCAGCAAGACATTGCAAAAAAGTTGGCACAGGAACATTTTTACCACTGTGTTACATGGCCTTTCCTTTTAACAACACTCAGTAAATATTTGTTAAATGAGGATACCATTTTCTAAAGCTTTTTAGGTGGAATTCTTAACCCTTTTTGCTTGATGAACAGCTTTAGTTGTTCAACAGTCCGGGGTCTCCGTTGTGGTGTTTTACGCTTCATAAAGCGCCACACATTTTCAATGGGAGACACGTCTGGACTACAGACAGGCCAGTCCAATACCCGCGCTCTTTTACTATGAAGCCACGTTGTTGTAACATGTGGCTTGGCATTGTCTTGCTGAAATAAGCAGGGGCATCCATGATAACGTTGCTTGGATGGCAACATATGTTGCTTCAAAACCTATATGTTCCTTTCAACATTAATGGTGCCTTCACAGATGTGTAAGTTAGGCACTAATACACCCCCATACATCACAGATGCTGGTTTTTGAACTTTGCGCCTATAACAATCCGGATGGTTCTTTTCCTCTTTGTTCCGGAGGACACGACATTCACAGTTTCCAAAAATAATTTAAATTGTGGACTCGTCAGACCACAGAATACATTTACACTTTGCAAACTCGCCTGAAGGAATAAAGTACTATCTATTTATCAGTCCATCTTAGACTCATTAACTTGTGATGAGCTTGTGCCCAACGATGCCGGCGGAGTTTCTGGGTGTTGTTGATAAATAGCTTTGGCTTTGCATAGTAGAGTTTTAACTTGCACTTACAGATGTAGCGACAAAATGTAGTTAGTGACAGTGGTTTTCTGAAGTGTCCCTGAGCCCATGTAGTGATATCCTTTACACATTGATGTGGCTTTTTGATTCAGTACCGCTTGAGGGGTCGAAGGTCATGGACTGAGTCGCTTACGTGCAGTGATTTCTCCAGATTCTCTAAAAGTTGATGATATTACGGCCCGTAGATGGTGATATTCCTTAATTTCTTGCAATAGCTCGTAGAGAAATGTTCTTAAACTGTTCGACAATTTGCTCACGCATTTTTTCACAAAGTGGTGACCCTCGCCCCATCCTTGTTTGTGAACGGCTGAGCATTTCATGGAAGCTGCTTTTTTACTGTTCTAAACTTTCTCAGTCTTTTTTGCCACTTGTGCTAGCTTTTTTGAACCATGTTGCATGCATTAAATTCTAAATGAGCTAATATTTACAAAATAAAATGTCCACTTTGAACGTTAAAGGCCTACTGAAATGAGGTTTTCTTATTCAAACGGGGATAGCAGGTCCATTCTATGTGTCATACTTGATCATTTCGCGATATTGCCATATTTTTGCTGAAAGGATTTAGTAGAGAACATTGACGTTAAAGTTTGCAACTTTTGGTCGCTAATAAAAAAGCCTTGCCTTTACCGGAAGTAGCAGACGATGACGTCACAAGGGTGAGGGCTCCTCACATCCTCACATTGTTTATAATGGGAGCCTCCAGCAGCAAGAGCTATTCGGACCGAGAAAACGACAATTTCCCCATTAATTTGAGCGAGGATGAAAGATTTGTGGCTGATGATATTGATAGCGAAGGACTAGAAAAATAAAAAAAATAAAAAAATGTTGCTAGTGTTTTTAGTGAGGTTAAATAGTACCTGATAGTCGGAGGGGTGTGTCCACAGGTGTCTTGACGCCAGTCTCTGAGGGAAGTTGACGAAAGCTGCATGCTTGGCTGATCTCCGGTAAGAGGCGACTTTTTACCACAATTTTCTCACCGAAACCTGCCGGTTGACAAGTGGTCGGGAACCATGTTCGCTTGACTGCTCTGATCCATAGTAAAGCTTCACCTCCGGGAATTTTAAACAAGGAATCACCGTGTGTTTGTGTGGCTAAAGGCTAAAGCTTCCCAACTCCATCTTTGTACTTTGACTTCTCCATTATTAATTGAACAAATTGCAAAAGATTCAGCAACACAGATGTCCAGAATACTGTTTAATTGCGGGATGAAAAGAGATGACTTTTAGCCGCAAATGGTGCTGTGCTAATATGTCCTTTACAGTCCGGGACGTCACGCGCACGTGTCATCATTACGCAACGTTTTCAACAAGAAACTCCACGGGAAATTTGGAATTCTAATTTAAGAAACTAAGCCGGCCGTATTGGCATGTGTTG
The DNA here is from genome assembly GCF_033978795.1 of Nerophis ophidion. Taxonomy (NCBI): domain Eukaryota; kingdom Metazoa; phylum Chordata; class Actinopteri; order Syngnathiformes; family Syngnathidae; genus Nerophis; species Nerophis ophidion. The sequence continues at coordinate 26,065,293 of NC_084619.1, forward strand.
CAATGTTAATATTTCATCATTGATATATAAACTATCAGACTGCGTGGTCGGTAGTAGTGGGTTTCAGTAGGCCTTTAAGTGTCCTATCTTAGCAGTCTATTCAGTTGAATATAGGTTGAAAAGGATTTGCAAATATTTGTATTCGATGAGGTGGCGACTTGTCCAGGGTGTACGCCGGCTTCCGCCTGAATGCAGCTGAGATAGGCTCCAGCAACCCCCCGTGACCACAAAAGGGACAAGCGGTCGAAAATGGATGGATGTGTCATGTTTGTTGATCATGTTTTTGTTTGGCCATGTGCTGTTTGATTTTTAGACACTCAGTTCCTGCTTTTTCACTCTTGTTTTGTCACCACAGCAACTATTAGTTTCACCTGTGTCACATTTGGAGTCCGCACCTGTTTTCACTAATCGTGTCACTTATTTAAACCGAAAGTTGCCAGGAAGTCAGCCTGGCGACTTTACCTCTGATACTGTCCATAGTTATGCTTTTTGCCATGCCACGTAAGTTTTCGTTTTTTCATGTCACAGTTATCGAGTTTTGTTTAATCTTCAAAGGTTTTTGCCTTTGTGCAAGTTTTTTTTTATTAGCCAAGTTTTTTTACTTCCGCCTTGTGCGCGCCTTTTGTTTCTTTTTTTGTAATAAATAATAAATATGTCCTTACGTTCACGCCTTGCCCGCTCCAACTTTCCTTTGCATTCCAGGAAAACAAACGCTCAAGTCCACGTTTTCACAGAAAGTCGCCGGCAAAGACGTTTTTTCGCGAGAAAGTTGTACGAGTTGGATAAGGCTTCTTGGGAGGTCCTGCGCGCTATGGATGAGGAAACGCTGCGCTATTCCCCCCTGGAGCGTAGGAAGCTGATGTGGGGACCCAGCTGCGAACTGGTGCTGATCAGCTCCATATGGACGAGAGACGAAGCTCCGTCACCGCAGTCCCAAAAGCATCGACCAAGACAGAGGACGTCAGGGAAAGCTTCCGCGAGCGGACAGCACGCGTAGCTCCCACAAGGTCCTCCCCCTCCAGGCGGAATTACGCTGAAGCCTGCCCAGTGCCCCCACGTCGCCGCCGGTGGATGATGTCATCGCCCAAGATTATTTTTCTCTGAACTCTTTTTTTTGTCAGCCACCTCCGAACAAAAACCCCATGTCCATGATAAAGCATTATCAGGACATGTTTTTGAAAATCAGGTAAAGTCAGTCCAAGCCACGCCCAAAATTTCACGCCCTGCCCCCGTCACAAAATTTTTATTTTTATCCGCCCACACAACCCCAGGTGGGGGGTAAGGAAATAATTATTGGACATTTTATAGGGGAAGATTCTGCCCCCCTCCTGACCTCCCTCCACCCACCCCAAAAGATGATTCCACACCGCAGGGAGCGCGTCTAGTATCCGTTCCTTGAGGGGGGGCTAGGGCAGGGAATGGGATGGGTGGGGGGGCTCAGCGGCTTCACGCCAAGCCGCAATCCCCTGCCCGACCACCACTAGTCTTTCATCACGCCAAGCTGCAACCCCCGACCCGACCACCACCACCAGTCTTTCGGCCCGCTAAGCCACAACTTCCGGCCCGGCCCGGCCACCACCAGCAGTCTTTCAGCCTGTTAAGCCGCAACCCCCAGCTAGGACACCTGCACCAAGTCCAAGGCTAGCACCAAGTCCAAGGCTAGCACCAAGTCCATGGCTAGCACCAAGCCCAAGGCTAGCACCGTGTCCAAGTCCGCAGCTAGCACCAAGTTCACGGCTAGCACCAAGTCTAAGTCCACGGCTAGCACCAAGTCCAGGCCAAGCTCCAGTGCCCACACCACGCCGGGCTCCAGTGCCCGCACCACGCCGGGCTCCAGTGCCTGCACCACGCCGGGCTCCAGGGCCTGCACCACGACAGGTACCATTTCTTGCTCCACACCCAGCACCAGTACCTGCACCATGCCGAGTGCCGCCAGTTAAAGCTCCACGACGCCAAGTGCCGCCGGTCACAGCTCCACGACGCCAAGTGCCGCCAGTCGCAGCTCCACGACACCAAGTGCAAATAGTCGCAGCTCCATGACGCCAAGCGCTGCCAGTCGCAGCTCCACGATGCCAAGCGCCGCCAGTCGCAGCTCCACGCCAAGACCCACGCCAAGCTTTGTCCCCTGCCACGACGACGGGTGCTGCTTCCATGCCTGCCACGATAATGACGCACCCGCCTCCTCGTCGGCCACGGATGTGGCCCTTCCCGGGTCGCCCACCTCGTCAGGAGCAGCGGTCCTCCACGCATTGCCGCCACCTGACTCTGCCGCCGTAGATACGGGGTCACTTGGGCATGTCTCCCTCTCGCCCTCCCATGACTCTTGATCCTGCTTAGTTTTTTGTTAATTTTTGGACATCTATTATCTGTCCTTAATGGGGGTGGGGGATCTGTCATGTCTGTTGATCATGTTTTTGTTTGGCCACGTGCTGTTTGTTTTTTGGACACTCAGTTATAAATGGGTTGTACTTGTATAGTGCTTTTCTACCTTTAAGGTACTCAAAGCGCTTTGACGCTACTTCCACATTTACCCATTCACACACACTGATGGAGGGAGCTGCCATGCAAGGCGCCAACCAGCACCCATCAGGAGCAAGGGTGAAGTGTCTTGCTCAGGACACAAGGGACGTGACGAAGTTGGTACTAGGTGGGATTCGAACCAGGGACCCTCGGGTTGCGCACGGCCACTCTCCCACTGCACCAAGCAGTTCCTGCTTTTTAACTCTTGTTTTGTCACCATAGCAACCATTAGTTTCACCTGTGTCACATTTGGAGTCCGCACCTGTTTTCACTAACCTTGTCACTTATTTAAACCGAAAGTTGCCAGGAAGTCAGCCTGGCGACTTTACCTCTGATACAGAGTTATGTTTCTTGCATTGCCACGTAAGTTTTTAATATTACATGTCACAGTTATGGAGTTTTGTTTTATCTTTATAGTTTCTGCCTTTGTGCAAGTTTTTGTTTTATTAGCCAAGTTTTTGTACTTCTGCCTTGTGCGCGCCTTTTGTTCCTTTTTTTATATTAATTAATGAATATGTCCTAACATTCACGCCTTGCCCACTCCAACTTTCCTTTGCATTCCGGGAAAACAAACCCTCAAGTCCACGTTTTGACAGGATGGATGTATTCTGTTTTTATTTACGATTTACACAAAGTGCCAACTTCACTGGTTTTGGGTTTTTGTAAATAAATGGTAAATGGGATATACCTTTTTAAGGAAATTAACGCGCTTTGACACTATTTCCACATTCAGGACCCATCAGGTGTCTCGCTCAAGGACACAACTGACGTGACTAGGATGGTATAAGGCGGGGATTGAACCAGGAACCCCTCAGGTTGCTGGCACAACCACTCTCCCAACTGGGCCACGCCGCCCCCAATAAGGCTGTCTGCACCACTTTTCAATTGTACGCACAGTCTTAGTTGATCACATGCAACACGCCCACTAATAGTCAATGAAATTTTATTATTTGCACATAAAGTTTAGGACGTGGTGTTTGGATCCTAGGCCCTAAATGTGTCTTCCTTTTTTGATTAAGGTCTGAGGCTGCCGTAACGAGGTCTGTGGTGTGGTTTGTTTTACCGGAATGCAAAGAACTGGACTAGTCGTAGCATGAAGGTAAAGACATATTTTACACAAAAAGTACCAAACAAAAGGCGCTCACAGCGAGAACAAACTTGGGTAAGAAACAAAAACTATCACAAAGGCAAAACTATGGACATGAAACATAAGACTCGCTAAAAGTGACATGAATAAACAAAACTTATGCGAAGCAAAACCCATTTATCAACAACACAAAGGAACGCCGCTGGCTTCGCTGGACCCGAGCTCATCTAAGATGGACTGATGCAGAGTGGAAAAGTGTTCTGTGGTCTGACGAGTCCACATTTTAAGTTATATTTGGAAACTGTGGACGTGGTAACCTCCGGAACAAAGAGGAAAATAACCATCCGGATTGTTATAGGCGCAAAGTTCAAAAGCCAGCATCTGTGATGGTATGGGGGTGTATTAGTGCCCAAGGCATGGGTAACTTACACATCTGTGAAGGCACCATTAATGCTGAAAGGTCTATACAGGTTTTGCAGCAACATATGTTGTCATCCAAGCAACGTTATCATGGACGCCCCTGCTTATTTCAGCAAGACAATGCCAAGCCACGTGTTACAACAGCCTGGCTTCGTAGTAAAAGAGTGCAAGTACTTTCCTGGCCTGCCTGCAGTCCAGACCTGTCTCCCATCAAAAATGTGTGGCGCATTATGAAGCGTAAAATACGACAGCGGAGACTGTTGAAAGACTAAAGCTCTACATAAAACTAGACTGCGAAGGAATTCCACTTTCAAAGCTTCAACAATTAGTTTCCTCAGTTCCCAAACGTTTATTGAGTGTTGTTAAAAGAAAAGGTTATGTAACACAGTGGTGAACATGACCTTTCCCAACTACTTTGGCTCATGTTGCAGCCATAAAATTCGTAGTTAATTATTATTTGCAAAAACCAAAAAAATGTGTGAGTTTGAAATCAAATATCTTGTCTTTGTAGTGCATTCAACTGAATATGGGTTGAAAAGGATTTGCAAATCATTGTATTCCGTTTGTATGTACATCTAACACAATTTCCCAACTCATATGGAAACGAGGTTTGTACATAACCAGAATGAGCGTGAACGGAGTGTTGAGTATGACGCCAGGCCGAATACCTGGCAACTACAAGCTTAAATAATACAGACATGATTAGTGAAAGGTGCGTGAGTCCGAAACATGACAGGTGAAATTAATGGTTGTCATGGTGACAAAACAAGAGTGCACAAAGAGTCCAAAAACCAACAGAACAAAACCAAACAAAACATGATCACAAAGACATGACAGAGGCAGAGCACCTAAGTGTGAAAATAGCCTCATTTTAAATACATTAACAGTGGCTATAAAAAAGGAATAGTGAGCGTTCCATTTATTGAACAAAAGCTAAACTGTTAGGCCTATTAAGATTATTATCATTTATAATGTGTTGTCAAAGTGCACCATCATGTTGAAGTTCAATTAACGGAACCAATAACAACATACAGTAGTAATCACAAAAGTAGGGAAATTCAATCGTAACATCTAAAGTATAGTCATAAATAATAGATTGAAATTGTTCGATACACACATTTTTGTCTGTATTTTCTTGTTGATCATAAAGCCCCATTTGTTGGGCAGTGGGCAAGGCATTGACAGTTAATCAAAATATTTTATTTATTTTACTGTATTCCTGGAAATACAAATTAGAGAGTGCCGACTAAAACCAAGCAGTGTATGTAGGCGCTGCAGCCCGTGGTGATGAAGCTGGAGGAGGAGGATCTAAGGGAGCGGGAGGAGGTGTCAATGTTGACGCGATCAGACAGATAATGAAAAGCGAGGATGTGCAATCACAGACACTTGCTCTTTAAGAGGCAAGGATGTATGGGAAGTCAATGGTTGAAACACACAAATAGATAATAGGTCACATTCTGACAAGCGTTTCACTGCCATTATTATGTGCACACACACACACTCAGTTCCTACTCAAAATGTAATTTAACATGGAACAAATAAAAGAGCACAAACCTGTGTCTATTGTAAACACGTACATTATTATACCTGCACCTGTGTGTGTGTGTGTGTGTGTAAAATCAGTGAACCCGGGAGGCAATCAGTAATTTGAACATAAAACAAGCAATAACACCCCCGCCCCCGTTCCCAGATAATTGTCAGCAAGTCTGCAGCGTCGCTCTCGACTTGATGACAAACTTCCCGTTCATTGTTTAACTTTCCAGCTGCGTTTTTATGGCTTTTGGAAGACTCTGACCATATTTATAGTGTTGTCATCATAGTTATTGCCGGAAGAGGCTGCAGACAGCTGTTCTTAGATCAAATACAATCTATGCAAACATGGTACACTACCAGCTCAGCAGACACATTTGTTTTGTTGAAAGAGGAACTGCACTTTCTGGGGAATTTTGCCTATCGTTTACAATCCTTATGTTAGACAAGGAGAAAAAAGGTGTTTTTTTCTTTTGGCTTTCTAACTTGTAAAAATCTGCTCGTTCGAGGTGGCTATTAAAGGGGAACATTATCACAATTTCTGAAGGGTTAGAACCAATACAAATCAGTTCCCAGTGGCTTATTTTATTTTTTGAAGTTTTTCTCAAAATTTTACCCATTACGCAATATCCTGGAAAACGGCTTCAAAGTGCCTGATTTAACCGTCATTATATTCACCCGTCCATTATCCTGTGACATCATAGCGTGACCACACAGAAACAAACATGGCGGATAGCACAGAAAGGTATAGCGATATTAGCTCGGATTCAGACTCGGATTTCAGCGCCGTAAGCGATTCAACAGATTACGCATGTATTGAAACGGATGGTTGGAGTGTGGAGGCAGGTACCGAAAACGAAATTAAAGAAGAAACAGAAGCTTTTGAGTCATATCACGACGGACAGCTGCACGGGAGGAAGCGCGGACGAATTTGGCGATCGCCTTCCAACCAACGATTTGTATGTGTTTGTTTGGCATTAAATGTGGGTGGAGGGAAAGGCTGGATGCAAATATAGCTACAAATAAGGCATAATGATGCAATATGTACATACAACTAGCCTAAATAGCATGTTAGCATCGATTAGCTTGCAGTCATGCCGTGACCAAATATGTCTGATTAGCACACTCCACATAAGTCAATAACATCAACAAAACTCACCTTTGTGATTTCGTTGACTTTATCGTTGGAAATGCATCTACTTTGAGTGTCGCAGGATATCCACACATTGTTGCCATCTCTGTCGTAGCATAGCTGTCGTCGGTACAGTGTGCAGAACAAACGAGGGACTTTCGCATCTTTTGACCACTTGTGCAACTTGAATCCGTCTCTGTTCGTGTTGTTACACCCTCCGACAACACACCGACGAGGCATGATGTCTCCAAGGTACCGGGAAAACAGTTGAAAAATAAGGAAAATAACAGAGCTGATTTGACTCGGTGTGTGTAATGTGTTTGACAAAATGGCGGGTTTCTTCACGATGTGACGTCACGGGTGAAAGGTCATTGCTCCGACAGGCGAACAATTCAAAGGCGTTTAAATCGCCAAATTCACCCTTTTAGGGTTCGGAAATCGGTTAAAAAAACATATGGTCTTTTTTCCACAACATCAAGGTATGTATTGACGCTTACATAGGTCTGGTGATAATGTTCCCCTTTAACGCAGCTAATGGGAGCAATCCATTCTGACACAAAATCACTCTCAAAATGCATCCACAAACTGCCAACAATAATTCATTTACCTTCCATAACCTGTGTAATAACCAAGCTTTAGCAACATTGATTTTGTACAAACGAACACAGAGAACCTCTTTTTCTAGCATAGTAGCCTTATAGCGGCATGTTAATGCATTAGTTGTAAGCTAGTTACGGCAAGAGATAAGCTTGCTACTTTATCAACAGCTGAATGGCTTTTTGAGTTTTTAATGCACAGCACAATGCGACAAGACCAATCTGTACTGACTGAAAAACATGAACAATCATATTACCATATCTGTAAATTTGTTTGTACATAGGTAGCTTGACATCGTATGAACTGTAGTTGTAATAACATGTTTACTCATGATCAATATCATTGTGACTCACTTGTTGGACAGTTGTCTGTTTGGTCAAGTTGGCCACTGACGTTTTCAGTAAATGGCGGGTAAGCAAGCCATTCATGTCGACATAACTTGGCTCAAAGTTCCACATTTGCAGCGTTAAGTCACCCGACCTCACTCTCTCGGCTTCCGTCTGGTCCAATATTTCAGCCTTTCTTCGTACTCACTTCTATGAGCAGCAGTTCTTCCTCAGTATGTTCAGCTTCAAAAAGATAAGGTTGTGAATCCTCCGTTGTCCAGAAATAGTAGTTTTCTTTGTCTGTTACCATGTCTGTGTCACGACCAGAACAGGACTCTGAACACAGATGCAGGATTTCAGAAGCAGTTATTTATTCTGAACAGGGAAGGGGTCCAAAAAACGGGAGAAACAAAACAGGCTATCAAAACAGATCCAACCTGACCACTATACTTACAAATGTATCAATAACTCAAAACTCTCCGGCCACGGAAGGAAAAAGGTGCTATAAACAAAAACTACTAAGTACAACAAAAGGCGCTCCAACGGAAGCTATGCTAGGAAGCTAATTACAAACCAAGAAACTCCCGTGGATCCAAAAAGGTACACAAAACGTGGCGATGGCTGTGGATAACACTGTGGCAAAGGAACGCTGGAGATACGAAACACTCTGGCACCGGACAGAAGGAGAACGAGGCATTATACACTTGAGGGAGGGCGACACAGGTGGGCACAATCAGGCAATCAGGGAAGACATCAGACCAGTGATACAGGAGGTAGAGCAAGTGAACTGAAACGAGAGAGAGTTCGTATTTCAAAATAAAAGAGGAAATGATAAGATAACCTGAAACAAAACAAAACCCAGACAAGACTTCACCCAGGTGTGACAGTCTGCCATGATTAAAATACACTCGCGTTTGTTTCCGGAAGTAGGAAGTGCGCTGCTATGGAAACGACAGAAAAAGCATCTAGTAAAGAAGTTTCGGTAGTGCATAAAATGACCAAAATACGATAAATCTTGTACATATTGTTATGAATATGTCTGTTACGACATTATGTATATACTTGCAGTGTGTATACAAAACGTTGATTGAGCGTGTTGAAGTGGTTTTAGAGGGCTTTGAAGGCTACAACAATGAATCTCATTAGCCGCCACATCCTGCAAGCGTTTATGATCTTTGAAAAAAAAAGTGTGTTTTTGTCTCTCATAATGATTGTGAACAATAGGCAAAATTTCCCAAGTGGAGTTCCCCTTAAAGATGGAGGCATAGTTTTCAATGTTGTGTATGAACAGCCAATGTAAAAAAAAAACATTAATTACATACAAAAATATCACATTTACTTTAATAATTGGATTCCTTTGTGTCCTTTTTTTTTACTGAATTCTACTTGTACAAGTTAGTTTCAACAGTGTTTTGTCTGATCACACCTTTGCTCTTTAAAGCTCCTTTTTTTGTCCATGCCTGTAGCCACGGAAAACTTAAACAAGCTGTGACTGCACAGCACTCGTTATCTCTGCCGGGGAGGTCATGGTTTTGGTCAAGTGTGTATCGATGTTCATGTCTAGAAAGGATAACTTATGGAAATGTCTAGAAAGGATAACTTATGGAAAAAAATAAACACATTTCTTGCAAACATTGTGGAGGCGTGTAGCATGAGCCACAGAAACACCCTTGACTCACACGTTAAAGGCCTACTGAAACCCACTACTACAGACCACGCAGTCTGATAGTTTATATATCAATGATGAAATATTAATATTGCAACACGTGCCAATACGGCCGGTTTAGTTTACTAAATTGCAATTTTAAATTTCCCGCGGAGTTTCCTGTTGAAAACGTCGCAGAATGATGACGCATGTTTGTGACGTTATTGGTTGGAGTGGACACATTAGCCCAGCACCACTTAGTCATCTCTTTTCATGGCGCAATTACACAGTATTCTGGACATCTGTGTTGCTGAATCTTTTGCAATTAGTTCAATTAATAATGGAGAAGTCAAAGTAGAAAGTTGGAGGTGGGAAGCTTTTAGCCTTTAGCCACACAAACACACGGTGTTTCCTTGTTTAAAATTCCCTGAGGTGAAGCTTTACTATGGATCAGAGCAGTCAAGCGAATATGGATCCTGACTACATGTCGACCGGCAGTTTTCGGTGAGAAAATTGTGGAAATAAGTCGCCTCTTACCGGAGGTGAGCGGAGCTTCTGTCGTGCTGCAGCTGCTGTGACTTCCCTCAGAGACTTGCGTCAAGACACCCGTGGACACACCCCTCCGACTATCAGGTAGTATTTAACTCACCAAATCACTAGCAACACAATAGAAAGATAAGGGATTTCCCAGAATTATACTAGTAAATGTGTCCAAAAACATCCGAATCGCTCCCAATGCAATCGCCTTTTTTTTTCTAGTCTGTCACTCTAAATTTCCTCACCCACGAATATTTCATCCTCGTTCAAATTAATAGGGAAATTGTCGCTTTCTCGGTCCGAATAGCTCTTGCTGCTGGAGGCTCACATTATAAACAATGTGAGGATGTAAGGAGCCCTACAACCGGTGACGTCACGCTCACATCGTCTGCTACTTCCGGTAAAAGTAAGGCTTTTTTACTAGCGACCAAAAGTTGCGAACTTTATCGTTGATGTTCTCTACTAAATCTTTTCAGCAAAAATATGGCAATGTCGCGAAATGATCAAGTATGACACATAGATTGGACCTGCTATCCCCGTTTAAATAAGAAAATCTCATTTCAGTAGGCCTTTAAAGAGACTAATATAGTCCATCCATCCATTTTTCTACCGCTTGTCCCTTTTGGGGTGGCGGGAGGAGCTGGTGCCTATCTCAGCAACAATCGGGCGGAAGGCGGTTTACACCCTGGACAAGTCGCCACCTCATTGCAGGGCCAAGACAGACAACATTCACACACGCCAATTAAGTGTTGCCAATCAACCTATCCCCAGGTGCATGTTTTTGGAGGTGGGAGAAAGCCAGAGTACTTGGAGGGAACCCACGCAGTCACGGGGAGAACATGCAAACTCCACAGATCCCGAGGACTACTTAGGACCTTTGTATTGTGAGGCAGATGCACAAAACCTCTGATACTGTGCTGCCGACTAATATAGTATGCTGAGCAAAAGTAAAACTTTAACTTTGTAGGCACAAACCCACCAACCACAGGCGTCGCATCACAAAGGGCACCTGTCGTTAAAAAAAAAAATTATAAATAAAAAGGTAAATCACTGAAAAGAAATTGGGCCGTCAGAGGCTTGATCCATAAGGGTTTGGAACTGGAGTGTCTGCGGTGTCCCACCGCAGACAAAAATACAGAGGGATTAGCTGTGGGAAAGATACAGTACTTGTCTGCTTTGCTGATTACTTTTTCCGGGGTTGGGGGGCTGGAGCCTATCCCAGATTTGCTTCAGCGGAAGGGAGAGTACCACCTGGGAAAGTCGTAGGGCCAATATGGATGATATTAAATATCATCATCAAAAATAAATATTGCACATGCACACGGATTGCAGTGTCTAACTATAAAAAAAGATGACATTCATGAACATGGCATACACTGTAAACCCGAATGCTCAAAATAATTAATTAGAATAAAAGTAGTGTAAACTTAAAAAGTTGTTAAGAATTGTACTTAATGTGTTGTACTTAATCTTTTTAAGTTTATTAATCTTGTTATTTTTAATTAATATTAACTTGTTTGCAGATTATGTAACTGCTACTTAAAACAAATAACTCACAGTTACTTAAAACTCAGTGGATTGAACATAATTTTGTCTTATCTTGAAAGAACAAAACTCACAAATCAAATCAAGAATAAATGAAGAATTAATTAATTGCATTATAGATGTGTATTGTTATTATACTCTGTGTGTATGTGCAGACGTGGTCAAAAGTTTACATACGCTTGTAAAGAACATAATGTCATGGCTGTCTTGAGTTTCCAATCATTTCTACACCTCTTATTTTTTTGTGATAAAGTGATTGGAGCACATACTTGTTGGTCAAAAAAAACATTCATGAAGTTTGTTTCTTTTATGAATTTATTATGGGTCTACTGAAAATGTGACCAAATCTGCTGGGTCAAAAGTATACATACAGCAATGTTATTATTGGTTATTGGTTACATGTCCCTTGGCAAGTTTCACTGCAATAAGGCACTTTTAGTAGCCATCCATAAGCTTCTGGTTGAATTTTTGACCACACCTCTTGACAAAATTGGTGCAGTTCACCTAAATTTGTTGTTTTTCTTCCAGGGACTTGTTTCTTCAGCCTTGTCCACACGTTTAAGTCAGGACTTTGGGAAGGCCATTCTAAAACCTTAATTCTAGCGTGATTAGGCCATTCCTTTACCACTTTTGACATGTGTTTGGGGTCATTGTCCTGTTGGAAGACCCAACTGTGCCTTCGACCCTGATAATTTTAGGTTGTCCTGAAGAATTTGGAGGCAATCCTCCAATTTCATTGTCCCATTTACTCTCTGTAACGCATTAGTTCCATTGGCAGCAAAACAGGCCCAAAGTATAATACTACCACCACAATGCTTGACGGTAGGTGTTGTGTTCCTGGGATTAAAAGCCTCAACTTTTCTCCTCCAAACATATTGCTGGGTATCGTGGCCAATCCTACCGTCAAGCATGGTGGTGGTAGTATTAGGCTCTTATTATGATCATATAATAATCAAGTGATTAGTATATGATCTCCCTTTCATTGTTTAAAGGATGATATGGATGACCCAGAACTGGAGTATGCAGCAGTGGTCCTCCTGACAATCGTCAGTGATGCCACGAGTTCAGTTAACCACGACCCAGTGAAAATCTCTGTCGTCCTAGAGCATGGGTGTCAAACCCTGGCCCGCAGGCCAAATTTGGCCCGCTGTGTAATTTCATTTGGCCCTTGAGTCAATATCAAATTAACATTAGAGCCGGCCCGCCGGTATTATACAGCAGCATTGCCGCTGTAACACCGCATTCACCGCTTATACTCATACTTGCCAACCCTCCTGATTTTCCCGGGAGACTCCCGAAGTTCAGTGCCCCTCCCGAAAATCTCCCGTGACAACCATTCTCCCGAATTTCTCCCCGGACAACAATATTGGGGTCGTGCCTTAAAGGCACTGCCTTTAGCGTTCTCCACAACCTGTTGTTACGTCTGTTATTCCTCTGTACATATAACGTGCCGGCCAAGTCACATGGTATATGCGGTTTGTACACACACACACACACACGCGCACCACACACACACACACACACACACACACACACACACACACACACACACACACACACACACACACACACACACACACACACACACACACTCACACACAAACAAGTGAATGCAACGCATACTTGATCAACCGCCATACAGGTCACACTGAGGGTCGCCGTATAAACAACTTTAACACTGTTACAAAAAGGCGCCACATTGTGAACCCACACCAAACAAGAATGACAAACACATTTTGGGAGAACAACCGCACCTAAACACAACATGAACATAACAGAACAAATACCCAGAAACCCTTGCAGCACTAACTCTTCCGGGACGCTAAAATATACACCCCCGCTACCACCAAACCCCGCCATCCCCCAAACCCGACCACCTCATTGTTATTTTATTTTCAAATTTATTAGCTTGCTGAAAAAGTTAATGTTGATATTTACCTCAGAAGGCTGCAAATAGAAAAGAGGCATTACATTTTGTATTTAAATTTTATTTCTGTGATGTTTTTTCGTTTGTTTATCGAAAGTTGATTTTGCACTATTAAGTTATATAAACGTTAAAGCAACTCAGTGTAGCAAACTGAGCAATAATTAATGTTTTATTCATGCATTTTCTCTTGCTACTTCAAGGCTTAAATGTTTGATTCATTCCTTATTGTTACTTTACTTTGAAATGTATTATTGGCCTGTGGAAAAAGATTATTTTGATATTTACCTCAGAAGGCTGCAAAATAGAAAAGAGGCATTCAATTTTTATTTACATTTTATTTGATATGCCATTGATATTTTTTAATTATTGTTATTATTATTTGAAACTCTATTTTGCATGTCACTATAAAGTTATATAAGCCTTGCTTGTTCAATATTCAATGCAAAATTTGTTCGGGTCCCTATTCAAAGGTTAATTTGTTCAACCTTGGCCCGCGGCTTTGTTCAGTTTTAAATTTTGGCCCACTCTGTATTTGAGTTTGACACCCCTGCTCTAAACTGTCACCTAAGCTGCAGTCTCAAAAATGACCCGATGTCACATGTGTAACTCAAGCTCCAAAAAGCAGGTGGATTCAGATGGCTCACTCTGTTAGAGCTTAGTCTACAACCAGAACGTTATTGACTCATTTGACTACTGTTCAACTGTTGATGTTGAAGTCGCTGCTCTACTCAACTAGTTTTAAGATAAACGGGACAAAGTAGACACTGTTTTTGTACTAGGTTGATTGGCAACACTAGATTGGCCCTAGTGTGTGAATGTGAGTGTGAATGTTGTCTGTCTATCTGTGTTGGCCCTGCGATGAGGTGGCGACTTGTCCAGGGTGTACCCTGCCTTCCGCCCGATTGTAGCTGAGATAGGCGCCAGCGCCCCCTGCGACCCCAAAAGGGAATAAGCGGTAGAAAATGGATGGATGGATAGTAGTTAGTGTAATACATGTGTCATTGATGTTAAACTGTAATGCATCCTGAAGTTGCCTTGAACCAGGGGTCTCAAACTCAATTTACCTTGGGGCCACTGGATGCAGAAACCGGGTGAGGCTGGGCCGCGGGAAACTAGTTCTTAAAAAATCTAGCATGCACCTTTTAATGTATTCACCTTATTTGAATGGCATACCTGCCCTCGCAACATACTTGCCATCCCTCCCGATTTTTCCGGGAGACTCCTGAATTTCAGTGCTCCTCCCAATGCAACTATTCTGCCAACGATATTAAAGGTGTGCCGTAATAGCAATCAATACCTTTGACGTCCTCTACAACAGGTCATTGCTTCCACCTTTTCATCATACAAACAGTGTGCCGGCCCAGCGACATGTTATATTAGGCTTCTGCCGATTCGTGTAGGTGACTGCAAGACATACTTGATCAACAGCGATACAGGTCACACTGGGGGTGGCTGTATAAACAACTTTAACACTGTTACAAATATGCGCCACACTGTGAACCCACACCAAACAAGAATGACAAACACATTTCAGGAGAACATCCGCACCGTAACACAACATAAACATTACAGAACAAATACCCAGAACACCTTGCAGCCCTAACTCTTCCAGGCTACAATATACACCACCTCAACCGACGCACAGAGGAGGGGGGGTTAATTCATGGAGGGCGTGGTTTGGTGGTAGCGGGGGTGTATATTGTAGCCCGTAAGAGTTGGGGCTGCATGGGATTCGGGGTATTTGTTATGTTATGTTTCGGTTGTGTTACGGTGCGGATGTTCTCCCGAAATGTGTTTGTCATTCTTGTTTGGTGTGGCTTCCCAGTATGGCGCAAATTTGTAACAGTGTTAAAGCTGTTTATATGGCCACCCTCAGTGTGACCTGTGTGGCTGTTGGTCAAGTATGTCTTGCAGTCACGTACGTGTGTGTCCAAAAGCCAGAAACGACATATGACTTGTCACAGTCAGTCCGTCTGTTTTTCTCTGTGTGTCTTTGGGAGAGTGGGCGTGTTTTGGGCGTAGGCTTGGCTCCAGCTCTCAGCCTGACACAGCTGATCCCAGCACCCTAATCACTCACCTGCCTGCCATCAACTTATCACCTGCAGCCTACAAATGTTTGGACTCCACTCGGCGCGATTGCCAGATCGTTTCACCTTGCTACATGTGGTAATGCTTCTCGCCAGTTTGTCCTAGAATTCTAGCAATTTTGATAATCTTGCAAACCTGCTATTTTTTGTGTTTTTTTGCTCCTCATCTTACCCGTGTTTTTTCCTCTGCCTTCAGTTCCCTACTTGCCGTGTGTGCCTGCCTCAGCCTGCTAGCCTCGGCCTGCTAGCCTCGGCCTGCTAGCCACAGCCTGCTAGCCACAGCCTGCTAGCCTCAGCCTGCCAGCCTCAGTGTGCTCTCCTGGACTGCAAAGCCTAGGACTACAAGCTGCCTCCTTTTCCCTCAGGTTTTATTAATAATAATCCTTGAACACTATTTCAGCTTGTCTTTACTGCATTTGGGTCCACCCATTTTACCCCCCCTGTGACAGAACGATCTGGCCTTTACAATGGACCCAGCAGATTTTGACCGTGTGAGGGAGGCCCTTGCCAACCAAGGACAGCGTTTGGGAAACCATGACCAACTATTACAAAAACTTATTGACCAGATGTCACGCGTTTCCACCCAGCTCACAACTCTCATCAATCAACAAGCTCAACCACAACCCGAACCACCTGCACCACCTGCACCCCATGCTGTCCCTGCTGCAGAGCCACACATCCCCCCGCCTGATAAATATTCTGGCAATCCTAGCACCTGTCGTGAATTTTTAACTCAGATCCAGCTTGCTTTCTAAGCTCAGCCCTCTCGTTTTGGCCGTGAGGCAGCCAAAATTGCTTATATAGCCAACCTGCTACAGGGGCCCCCTTTGAGTTATTTTAATGCCCTTCGTGAGGAAGGATCCCCTGTAGTCCAGTCCTTTGCTGCACTATCTGCAGAACTGAAGCGGGTCTACGACCACCCCATACGAGGGCAGCAAGCAGGTCAGCAGTTGTTGTGACTTCGTCAAGGGAAACGCTCAGTAAGAGAATTTGCCTGTGAATTCCGGTCCCTAGCTGTGGAGTCTGGCTGGAATGACCAGGCCCTTCTCACTGCTTTCCAGAATGGGCTTAGTCGGGTCATTGGAAGGGAGATTGCTCTGAGGAATGAGCAGTTGTCCCTAGACGAAGCTATTACAGCAGCTATCAACATCTCTGACCAGATGGCCCAGTGGCAAGCTGACCCCGTTTCTTGCAGGTCATTGGAACCCTCCAGCTTTAGACCCGGGTCGGCCGAGCCCAATTTGCCAATGTGCAAAGCCTTAACCTCCAGTTCCCCTGTTGAGGAGCCCATGAAGAGCGCCTCCGCAGAAGGAGGGCAGGGGTGTGTCTCTATTGTAGTCAACCTGGCCATTCCCTTGCCACCTGTTCTTTGCGGCCAAAAGAGTAGGCTCACCAGTAACAGTGGGGGTTCTGGTGAGCCAAGCTGTCTCCTCCCCTAAGTCCCTATGCCGTATGCAGTTTTCTGCTAGTCTCCGTTGGCAATCTCAGTCCATGTCTCTCCTTGCTCTGGTGGACTCGGGGGCGGATGAGAACTTTTTGGACGCCGACGTTGCTTCCCAAATGAGCATTACCATCGAACCACTTCCCTCACCCTGACTGGTCGACTCCTTGCCCGTGTCACTCACCGATCCGAACCTGTGCACCTCCTTGTCTCTGGTAATCATCTTGAACAAATCCAATTCCACATAATCTCTTCTCCTCATGCTCCTGTAGTCCTTGGTCAGCCCTGGTTAAGACTTCACAATCCTCACATTGACTGGTTTGCAGCCAAAGTGGTGAGCTGGAGCTCCTACTGTCTTTCCACCTGCCTGCGGTCTGCCCGCTCCCCTGCTGAGGACGCAGTCTCCCCGGTTGTTGCAGAGCCCCCAGACCTGTCCAAGGTTCCCTCTGTCTACCATGACTTAGAAGAGGCCTTCAGCAAGCAACATGCACTGTCCCTCCCTCCGCACCGCCCTTATGACTGTGCCATTGACCTGCTTTCAGGAGCTCCCCTGCCTTCCAGTCGGTTATACAATCTCTCACGCCCTGAGAGAGAGGCGATGGAAAAATACATCCATGACTCATTGGCTGCAGGCATTATTAGACCCTCATCTTCCCCACTCGGTGCAGGTTTTTTTTTTTGTGGGTAAAAAAGATGGCACTCTACGTCCCTGTATAGATTTTCGAGAGTTGAATAATATCACCATTCATAACAAATACCCACTGCCTTTACTGGCATTTGCCTTTGAACCCCTCCAAGGAGCAACTGTGTTTTCCAAGTTAGACCTTCGCAATGCCTACCATTTGATTCGAATCCGAGCTGGTGATGAATGGAAAACAGCCTTTAGGACTCCCCTTGGCCATTTTGAATACTTGGTTATGCCCTTTGGCCTGACTAATGCCCCAGCAGTTTTCCAAGCTCTGGTGAACGATGTCCTCCGTGACTTGATTAACCGCTCCGTTTTTGTGTATCTGGATGATATCCTGATTTTCTCCCGCAACCTGGAGGAACATGTGGTTCACGTCAGACAAGTGCTCCAGCGCCTTCTTGAGAACAAGCTCTACATTAAAGCTGAAAAATATGAGTTCCATGTTCAGTCCACAAGGTTTCTCGGTTTCATCATTGATAGTGGTCAGGTGAAGGCAGACCCCGAAAAGGTGCGAGCTGTGGTGGACTGGCCACAACCAACCTCAGTTAAACGTCTCCAGGGCTTTCTGGGCTTTGCAAACTTTTACCGCCGGTTCATCCGGAACTACAGTCAAGTGGTCGCACACCTCACAAGACTCACATCTCCATCTATCCCATTCACTTGGACGGCAGAGGCTGACGCGGCTTTCAAGGAGCTTAAGAGACATTTTACCACAACCCCTGTCCTGATTCATCCTGACCCCTCACGCCAGTTCATCCTGGAAGTTGATGCCTCAAAGTCTGGAGTGGGGGCTGTACTATCCCAGCGTTCTGCCAAGGACCAGAAGCTCCATCCATGTGCGTTCTTCTCATATCGGCTACAACCTGCTGAGCGCAATTATGATGTAGGTAATAGGGAACTGCTGGCAGTCAAACTCGCTCTGGAAGAATGGAGACACTGGCTTGAGGGAGCAGAACACCCCTTCATCATCTGGACAGACCATAAAAACCTGACCTACATTCAGTCTGCAAAGCGCCTCAATTCCCGTCAGGCCCGGTGGGCTTTGTTTTTTGGTCGATTCCGCTTCACACTGACCTACCGTCCAGGATCCCGCAACATCATACCGGATACCCTGTCACGTCAATTCACTTCGGAGAGTCCCACCAGTCCTGAGCCTATTCTTCCGGCCTCGTGTGTGGTGGCCACAGTGACTTGGGAGATAGAGTCGGTGGTCCGAAGGGCTCAGCAAGACCAACCAGACCCGGGTAATGGTCCTGATAACCGCCTTTTTGTGCCTGATGCTGTACGTTCACAGGTTCTTCAGTGGGCACATGCTTCCCTATTTGCCTGCCACCCAGGAGTTGGCCGCACCATGACTCTCCTCAAGCGACACTTTTGGTGGCCTACCATGGATGCTGATACCCGTGCTTTTGTGTCTGCCTGTACTGTGTGTGCCCGTGGAAAATCCTACAATCGACCACCTGCCGGCCTACTCCATCCCTTGCCAGTCCCAAGCCGCCCCTGGTCTCATATTTCACTGGATTTTGTCACTGGCCTCCCGCCTTCTCAGGGAAATTCGGTTATCCTCACTATAGTGGACAGATTTTCCAAATCAGTGCATTTTGTGGCTCTACCCAAATTCCCCACATCCCTTGAAAAAGCCAACCTCATGGTCCAGCATGTGTTCCGTCTTCATGGTATTCCTTCAGATGTGGTCTCTGATAGAGGGCCTCAGTTTACTTCAGAGGTTTGGAAGGCTTTCTGTCGGGCTATTGGAGCAACTGTGAGTCTGACTTCGGGTTATCACCCTCAGTCTAATGGGCAAACCGAACGGGCAAATCAAGACCTAGAAGCGGCCCTCCGATGTGTCGTTGCTAAGAACCCCTCCTCTTGGAGCACCCACTTGGTATGGGTTGAGTATACCCACAACTCATTACCCTGTGCAGCTACTGGAGTGTCACCATTTGAGGTATCCTTAGGATACCTACCTCCATTGTTTCCTGCTGAGGAAGATGACATCTCCGTACCTTCAGTACAGGCTCATATGCGGCGTTGCCGCAAGGTGTGGAAAGATGCTCGTGCTGCCCTCCTCCGCTCTGTGGACCGAAATCGTCGATATGCTGACCGACACCGAAGTACGGCCCCTGTATACCATCCTGGTCAGCAGGTGTGGCTTTCCTCTAAAGACCTCCCCCTGAAGGTGGACTCTAAGAAACTTGCACCCCGGTATGTTGGCCCTTATGAAATCATTTCCATCATCAATCCAACAGTAGTTAAACTCAAATTACCTGCACGCTGGAGGATCCATCCCACCTTCCATGTCTCTCAACTGAAGCCTGTTTCAACAAGCCCACTGTCTCCCCCTGACACGCCCCCTCCTCCCCCCCGTGTCATCAATGACCACCCAGCCTACACGGTCCGGCGACTGCTGGATGTGCGCCGTCGGGGTAGAGGTCTACAGTACCTGGTGGACTGGGAGGGGTATGGACCTGAGGAGCGTTGCTGGGTGCCACGCAGCTTCATCCTGGACCCTTCCCTCATCTTGGCCTTTCACCGCAGCCACCCGGGCAAGCCTGGGGGATCGCCAGGAGGCGTTCCTTGAGGGGCGGGGCACTGTCACAGTCAGTCTGTCTGTTTTTCTCTGTGTGTCTTTGTGTGTCACCTGCCTGCCATCAACTCATCACCTGCAGCCTACAAATGTTTGGACTCCACTCGGCGCGATTGCCAGGTCGTTTCACCTTGCTACATGTGGTAACGCTTCTCGCCAGTTTGTCCTAGAATTCTAGCAATTTTGATAATCTTGCAAACCTGCTATTTTTTGTGTTTTTTTTTGCTCCTCATCTTACCCGTGTTTTTTCGTCTGCCTTCATTTCCCTACTTGCCGTGTGTGCCTGCCTCAGCCTGCTAGCCTCAGCCTGCTAGCCTCGGCCTGCTAGCCACAGCCTGCTAGCCACAGCCTGCTAGCCTCAGCCTGCTAGCCTCAGTGTGTTCTCCTGGACTGCAAAGCCTAGGACTACAAGCTGCCTCCTTTTCCCTCAGGTTTTATTAATAATAACCCTTGAACCCTATTTCAGCTTGTCTTTACTGCATTTGGTTCCACCCATTTTACCCCCCCGTGACATGACTGTGCTGGCACGCTGCTCCTACAAATTGTAGAGGGCGCTAAAGACAGTGCCAATACGGCACCCCCTGAACATTGTTGATTGGTTGAATAAAATCGTCAGAAATTCAAGAGAATGGTTGCCCTGAAATTCGGGAACCTGTGGCAAATTTAATGCTGTCAAGCGCCATTCATACAGCATGGCGTAGTGGGTAAAGCGGCCGTGCTAGAAACCTGAGGGTTGCAGGTTCGCTTCCCACCTATTGACATCAAAGTCGCTGCCGTTGTGTCCTTGGGCAGGACACTTTACCCTTTGCCCCCGGTGCTGCTCACACTGGTGAATGAATGATGAATGAACGATTGGTGGTGGTCGGAGGGGCCGTAGGCGCAAACTGGCAGCCACGCTTCCGTCAGTCTACCCCAGGGCAGCTGTGGCTACTGATGTAGCTTCCCACCACCAGGTAAGAAATGAATGATGGGTTCCCACTTCTCTGTGAGCGCTTTGAGTATATAACAATAGAAAAGTGCGATATAAATCTAATCCATTATTATTATTATTATTATAATTAAAACTTGCGGGCTGCACTAACATTACATTTTCATATCAAGGTGCGGGCCACAAAATAAGAGCACCCCCGCGACCCCAAAAGGGAATACGCGGTAGAAAATGGATGGATGGATGGATGGATGGTGCGGGCCACAAAATAACGTCTCGCGGGCTGCGTGTCTGAGACCCCTGCTTTAAACCAAATAGCCAAAGGAAGGCTACACACTGCCTTTGAACATGTTATTTTGTACGGCGTGGCGCAGTGGAAGAGTGGACGTGCGCAACCCGAGGGTCCCTGGTTCAATCCCCACCTAGTACCAACCTCATCACTTCCGTTGTGTCCTCAGCAAGACACTTCACCCTTGCCCCTGATGGTTGCTGGTTAGCGCCTTGCATGGCAGCTCCCTCCATCAGTGTGTGAATGGGTAAATGTGGAAGTAATGTCAAAGCGCGTTGAGTACCTTGAAGGTAGAAAAGCGCTGTACAAGTACAACCCATTTATTTACATTTTACAGTTTTGGAGTTTTAAAAAAAAATCAGTTTTAGTTGTGAATGTGAGTGTGAATGTTGTCTATCTGTGTTGGCCCTGTGATGAGGTGTTAACTTGTCCAGGGTGTATGCTGCCTTCCCCCCAAATGCAGTTTAGATAGGATCCAGCACCCCCGCGACCCTGAAAGGGATCGGCGGCAGAAAATAGATGGATGGATGGATAGTTGTGAATAATTTATAAGCTATTTGTTTATGTTGCTGCATTGCAATTTTACAACCAGATGGCCCAAAGTGTTAACCTGACTCTCGCCAGATCCTCGTAGTTCGCTGAGCTCCACAAAAAGGTCTGGGCTCGAAGGCATTGCAAACTCCTTCAAGATATTAAAAAATAATGAACCAATCAGGATCGCCGAGCGGGATTTCATAGATGTGACATAGGGCAGAAGCGACTGTTTGATTCAAACAACAATGGCAGCACGCAGCCCCTGTATATTGTGTGGTTTCTTCTTTTTTTAAATGCAAAGCACCTCAGGGAAGCAAGCTAAATTTCGTCAGACGTGTACCTGTACTACCTGTACATGCACAATGACGATAAAGATCATTCATTCATTCATTCATATTGCAACTGTTTTGTCAAATATATTGAATACTGATTCTTTAAAAGATGAATAGAGAGCTTTTCGCTCTGTCGTTATCCAATATGTCGGCTGTTCTGTTTTGGATTTCCCAGCGTTGCTCTCATCACCGTCACGGGTTGATTTCCATGTAAGTGGTTGAAGTAGCCCGTCATTCAAGATAACGGACAAGTGGTTTATCCAATCATAAATATCCAATCGTCTTCAGTAATGCGGACGTTGTATCGATCCGTTGTGGTGAAGAAGGAGCTGAGCCGGAAGGCAAAGCTCTCTATTTACTGGTCGATCTATGTTCCCATCCTCACCTATGGTCATGAGCTTTGGGTCATGACCAAAAGGATAAGATCACGGGTACAAGCGGCCGAAATGAGTTTCCTCCGCCGGGTGGCAGGGCTCTCCCTTAGATATAGGGTGTGAAGCTCTGCCATCCGGGAGGAAATCAAAGTAAAGCCACTGCTCCTCCACATCGAGAGGAGCCAGATGAGGTGGTTCGGGCATCTGGTCAGGATGCCATTTGAACGCCTCCCTAGGGAGGTGTTTAGGGCACGTCCAACCAGTAGGAGGCCACGGGGAAGACCCAGGACACGTTGGGAAGACTATGTCTCCCGGCTGGCCTGGGAACGCCTCGGGATCCCCCGGGAAGAGCTAGACGAAGTGGCTGGGGAGAGGGAAGTCTGGGCTTCCCTACTTAGGCTGCTGCCCCCGCGACCTGACCTCGGATAAGCGGAAGATGATGGATGGATGGATGGATGGGTTTATCCAATAATATATACAATATATTTTTTTACAAATCCCCACCTTCTGAAATACATCGCCTATTGAGAACTCCCAGACCCTTGTGTGGAGCTCAGTGAACTACAAAGATCTAGCGAGAGTCAGGTTACCAAAGTGTGCCTTTGTAATTGTTTCTTGAATATTCTGAGTAGCATGTACTGAAATATTTTTAGTGGGCTTAATTGATTAGTTTAATTCAATTATAATTTGAAAGTACATTTAGCATAAGCTCCAAATTTTTACAATCTGATATACACAAATATTTGAGTTTATGTCTTAAAAAAATATTTGGCAACTGATTGCCTCACTTATTCCGGTTTACAGTGTACAAGCAGCAAATGTTATGAATGAGATACTGTAAATGTTCACGTGTTTTAGCTTATTTAAAATTAAACATTTATACTACACACATTATTGTTTTTTTATATATATTATATAATGAAATATTAATTGTTAACTATCATATAAATTACACAATATATTATAGTATTAAGTGTAATAAATATTAATAAAGTAGATTATAACTGTTTGGCTTTGAGTGTAATACATCATACACCCATATCATTACAAGTCTGTTACATGTCAAATATTTTTGCCCCAAATGAAATCAAAGGTCAATTAGTAAATAGTTTATTCATATGTAGCTTGTGTGATCAAGTGTAGTGCCTTATACAGTAGAAGTGGGTCATCCATAAAGTGAAAATGCAGATTAAAAATCCTCCCACTGTAAGTCCCAGTAGTATCGCAGATGCTTGTTTTCATGGCAGCATTGCTTACTAAGGATGTCATCCACGCAACAACAAAGCCTGCCTCGCACATCTCACGGATGCAGACAAGCCATGTTGTGAAACCACAATGCTTGACTACCTCAACCTGGTGCACAACAGAGGAAACAATATCATACATCCAAGACTTATGCTTATTTTTTCTTTGTCATTTGAGAATGAGAGAAAAGTTTTGAAAGGGATCTTTACAATATGCCTTGATATAAGTTAGGGGTCTATAGATTTATACTTGCAAACCAACAGCTGGCACCAAATGACATCTCTCCCAAGCACGTCAGAGCTTGTCTTCCTGTCACTCACACATACCAGCAAAATAAAGTACATGTTACTAATTTACTAGCATAGAAATCAACATTTATTATAAAAAATCATCTTTAAATATTGTTTTCAAAAATATTTTTATACAGGAGGAATCGTCTTGCCTTCAGGCTATTCTAATTTCCAGACAAAAACGGGAGCAGCAGTGCGATCTTCTAAGACGAACATTTTTACATATTGTCTTATATCTTTTGTCTTCATAATGTGTTGTCGTGGGCCGTGTTTAATTTAATTTTGGATGCTCTAATAAGGGGAAAAAAAGCAAAAACTTCCTGAACATTTAATTTGTCTTGTAGTCTTTAATCTCACTCCTAAAATCAACCAATGTTTTCATAATATTCTGATTTATTGAGATATACATGAGTGTGTGTGTGTATATATATATATATATATATATATATATATTATTGTGCTGGACATCACAGCCATCAATAGAACATAAAGGATTTTCATGTGTGTTGTCTTTTGAAAAGTCCCACTTACCAGGAGGTGATACTCAGACATCTCAAACTATTGGTTTCCTTTATGTTGAGAAAAGCTCATCTTATTATGCATAAACGAACAATCAAACAAAATGTACTAAATAAAATGATAGAAATCATAGATGTATATTAATAGTTTGTTTGTTAACTGAGGGAAATCACCTAATTTTTTTCGTAGTGAAAAACAGCAGAGAAGGGATAAACTGGCATTCTCTCTTACTCACACACACACACACACACACACACACACACACACACACACACACACACACACCATACCAAAAAATGTGAGACACCTGATAACCACTTGTCTTTTCATTCCACATATATTTTATTTGTATTGTATACAATTATTTTTTTATTACCATTTCCATCCATCCATTTTCTACCGCTTATTCCCTTTGTATTTCACAATTCTTTACAAATGCCCAGAGTCTGTATGTTAAATCCCTGGTTACTGCTCAAGTCCTGGGAAAGTATCCTTGAGCAACATACATAGTTGCTCCTGATTATGGGCCTGATTTACTAAAGGTGTGCGTGTGCTAAATCCAGGGTTCGTAAGGGTGCTTCAAAACCTTGAAAATGCTTGGATTTTAATGTTGTGTTTTCAAGGTTTGAAAAATGCTTGACTTTTGGGTAAAGTGCTTGTGAATGCTTGGAAATGTTTATCATATTCCTCGGCAGTCTGACTTAAGAGGCTAATTATAAAATAGAAAAAAATAAAATAAGTTACCTTAAAAATGAGAGCTACAGGTTTGATCTGTTGGCTTTGCACGAGCCCTTACATTAGGTTGTTGTCATGCCAGAGTCTTATGTACGACTCTGTGTCGCCCCCAGGAGGACAGTGGTGCATCGTCCAACATGTCGGGAGGTTGTCGTTTTAAAGGGGAACATGATCACCAGACCTGTGTAAGCGTCAATATATACCTCGATGTTGTAGAAAAAAGACCATATGTTTTTTTAACCAATATCCGACCTCTCTAAAAGGGTGAATTTGGCGATTTAAACGCCTTTCAATTGTTCGCCTGTCGGAGCAATGACCTTTCACTCGTGACGTCACATCGTGAAGCGACCCGCCATTTTCTCAAACACATTACACACACCAAGTCAAATCAGCTGTTATTTTCCGTTTTTTCGACTGTTTTCCGGTACCTTAGAGACATCATGCCTCGTCGGTGTGTTGTCGGAGGGTGTAACAACACGAACAGAGACGGATTCAAGTTGCAACAGTGGTCAAAAGATGCGAAAGTCCCTCGTTTGTTCTGCACACTGTACCGACGACAGCTATACTACGAGCAGGGATGGCAAGAGTTTGTGGATATCCTGCGACACTCAAAGCAGATGCATTTCCAAAGATAAAGTCAACGAAATCACAAAGGTGAGTTTTGTGGATGTTATTGACTTGTGTGGAGTGCTAATCAGACATGTATGGTTACGGCATGACTGCAAGCTAATCGATGCTAATATGCTATTTAGGTTAGCTTTATGTACATATTGCATCATTATGCCTCATGTGTAGCTATAATTGCATCCAGCCTTTCCCTCCACCCACATTTAATGCCAAACAAACACATACCAATCGTTGGTGAGAAGGCGATCGCCGAATTCGTCCGCGCCGCTGTCTGTCGTGATGTGGTTTAAAAGCTTCTGTTTCTTCTTTAATTTCGTTTTCAGTACCTGCCTCCACACTCCAACCATCCGTTCCAATACATGCGTAATCTGTTAAATTGCTTACGGCGCTGAAATCCGAGTCTGAATCCGAGCTACTATGCTATACCTTTCTGTGCTATCCGCCATGTTTGCTTCTGGTGGCTTCACGCAGTGACGTCACAGGACAATAGACGGGTGGATATAGGGATGGTGTAAATCAGGCACTTTAAAGCCGTTTTTCGGGATATTGTGTGATGGGTAAAATTTTGAGAGCCACTGGGAACTGATTTTTATTGGTTTTAACCCTTCAGAAATTGTGACAATGTTCCCCTTTAATGAACATTGGAAGGAAAATGACAAATACAAACTTTGGATCAAACGTGGACAAAATCCAATTGTAGCCTGCTGCAAAGGTGTGCAAAAAGGAGTTTTTACACAACATGGTTCAATGTATTTTTTGCTCCATTATTTTGGTTGTCTACTTAACTTGTCTGACTCAGTTAAAGTAAAAAAGTAAAATTTTGTAGTTTTGGTTAATTGCATTCAAATGGTTACATTATTGGACTTGTTTCAATTGTGAAGGTCATGTAATGTATAATTTGGAACCTTTTTCACAACTTAGAGCTGTGTTAATATGAATGATTTAGTAGTTTTTACACAACATAGTTGTTGCTATTATTTTCGTTGTCTACTTAACTTGCCTGGCTACCTCAGTGAAAGCAAAACAAAAATTAACATTAGTCTTTTTGTTAATTTGTTATGATAGCCACAGTTAAAAGGCTAGATATGCTTAATGAAAGGTGACTGAGGTGGTGTGAAACAAACAAAATATGTTCCTTTAATTTATTATCCTAATATTAATGTGGAACAGTTTTCTTAATAAATAATTGAAATTGACATTTTGAGGGTGCCTATATTTATATCACATTATGCAGTTTACAAGCACAAATACGGTGTGAATCAATCCATGCTGTTCGATGTCATTGAGTGCTGTAAGTAAGAGCAAGTTTGAAAAACAAAACAAATGGAGACACGTTTGCAAACACCAATGACATTGAAGAGTCTGCATAAACACTGCTTCTTTTTTTATGCCCCATCCAGTTCATGATAACTGCTGGTTCAATGTTAGGCTTAGGTTTTAGCAGATGTTCCCTATTTTTCCTACAGCCAGCATTTGGTGACCTCAAACAACAAGGCTATGGATTGATTCACACTGGTTTTCGCCTTTTGAAGGGGAGTAGAAAAACTGGAAAACCCTGTAAATCACAAAACTGGAAAACCCTGTAAATCACATGCAGACTTTTTTTCTAAATCTTATTTGAATTAGGAGGTCTGCACCACTTTTCAATTGTACACAGTCTTAGTTGATCACTTGCAACCCACCCACTAATAATATACACAATTTTATAGTTTGGACACGCTGTTTAGGGTGTGGTATTTGGATCTTAGTAGATTAGGCCTTATGTCTCATGAACATGGGCGCCCCCTAGTGTGTAGGGTCTTGCGAACCATAGTTTTGTGTCATGATCCGTGGCCCGGATCATGTTATGTTATGTTATGTTATGTTATTTTTGAACACCCTTAGTTCCTGTTTTGTGCACCTCTGCATTTGTTTTGGTTTCTATGGGGATTCATTGGGTTCACATGCCTCTGGTTAGTGGTCGGCACACTCACCTGCAGTCGACCACTAATCAGAGAGCTATTTATTCACCTCTCTCGCCACACTCGTCCTGGCTTCTTTGTTTGCTACACATAACCGGTTACGTAAGTTTTGCTTGTCTCCTAGCCCATGCTAAGTGTTAGCTTCGAGTGCGATTGGAATGTGTTTCCTTCGACTTGTTTTCTGTTTTTGGTGATTCTTCGATTGTTCTGAGAATTAAATCGTGTTCCTACCTGCAGGTCCTCTCCGGAGTGGTCCGTTTGCATCCTGGGGGAAAAAAACAAGTCCCAGTCCTTGTCTGAGTCCTAGTCCTAGCTTGAGTCCTAGCTTGAGTCCTAGTCTGACTCCAAGTCATAGCCCTAATCGTAGTCCGAGTCCTAGTTCTTGGCTGGATCACTCTCTAGCACCTGCTCCCTGGTTGGCACCAGTGCCGGCACCTCGGCTGGAACCAGTACCTGCACCTATGCTGGCACGTCAAGCTCCATTGCCAGCTTCATCATCTCCTGCATCGGCGCAGGCTTCGTCTGCTGCACCCTTGCCTGCTTCGGCTGCAGCACCCGCACCTTCATCTGCCTCTTCCAGGCCCGCTCCGGCGCGCCCGCCTCCACGTCGGCCACGTGGCCGTGCTATGGGCGTCCTCCTCGCCAGACGCATCCACCTCCACGTCGGCCACGGGTGTGGCCGTACCCTGGGCATCCCCCTTGCTGGTCGCATCCACCTCCACGTCGGTCGTGGCCATGCCCTGTTTGTCCTCCTCGCCGGGAGCATCCTTCTCCCCGTCGGCCACAAATGTGGCCTCTAAAAGGTCGCCCGCCAAGACTCTTGTAGCAGCGGCGTTCCAACCGCTGACGCCACCTGACGTATCCCCGGTGGATTTGGGGACACAGGACCTGGCGACCCTCCACCATGTCCTCCTTCCGCAATCCCTTCACTTTTGGACTGTCTTGTTGTGGGGGGTTTCTGTGTATTTTGTGGGACATCTGGGATCTGTCCCTTAAAGGGGGGGTACTGTTATGATCCGCCGCCCGGATCATTTATTGTTTTGGTTTTTGAGTCCTTTTGGGTTTCCTGTCTTGTTTTTGGACTTCCTTGTTTGGTCCGTTACCATGGTTTCTTATTTGTTCCACCTGTCACTTTCGGTTGACGCGCACCAGTGTTTTGATTTCTACCTGTATATAAGCCTGCCTTCGCCCTTTGTTCAGTCTGGATCCTTTGTTTGCCTCATGCAACAATCACGTTGGTATATCTTGTATGTAAGTCACGCCTTAGCTTCGCGTGCACTCGGCACGTCTATTGTGGACTCTTGAACTCAATGCTAGTTAGCATTAGCTTCTCGTGCGTTCGGCACGGCTTTTCTTATGCACTTTGTACCAGTGTTCTTTTATTTTTGTATATTAAATCAAGTCTTACCTACAATTCCTGCCTGTCTTGGTCCTCGTGCATCCCGGGGTGACTCAACACGCATCATGATGCATTTCCAACGCGACAGGCTGGGTAGATATCAGCAAAACATTTGATTATTTTTTTTCATTATTGTTGTTTTGTCAAACTTCATTTTAGTAGAAAATATGCTTGAGTTCAAATGTGTTTAAAAATAAGTGTGAAAATATTTGTATTGTGAGGACTCAAAATAAAATACTGTTAAGGGCCCCGGTTTAGCCAACAGCAGATGTGATCAACAGTGTCTGAATAAATTGTTGACTTATTATACAACAGCATGTGTGTATGTTTTTGCGGACAATTCCATTCAATGCCTCCTTGACTTTGTTATCGTTTGCATCTTGGAATCACATGTACCCAGCTCATGTTCAAAGTCAAAGTCAGCTTTGTTGTCAATTTTTCACTTGTGTAAGGAATCGAAATTGCGTTTCTCATTATCTCGTGTGTAGACTAGACAAGATACAAATGGTAAAGTGACAGAACGTAAATAGATCTAACTATTTTAGTAACAACAAAACAATACAATGATAATAACAACGATAATAATAAAGGTGCTTAGGGTGTGAAAATACTCATACAGGTCTTGAAAAAGATATGTTTCAAGTGTAAACTAGTATTTGACACTTGCCTCTAAGCAGTTAGAGTAGTGGATGAGTGTAAACATGTTGCCTTTCCTTGATGAGAAATCCTCTCATCATGTCCACAATCAGTTTGAAACTGACAAGGAGCACCCTCAGACATATTTTATCTCCTCGTTGAGTCGCAAAAAACATCACAAACGCATCTCAAGCATGGTTGATGGTTCGCCATTACTTCAACCTCTGCATCAGTATTCTGGAAACTCTCCCAGGCCACAACATTAGGTACACCTGCTGAACTAGTCTCATGATATCTCACACAGCAGCTATACAGCATATAGAGTAAAGACTTTCTGTGTTCAAAAGGTCAGATGGGACACAAATCTAATTAATCCATTCCAGACAGCCAAACATATTCGCACAAAACATAATTTATGGAAAATAAATGCATTTTAACACGTGGAATATAAGTGAGGAATTGAACATTTCACATCACTTCCTTCTTTATTGATTCTTGTTGGCGGTGAGCAAAGTAGGAGAAGAGCCACACGGACGACACCTGTATTGATATTAGTATTGATTCTCACCTTCTTTATCAAAGTGCTGCTACTTGCAACATTCGGTGGACACATGGTGGTTTATTTTTGACCTGTGGTGTAACTAAATTAGTGATAGTGAGCAAAGAACTCCAAAGCCAACCAGTAATGACATCATATGGCATTATATATTTGTCTTAATGTTGAAGTCGCAAATGCAGATTTTGAGGACAGAAACAATTATTTCGCAAGAGCAGACATCCATCCATCCATATACATGTATTTTGTGCACAATAAAAGTGTTTGCTATTAGCCATAATATCACTCAGTAATTAGTGCTGTCTGCAGTCAGACGACTGCGCTCTCTCATGCTCCCTCTCTTCAGCTTTCTCAACCACACCTTTCTGTGCATTCAACTTTTTTTCTACACTCGCTCAGGTTTCTGCTCTGCGCTCACACAAGTGCAGACACACAGTGTTATATCAATCAATATTTCAAAATGTATTTATATAGCCCTTAATTAAATCACCATTCCTGGGCGGGGCAAGCGCTGCTGCTCACTGCTCCAATCACCTCCCAGGGGGTGTACATGGGGATGGGTCCAATGCAGAAGATTATTTCACCACACCTAGTGTGTGTGTGTGAAACTATTGTTGGGACTTTACCTTTAATCACAAGTGTCTCAAAGGGCTGCACAAGCCACAATGACATCCTCGGCTCAGATCCCAAATCAGAGCGAGAAAAAACTCAACCCAATGGGATACAATGAGACACCTTGGAGGGGACCGCAGATGGGCGACCGGTGTAACCAAAAAAAGGCAACCAATCAGAATGTGAGGGGCGTGGCCTGCAGACCTGCAGCAAAGTGGGATGTGCCAGGTGTGTGAAGGGCGTGGCATGCGGACCTGCAGCAAAGGGGGATGTGCCAGGACCGGCTTCGAGATTAGCGACAGGTGTGTAGATGACACAGCTGACAGTGTTTGTTTGATCACCTGTCGATAACCTCGAAGCCGATCCTGGCACATCTCACTTTGCTGCAGGTCCGCAGGCCACGCCCCTCACACAGAGAACTGGACAAATGTAATCTCATTGACTGCTTGATCTTCATGTTGAAAAACTATTTTTCAACATGGCGACGCTACCTGTATGGAATGGAAAGAATTGATTTATTTATTAATTTAAAAATATGTAAAACCAGACATGTAACACTGGGGTGACAGTAGTGATATAAATATGTATTAAAGTACAAGACCTCGACTACCAGAATGTCAATTGAGCTCCATGCTCTTCGCTCCTCTCTTTACCCTAAAAGAGACCATCATATTTGGCCATTGCAGACGGCTCCCTGCACGGAGCATTTTCATTGTTTAGAAGTAAAAGCCTTACATCTTTTTCTTTATATTTTTACACCTAAATAGCTTTATTCATGTCTGTATATGTCTTATAAGTCTTATATTTTTTTAACTATATTTACAATTTAAATCATAATAGTGAACTTATGTTTAGGACAATCAAGGACTCTCAAGACAATTGAAAAGACAACAGAGAAAAAAGAAATGGATCTAACAACGTGCAGCTTTGGCTGATCATCTAAAAGCTTTTTGCACTGTATAAATAAACAAAGTGCTGAGACTACTGCTGTTGTGATTCATTTCTTGCTTCAATTGCAACTATTCCAAAATAGGAGAATATATTCAGTTATTATAATTAACATTCCACTTAATATTTACAAGTACAGTTGAAAGTACAAACTTTTCTAACAAGTTTGAAAAAAAATAATCAACTGCAAATTTAGAATTATTTAAGAATACTAGTCTACTCTTTTGCAGAAGACGTGTATTCCGTATTATTTTAAAACATCCATTCATCCATTTTCTACCGCTTGTCCCTCTCGAGGTAGCGGTGGTGGCTGCAGCCTATCCCAGCTGCACTTGGGCGGAAAAGTCGCCACCTCATCGGAGGGGCAACACAGATAGGAAGACAACCTTTTACCTAAACCCAAACTAATCAATCCATCATCATACAACGTTTCCCCATAAACTAATCAATAACTATTAGCTTTGCAAAGAGAATCCCAGTACCTCGATATAGTTAATAAAAATTAATGAATGCATGAACAACACAAAATATAATGCATATAACGTAGATAATCCTAAATTCCTTTTATTGCTTAAATTCATTGCAGAAGTTGACCAGAGTGTTCTATACAATTTAGGTTAGAGTATAAAGTAGCCCACTTTGTTTAAAAATAAAAACATTCTCCCTGACCAGGAGGTAAATCCACCGACAGCAACACACATACACTAGATCAGGGATGTCAAACATGCGGCCCGCGGGCCGGATCAGGCACGCAAACAGGTTCAATCCGGCCCGCGAGATGAGTTTGCTATGTGTAAAATTGAGCTGCATTTTTTTTTTAAAAAACAACAACAAAAAAACACTGTTCTATATGTGTCCACTGGATGTCGCAATATAAATTCTGTTAGGCAAGCAAATAGAGGCGAGCAAGTATACCAAGTAAGAGGTACACAATAAAGTGGGGCTTCGACTCCTTCCCCTCGACCCATTGTAAAACAAATTGAGTACATTTTTAAATCTAAAGAAAGTGAACAATGTGACTGTCAGTCTTTTAAGTTTGTATTTTTGGTTTGTTAAAACTATTCACACATTGCGCAGCTTTTATTATTCTATGGCTACACAGTGATCCCTAGAAGGAAGGGAGTAACTAAACCATCTTGAATTCCTACGTCAGTTTGTTTGGTTTTTGGGTTAGCATAGGATTAATATGTGGCAATGACAAATGAGGTAGTTGATAGTCGTTTTGATTGATGCTTTATTTCATTTTTCGTTCAATCCTAGATGGACTGTGACTTAATGTTGAATTGCTTTGTAGAGACACACTGAAATTAAGTCTAAATCCATTGTCTTCTTCATGGTGTTTTTGAAACTGCACCAATTTTTTCTTCGGAATTTTCAACAAACTTGGAAAGTTTTGTAAATTATTTGTGATGTGTGTACATCTTCAGAATGTGCTTGTTCTATTTTGGGCCGAAGTGAAACAAAGAAAACAATCTAAAGTTGTCGGAGTTGTATTTTCAAGTTAGTATGCCACGATTTTACCCGTCCGGCCCACATGGAAACAGATTTTCCTCCATGCGGCCCCTGAAATAAAATTAGTTTGACACCCTGCACTAGATGAATACAAAACAAGTCTTGCTTCATAACTTAATATTTTGTTAACTTATGCTAGACTTTTGACAAGAACAAGAAAGTTTGATCATATTACGCCTATACTGGCTCACCTGCACTGGCTTCCTGTGCACTTAAGATGTGACTTTAAGGTTTTACTACTTACGTATAAAATACTACACGGTCTAGCTCCATCCTATCTTGCCGATTGTATTGTACCAAATGTCCCGGCAAGAAATCTGCGTTCAAAAGACTCCGGCTTATTAGTGATTCCTAAAGCCCAAAAGAAGTCTGCGGGCTATAGAGCGTTTTCCGTTCGGGCTCCAGTACTCTGGAATGCCCTCCCGATAACAGTTTGAGATGCTACCTCAGTAGAAGCATTTAAGTCTCACCTTAAAACTCATTTGTATACTCTAGCCTTTAAATAGACCCCCTTTTTAGACCAGTTGATCTGCCGCTTCTTTTCTTTTTCTCCTCTGTCCCCCCATCCCTTGTGGAGGGGGTCCGGTCCGATGACCATGGATGAAGTACTGGCTGTCCAGAGGCGGGAACCAGGATGGACCGCTCGTCGGGACACAGGATGGACCGTTGGCCTATGTATCGGTTGGGGACATCTATACGATGCTGATCCGCCTCCACTTGGGATGGTTTCCTGTGGACGGGACTCTCGCTGCTGTCTTGGATCCGCTTTGAACTGAACTCTCGCGGCTGTGTTGGAGCCACTATGGATTTAACTTTCACAGTATCATGTTAGACCCGCTCGACATCCATTGCTTTCGGTCCCCTATAGGGGGGGTGGGTTGCCCACATCTGAGGTCCTCTCCAAGGTTTCTCATAGTCATCATTGTCACTGTCACTGGCGTCCCACTGGGTGTGAGTTTTCCTTGCCCTTATGTGGGTTCTTCCGAGGATGTCATAGTCGTAGTGGTTTGTACAGTCCTTTGAGACATTTGCGATTTAGGGCCATATAAATAAACATTGACTGATGTTATGTTTCTTTCTCTTCTTTTCTTCACTTTGTGGACCTCACAGCAAGCTGCAGGATGTGAACATGTGACACAACCAGGAAGTGTTGCGATTTGCGAAGGCTACTATGTACCAAATAAAATCGCACCAGCTGCGACTGGAGGAGTCTCTCCATGACCCACACTCCCTCGACTGCATGGTCTGGATCCTTGGAAAGAAGCAGCCCCCAAACAGAGACACGACAATTAACTCCGTCAGGTGCAAACTTATGCTTCCGGGATTAAATAACAAGCGATCTCATAGGAGACCAAGCAGCCAGTCAGAGCGTGCATGTGTCCAAGTCTGTGATTGGTTGTCTTTACAACACAAATATAATACCGTGTGTCTAAACTTACGCCAGCAGAAATCTGAGCGAGTGTGGAATAAAAAAGGTAATGCGCAAAGGAGTGAGGTTGAAAGAAGCGGCCTGAGAGAGCTCACCCGTCGCACTAGTTATTGAGTGTTAATATGGAAAATAGCAAACACTTTTAATGTACACAAAATCCATCTATATTCGCTCAAACAAATTAGATTTCTCGCTTGAGTTAAATTTATTTTCAAAATATACTGTAAGTGCTTGCAAAACTGTCCTCAAAATCTGCATTTGCGACCTCAACATTAGGACACAAAATATAACGCCATAATAAACAGCGATGTGAGCACCCTTTAAGAAAAAAATGGGAACATTTCTATCAGCATGAAAATCAAAACTGCATTTCCTGCAAGTGGGTGCATGTCTATACCATTTTCCCTTCGATTTTATTTTCATCTACCAACTTTTTTTGTATTTTTTACACTTATATGTTCCATGTACTGTACCAGATAAAGTTTAGTTTTTTTTTTTTGGATCAATTACTAACATTATTATATAATTGAAAATGTCATATAAAATTCTTGCTTGCAAAGAATTCAGAAAACGTTTCCCATCTGATAACTCTATTCTACAGCCACACGCCCTCTGGTAATATACTGCCGTGTCATGATCTGTTTATCCATCCATCTATTTACTACCGCTTATTCCCTTTTTGGGATCGCGGGGGGCGCTGGCGCCTATCTCAGCTACAATTGGGCGGAAGGCGGGGTACACCCTGGACAAGTCGCCACCTCATCGCAGATGATCTGTTTACAATTCGACATATCCGTCAAAATATACTCTAGACCAGGAGTGTCCAAATCACGGCCCACCTTGCTCTTAGTGCCGCCCACACTGATGTATGAATGTGAACACATTTTTGGTGGCGGTCCAAGAGGCCGTAGATGCAAACAGCTCTATTTCTATCTGGCTACTCCAAAGCAGCTGTGGCTACAAATGAAACTTACCACCATCAACATGTTGATGAATGCTGGGTTCTCAGTTATCATTGTAAAGCACCATGAGTGTGCAGAAATCAGATCTACCGTATTTCCTTGAAATGCCGCAGGGGCGCTAATTAATTTAAAACTTCTTCTCACTCCTGCGCTTACCAAAGGCATGCGGTAAAAGTAAGCATGCGCTAATTATTTTAAATCCTCTTCTCACTCCGGCATATACCAAAGGCATGCAGTAAAATTTTGAGTGTGATGTAAGCTTGGATTTCAAATTACCGGTATTGAAATCAACCTCCTCCAATTTGAAAATGATGACAGGGGAAGTGTCAATCGTGTCACTCGTCACAAGTTTGACCAGGCGGTAATACTAAGCATGCGCTAATTATTTTGGGAAGCGAGTTTGACCCGGCAGCAATTTAAGGCAGGCGCTAGAGATGCGTGGATAGACAATTATATCATCCGCTACCGCATCACCAAAGTCGTCATCCACCCGCCGTCCACCCGAACCAACACTTTATCAGAACTGTAACCGCCCGCCACCCGCCCGCTGAAATACATCAGAGGTCGGCCACCTTTACCACTCACAGAGCTATTTAAACCCGTTTCACAGAGTAATGAAGACAATTGGAGCCGATAACGTTCTCGCGAATATCCAATTGGCGATCATCCTGATGACAAGAATATGGGCGTGCTGTGAAACCATTTTCTTTAACACCTTCAACAACATGTACAAACCGATTGTTAGACCGGCAACATGTTGTGTGCAGCTTCCGCAATCACACGTACAAAAATTGAAAGGCATACCGGGTGATATAGAGTACACTGATGGTTGTGATATAAAACACTTTAACACTTACTAATATGCGCCACGCTGTGAAGCCACACCAAACAAGATTGACAAACACATTTCGGGAGAACATCCTCACAGTAACACAACATAAACGCAACACAACAAATACCCAGAATCCTTTGTATCCGTGACAGCTCCTGAATATATTGTACACCCCCGCGCCCCCAACCCCGCCCACCTTACCGACGCATGGAGGGGGGGGGGGGGGGTTGCTGCTAGCGGGGTGTATAAAATAGTCAGGAAGTGTCATGGATACAAATGATTCTGGGTATTTGTTGAGTTGCGTTTATGTTGTGTTACTGGGAGGATGTTCTCCCGAAATTTTTTTTTCAATCTTGTTTGGTGTGGCTTCACAGCGTGGTGCATATTACTAAGAGTGTTAAAATTGTTTATATCACAACCATTAGTGTACTCTGTGTCACCCAGTATGCCTTGCAGTCGTGTGCGTGTGTCAGTGGAAGCCAAACACAACATGTTGCTGGACTGACAAGCAGATCGTACATGTTGTAGAAGGCGACAAAGCCAATGGCTTCATAGCACGCCCTGATACTTATTATCTGGGTGACTGCCGGCAGTCATTCTAGAGAATATTAGCATCTCCTATTGTCTTCTTCACTTTGTGACACGGGTCCTAAATGGCTCTTTGAATGGTAAAGGATACCGATCCCAGAACCATGTATATTAAATATTTCCGGACGGTTCAAACGCCACCCGCACGAATCTAATTAAAATCAATTTTTTCGTCATGTCACCCGCCCGACCCGCGGGTTATCCGTGAACTCCGCGGGTGAGACCGCAAACCGCGCATCTCTAGCAGGCCCATACTATATGCCAAGCGGTAATTCAAGGAAATACGGTATATTTATTTTTTAATGCTAATTATAAATAGAACTTTCCCTCCTGGTACTCTGGCTTTCTCCCACTTCCAAAAACATGCACCTTAGGATAAGTTGATTGGCAACACTAAATTGGCCCTAGTGTGTGAATGTGAGTGTGAATGTTGTCTGTGTATCTGTGTTGGCCCTGTGATGAGGTGGCGACTTGTCCAGGGCGTACCCTGCCTTCCGCCCGAATGTAGCTGAGATAGGGTCTAGTGCCCCCCGTGACCCCGAAGGGAATAAGCGGTAGAAAAATGGATGGATGGATGGATAATTAGAACTAAAAATACATTTTCTTCTGTTCATTCCTCTTACTTTTTTCTTCAGATCGATAATTATTTAGTTCTGCATTGTTGAATCTTAATTGATCAAAAAATTGGAGAGCTCACGAATGAAACAACTATTGACTGGCTCGTTAACATGAACTGTGGAATTAGGAAGTTGCAGAGATTTATTATTCATGTGTCAGTACAGAAACATTTACATTTCGCTCTGTAACCACAGCGGTAACAGCGACAGTTTTGCACATTTCATTTGCAGTCCGGACACTGGAGTCTCCTCTCTGCTCTGACTAAAGGTGTGACTGCTGCGCGAAGCTCCTGTCAACCTGACAGCCTTTGCGGAGGGGCTCTCGGCAGCACCTGCTGCTTGTTGAGGACATTGACTACAGATTGATACTTGCTTTCATGTCTTCAAAACATTAGAAAAAGTCAGGAGATTTGTTGTTAGAAAAAAAAAATCACTAAAAGGAGTTGGAAAGTCTCCAGATTTAGCAAGGTCTGGTTTCCTCTCACAGACATCCTCCAGGCATGTTTCACGGTTGAAAAGTGCCGGTCAGACAATGATTTTCATTTGTGTTCCACCACAATGTTGTACATGACACAAAACAGTTCTTCTTGCACTGACTTTAGCTATTACAACTGTTGATAATTTGTTGATTTGTTAATTGACGGTGTGACGCAGTTGGGAGAGTGCCCGTGCCAGCAACCTGAGGGTTCCTGGTTGGATCCCCAACGTTTTACCAACGGCGTCACGTCTGTTGTGTCCTTACGCAAGACACTTCACCCTTGCTCCTGATGGGTCATGGTTAGGGCCTTGCATGGCAGCTCCCACCATCAGTGTGTGAATGTGTGGGTAAATGTGGAAATAGTGTCAAAGCGCTTTGAGTACCTTGAAGGTACAAACCCTGTTTCCATATGTGTTGGGAAATCGTGTTAGATGTAAATATAAATGGAATACAGTGATTTGCAAATCCTTTTCAACCCATATTCAATTGAAAGCACTACAAAGACAATATATTTGATGTTCAAACTCACAAACTTATTTTTTTTTTGCAAATAATAATTAACTTAGAATTTCATGAATGCAACATGTGCCAATGTAGTTGGGAAAGGGCATGTTCACCACTGTGTTACAACACCTTTTCTTTTAACAACACTCAATAAATGTTTGGGAACTGAGGAAACTAATTGTTGACGCTTTGAAACTAAAATTATTTCCCATTTTTGTTTTATGTAGAGCTTCAGTCGTTCAACAGTCCGGGGTCTCCGCTGTCGTATTTTACGCTTCATAATGCGCGACACAATATTCGATGGGAGACAGGTCTGGACTGCAGACGGG
Organism: Nerophis ophidion; assembly: GCF_033978795.1. NCBI lineage: Eukaryota > Metazoa > Chordata > Actinopteri > Syngnathiformes > Syngnathidae > Nerophis > Nerophis ophidion. The sequence continues at coordinate 26,104,598 of NC_084619.1, forward strand.
CCAGGAAAGTACCCGCACTCTTTTACTACGAAGCCACGCTGTTGTAACACTTGTCTTGCTGAAATAAGCAGTGGCGTCCATGATAACATTGCTTGGATGAGAACATATGTTGCTCCAAATCCTGTAAGGACCTTTCAGCATGAGTGGTGCCTTCACAGATGTGTAAGTTACCCATGCCTTGGGCACTAATACACCCCCATACCATCACAGATGCTGGCTTTTGAACTTTGCGCCTATAACAATCTGAATGGTTATTTTCCTCTTTGTTCTGGAGGACACCACGTCCTGTTTCCAAATGTAATTTGAAATGTGGACTCGTCAGACCACATAACACTTTTCCACTTTGCATCAGTCCATCTTAGGTGAGCTCGGGCCCAGCGAAGCCGGCGGCGTTTCAGGATATTGTTGATAAATGGGTTTTGCTTTGCATAGCAGAGTTTAACATGCACTTACAGATGTAGCAACCAACTGTAGTTACTGACAGTGGTTTTATGACGTGTTCCTGAGCCCATATGATATCATTTACACACTGATGTCGGTTTTTGATGCAGTACCACCTGAGAGATCAAAAGTCCGCAATATCATCGCTTACGTCCAGTGATTTCTCCAGATTCTCTGAACTTTTTGATGATTTTACGGACAGTAGATGGTAAAATCCTAAATTCCTTGCAATAGCTCGTTGAGAAATGTTGTTCTAAAACTGTTCGACAATTTGCTTACAAAGTGGTGACCCTCACCCCATCCTTGTTTGTGAACTACTGAGCATTTCATGGAAGCTGCTTTTATACCCAATCATGGCACCCAACTGTTCCCAATTAGCCTGCACACCTGTGGGATGTTCCAAATAAGTGTTTGATGAGCATTCCTCAACTTTATCAGTATGTATTGCCACCTTTCCCAACTTATTTGTCACTTGTTGCTGGCATCACATTCTAAAGTTAATGATTATTTGCAAAAGAAAAACATGTTCATCAGTTTGAACATCAAATATGTTGTCTCTGTAGCATATTCAACGGAATATGGGTTGAAAAAGATTTGCAAATAATTGTATTCCGTTTATATTTACATCTTACACAATTTCCCAACTCATATGGAAATGGGGTTTGTAGAAAAGCGCTATACAAGTATAACCCATAACCCATATTTGTTGACTGCACCGTCATATATGCCTGCCGAGAACACCTCTCCAAAGGTGTTTGACACAAGACTTTTTTCATTAGAAGTCATACAAGCGATGATAGTTTAGGACCAAACATGTTCAGTTCAAATAAGCATGACCTCTCAGCTCGTGAATCCACAATTAACTCGACAAACACTTCTTTGTATAAATCCTTCAATTCAGACAAATACCATAAGCAAGAATTCTGAAAGGAGCTGCATTAAGTATCTTAATGTCAGCGCTCATCTGTCTCTGTCACCCTGTCCTCATCTCTGTAATGTAACAGAAAACATCCCGAAGCAGTCATCCACCATGCTTTGTCTGGATTTTCTACCTTGCTGTGCTGTCACTAATTAGTTTACAGGGCCATGGGTTTGTCGAAGGAGCAAAGCGATTAAATCCTGCAAGGTCATTTGGGTATCAATGCTGGGTGTTTTCAACCATACAAAATGATGGGCGCTTTGTAAAGCAACTGCACAGCCTGGAGTATTTTATGGGCTACAACTTGGCAATACAACATACTGATTGTCAAACACTGTTCCAAAATGTATGGTTTAACAGGATTATAAATAATCCCCCTTTGTGACCCGCAGACACAAAGTCAGTATGGGACAGTCACAACACGGCCATCATGCGGTACACTCACTGGTAGTGCTTTCCAGTACAAATGTAATAAAAACATTGCTGCAACTTGGAACTTTTTCATGCCTTTTCATGACCTCTCCTCTGTCTAACCGGAGTGCATTACATTTTACTACCTTGCAGTCTGGCCAGGTAATATATGCACTATGTTACCATTAGCAAGGAACACATTTTTAAATGAGGTGTAAAAGGTTAGGAACATGCTACATCATCAAATGTCAATGTCGCTGTACAAATAACGCACGTCTGCACAATTACACAAACAAATGAAGCGTTGATGTATTACAATGCAAATGAAAAGTTCACAGGAAATCTCAAGTGCATAATTTACCTTTTGTGTAATTGTTCATATGGCAAGGGTTTAACCAGTCCAGCAATGTGCCAGTTAGACTTTGTGAGGTTTCTGAACTTAACTTAAAGACATTAAAATCATCTGTGGAAGTATGCTATTCATGTCAAAAATACATTATGTTTATTGTAAATATAATATTTTGAATGTAATAATCATACAATTGAGACAAATAAGACATACACGACATGACATTCATGATAATGTGTTGTCTTCACCCCAAGATGCAGATGCAGGAGATGGCGTGCAGGTAATATGATAATTTATCAGCACAAAACAGAAACCTAGTACAGCTAGGGAGTGCACAGAAAGCTAACATGTCCAGGAAGAGTTTTGCTCCTAAAATAAGTAGTGTTTGTCTGCTCTTGAATGGGATTGTGCTGAAAATATCAGTTTTCCCTCGGGGATTAATAAAATATTTCTGATTCTGATTGTAATACAAAGTGGCTCAAACTAGAGTAAGATTTACGCAAAGGTGTACACAAAGTCTCCTAGAACTTGTTTGTGTATCGGAAACCGGCAAAACACTGAACTCTTGTGACAATGCGTGTACAAAAGACTGTCCCTGAACCGCTTGTTTTCTTTTTGTGTCATTGAGTTGCTTGAGTGTAGTTCACTTTTACGACACTGGAGGGGACATTGAACACATCATTACATCAGCAAGCTCTGAAAGTTACGGTGAACTTCGATGTCATTTGTTTAATTGGCAGTGTGCGTCAATACAAAGTGAGTTACTTTATATACACTTTAACATCACCTGTTTTGTGCTTAAAACTATATTGCAACTCATTTGGTCAGTTTTATTGTAGTCTAATGGCTGTTTGGCATCAGGTTCACAAGCTAACTGCTAGCTAAATATCATACCCTGATTGGGGCCTGTTTGTAGCATTGGACATGTTTGTTAGCCCCAATTGACAATTTAGAATTATTGTTGTGAAGCTATTTACATTCTAATAGTTATTACATTACTTAGGGCTGTGATGTTCAAATTCTGTGCATTTATGTAAACTGTGTATACACAGCTAAGTGATGTATATTTAACAGCCCTGTTGCAGGCTTGTATCTTGTAAGGGGCGGTATGGCGTAGTGGGTAGAGCGGCCGTGCCAGAAACCTGAGGGTTGCAGGTTCGCTTCCCACCTATGGACATCAAAGTCACTGCCATTGTGTCCTTGGGCAGGACCTTTGCCCCCGGTGCCGCTCACACCGGTGAATGAATGATGAATGAATGATTGGTGGTGGTCGGAGGGGCCGTAGGCGCAAACTGGCAGCCACACTTCCGTCAGTCTACCCCAGGGCAGCTGTGGCTACAGATGTAGCTTACCACCAGCAGGTGTGAATGAATGATGGGTTCCCACTTCTCTGGGAATAGAAAAGCGTGATATAAATCTAATCCATTATTATTATTATTATTATTGTACCTATATTTGATTGCATTGTGGTCACTAGTTGATTTATAATGATTTTATTTGTTTGTATAGGAAACCACACACACAAACGCAAACGAACAACTCATGCACGTCTTCATTATACAATTGAACCTGCAAATCTGGACTTGGACAATCTATTATTTCTCCTGCACTCACCTGAACGAATAATTGCTGTCCTGACCCAACATCCTGAAGTAATTTCTAATCCATATTTAACCAGTCATAGTCGTCACTACAATGCGCTACAAAGTCTTAGTCAAACAAGCGCCACTCTCTGACGTAGCTAATTGTTATCAGTTGGATATTGGAGCATTGTGGGAGGTAGACTCACGTAGTGTGTGGTAAAAAATTAAGAAAATTGATTTGTATTGTCAAAGTGGAACTAAAGAAATTGGTGGAGAAAGGTGAGAGAAAAAGTGGAATCTGGGATAACTGATAGTTTCGAACCAGAGGAGATGGCAACAGCTAGCGTTAGCACTCGTGTTACTTACAGTACTAGCATAGTTTACAAATTTCAATCAGATTAGATCAAACACTTCACTTTGCTGGAGTTTGAGTACAGCTTAATTTTCTGTAAATACTGCAAAGGTCAGAGGGTAATTTGGGATTTGACTATAAATCCCCACTTAAAAAAACATAACCTTACAAAACACAACCAGTCCGAGCAGTACATTGCCTGCAGAAACAGTAAGTAAGATGATGCGAAAAAACAAACCAGCCTCGACGGCGACCGCAGCCCTGCATAGGCAGGGGATGATTGCAGTAGGCCTTATGATAGCACTGTGTTCATACATGTGAGTGCACATGTGTGTTACTTTGTACATTTGAGTGTTAACAATACAATTGTGTTATTTAAGCCTATTTTTTTTCATTTCGGAATATTTGTGCTCCTAATGAATAAGCTAAGTGTGCCTCACCAACTAATTTAATCAATGTTAGTTATTTATTTTATATACATTGTTTTTAATCAGACTTTGTGATTATGTGTCTGCAAAGATTTGACTCCTCTGACACATAATGTTCTAAAAAAAAAATAACTCTGCAGAGACACTTTGTGTTCTTTTTGTTAGCAAATAAAAAACAACATTCTGTTCCCGAAAAAAATCATTAAACTTATGTGTTCCTATACATTATTTTACAGTACCTCAAATTCAAACACACTTTATGTATTTTCATTCAATATAAGATACAGAACTTGGGTTTTAAAAACTCCACAATCTGGGTCACCGCTTGTTGTTTACCAAAGCACTGTTGAGAAGGACTTATGTAGACAAGTAATTAAAGAATACAAATAATAATTTACAATTTGAAAGTGTTGTTTACTAAATGTTAACTCGAAATGAAAGTCTTATAGTGTTCATTAGACCAATTATACTCTGCTTACTGCAGAATGTTTGTGATAACAAGAAAACAAACAAAATAACTTTAAGAGGCAAAGAAGTTGTTGTCTTTACCCCTGTAGTGGAATTTCTGACTTTTAAATCATATTTTGTGTCTGTTGAAATCCTAAAAGAAAATCTGTCAAAAAGCTTAAAGAGGTCTGCTATTTTCTTTTTTCTATTCAGAAAGTTCAGTTTGTGGCCACTCTGACCATTCTAAGAAATGTTATGACTGTTTGTTATGACTAAGCGATCCACGATTGTGTTGGAGCCAGCAGTGCAAAACAACAAGACCTTGACACATGAGAGAAAACATAAAAAGCCAGCGGACCAATTTTTGGAAGGATTTGCATGGTTTTGCATGACTCTAGATCCCGGGGACAACGTTGTCTGTTTGCATTGGCAATTTAATCCAACCTGTACTTTTTTATTTTGGGTAAATAAAACTTTTGTACTAAATCCACTTTGTTTCTGTTTAAGTTTCGGACTTTCCACGACATCCCCACGAAACGTATCGAAAAAGAAGCAAAACCATGGCCTTAAAACTAGGTACGGACTGTAGCTTGGTTTACCTGTGCTGCTGCACCTCTCATAATTACAATGATATATATGGACAAAATGACAGTTGTCAGATGTCATATATTACCTCAAACAAACATGGTCGAAGATACTGAGACGCGGTACGCACTGTAATCATGCGCAGACAATCAACTTTATTAAAAATAATAAAAAAAGGAGATGTTATTAGAGATCGGATGAAAAAAATTAATCGTAATCATTTATTTTGCTATATCACCTAGCCCAGGGGTCGGTTCTTTGACCATTCAGATGCGGCTCAGCTTGCGCCCTCATCCTTGCGCTCTGCTTGTCAAACCTCGGGACACGCCCACGGTCCCACACACATTTTAATTATGTTCTCTGTATTTAAGCCCAGCTGTTACCTTAGTTCAGCCCGGCTGTTTAGTTCGCTCAATGCGACAGTTACGAAAGTTATCTTTCCTCCTTGTATGTACTCTGCTAAGTTTTAGCTTAGCTTCGCGCGCTCGGCTCGCGCTATTATCTGGACTTTGAACTCTACCCTTGCTAACGATTAGCATTTAACCTTCCGTGCGGTGGCACACCTTTTTTTTCTCTTTGTAAAGTGTTTTGTTGTATTTTATAATTAAAACCAGCTCCTACCTTCACTCCTGCTTGCTCCAGTCTTTTGGCATCTAGAGGCCGACACCTCCGCGCATCGCAATGCGTCCCCCAAAACGTAACAGACATTGCTCAAAGTTTCTCAAAATGTTTTCACATGAGGACTATTGTGGGTTTACCAGCTCAACTGGGAGTACAAGTGTTGTGCTAAAAGGTTCAGCCATCCTAATGTATCTGATTTGGGTCGGCACAATGATATGTTTTCCACTGTTCTCAGCTTTATTTATTTTCTTCCAACCTGCGGGCGACAATCAGACAATGTCGGTATCCCGTCTTTGTTACGCCCTCAGCCACATGAAACTTTTCTGTCTGTGTACATGTACATATTTAACAATTTACAATGAAAAAGACACATACCAACAGTCGGTAAAATATTGAAATGTGCATTCTTAGCGCCATTCCGTGGCAGAACAAAACATGCAACATTTGCTATAGTTAACACCTTAGAGAATAAAATAAAACCACAAACCTGCGGGCAACAATCAGACAATGTCGGTATCCCGTCTTTCTTTGGCTTACACCTAAACACACAGAATAACACTCGTTACCTACACACGTAAGCACACACGCACGCACACACACACTGAAGAAGTCTCATACAACAAAGAGCGGCCGGTTGGCGCCAATGTTAGCGATGTTAGCGAATCGGAACTTAATACTAGAGAACAACACAGGTGTACATTTTCCCATTCTTGGTACAAACATTCATTAATTAAAGATCTCATTTCTACCGAAAAACAGACAAAATGTCGGTGGGATCGTCCGACCGAGACTCACCCTCAGCCATGTGAAACTTTTCTGTGAGGGAAGAAGGGAGGTGCTACACAACCCTGGAGGACTACAGGAGCTCAGGAGGGACAAAAAGATATCAAACCGTTGTCACGCCAAATTTCTTCCCCCCTACAAAACCTCCCCCCCCATTTACTTCCGGGGTCATGATTAATACAGACGTTTTGTACCGCTATATTATAAAAATATAACGCTATATACAACGCTATATTATAAAAATACAGACGTTTTGTTAACGCTATATTTAAAATTAAAATTAAAAAACAATTTACACACACAAGCTATGGGATGACGCATTTACTTCCGGGGTCACGTTTTCTCTTATGTCATCCCATGGCTTGTGTTTGTAAATTGTTTTTAAATTTTTTTTAAAATATAGCGTTAACAAAACGTCTGTATTTTTATAATCCATCCATCCATTTTCTACCGCTTGTTCCCCTTTGGGGTCGCGGGGGGCGCCGTAGCCCATCTCAGCCACAATCGGGCGGAAGGCGGGGCACACCCCGGACAAGTCGCCACCTCATCACAGGGCCAACACAGATAGACAGACAACATTCACACTCACATTCACACACTAGGGCCAATTTAGTGTTGCCAATCAACCTATCCCCAGGTGCATGTCTTTGGAAGTGGGAGGAAGCCGGAGTACCCGGAGGGAACCCACGCATTCACGGGGAGAACAGGCAAACTCCACACAGAAAGATCCCGAGCCTGGATTTGAACCCAGGACTGCAGGACCTTCGTATTGTGAGGCAGACGCACTAACCCCTGTGCCACCGTGAAGCCGTATTTTTCTAATATAGCGTTATATTTTTATAATATAGCGTTAACAAAACGTCTGTATTAATCATGACCCCGGAAGTAAATGGGGGGGGTTGTAGGGAGAAGAAATTTGGCGTGACACCGCCCTCTCACATCACAAGCGAGCAGGAAAGAGAACTATTTGAAGATAAAATTCACAAAACAAAAACTAATAAATAACAATGGTGTATTTTAACTGTGTTACACCAACAGTCGGAATCCGGAGATGTCAACACAGTGGAACCTCGATTTACGAATTTAATTGGTTCTTTTACAGGGTTCGTAAATCTAAAAGTTTGTTTAGAGACGCAGAGTCCTCTTTAAGAAACGATGTCATTATGAATAGTGGGTTGCAGCCTCAACAAAAGTCCAAATTTTAGTGAAGGTTTGTACACTTTGAACACAATATAAAGTGCTATACAGTACTGTATATCAAAAAAGGTAACAGGTGATAAATTAACTTTCTATTTACAAACGTTTGTAATAACAAAAGAACTGTGAGGTATGCGCTGCCCTACCAACACGCACAGACCCGCACGGACGTCAGTAAGACATCACAAAAACCCCCAACAACCACATTTCTACAATAATAAACATTTCGGAAAGTAAAATCCATCCACATTAACATCAACAAGGAGCTGAGAAGAAAAAGCATTTTACATGTGTGCGGCTGCCAACACACAATACCCAAAGTTTGTGATTCCCTCTTTCCAACCTTTCTCCCATTAGTGTCATGGTTTCTCTGCTACGTTTCACCCTCTCTTTGTGCCCACTCAGCTCCTTTAACCAATACTTCCTCCTGTGTATAATTAGCTTCAAAAGATAAGGGTGTGAATCCTTATTTGTCCCAAAAAAGTTATTTTCGTTGTCTATTGCAAAGTCTGCCATGATCTGAGTTACTGTGTTGAAATATGGGGAAATAACTACAAAAATACACTTCATTCATTAACGGGGTTACAAAAAAGATCAGTTGGAATAATACATAATGTTGGATATAGAGAACATACAAATCCTTTATTTATTGAATCAAAAATACTGAAATTCCATCACATAGTGAATTATGCACAAAGCAAACTATATCCTGCTACCCAAGAATATACAACACTTCTCAACAAAAGAGGAGAATTATAATCTTAGAGAAAAATGTAATTTAAAACATTTGCATATACATACAACACTTAAGACCTTCTGTATATGGAATTCAATTATGGAATGGATTAAGCAAAGTGATCAAACAATATACTAATATGATCCACTTCAAGAAACTCTTCAAACTTAAAATGTTTACAAAGTACAAAGAAGAAGAACAATGACAAACTCAATTTATTTCAACCATCTTTTCATTCATTCTCAAAATATATTACTTATCTCATCATATGAAATATGACTTACTCCACCAATTATTATTATTATTTATTATTTTTTATTGTGATTCCCTTTCGAGTGAATAAATTGAGAACAGGAAGTGAACAAAAAGTTTTAGCAACTGTTATGTAAAAGAAAATAGGTCTAAATAAGCTCTGCTCCTTCCTACTCCTTTTCAAACATGTTGAAAAGAAAAACTGGAAATTGTGATGTATCATGTTGTATGCTTGCATGTTTGAAATAAAGTCAAACTCAATTATTGTTAGCAAGCACCTGGGTTTGTTGACGGAGGTCTGAAGTATGTTGCTTTGAGCTCTGTAAAATCATTGACACCCAGGAAAGACGTTGCGGGAATAATTAAAATGACCTAAATACGGGGCAGCACGGTGTCACAGGGGTTAGTGCGTCTGCCTCACAATACGAAGGTCCTGAGTAGTCCTGGGTTCAATCCCGAGCTCGGGATCTTCCTGTGTGGAGTTTGCATGTTCTCCCTATGACTGCGTGAGTTCCCTCTGGGTACTTCGGCTTCCTCCCACCTTCAAAGACATGATAGGTTGATTGGCAACACTAAATTGTCCCTAGTGTGTGAATTTGAGTGTGAATGTTGTCTGTCTATCTGTGTTGGCCCTGCGATGAGGTGGCGACTTATAGAACGCCTTCCGCCCGATTGTAGCTGAGATAGGCACCAGCGCCCCCCCGCGACCCCAAAAGGGAATAAGCAGTAAAAAATGGATGGATGGATGGACCTAAATATGGTAAATATTAAATGTTATCATGAATGTGCATGGGACTACATTTCATGCAAACTTCCAAGCATGGATATAAAACCTTGATAAAGGGTTTTTTAGAAGTGCTTTGAAAACAATTTAGGTCAATCCTATTGTCTGCAATATTAGCTACACCTTGCAAGCATTTTATATGTTTTAAGCTTTGAATGCACAAAAACAATGATGATATCTGTGTTCATGTCCCACGTAAGCATTGTGCATGATGGCCAAAATTCCCCCAAAAGTGCAGTTCCCCTTTAGATTACAAGGCAAAAGCCTCAACCCCAGATTGTGAACATGAACTGGAACGGCAGCTCGGAAAATAAAAGTATGAGAGAAGAGAATGTCAAGAAGTCTGCAGTCATCTCGCAAAGAATAAGCATCAAAGACAGCTTCTGTCACATTGTGCGTATATTATTGCTTCCATTTATTGTGCTTTGCAATCCAATTATCCAGCGCTGGCGGGAGACACTCTTCTTACAAGGGGAGGTCAGTAATTCAGTCTCTATCTGAAGGTCTGTGTTTGTTCTGTTTGTTCTGTATTGGATGCACAAGTCTACGATGCTCTTTCTGTACAACCATTCAAAGCTCTCACTGATGAAAGGAGATTTTGGCTCAAAATCTCATGATACATGGCCCCATTCATTCTTTCCTTAACACGGATCAATTGTCCTGTACCCTTAGCAGAAAAACAGCCGCAAAGCATGATGTTTCCACCCCCATGCTTCACAGTAGGTGTGGTGTTCTTGGGATGCAACTCAGTATTCTTCTTCTTCCAAACACGACGAGTTGAGTTGATACCAAAATGGATACATGGATGATACAGCAGAGTATTGGGAGAATGGCATGTGGTCAGATGAAACCAAAATAGAACTTTTTGGTATAAACTCAACTTGTCGTGTTTGAAGGAAGAAGAATACTGAGTTTCATCCCAAGAACACCATACCTACTGTGAAGCATGGGGGTGGAAGCATCATGCTTTGGGGCTGTTTTTCTGCTAAGGGGACAGGACGACTGATCTGTGTTAAGGACAGAATGAATGGGGCCATGTATCGTGAGATTTTGAGCCAAAACCTCCTTCCATCAGTGAGCGCGTTGAATGGTTGACCAAATACTTATTTTCCACCATAATTTACAAATGAATTCTTTAAAATTCCTACAATGTGAATTCTTGGATTTTTTTTTTCGCATTCTGTCTCTCACAGTTGAAGTGTACCTATGATGAAAATTACAGACCTCTGTCATCATTTTAAGTGGGAGAACTTGCACAATCGGTGGCTGACTAAATACTTTTTTGCCCCACTGTTATATATTTTTTTGTTTTGTCCTCATTACTGATCAATTCCATTTTTTTTTATTATTGAATTTATTTAAATTTATATTTCAGTATCAAATAAATCAAGTCAATCATAAAATGTTTATAGTTTACACAAAAAATTTTGGGCATTTTAGGCAAATTGATGCACTTTAAATATTTTCTGTCACGGACTAAAAAAACTATTTTAATAAATGTATTAGAAAGTTGTTCTATGTTTGTTTTTTGTTTAATGTATTGTTAATTAGCCCTGCAATGAGGTGGCGACTTGTTCAGGGTGTACCCTGCCTTCCGCCCGAATCCAGCTGAGATAGGCTCCAGCGAGCCCAAAAGGGACAAGCGGTAGAAAATAGATGGATGGATGTATTGTTAATTAGAATACAATGTTATGCAGAGGTGTACTTATGACAATTTTAGGGACAAACTATATTATTTATTGTCGCGGCGCAGAGTGGGGGCCAGTTCTCAAAATGTGTTGTTCTTCCTGGGGAGGGTGGTTTGGGGAGGTAACAGAAACAAATTGATAAGCACTGCTCTATGCAGATCATGCGCTGTGTGTAGGGCTTTGCGATCCGTGGGTGCCCGTTTTGCGAGAAAATGTGAATGTAAAATGTCCATTAATGAATGACTGCCGCTTCATATTAAATATTTTACTGCAAACTTGTCCCTTTCCCCTTTTCTGCTCAGTCATTGATACGAATATAATGCCAAATTTCTCAAAGACATTCTCATTGTCCGCCGTAGTGGGCAGCGTTAGTGCTGGTGTTGAGAGGCAGACATACTGGGTTTGATCCATGGTCGGAGTTGTGTCAGGGAGATATGCAAATGTATGTTTTAATTAATCAGGTTAAATGTGTTATTTTGCACTGAAAAAACAATTATTTAACAATTCATTTGAAATTAATTCGTTTAGCCTAAGACTTGCATCAAGTTTGATTTAAAAATAGTTTCAAATAAGAAAAACAAAGTGTGAAAAAGTTTTGTAATGGCGATGATCTTAACATAAAATTTGGTTTAAGCCCCCAATTTAGCCATGGTCTACCTCAGTGGTTCTCAACCTTTTTTCAGTGATGTACCCCCTGTGAATATTTTTTTTAATTCAAGTACCCCCTAATCAGAGGAAAGCATTTTTGGTTGATAAAAAGAGATAAAGAAGTAAAATACAGCACTATGTCATCAGTTTCTGATTTTTTAAATTGTATAACAGTGCAAAATTTTGCTCATTTGTGGTGGTCTTTCTTGAACTATTTGGAAAAAAAGGTATAAAAATAACTAAAAACTTGTTGAAAAATAAACAAGTGATTCAATTATAACTAAATATTTCTACACATAGAAGTAATCATCAACTTAAAGTGCCCTCTTTGGGGATCGTAGTGGAGATCCATCTGGATTCATGAACTTAATTCTAAACATTTCTCCACAAAAAAATCAAGTTGTCAACAATGAATATTGCATTGTTGCATTTCTTTTCACAGTTTATGAACTTACATTCATATTTTGTTGAAGTATTATTCATTAAATACATTTATAAAGTATTTTTGAATCGTTGCTATTTTTAGTTTATACTTAAAAAATCTCACGTACCCCTTGACATACCTTCAAGTACCCCCAGGGGTATGCATACCCCCATTTGAGAACCACTGGTCTACCCAACTCTTGCTGCTAAAGAGAAACTACCTCCTCTGGTCAATTGTGTCTACTATAGACAATTTAATAGGGCCTGGCCTTGTCAAGTTAAAATACATTATTGAACTTTCAACACCACTTATTGAAATGTTAAGGTGAATGTATACATCTATTTAAACCTGTTAATACGAATTTGACCTATGTACATTAAACATGAGCACCCAAGTCTTGTTTTTATAAATAATTGAAAAGGTACATCAAATAATCATTCCACCCAGGAAAAAGAACAGTTCAAATGAATTATTAAGCGCTCAAAATGATTAAATGTCACACCAGATGCTGGCGCTGTTCTTGTCCTGTTCGTAATTATCCCAGTGCGGGATGCGTTGTCGTTGTGTGACAGTGCAATCACAGCAATATCTTGCTGGGTTCTGTGTAAAGGGGACACAAACATATGTTGCAGCAATTCGTGTGTTTTGTCAAGTAGATATGTTCAGGAATAATAAAACTAAATAACATATTGGGCTTTCAAAACTTCTATCTGTCCTGCAATGACATATTTTGTAATGTTTTATGAGTCTTTTTTCTTGTTATAGGGAATGCTAATGAGTGGTGGTTAGTTTAAAATATTCCCCTGGGGAAACTTAATTTAGTTTTATGCATGTTAAATGTCCCTTATAATGCTGACAACATTGGCACATATTTCATAGTCTTGGAACCAAAAATTAATGTCTACGTGTAAAAGTTCTCCCAAAATAGACACAGTTGGGATTTAGGGCTTGTTTTCTTTCGAGTTTCAGCACATGCGGGGACGCTCAGTTTTCGCTCTAAAATGTGGGCGGGCCTGCATCAGCCTGCTAACGTCACCTACAGGAGACTGGAGGAAATTTCATATTGCGCAGTATTTGTTTTGGTAGCATCTCCATCCAAAATCAAGATATTTTTTGTGGAATATTTTAAGTAATCAATCAATCAATGTTTATTTATATAGCCCTTAATCACAAGATTCTCAAAGGGCTGCACAAACCACAACGACACCCTAGGCTTAGAACCCACATCTGGGCAAGAAAAAACTCTACCCAATTGGAATAATGAGAAACCTCGGAGGCGACCGCAGATGTGGGGACCCCAACCCCCAGGCAACCGGTGCAATGGATGTCGAGTGGATCTAGTTAATAGTGTGAGAGTCCAGTCCACAGGGGGGCCAGCAGGGGATCATCTTGAGTGGAGACAAGTCAGCAGCGCAGAGACGTCACCAATTGATGCACAGTTGTGGTCCACCCGAGTCCCGACTTTGAACAGCTAGCTTTTCATCTGTGGTCACCTAATAACATCTCCACGCAAGAGAGGGAGGCAGATCAGAAAAGAAAAGAGACGGCAGACCAACTGGTCTAAAAGGGGGGTCTCTTTAAAGGCTAGTTTTAAGATGGGACATACATGTTTCTACTGAGGTAGCATCTCTAACTGTTACCGGGAGAGCATTACAGAGTACTGGAGCCTGAATAGAAAACATTCTATACCCCGTAGACTTTATTGGGCTCTAGGAATCACTAATAAGCCGGAATTCTTAAAACACAGATTTCTGGCCTGGACATATGGCACAACACAATCAGCAAGATAGGATGGCGCTAGACCCTTTAGTATTTTATACGTAAGTAGTAAAACCTTAAAGGGGAACATTATCAGCAGACCTATGTAAGCGTTAATATACAGTATACCTTGATGTTGCAGAAAAAAGACCATATATTTTTTTAACCGATTTCCGAACTCTAAATGGGTGAATTTTGGCGAATTAAACGCCTTTCTATTATTTGCTCTTGGAGCGATGACGTCAAAACGTGACCTCACCTAGGTAGTCAACGCCATTTTCTTAGACACATTACACGCAGCAAGTCAAATCAGCTCTGTTATTTTCCGTTTTTTTGACTGTTTTCCGGTACCTTGGAGTCATCATGCCTCCTCGGTGTGTTGTCGGAGGGTGTAACAACACGATCAGGGACGGATTCAAGTTGATTTAAGTAGAATGTGCATCGATTAGCACGCCATGCTAATCGATGCTAATATCCTATTTAGGCTAGCTGTATGTACATATTGCATCGTTATGCCTCATTTGTAGCTATATTTGCATCCAGCCTTTCCCTCCATCCACATTTAATGCCAAACAAACACTTACCAATCGACTGATTTAAGTTGCTCCAATGTCAATAGATGCGAAAGTCCCTCGTTTGGTCCGCACATTTTACTGGCGATGCTACGACAGACATGGATACCCTGCGACACTCAAAGCAGATGCATTTCCAATAATAGTCAACGAAATCACAAAGGTGAGTTTTGTTGATGTTATAGACTTATGTGTTAATCAGACATATTTGGTTGCGGCATGACTGCCAGCTAATCGATGCTAATATGCTATTTAGGCTAGCTGTATGTACATTTGTAGCTGTATTTGCATCCAGCGTTTCCCTCCACCCACATTTAATGCCAAACAAACACTTACAAATTAACGGATTTAAATTGCTCCAGTGTCAATGCGAAAGTCTCGATCGTTTGGTCTGCACATTTTACTCACGATGCTAAGGCAGACATGTCCGAATAGCGTCAATAGCTATTCGCTCAATAGCTTCAGTTTCTTCTTCAATTTCGTTTTCGCTATCAGCCTCCATACTCCAACCATCCGTTTCAATACATGCGTAATCTGTTGAATCGCTTAAACCGCTGAAATCCGGGTCTGAATCCGAGCTAATTTCGCTATATCTTGCTGTGGTATCCGCCATGTTGTTTGTATTGGCATCACTGGATGACGTCACAGGAAAATGGACGGTGGCTTCGCAGATAGCGAAAATCAGGCACTTTAAAGCCGTTTTTTGGGATATTCAGGGACGGGTAAAATTTAGAAAAAAAACTTTGAAAAATAAAATTAGCCACTGGGAACTGATTTTTATTGGTTTTAACCCTTCTCAAATTGTGATAATGTTCCCCTTTAAAGTTGCATCTGAAGTGCACAGGAAGCCAGTGCAAGTGAGCCAGTATAGGCGTAATATGATCAAACTTTTTTGTTCTTGTCGAAAGTCAAGCAGACGCATTTTGTACCATCTGTAATCTTTTAATGCTAGACATAGGGAGAACCAAAAATAATATGTTACAGTATTCGAGACAAGACGAGATGTAACGAACGTCTGAATAATGATCTCAGTCGGTGGTGGACTACAATCTGCCGTATTGGTCAGGTTTCGGAGCATGTAGAGTTGGGTGTTGTCAGCATAACAGTGAAAGCTAACACCGTATTTGCGTATGATGTCATCTAGCTGCGGCATGTATAAGCTGAAGAGTGCAGGCAGAGCCAAGAACTGAACCCTGTGGAACTCTGCACGTAACCTTAACATGCTCCGAGGTCACATTGTTATGGGAAACGCACTGCATTTTGTCAGTAAGATAGGAGCTAAACCAAGAAAAGGCTAAGTCTGACATACTAATATGTGTTTTCATATGTTCATATTAAATCAACTCAAGTTATGGAAAAAAATGCCCACATGGCACTGCCATATTTATTATTGAAGTTGCAAAGTCCATAATTTTTTTTTAACATGCCTCAAAACAGCAGCATTGAATTTGGGACATGCTCTCCCTGAGAGAGACTATGAGGAGGTTGATGTGGGCGGGGTTGAGGTGGGGGAGGGCTTAGGGGGTCGCGGGGGTCTATATTATAGCGTCCTGGGTATTTTTTCTGTTGTCTTTATGTTGTGTTACGGTGCGGATGTTTTCCCAAAATGTGTTTGTCATTCTTGTTTGGTGTGGGTTCACAGTGTGGCACATATTTGTATCAGTGTTAAAGTTGTTTATATGGCCACCCTCAGTGTGACCTGTATGGCTGTTGACCAAGTATGCTTGCATTATCTTGTGTGTGTGAAAAGCTGTAGATATTATGTGATTGGACCGGCACGCAAAGGCTGTGCCTTTAAGGATTACTGGCACTCTGTACCTCTCCCTACGTCTGTGTGCTAAGCAGCGTTTTAAAGAGTCATAAATTTTACTTCTGGAAACTGATACCGATAATCATGAAACCGAGACCGATAATTTCCGATATTACATTTTAAAACATTTATCCGCCGATAATATCGGCAGTCCGATATTATCGGACATCACTGATCCTTAGTCATTTTAAGGTGATTTGCCCTTAAACCGGATTGAAAGGGATCACAAAGATTGTTAGACGCTAAGTATTTATTTAGCTGCTGTGCAACAATTTTTCGAGGATTTCCGGGGTAAAGGGAAGGTGGAACACTGGCCGGTAGTTTACCACGAGGTCAGGATCGAGGTTAGGTCTTTTGAGCAAAGGAGGAATAACCGCTTTTTTTAATGCTAGGGGAACAGTGCCAGAGGAAAGTAAAACGTTTATAATATTTAGCACTGATAGTCCTAATATTACAAACATCTCCTTGATAAGTTTCCCGGGAAGTGGGTCAAGTAAACATGTTGTTTTTGTCCCATTTACATGTCACAGGAGTTCTTCTAATGTTATTTCATCAAAAAGAGAGAGACTGTTTTGGAGGGCAATATCCATTGTGTATACATTAATATTTGTGTTAACAGAACTCAGTTGGAGCTGGGACGCGTTGTCTTTAATCTCCTTTCTGATAAGTTAAATTTTCTTATTAAAGAAATTCATAAAGTCATCTGCCGAGTCAGTGGAGCTTATGGGAGGAGTCCCTTGTTGGGTTAGCGATGCTACTGTACTGAACAAATATTTAAGACTGTTTTATTGAGGCGGAAAAGATTGGAGTAGTAATTAGCTTTAGCATTTATAAGTTATTAATAGAAAACCTCAAGTTTAGTCGCACACCATTTGCATTCCAGCTTTCTACATGATAGTTGAAGAGCTGTACTTTATTCTGTAAAGCAAGGGGTACGCCTTTTATGGGCCTTTTTTAACTTTAGCGGTGCTATATTGTCATTGGTGTTGTGCAGGGCATCATTAAAGAAGGGGGTCAGCCTGCGTTTCCAAATGATGGGATTTGAGGAAAGTATGGACCCTCCATCCATCCATTTTCTACCGCTTATTCCCTTTGGGGGCGCTGGTGCCTATCTCAGCTACCTCTTGAGTCAAATTGACAAGATGGGACGGACCAAGCAAGAGGAGTGAAATATGCAGCAATCATTTTAATTATTCTGACTTCGAAGTAGAAAGGTTTTGATCAAAGTTTGGATGAAAAAAATGTAAAAGACTCAAGCCAAATGCTTTCCTGAAAATCAGGAGCATCCTTGAGGGTTGGAAGACTGAGTCAGGATTTCCAGAAAAACTGAAAAATAAGTGCACAACCGCCAATCAATAACAAGAGAAAATGAAGGTAAGCTGGTAGTAGTCTATTTTTGCTTGCAGACATTTTGTCCCATCACTCAGGTCTTCTTCAGGGTAGTTGTTAGGCCAAATGCACTGCTCGCTTTTGCAAAGTGGTTCAACATTTGCTTTAACTCCTCTTCTGAGTGTGCAGTAAGTTAAAGTCAATGCACCAATGATTATCAGACACGCTAAGTGTGGCAAAATTATTCTCTGCATTTGACCCATCACCCCTGGGAGGTGAGCGGAGTTTGGGCAGCAGCGGTGGCCGCGCCCAGGAATCATTTTTGGTGATGTATCCCTCAATTCCAACCTTTAATGCTGAGTGCTAAGCAGGGGGGTAATTGGTCACATGTTTATAGTCTTTGGTATGTGCTGCATTGTCTGCAAAATGAAGCTCACTGAGGAGCCTCATCAAAACGTTGGTCTTAGCTGGAAAACAAGAGATGTTCAACGGGTTTCTAGCTGATCTTTTGCGGAGATAGTTACCCCCTGTGGCTGTTCCAAAAGCGTGTTTCGGCAGTATGGAAAAAATATGCAGAACAAGTTCTTATCAAGCATGCAGCCCTGTTTGACTCCACTTGTAATGTTGAATGGCTCAGATGTCTCAATAGGGCCTAACATGTCATTATGGAATGAGCGTATCAGGTTGAGTAGTGTAGTTGGGCAACAAGTCATGGCCAGGATCTTAAGAAGACTATATGTGCTCAAGAGATCAGAAGACTTTGTTAGGTCTATGAAGGAAATATACAATGGTTTACTCTGCCCAATGCCTTTTTTTTCCAAGTTGTCTTACAGAAAAGCCCATGTTGATAGTTGATTTCTCTTATCGGAACCCACACTGAGATTCCAGATATATCTTTCAGCAAATGACTGCAGCCTGTTCAGGATCACTCTCACAAAACATTTTACCAACAATGTTGGGTAGCGAGATGCCTTGGTAATTGTTACAGTTGCTCATGTTCCCTTTGTTTTTGTAAAGGAAATCATGTTAGACCCGCTCGACATCCATTGCTTTCGGTCCCCTAGAGGGGGGGCGGGGGGGGGGGGGGGGGGTGCCCACATTTGAGTTCCTATCCAAGGTTTCTCATAGTCATCATTGTCACTGGCGTCCCACTGGGTGTGAATTCTCCCTGCCCATTGGGTGTTCAGTTTTCCTTGCCCTTATGTGGGTTCTTCCGAGGATGTCGTAGTCGTAATGGTTTGTACAGTCCTTTGAGACATTTGTGATTTAGGGCTATATAAATAAACATTGATTGATTGATAAAGTGATGATGTTTTGCGTCACTAATTACTTGTGTCACTACCAGTGTTGGGAGTAATCTAATTAATTACTGTTGCCGTCATTCCAACGCCATTGCCTTTACTGAGAATGTGACGTGGCGCGATACTACAGTTTGGTTGAATAAAGCGCAAAGTGTCTGGTTTTGGCACACATTCAGAGATCAAGTGTAACGTTTGGGTCGCATTGTGATGCGGAGTCGTTCTCTCAGGGAGGCAGTCGGGCTCGGACACAGCGTGAAGGTAAGAACAATAGATTTATTAAAAACTATATCAGACCCTAACAAAGAAAAACTTGCTCTAGGCACCAAAGGCAAAACAAAAGGCATGGGAGCTCGCAAAAACAAAGGACCTAACGTGGAAGCTAGCTGGTAGCGAACCGGAATACAGAATCGGGAACCGAAGTCGTTACTTGTGAGAACACAAATTACGCAACCAGACAGAATAAACCAAGGAGGCAGGCTTAAATCAAGACAGTGATCAACAAAAACTGGTGTGCGTCAGGAACCCACGGCAGGTGAAAACAAATACGTTACTATGGTAACAAATAGAGGAGCACAAACCGGAACCGAATGAGTCCAAAACAAACAGAAAACATAAAAAGACTCAAAAATCTAAATCAAAAATATGATCCGGGCAGCGGATCACAACATCAAGGGTGGGACTGATACAATTATCGGCAAGAGCGGGGAAATCAGATGACAAAGAGACACAATACACTCAAATCATCTTCCCTCATCTCTGTCTCTCCGCTGTCAGTGTCAGGCTCTGTCAGCCCTGCATGCATAGTACTGCCTCCCCCACCCCCCAGCCCTCAGTAAACTAATGTTGACAAAAATGTTGACATACACTAAATCCAATCATATTTAATTTCATCTTGTCGACGGGTGGGACAAATTCGGAACATATCCAATCACAGCTCTTAAATAGTGTCAAATATAAGAGAGGGTGGGGACTTGCGGTTGCAACAACGATGTAGAGCCAATCAGATACTTTTCCATCCTTGTTTAGGAAATTGAAATTCTCTCCAGCAGCGCCAAAACTAAAATATGTGGATTTTTTCCATTCCAGTAGTATGTGAATAGTAAAGAGGGCATCTTTTATTTTTCATGGCATCAACCGGCGAGTCATCATGACATCAAGGCACTGTAAGTGAGCTATGTGTATTTGATGCTTCTACCATACTTGTAAATTAATTGTGATGAAGGCATGCATTGTAAGTCTGTTTCACAACACACATGCATACCTGCTTAGCCAGATGTGTGGCATAAAACATTGTTTTTAGGTTTATCTGTGTAAATGAGTGGATAATACAGTAACTTTAAGACATGATACAGACGACCTGATGATAATCCTTGATGAGCTAGTTTGAGAAAAATGTTTTTTTTATTATTCATTAGACCACAATATTTCAGTTTTGTAAATATTGACTTTGTGTGTGAAGTCATACTTAATAATAATAATAATAATAATAGATTGTATTTGTAAAAAGCACTTCACATTGAGCAAAAAACCTTATAGTGCTACAGTGTATTAAAATAATAATAATAAAAATAAATACAAATAAAAACTAGAGCAGCCTAATAGCTAGAACTAGTATACATATATCTATAAAAATGTTTTTTTTCTTTTTTTAAGAAGGGGTATTAAACCTTTTTTTAAAGCATCCACAGTCTGTGGTGCCCTCAGGTGGTCAGGTAGAGAATTCCACAGATTGAGAACGGCGGAGCAGAAAGCCCGGTCTCCCATAGTTCGTGGCTTTGTCCTCGGAGGTTGGAGAAGGTTAGTCTGTTTGGAGCAGAGGTGTCGTGTGGAGGATTTGGGGGTTAGTAGTTCTTTGAGGTAGAGGGTGGTATTTCCATGGAGGCACTGGTGGGTTAGTAGGGAGACTTTGTATTCAATCCTGAGTGGAACAGGAAGCCAGTGAAGGGATTTGAGAATTGGTGTGATATGGTCGTATTTCCGCACTCTCATCAGGATCCTAGCAGCACTATTCTGTATGTATTGCAGCTTCTGGATGGTCTTGCTGGGGATCCCACAAGAAGTGCGTTGCAGTAGTCGAGCCTGGAGGAGACAAAGGCGTGGACGAGCCTCTCGGCATCAGAGAGAGTGAATCCGGGCCGAGTTTAGCAATGTTCCTGAGGTGGTAGAAGGAGGTCTTGCACGGTTGTTTTATTTGAGCCTCAAAGGTCAGGTGAGGGTCCATTCTAACATCCAGATTAGTGACTGAGGTTGAGTGACTTGAGGTTAAATTCAATTTAAGAATTAGGTCATCAAGTTAATATAAACGTTGCGAAGGTTGATGAAATGTGGATAAAGGACACTTTATTTTGTTTATTTTACTTTAATTTGTTATTGGACTACTTAAAAGCCAAATGGTCATTTGTGCCTTTTTTAACTAAAGTTTACATTTAATAATGAATGTTGTTACTTTACAAAAAATGTTAACACATTTTTATTGCTATGCATATTATATGACATATTGAGTTCAGATAAATGCCAAATGTTCTAAAATACTGTATACAGTGTTTTCATTCTTCAATCGGTTAATATAAACATATTTGTTATTAAAGATGTTATCAAATGTAATAGCTTATGAAATAACGAAATTAAAAATAACATCCTGGTTACTTTGCTGAGTAACTAGTAACTTACAATGAGGTAACTGAGTTACTAACAATTACTTTTTGGGAGAAGTACTTTGTGTCACGAGGGGGGTCTCAGCGTGACAAAGCGTGAAGGTAGGAGTATGATTTATTGTTATTAATCATAGCTTAAACAAAAAAAAACAGGAAACAAGCAAAAGAACAGCACGAGAAGTTAAAGAACCACAATTTAGCACTGGAATCATCAACAAGAAAACTAACTAGCTGTGGTATCAACAAACAGGACCTACATAGACCAGGCATGAAGCGAACAATGACGCCAGGCTGACTGACTGGCAAAAGCAGGCTTAAATAGTGTCTCTGATTAGTGCTCGGGTAGCAAGTGAGCGGCTGGACACTAATCAGAGACAGGTGAACATAATGAGCAACCATGGCAACAAAAACAAGCTCAGGAGGTGCACAAACAGGAACTAAAGGTGTCCAAAACTAACAGAAAACACAAAAACATGATCCAGACCAAGGATCATGACACTTTGTAACTTAAAATAATAACTTTTTTAAAGTAAAATGAACCAACACCGGGAACTACACCCTCTGCCCAACAATTGAACAGAAGTCTCAAGCATCACCTATGAATAAAATTAGTAAATATTCTGCTAAATATATCACACATGATTTTAAAAGCCTATAATTGCAGGAAGGATGAGGCCCGCTTGCTGTCTTCTTTCCAGTAGAAGCACGTTTGTGTTTTTAGGAATTTGCTTCAAAAATGTTTGTCAGTTGAATAGTCTTGTGTAGTTACAAACCCTGGAAAAAACTAACAAGCGAGTCGACTTTCTAAATTTTTTTCGTATTGTTGCTGGTTTTGCTGCAATATTTAAGACAATGTAAGGTTGTCCTGATAGCAATATTTTGGTACCGGAACTGGTACCAAAATGTTTTTCAATACTTTTCTAGGTAAAGTGGACCACAAAAATGGCATTATTGGCTTTATTTCAACAGAAAATCTTACGTTACATTAAACATATGTTTTTTATTGCATTCAAAGAACAATTTTGGCCTAAATAAAATAGTGAACATACTACACAACTTGTCTTTTAGTCGTAAGTAAGCAAACAAAGGTTCCTAATTTATCTGCTGACATATGTAGTAACATATTGTGTCATTTCTCATTCTGTTGTTTTGTCAACATTATTAAGTACAAACTGTAAATATGGACTAGTAATACACCTTTTCATTTACTGTTAATATCTGGTTATTTAATGTTTCAAAATGTTCGATCTACACTTCTGTAAACATGTAATAATCACTTATTTATCTGTTGTTTTGACACTTTACATTAGTTTTGGATGATACCACAAATTTAAGTATTGATCCGATACCAAGTAGTCACAGGGTCATACATTGGTCATATTCTAAGTCTCCATGTGTCCAGGGACGTATTTCCTGAGTTTATACAAATCATATGAATTTTAAAATAGTAAAAAAAGATTTTGTGATGATAAAAAATAGGGATTTAATCATAATAGTATCGACTAGATACGTTCTTATACTTGATATCATTACAGTGAATGTCAGGTGTACAAACCCCGTTTCCATATGAGTTGGGAAATTGTGCTAGATATAAATATAAATGGAATACATCCATCCATCCATCCATTTTCTACCGCTTATTCCCTTTTGGGGTCGCGGGGGGCACAATGATTTGCAATTCCTTTTCAACCCATATTCAGTTGAATGCACTACAAAGACAAGATATTTGATGTTCAAACTCATAAACTTTCTTTTTTCTTGCGAATAATAATTAACTTAGAATTTCATGGCTGCAACATGTGCCAAAGTAGTTGGGAAAGGACATGTTCACCACTGTGTTACATCACTTTTTCTTTTAACAACACTCAATAAACATTTGGGAACTGAGGAAACTAATTGTTGAAGCTTTGAAAGTGGAATTCTTTCTCATTCTTGTTTTATGTAGAGCTTCAGTCGTTCAACAGTCCGGGGTCTCCGCTGTCATATTTTACGCTTCATAATGCGCCACACATTTTCGATGGGAGACAGGTCTGGACTGCAGGCGGGCCAGGAAAGTACCCGCACTCTTTTACTACGAAACCACGCTGTTGTAACACATTACTTGGCATTGTCTTGCTGAAATAAGAAGGGGCGTCAATGATAATGTTGCTTGGATACAACATATGTTGCTCCAAAACCTGTATGGACCATTCAGCATTAATGGTGCCTTCACAGATGTAAGTTATCCATGATTTGGGCACTAATACACCCCCATACCATCACAGATGCTGGCTTTTGAACTTTGCGCCTATAACAATCCGGATGGTTATATATTTAATTAGTTATATATACAATTTGAAATGTGGAATCGTCAGACCACAGAACTTTTTTCCACTTTGCATCAGTCCATCTTAGATGATCTCGGGCCCAGCGAAGCCAGCGGCGTTCCATGGTGTTGTTGATAAATGGGTTTTGCTTTGCATAGCAGAGTTTTAACTTGCACTTACAGATGTAGTAACCAACTGTAGTTACTGACAGTGGTTTTTGAAGTGTTCCTGAGCCCATGATGTGATATCCTTTACACACTGATGTTGGTTTTTGATGAAGTACCGCCTGAGGGATCAAAAGGTCTGTAATATCATGGCTTACGTGCAGTGATTTCTCCATATTCTCTGAACCTTTTGATGATTTGACGGACCGTAGATGGTAAAATCCCTAAATTCCTTGCAATAGCTCGTTGAGAAATGTTGTTCTAAAACAGTTCGACAATTTGTTTACAAAGCGGTGACCCTCGCCCCGTCCTTGTTTGTGAATTACTTAGCATTTCATGGAAGCTGCTGTTGTACCCAATCATGGCACCCAACTGTTTCCAATTAGCTTGCACACCTGTGGGATGTTCCAAATAAGTGTTTGATGAGCATTATTCAACTTTATCAGTATCTATTGCCACTATTTTTAACTTCTTTGTCAAATGTTTTTGGCATCAAATTGTAAAGTTAATGATTATTTGCACACAAACATTTTTTTTAGCAGTTTGAACATCAAATATGTTGTCTTTGTAGCATATTCAACTGAATATGGGTTGAAAATGATTTGCAAATCATTGTATTCCGTTTATATTTACATCCAACACAATTTCCCAACTCATATAGAAACGGGGTTTGTAGAAGTGGCTAAAACACTGCCGACTGCGGGTGGATTTTAGCTGCATGCTATCTAGCCATGTTACAGTGTTATAGCTTCACTTTTTTCGTCAGTTTTTAGGCCAAAATGCGTCCATTCTCCCTTTTCTGTCTACACACCGTGTCTTCTTCTCAGTATTCCGTGATTGTGCGCTGCCGAACATGCTCCTCTGCTGGTAAAACCAGCAATGTCATGACGTCACGACACGCCTTCAAAATTGGGGAACTGGTACTTTTCCGAGTATTGTATCATTTTTGATTTATTGGTACCGGGTTGGTACTAGTACTGGTATACCATAAAACCCTATGACAATTATATTTTTTTAAACATATAACTTTGTTATTATTGTATCTACACTTTTGAAGTATTCACATTTGTTTAGCTTGACTGTCACAAAAATATATCACATGAAATGATATAGATTTTTACCAAATTGTTTAGTGCAACGTTTAACCCCGGAAATTTTTTAAAAAAGTACAGATTTGGCACCCTTAGTGCTTGTAGAAGTGTTTTGATCAAGTGCTGATTGAGATTCTGGACAAATCAGTTAATGTTTACAGTTGGCATTAAATGCACCAAAACAAACAACACAAATTCCTGACCTTGCAGTCATAAAATGTCTCCATCCGTTTCAAGACTTGATTACAAATACTCAGCTTGGTGGTTGACCCACAATAGCCTTTAGTTGCTGACAGGTGAAACTCTTTCTTTGGTGTGAACAATATACTCACACAGGACGCTCTTATTACACTTGTTTTTGTTTCATTAAATGAAGCCATGCTAACTGAAATATTCTTACGCAAACAGCAATTTTCTTCATGCCTTCAGGGACTTAGGGGAGCACAGTGAGTGTAAACAGATGACTGAGGAAAATCCCTTTAAGCACATTGTCTTTATTTCCATAAGGTGACAAGCTTGAAAGCTTGATAAGAATTCACTTTCAATCACAACACATAATCAAGACTGTATTCACATCTGTGACTTCTGAGCGAAGTCTGGCTCCCCTGTTGGCTCCACTCAGAAGTTGTCCAACAGAGTGACCTGATTATTAAAAAGATTATGGCATCGTTTCAAGCCATAGCGTTCCCGCAACGCCTTCGGAGCTTTTATTAGTCCCGACGCATGAGTCAAGAGAGCTAAACTCACTGTGTGAGTGGGGCAGCCACTGAGATCCCTCTCTTGAGGGTCCTAAGATGATGCGTGAGGAACAAAAAATGGTGATAGAGATTTAAATAATGGCTTGATAATTGCACATTTTCAGCAGAAAAGTGGATATGAGCTGATTGAAGCTCCTTTTTAAAATATTAGATTATCTTGAAACTATAGATGGGGCTGACCCAATCCAGTACCGGTATTGGGTTCCAATACCAGATCTTACATGTAGGATCCAACCTGTGGCGATTTCCAATACCGTGTGCTGAAATGAATCCACAAGTGCGTCACTGTCGACTGTCAAGATAGCCGGTTTCAAAGTGTGAAATGTGTAACGCCGGTTCGGCATCGTGGTACCGGGTTCGATTCCCTCGAGGATGCGTAAAACGAAGAACACAACAAAGGTAGGATCTAACAAATTTATTAACAAAAAGTGAGCTCTGAACAAAAACACTGGAGCTAATAAAAAGGGAAACAAAAGACGCTCGCGTGAAAGCTAGGAAATATAAAGAACTAAGACTCGGCACGATGGCAAAAAAAGTAAAAACAAAGATGGTTAGCATGTGAGCTAAAGATGACAATAAGGTGGCTTAGCTAATGAGCTAGCGAGAAAAACATACCTGACATTACTTGTTGCATGTGAGTAAATTAGAGTCCCAGAAAGAATACACAGAAGAGGCTGGCTTATAAAGGAGGGTGATTAGCTGAAGCAGGTGTACGGACCGAGTGCAGCAGGTGAACTAATGAGTAACCATGGTGATGGACAAAACAGGAAATAAACGGGTCGGACGGAGAATGAAACAAAGATGGAAAAATAAACAACATGTGAAGATTCAAGTCACGGATCGCAACAAAATGGATGTCTGGAACGGAAGCGGGTCTTAATTGGACGTGGAGTAATGGGACACTCCTTTGTTCCCCATTCCACAGTTAACAGCCGGCTAGCAGATAAGCATTGAGGAACAGCACTGTCGATAACAAGCTTTTCATCATGTTCTCTGCATGGAAATATTATACCAAACTAGCTCATTTTCAGTTCGTAGCTTGTGATTATCAGCTGTATCAGCTAGCTAGTTGCACTTTGATGACTCATGCGGTTGCTTTTTGTGAACTTCTGGTTCTGCTTCCCGGGAGCCTTCTGGCCATGGAGACCAGCTACTGGGTCTCTGCAACACCAGAGTCTGTTTGGAGAGACTGGAGGAGATGCGGATGAAGAGACAGGGCTGCGTATCTGGCGCTGAACGCCATGACGGCCAAGCTTCACAGTGTCTTGGCTGAATGAGCAGGTATCAGACACCTCGGTCTCCTTGGAGGTATCCTTGCTCATCCATGCGGATGGACACTGGCCGAGAGTTGGTTGGTTGCTTTGTTGGGTCTGCTCCTGTCTCTGGCCATGCTCCCCCCCCACCCCAACAGATAAAGGCGTGGTACACTGCAGAGGCCACCATAGGGTATATTTTTTTGTTGTGTTTTTGTTGTCGTTTTACTTTAGTGGCTGTGTGTAGAAGGGGCTGGTTGCATCAGCTATGATCTTTTAATGTCTTTAATAGCCTTGGAGGTGGCGACTTGTCCAGGGTGTACTCCGCCTTCCGCCCAATTGTAGCTGAGAAAGGCGTCTCTTGCTCTATGTGTCAGGTACTAGTTATTCCCTCAGAACTCCAGTGATACTGATAAATGGGAGATATTTAGTTTATTTGTTGTCATGGAAGAGAGGATTAGTGACTTATAGGAGCGGCTCCCCACTGTGTATGGACATACTTTAGTTAGCTTCATCAGCTAGTCCTTGTCATGAATGCTTACACCAGTCGGTGACTTTTTGTTGGGTTTTGTTGGTGTTCTTCTATGTTTGGTGCTTGTCCCTGTCCTGCGCTCCTGTTTGGGTGGTACTTCCTTTCGTGTTGGTGTTTTTTCACAACTACTTTACAGATGCCTTTAAGCACTTTTTCCCTCACCTGTTTTCTGTTGGTGATTAAGACTATTTAAGTTAAGTGTGAGCCACCATTCTTTGTCAGGACTTTGTTTGGAATTAATATTCTGCTCTTCTTTGTTTGTTTTTGAGCTACATTAAATACTTTCACCTGCACATTGCCTCCTCAATTTTCTGCATCTTGGGAACAAGTCGCTCATCACCGTCATGCGACCCGAGCATCACAGTCCTCTGCCAACCGGGAAAATGTTATTGACACATTTTAATGGTTGAGTAGTCACAGCAGCACTGTATAAAATCATTGGAATAGTATCAGTTTAAGTGTGATGTTGTTGCGCTATATTATGAACGAGACAGGGTATTATGTTTTATTTTGAAGTATTGGTTTTATTTTGGTATGATGACGTGTGCGCGTGACGTCACGCATTGTAGAAGACATTTTGGTCCAGCAATGTTCACAGCAATAAGTAGTCTCTCTTCATCGCATAATTCCACAGTATTATGGACATCTGTGTTGCTGAATCTCTTGCAATTTGTTGAATTAATAATGGAGACGTCAAAGAAGAAAGATGTAGGTGGGAAGCGGTGTATTGCGGCCGCCTTTAGCAACACAAACACAGTCGGTGTTTCCTTGTTTACATTCCCGAAAGATGAAGGTGAAGCTTTATTATTAAACAGAACGGTCAAGCAAATATGGTGCCCTACCACATGTCAACCTGCAGGTTCCGGTGAGAAAATGGTGGTAATAAGTCGGCTCTTACCGTAGACATGAGCGGAGAGCTTGCATCTTTCCTCCTGCTCCTGTCAAAGAGGCAGCTGCAGACTCTCTTTCTTCCTCCCACCAGCGTCCGTCCCCCAACCATTGGATGCTTCCACCGTGGAGGAGGGGGAAAAAAAATAAATCTCAGCCCGGCCCCACTGGCTGCCTTCGCCTCGTCGAGAAAACGTGGCTTTCCTTGGAGACACTGGCGTTCACCACACCCGTGGCCACACCCCTCCAACTTTCAGGTTTTACAGGTACGACCATATAATCTCACTAAAACACTAGTAACACAATAAGCAGATAAGGGATTTTCCAGAATTATCCTAGTAAATTTGTCTAATAACATCTGTATCGCTCTGACGGCTAGTTTTTTTTTTTCTTCTAGTCCTTCACTCTCACTTTCCTCATCCACAAATCTTTCATCCTCGCTCAAATTAATGGGGAAATCGTCGCTTTCTCGGTCCGAATCGCTCTACAGGTGAATGCAAAATGCATCACAGAAGAACCCCAGTTGTTCAAAATGTTATTTCTGTAAAAGGCAGACAAATTTGGAACAGCCTTACAGTCCCAATGAGGGAGAGCTGCACATCTTTCACTTTTAACGTAAAACATAAATCATGGTTACAGGGAAACCAAACATGTGTACATGTTTTACCTATTTTAAAACCGGTGTTTACACCTGCCAGCTCCACTATGGACTGGACTCTCACATTATTAACCATATCCACTCGACATCCATTGCACCGGTCGCCCAAGGAGGGTAGAGAGGGTCCCCACATTCTGCGGTCCCTTCCAGGGTTTCATGTTGTTCCTATTGGATTTAGTTATTTCTTGCCCTGATGTGGAATCTGGCCAATGATGTGGTTGTGGCTTGTACAGCCCGTTGAGAAATGTGTTGATTAAGGGCTATATAAGTAAACTTTGATTGTTTGAGTGTTTGTAATAATGGCGTTATATAATGAAGGTGGTAGTAACGCCGTTACTTTTACTAGTAATGTGTAATTCAAATGTATTTTTAGGTCTGTTAAAATGCCGTTAGCAATAGCTTGATGTAACATGCTACTTTTGATGTGGTTTTATGTCGACAACAATATCTTTTTACTGGTGAAAGCAACAAGCAGTACCGCACTAAAATGAACAAGATATCAAATAGGAAGACGCCCCATCACACTGTGACACAGCAGACAACAACAAACACAATAGAAATATTGAACAAGTGACAAACTTGCCATCCAAAATATACTACGTTTGTTGACAAGAAGATATGACAGCCATCGATGCGCATTCAATCCTCTTTATTTAGCACAAGTAACACAATCCGGTTAAAAGATTTAAAAGAGCTGGCGTCAAAGCGGGCAAACTGCGGTGCAAACTGCTAAAGCTTTAAAACACACCTCAGTTCAATCAATCAATCAATCAATCAATGTTTATTTATATAGCCCTAAATCACAAGTGCCTCAAAGGGCTGCACAAACCAAAACAACATCCTCAGTAGGGCCCACATAAGGGCAAGGAAAAACTCCCCCCAGTGGGACCCTGGATGATGTCACATGTCATGAAGCAACAGGCCCCGCCTTTTAAAAGCACAGACTATGGTCTTGTATTAAACATCTCTCTTAAAGTTGTTTTTAACTAACGTATAAATTACTTTCCCTAGTAATTATTTATATTTATCAAAGAGCAATTCTGTTAATAATTCAATTTCATTCAAAGTAATTTAATTACATTTTTAAAGTAATTTTCAGAACTATTAAAACTTTTAAAATTGATGCTTTATACTAGTGTATTTACCATACTGTAGCGCATCTGTATATAAGCCGCACTCACAAAATAAAAAACACATAACATTTTAATATATTGGCTGCACCGGACTATAAGCCGCAAATATATACGTTGTAAAATGACTTATTTACACAGAATAATTTTACACATGTTTATTTACATACCATAATTGTTTCCAAACGGTGCCTGTAACACGGCAGTAAAATGGGGGATCAAACAAAACAGAGGTCATCGTCAAAGACCCACTAGCTGCGGAAGCTAGCTCTCCAATCAGCTAAACAGACTCAATAAGTCCACAGTGACGTCTCGGTGAACCCTATCACTAACCCAAAGGAATTTGTGAAACTGGAAAAAGACAAAGAAAATGCCATTACAAAAAATTAATTCTAACAGTGATTACATTTACACTACAGGCCAAATAGAACCGAATCGTAATTTTTTTTAAATCAATTTTTTTTTTCCAGCTGACTGTTTACACTGCAAATAAAATGTGATCTTCATCAGTCTCCAGTAAAAACATGCACACAGGCCCCAATGTGGCCTGAATATGACCTCGACATCACTAGCATGCGCAGTATGATAAACTGAAAACAATGATAGTTGACTGGATTTCGTAAATAAACAAGTCGCTACGACTACTACAAAATGAAATAAAAGTCACCCGACCTTAAAGGGGAACATTATCACAATTTCAGAAGGGTTAAAACCATTAAAAATCAGTTCCCAGTGGCTTATTTTATTTTTCGAAATTTTTTTCAAAAAGTTTACCCATCCCGGAATATCCCTAAAAAAAGCTTTAAAGTGCTTGACTTCGCATTGACACTGGAGCAACTTAAATCCGTCGATTGGTGTTTGTTTCGCATTAAATGTGGGTGGAAGGAAACGCTGGATGTAAATATAGTTTCAAATGTACATACAGCTAGCCTAAATAGCATGTTAGCATCGATTAGCTGGCAGTCATGCTGCGACCAAATATGTCTGATTAGCACATAAGTCAACAACATCAACAACACTCACCTTTGTGATTTCTTTGACTTTATCGTTGGAAATGCATCTGTAGGTTATCCATACATCTCTGTGCCATGTCTGCCTTAGCATCGCCAGGAAATAGCATGTTAGCATCGATTAGCATGCCGTGCTAATCGATGCACATTCTACGTAAATCAACTTGAATCCATCCCTGATCGTGTTGTTACACCCTCCGACAACACACCGACGAGGCATGATGTGTCCAAGGTACGGAAAACAATTGAAAAAATGGAAAATAACAGAGCTGATTTGACTCGATGTGTATAATGTGTTTGACAAAATGGCCGATTGACTACCTAGGTGACGTCTCGTTCTGACGTCATTGCTCCGTGAGCGGTGCCTAGAAAGGCATTTAATTCGCCATAATTCACCCATTTATAGTTCGGAAATCGGTTAAAAAAATATATGGTCTTTTTTTCTGCAACATCAAGGTATATATTGACGCTTACATAGGTCTGGTGATAATGTTCCCCTTTAAAAACGAGTGTTATTTATGTGAAATCAATTAAAAGTAATATAATGTGTGAATGGATATAGATATTTATAGTATTGTATATGTGGGAGGGTTCTAATTTTTTTGTGGCAGTTAAGTAGCGGCAACACGGACATCAGCAATTTTTCAACTGACCTACGTAAACTACTTACACAATGTACGTAACATCGTCAATTTTGGTCTTTGAACAATTGCTATTTCTTTGGAATCAAAATATATATTTATATATTACTTCAAAATATATATTTATATATTACTTATAACCTATTATTTATGCAATACTGACGAGTGAGGCACTGAAAAGTCGGCCATTGAAAAAATACGTTGCTCACCGAAACCAGATGTTATGATGAAATATCCACTTAAGCTAGTCGGCTGCGTCTTTCCCCGCGCACTTGATTAGCTGCCCCAAAGCTGATGAAAAAGTCACATATGGGTCGCAATTAGGTCGCGTTGCCGTTTAGACTGAAGTCACGTTCGAAAAGATTAGACTCCAATCGGATTTGGACTACCTCCTGATGTGGCCTGAATCTGATGCGAAAAGATCAGATATGATGCACTTTAGAGCGTTTAGACTAGCAAAAAAAATCAGATTTGAAGTGCCGTGTAAACGACATTACACAACATTTATAAAGGTGTTAGCATATTAGCTAATGCTAACGGCACTAGCTTCATTGCATTACAATAGCAAAAACAAATGATCATGAAATCACTCCCAGAAACATCACACATGGGACGGTTTAATGATTAAGAATTGTTTTAGATATATTGTAAATCTAATAAACGCAGCTTGGAGTGATGATTGAAGAATCCATACGAGTAGAACGCCACGGATGATCAGAAGACAGAACGGCACTTCTACTTCCGGTTCAAAGCTTCAAACAGCAGGAAACACTTGTCGGCATTCACACAGCTGCACCTGCAGTGAACAAACTTGTCCAAAAGATGGCGCCATTGCACAAACAATAACACACCATTTAAATGTCTTTGCATGTGTTTAATAAAAACTATTTGCTTCGTGGCCGTCAGCAAACAAAACTCCATAAATTAGCCGCATCGTTTTATAAGCTGCAAGGTTCAAAGCGTAGGAAAATCTAGCGGTTTATAGTCCAGAATATACTGCACCTATCTTTAATGTATTGTATTGTGCTGTGTAATGTATTTGTGTTGTTGTGTTAATCTGTTATAATGTTTGGGTGCTGTGGGTGGGAAGTAGCATTATTGCTATAATCCTGCATCTTTACACAACATCAAGTGTTATGATCATCAATCAATCAATCAATGTTTATTTATATAGCCCCAAATCACAAATGTCTCAAAGGACTGCACAAATCATTACGGCTACAACATCCTCGGAAGAACCCACAATGATACTCAATAAGCATTCTCCCTTTAAATAACTTTTTGTCTCTACTGCTATTTTGCATATTCGTTAAGTTTTTGACTCCCCTGTGGTCCACTGCTTTGTTCACGTTTGTGCAACCTGAATTTTTCAGCAATATATATTTTTACCCCTATTTCGCCTTCCATCTCTGCATCTCGGGGTCATGCCATAAGCGCAAGCGTGAGAGGTAGTGAAGAAATGTGCAACGGGGCATCGCTACCTAAAACGCCCAAAAATAGCTTTTTTGGTTTGTTTGTCTGCTTTTATGCACAGAATTTAAAATGTAGTTCTGAGCCTATATCAGCACTGATCATCACAGTTTGAAAGATAAACTCAACTTTAAGCTTTAAGGGGAACTATAGCAAGTCATGAGGACGTTGTGTGCATGCAGAAAACACCAGTTTTCCAAAATCAGTTAGCATCAATACAAGGAAATCAATATTTGATGAGCATCCATTTCTGTTTTGTTTTTTTGCCCCAACATGGCTTTCATGAAATATACATTTGTTCTCATGGCCATGTTGCCTCCCAAGGTCGAGCTGTGAATTTACAACTGTCGTTTCTCTTGCTTGCTTGGTGCAGGCCACTATGTTACGTCGGTGCTAATGTGGCTCGGCCCACACAACACTCCTAAAAGCAAAGCATCGACAAAACATTACCTGAATGAATACCGTCTGCATTCATTGCTTGGCGTGAGTGGCAGCACAAAAGCAGTTGGTTGCCACTCCTAAATTACCTTTTGGTCCTCCAATTCATCAGTAAAATGTCATCAATGAATACAATGAGTACACTAATGAGGATTTTTTTGAACTCGAGTCAAATTTCCACTTCAGGCTGAAACGTATAATAGAGTGCATTGTTTCATCATCGTGTAATGCTCATGTATTATTAACTGACTGAACACGGTGTACTCAGCAAAGTCACAACTGGCTTCCTTTTGGTGTTTAACTCTGCTTCCTCTGTTTTAATATTTTAGTAATTAACCACAATCACCGGCTTTCAATTTGCGCATCGGTTTGCATGTTCTACTTGTGATCGTTTTCCCTCCCAAAAACTTTATGTACAACTTATGTCTCATCTTAGCTCGTCAGCCTTGAAGTTTGGAGATCTGATTTCGAATTTCTATTGCAACATGTCTGTTTCAGAGTTAGCATTATATCCTTTGGCAATCATCCATCCATCCATTTTCTACTGCTTGTCCCTTTCAAGGTCCCAAAATTTAAGTTAACGTACCCCTTATAGTCACACAGACACTAGGTGTGGTGAAATTACCCTCTGCATTTGACCCATTGCCTTGTTCCACCCCTTTGGGGGTGAGAGCAGCAGAGGTGGCCGCGGTCGGGAATCATTTTGGTGATTTTAACCACCCAATTCCAACCCTTGATGCTGAGTGCCAAGCAGGGAGGTAATGGGTCCCATTTTTATAGTCTTTGGTATGAGTCGGCTGGGGTGTGAGCTCATGACCTACTTATCTCAGGTCGGACAATCTCACCACAAGGCATGTATATTTGCAAATTGGAGCCTCTTAATTTTCCCTAGTTGT
Organism: Nerophis ophidion; assembly: GCF_033978795.1. NCBI lineage: Eukaryota > Metazoa > Chordata > Actinopteri > Syngnathiformes > Syngnathidae > Nerophis > Nerophis ophidion. The sequence continues at coordinate 26,139,905 of NC_084619.1, forward strand.
GAATGTGGGCGTGAGGAGTTGTTTATATGTGCCTTCTAGTAAACTGTTAGAAATTTCAGCTGGTGTTAAAAGTTAAAGTACCAATGATTGTCACACACACACTAGGTGTGGCGAAATTATTCTCTGCATTTGACCCATCACCCTTGATCACCCCCTGGGAGGTGAGGGGAGCAGTGGGCAGCAGCGGTGCCGCGCCTGGGAATCATTTATGGTGATTTAACCCCCAATTCCAACCCTTAATGCTGAACTCACGACCTACCAATCTCAGGGCGGACACTGTACCCACTAGGCCACTGAGTAGGTAATAATGGTGTAGCCATGACCCTAATAAAACAGGTGATATAAACAGTGGTTCCACCTCAGAAAACACTTGTGCTCCAAGTAACGCCATTAAAATACAGTTACCAACATTAAAATACAGTAGTGTAGTACAGCGGTTCTCAAATAGGGGTACGCGTACCCTTGGGGGTACTTGAAGGTATGCCAAGGGGTACGTGAGATTTTTTTTAAATATTCCAAAAATAGCAACAATTCAAAAATCCTTTGTAAATATATTTATTGAATAATACTTCAACAAAATATGAATGTAAATTCATAAACTGTGAAGAAAACACAACAATGCAATATTCACTGTTGACTGATTTTGTGGACATGTTCCATAAATATTGATGTTAAAGATTTCTTTTTTTTGTGAAGAAATGTTTAGAATTAAGTTCATTGATTCATTAACTTAATTCTAAACATTTCTGGATGGATCTCTATTTCAATCCCCGAAGAGGGCTCTTTAAGTTGATGATTACTTCTATGTGTAGAAATATTTATTAATAATTGAATCACAAGTTTTTTTTTTTTAATATCTTTTTTTCCAAATAGTTCAAGAAAGACCACTACAAATGAGCAATATTTTGCACTGTTATACAATTTAATAAATCAGAAACTGATGACATAGTGCTGTATTTTACTTCTGTATCGCTTTTTTTTAACCAAAAATGCTTTGCGTTGATTAGGGGGTACTTGAATTAAAAAAATGTTCACAGGGGGTACATCTCTGAAAAAAGGTTGAGAACCACTAGTGTAGTAGGTCTAAGTATTCATCAAAACAAAGGAGAGGTTATATTCAATAAGTATATTTAATATTTTTGGCCACTGTAACATTAAACACAGTTTGAACAGTAACACTGTGTTTGAATATAGGTTAAAAAAAACAACACTGTACTTTAATATTTTGTGATTATTTGGTGTACCACTAGATGGAGCCAGTGTGCCTTTAGTTGTGCACGTACCACAGTTTGAGAATGTAGAAAATGGATGTATTTATCATTGTTATTACTTGCTCTTAAAGCTCTGAGATTTGGACTAATCTGACAAATGCAGTATGAGAAAAATGTATTATCAATATTGAGAATACAAACCAAATAGCTGTGCTAATAATATGTGCTTATTTCTGTGGTGATTCATCAATAGTTTTGAACTGAGAAAAGAACACATGAGTGTTGCCAGTAAGTAATTTGATGTTGGAGGTGCCATTTGGAAGGTTTTTGTGAACCATTATTATGTATCATCAGCAACCAAGGGGACTCACACAAATCAGAGGTAAATGTTTGTTAGTTAATTCCAAATGATGCGTGCGACAATCCAAATTCCATTGTGAAAAATAATGAGGGTGGACCTGTGCTGATCATGCTTCATTAGTTCATTCAAATCCAATCGACGGACTGCTACAAGATGAATGTTTTCCCCAATTGTTTACACACGCAGTGGAATGTGAAAATATGAAAAAATCTTTCAAAGATGATGGTTGCTCCAACCTAGAAGTATCAGACAGCTTTGTACCTCAGCAAGTTAACAATGTGCAGAGGGAAAATTTTGAACCAGCGACCGCACCCTCAGAGCAGCCAGTGTGCTTTAGATCAGTGTTTTTCAACTACTGTGCAGTGAGATAAAGTCTGGTGTGCCGTGGGAGATTGTCTAATTTCACCTATTTGGGTTAGAAATATTTTTTGCAAACCAGTAATTATAGTCAGCAAATGATGTGTTGTTGTTGAGTGTCGGTGCTGTCCAGAGCTCTTCCAAATCAGAGTAGATGGCAGCCTGTAGCTAATTGCTTTGCAGATGTCGGAAACAGCGGGAGGACCCATGCAGGTAAAACGGTTTCTAATGCTTAAACCCAAAATAAACAAAAGATAGGTGCCCCTAAGAAAAGGCATTGAAGCTTAGGGAAGGCAATGCAGAACCAAACTAACACTGAACAGGCTACAAAAGTAAACAAATACAGAATGCTGGACGACAGCAAAGACTTACTGTGGAGCAAAGACGGCGTCCACAATGTACAACTGAACATGACATAACAATCAACAATGTACCCACAAAGAAGGATGAAAACAACTGAAATATTCTTGATTGCTAAAACAGAGTAGATGCCGGAAATATCGCTTAAAGGAAAACATGAAACTGCTACAGTGAAATACCAACAAAAAAAAGGGAAAAAGACACCAAAATAAGAGTGCAAGACAAGAAGTAAAACACTACACACAGGAAAACTGCCAAAAAGTAAAAATAAGTCATGAAGTGATGTGACAGGTGGTGACAGTACACCTACTTTGAGACAAGAGCTCTAGTAATGCATGCTTGCTTATGCTTTAAGGTCATATCCAACAATTGCGACAACCACATTTTACTGTTAAGTGAGTTTCAATTTTAAATAATTTCTGTAGGTGGTGTGCCTCCGCATTTTTTCAACGCAAAAAATGTGCCTCGGCTCAAAAAAGGTTGAAAAACACTGCTTTAGAAAATGAGTCACTAGTTGAAGAGACTATGTGAAGGAACGTATGCAGAGTACCAGAAAGGAAGCCTCGATCTAGTCCATAATTTACAGAGATATATATCTCTATTTGCTTGTTTGCACAGCATATTAAATGACCTCCTTGTGCGGCTTGGTGGTATACGGCAACTCTACTTCATCCAATACTCCGCAGTCTCTTTAAGTTTAATCCAGTCTTTAGATTTATCCTCAATCATCAATTTATAAACACAGTTTTCCCATAGGAAATAATAGAAGTGCCATCAATCCACGTGGGCTGTCGCCTATAAAACCTTTTATTAGGTATTGTTTTCACCCTTCATCTGCTCGTCACTTAATTTGTTGTTTTAGTTAGCCTGTGATTTACTTCAAAGAGAACTGCACTTTTATTTGGCAATTTTGCCTATCGCTCACAATCTCTATGGAAGACATGACGATGGATGTAATTTTTTTTTATGCATTCTAACTCGTAAATAAAAGTGGATGGTCCTCTATTCCGCCCAAAAAGCGCCACCAATACGCCATTTACATTTTGTGCCTTGAATATCAACCAAGTATTAGTGATAGTGTTATTATAAGTGCTTATGCAAAGCTATTTATAGCGATTATGAGTTTGAGTGCCAATGTTGACATGATCGACTGATGAGCTGATTCCTCCTTTCCTTGCTCATCAATCTTTATTGTAGATGATAAATCCTGCCTCTCACCTGGATAGTAGAAGGAGAAAGACGTATCCTGACAAGTTGGTACACTTTGACAGCTAATTTAGACCCACAAATGGCGAGAAAAACACGAAAAGACACGTTCCCCCCTTTTCTTCACAAGGATTATGAGTCATTCTCCATCTGAATGGGAATATATAAATAAATGATAAAGGGTTATATTTGTATACCGCTTTTCTCTATCTTCAAGGTACTCAAAGCGCCTTGACACTATTTCCCTATTTACCCATTCACACACTAATGGTGGGAGCTGCCATGCAAGGCCCTAACCACGACCCATCAGGAGCAAGGGTGAAGTGTCTTGCTCAAGGACACAACGCACGTGACGAGGTTGGTAGAAGGTGGGGATTGAACCAGGAACCCTCAGGTTGCTGACACGGCCACTATCCCAACCGCGCCACATCCTAGCAGTTGACATGCTAGTGACAGCAGACATTGCACAGTAAGTGATGATTTAATATGTCTGTTGGCTCTCTTAAAGTCTGCAGTGAGTAATAATCTGTGGTGTTGTAAAAAAAAAAAAAGTGAATATTTTGATGCGTTTTTGAAAGTAATGCGCTGTGTATGCTTAAAATGATCAGAATACGTTAATATTAAATGTTATTATTAATTTGTTTATATAAATGTTACTACATTACATATATACCTAGATAATGTATATAAAATCCTAATAGAGGTGTGTGGATGTTTTAAAGGTACTTATAGACAGAATAGAGCGACTCCCTTAGGCTCAATTGTAAGCAGACTTTTAATCACATTTATTTAATATTTAGAATGCATTAAAAAAAATACATCTGTCGTCATGCAAAATTCTCCCCAAAAATTAACTTTCCCTGAAAGGTTTTCTTTTTGTACATTCAAAACACTTCCTTATGGTCTACATCAGTGGTTCTCAAATGGGGGTACGCGTACCCCTGGGGGTACTTGAAGGTATGCCAAGGAGTACGTGAGATTTTTTTTTTAAATATTCCAAAAATAGCAACAATTCAAAAATCCTTTATAAATATATTTATTGAATAATACTTCAACAAATATGAATGTAAGTTCATAAACGGTGAAAAAAATACAACAATGCAATATTTAGTGTTTACATCTAGATTTTTTGTGGACAGGTTCCATAAATATTGATGTGAAAGATTTCATTTTTTGTGAAGAAATGTTGAGAATTAAGTTCATGAATCCAGATGGATCTCTATTACAATCCCCAAAGAGTGCACGCTAAGTTGATGATTACTTCTATGTGTAGAAATCTTTATTATAACTGAATCACATGTTTATTTTTCAACAAGTTTTAAGTTATTTTTATATCTTTTTTCCAAAGAGTTCAAGAAAGACCACTACAAATGAGCAATATTTTGCACTGTTGAACAATTTAATAACTTAGAAACTGATGACATAGTGCTGTATTTTACTTCCTTGCCTCTGTTTTTCAACCGCAAAATCCTTTGCTCTGATTAGGGGGTACTTGAATTAAAAAAATGTTCACAGGGGGTACATCACCGAAAAAGGTTGCAAACCACTAGTCTATATAACATGTAATGATGGTACTTTGGTCAAAATTTTGCACAGATTTTGTTTTACAGATCGGCTTCAAGAGGCTTTATGTCTGTTTGTTCAGAATGCGCCGTTTTGTAGGCGGTCTTAAATTACAAGCTGAAGCACTCCTCCCCCTTCACCAGCGTCTAGCCGATATGATCCGCTACAGCGGAGGACTTTAGCATGTATGTGCATGTACAAACAAGTCTGCCCCACAACAAGAGAATAGAGAAAAAGAAGGAACTTATTCACTACGACATTGGACTACAACGGAATACAAAAGGCGGACTCACGCAAAGCTCTATGGGTAAATCCCTGTCATGTATGGAGATACATGTAGCAAATGCAAAATACGTCAATTGAGTCTCAAGTTTCAAACAACTCGTTTGGAGAACATTTTTTGTAAGAAGGCATGATTGTTCTATAAATATCTCCGTCATGCCGCCATGATTTGATTTAAATTATTTAGGACTCATGGTGGATCCCAAATACAAAACAACAGGGCCGACAGGTAAGAACATTTGGTTTTGCAGAGTTAGTCCACTTTAAGTAAACCCAAAAAACAACACTGTTGATTTTCATCAAACTTTGAGAACAAAGGTGGGCAGGAACGCATTACATTTACTCTGTTACATTTACTGAAGTAACTTTTTGTGTCAATTGTACTTGTCTGGATAGTTTTAAAGGCCTACTGAAATTAGATTTTCTTATTTAAACGGGGATAGCAGGTCCATTCTATGTGTCATACTTGATCATTTCACGATATAGCCATATTTTTACTGAAATGATTTAGTAGAGAACATCGATGATAAAATTCGCAACTTTTGGTCGCTAACAGAAAAGCCCTGCCTTTACCGGAAGTAGCAGACGATGTCGTCACCCATTGATGGCTCCTCACATCTTCACATTGTTTTTAATGGGAGCCTCCAACAAAAAGAGCTATTCGGACAGAGAAAACGACAATTTCCCCATTAATTTGAGCAAGGATGAAAGATTTGTGTTTGAGGATATTGATAGCAACGGACTAGAAAAAAAAAACGAACAAAAAACGCGATTGCATTGGGATGGATTCAGAGGTTTTCAAACACATTTACTAGGATAATCTGGGAAATCCCTTATCTCCCTATTGTGTTGCTAGTGTTTTAGTGAGTTTAATAGTACCTGATAGTCGGAATGGTGCATCCACGGGTGTCTTGAGGCCACTGTCTGATGGAAGTCGATGGCAGCTGTACGGACGGCACAAGCTCGGCTGATCTCCGGTAAGTGGCGACTTTTTACCACCATTTTCTCACCGAAAACTGCTGGTTGACATTTGGTCGTGACCCATGTTAGATTGACTGCTATGATCCATAGTAAAGTTTCACCTCCGGGAATTTTAAACAAGGAATCACCGTGTGTTTGTGTGGCTAAAAGCTAAAGCTTCCCAACTCCATCTTTCTACTTTGACTTCTCCATTATTAATTGAACAAATTGCAAAAGATTCAGCAACACAGATGTCCAAAATACTGTGTAATTATGCGGTTAAAGCAGACGAACTTTTAGCTATGTGTGTGCGCAGCGCTAATATTTCCTAACACTCCGTGACGTCACGCTACACAAGTCAGCATCCCGCGACGTTTTCAACAGGACACTTCGCGGGAAATTTAAAATTGCAATTTAGTAAACTAAAAAGGCCGTATTGGCATGTGTTGCAATGTTAATATTTCATCATTGATATATAAACTATCAGACTGCGTGGTCGTAGTAGTGGGTTTCAGTAGGCCTTTAATGCAACGTGCTTTTACTTTTACTTCCGTATGTAAGGAACTGTACTTTTACTCTGTTACATTGAGTTTCAATCATATCGGTACATTTGGCTCGTTAGAAAGACTTCTTCTGTTTCACCCATCGAATGTATCCACCAGTGACATTTGACTCCCTTCAACCAGTCACACAGGCTGGTAGTCACATGATTGCACTGTAAAATTTGACATGACATCTCCTGAGGCAGCGCAACTCTTCAGTGTTTACCTTTGTTTACCTTGCAAAATAAAATAAAAAACTAAAATTGATATCATGCCCTGTCATTTGTGTCAGTAGAAAACCACATTTCAGCCGACAGCAATCAGAGAAAAAGTGTTATAGTGTCATAAGTGACTGTAAAATGTGTATCTTTTGTATTATATGTCATAGGAGTGTTTGTCTGTCTCACAGACACACACAAAAACACACACACCAACCATTTAAAATAATTGCTAAATAAATCAATCAAGCTACATACCCTTTTACTCAGTATTTTTTCCTCTAAATATTTACTGTTAAGTAAATTATTTGAATGACTATGTTTTACATTTACTTGACTCTCATTATTCTAGTAACTGTACCTTTACTTTGTGAATGTTTTGGCTACTATACCCATTTTTGTTTGAGATTAGGCGGCATATTTGCATCAAAAGAGTATTAAAAATGTGATGAAAAAATATGGCTAAAATAAATGTTCTTTTCATTTGCCTCACTTTGCACTCAATGGAACCATTAGTTGTGAATTAATGGCAGAAGTAAAGGTGCTGCAGCAAATTGAGAGTGCAGGACATTTTTCTTTATTGATACACTTTTCTTTACCACATGTTACAATGTGAATACAACTACTTTAAAATTTTCCTAGGAATCTTTTGTGTTGATATGCAGAGCACAGTCATCAGGAAGAGGTCTGTTCTCTCCTAAGTGCCACCCTAGTTAGATTTTTGATAACTGAACCTTGAACATTTTGAAATATGCGGAATTTCCGCGTGGCGTTGTGCATGATGGCAGTTCAAACTATGTGTTTCTGTGCAACGTTGGAGGCAAGTACTTCCCGAATAGTGAACTGTAGACATCAGGATCCTTTGACATTCAAGGTTCCACAGCCAGTCATGCACTACACGATGTTTGCATGACTCGTTTCCTGTTTTGAAATGTTTCCTGTTTTGGGGAAACATATGGGAATGACTCTGATTCTGATAATTAGTTGGTGTGCTATCCATTTGTGCAAATATGTTCATCCTCTTCTCACTCACCCCTCTGCAAATGAGCAACATGGGATCAGACAGCCACAATTCAAGAGCAATTATATGCTGCAAAAGCACCACTTCAGCAATGAGTGGGAAAACAATCATTGTCTATTTTATTTTGCTGCACAGGTTAATTGATTTTAAAACAGCAACACACTGAATTGGTCAGATCATTTGAAAATGATGAGATGCAAACCCTGTTCTTACAGAAGATGGGCAGTATTTTATCAAAAAGTTACATAGAAAACACTCACTTAAACATGTATCTTCCATAGTCAGTCATTGATTGTTCAAGGTGTGTTTTAAAGCCCTCAATTACTAAGAAGACTCAATCTACTGTACATTAATACACACCACAGCACATATTAGAATGCAACAATTCAAAAATATATACTCTTGCTGTTCTTTTCTGTTGTATAGTTGGAAAAATACACAAATAATATAATTTACCGGAGAAACAATTGATGTATTTTGCATCAGGACAGTACTGCAGATGCTTTCTATGCATCAGTGCAGTCATTGTGTTCTGATGATTGCTCACATGGCCTGAAAAGTGTGAAACATTGTTGCCTGCAAGATTTTTGAGGGTCCTGGAGAGCATTTTGTCACGTGTGCTCACACGTTGTCACCTCGGGAAGGGGTGTCTGGTCCTGCAAGACCACTTGAGTCGGAGTGGGGGAAGGGCGAGCATGCCCCAGAGAATTTTTCTGAAGCTCGACCCCGAAAGTAGGTGGAGCACTCTGCAACTGTCTCCTGTACTGCACAAAGCTGCAGGTCTTTAGGATGATGGCCAGTATGTTCTTTCCTATGAGGATCCCAGAGACCCTGGCGTCCTTGTACAAGATCATGTTCCCACCACGGATGAAGAGTGTGATGATGTTTATAGTCACCAGGCTGAGAATAGGGTACAAGAGCATCTTATGGGGCACAATGTTGATTCCCTGCATGCTGATCTCGCTCAAAGACACACAGGGGAGCACCAGGAGGAGGATGTAGCAATAGAAAAACATCAAGCCCTCCGCCCACAGAGGGAGGCCCTTTTTCTGGGGCTCCCACAGGTTGGCTTGAATGTCCAGAATGTCAAGCAAGTCCACCACTACCCAGAATAGGCGATTGCGGATCTCCTCCCGCTTTTTGAAGGCGCGCACATACTCCATGTGGTCAACAGCCACTAGCACTACAAAAATCACCGGAATACAGATGGAAAGCAGCAACGTTAGCGCCTTTCTGGCAAGAGCATCCAGGCTCTTTCTGTCCGCCTTGTAGTTCTGATACACAAAGTAGACCTTGATCTCCAGCACAAAGATGTAGATGAACCAAAGGATCATGGCGTACCCTCGCTTGGACGTGCGCACCTCAGCACCCACCCACACCGCCACGTATCGCAGGACAATCAGAAAGCAGATGTCTCCCACCATCACCATGATGCAGATGCCAATCTTGCGTGGGCCATGATTCTGCTCCACCAGGTAAGCATCAATCAGTGCCATGCTGCTCATGATAAGTATGGTGGACAGGCAAACGTGAGGTTTGTTGGTGGGAGGTGGGGGTACCATCATTGCTCAAGTGATAGAAGGAGGAGCTGTGTGCTGAAAAGGGGTTAATTCAGTTTGTCCCGTGAGAACGTAAATTTGATTCCTTCTGTAATTTCACTTCTGCTCGAATCCAGGAAGCGTAGATTACATTTAATCAATCTCTGCTTGTGTCCAAGTCGTGTGCCAGGTAAACACGACCACTCATTTAGTCATTGATGTTCCTTTGGTGTGTCAACAAATGAATGGCTGCACATACGTCTCTCCCATGTGGATCCTTCATTAAAAATGCAACACCTGAACAAATTACTTACATTTTCTTACGGTTAAAAGACAAAGCCTTTAATTTCAGAATCACTTTCAACATCAGGGTTTGCCTAATCGTTAGAGATAAAGATTCATCCGAGTACTCACTTGAGTCCCCTTTTGTACTTTATCCTAATGACTGGTGCACAGTCTTCCAGGAGACTATGCTGAGTGATCACAAAGCCCATCTGTAATCCACAAAAGAAGAAAGACGAAAGCAGTACGAGAATCCTCTTCTTCTGTGACAGATGTAAATTCTCCACTTTAGGATTATATTTTTTATTTTCTTTTTCAAGAAAAAGTGCAATCCCAAAACACTGCCGTCGTAATCCACTTACGGCTCAGACTGCATCAGCGGGAGGCATCTTAATGGTCTCAATTTCAAGCAACGGAGGATGGAGGTTATTTATACTCTTTGCTTTTTGAGTGTGCCAAATATCAGAAAGTTATTGTGAGGTTAAAGAGCTTTGCGGTAAATCTGTTCTTTATAAGGACATTTTCCCTCCCGGAGTTTTCTTTTCCGTTACCCCCCATCCATACAGCAAAAAGTACAACATGCCACTTTAGTCTTTCCTTCTAGGTCTTTTAAATATGTCTCAGTCCTTCTTCAATCAGCTATACTGATCTTTCCAGCATACTGTCTTTGTCAAAGGATCACCTAAATCCTCCTTCCAGTCTCCGGCTCCATTTTTTTCTTGATGCCAGGGACACCGCGATAAACAGAGTCTGTGTTTGATTCCCCTTCCGTGCGCTCTCTCAGCAACAGCGTTCGCTTTGACAGTCCAAGATCTCTGCCCTTTTTCCTGTGCGCTTTCTAGCTCTCTCTGCAAAGTCGAAGATGCTCCCTGGTGTGTACAGACATCATTGATGGCTTTCTCTCCTCTTCTTGCAGCCACCCTTCTTTCCCCTCTCCCTCCTTTGCTGAAGTAAAGGCTCTTGCTCAGTAGAGGTGATGCTAGGCACACCACAGCTGCAGAGAGAGAGAGGGAGAGAGAGAGTGAGAGAAAACACTTTTCCAAGGGGTGGAGAGAGGCAAGGGGAGGGAGGACGAGCCATCCTTTGCAGCTTAGCTGAATGCACAACTTTTCTCTCTCACTGTTTTTTTTTCCCAATCATCCCTCCCGCATCTTTCTTTTTCTCTCCTCATTGTGTCTAGTGCTGATACCCTATTTTCCCAGGCTGTTTCTCGTTTGAGTCTCACAAAAGCCTTGGTAACCTTCTTCGATGAAAAGTTGATTAGGCACGGTGTATCCTCCCTGATTGCAGAGATGCAGAGAATGAGAAGTGATCCAGAGGAGGATTATTGGGTGAGAAGAGATCCTCCCAAATATGGAATAAAGAAATCCATTTTCCCTGTAGACTATCTGCAGTCAAAGGAGACACATAGGGAACTGGTCCAAGAGGGCAGCGAAGATGGGTTCTCTTGACATAGAGCCTTCCTATTGATCTACTGACAGAGCAGTGTATCAGAGGACTGTGGCTGTGGAGACCAAAAAGAAAGGAGATTAAGAAGAGGTGGTAATTTGAAAAGATACAATTGTGGTGGGAGCAAATTAGGAAAGACCTAAACACAAAAGTCATTAAAGCTATAACAGTATGTTTTGATACTACAATAATAGATACAAGATGCCATTCAATCAATGGATGAATCATTCAGGGTTTAGCTTACATTATTTTGCTTCACCCAATAATTAATTCCTTATTTTACCAACACATTTGGAAAATCTTTACTTTTATTTTTGTGGGTTAGGGTAGGGCTTAAGGAGAAAGTAAGGTCCACAAAGGAAAACTTGGGTAAACTTTATATTCAAAAGATTGCTTGCTGGCCCAGCAGAGGAACGTCATATGGGAACGTTAAATGCTCACGTCCACACCATTTTGGGACTCTGGTTAACCTCTGGGGTTGGGTTCACACTGCAGTGTATAATGCTCAATTAATTTTTTTGATTAAATCCAACTGGGATGGGTTGCTCACATTACAAGAAAAAATTTAAACCAATTACTATGACACGCGAAGCCCTGTGTTTACGTAAGAAAAATGGCGTATTGGTTCTGGCACATTTATAGGCATTTCAAGAAGTTTGCGCATTTGATATTTCACATAAGAGATAAAGTAAGAGGGTAAGATTTCTAGCCATGGTAGTTTTGGTTTGTGATATACTTGTTGCTACATCTGTACTGAGAAACGTGTGGATGAGGAGGCAGAGGCTTGGTACATTTAAAAAAGTCCTTCGATATTTTTATCATTTCTAAAACATCTTCTTTTTCGCCACTGACTGTTTTCTTCTCCTTCGTCCACCATTCACATCTGGACCTGTCTGTTTTGGTGAAAAGTAGTTTTTTAACCTTTCGATGACGTACAAGTTGGATTAAACCAAACTGAACGTACTGACTGAAATTGTACTGTTTACATTACCATGAAAAATATCTGATACATTTTCCGTTACCGGTTTAAAAGTGAACACTGCCAACAACAAAAAGCGGCTATTCTAGGTGCCTTGTTCACCGGGACAATCAAATTGACCATCTTTTCGCAGAATTAATTTTTACAGAACGCCATCTTCAACTTCTAATAACACATTTCCACATTAGTGAGCCATTGGCAGGAGCAATGTCAAAAGACGAGATGTAAAACGTAGCAGTACAGCCGCCCCAAACAAGACTGCTATCAGCTCTCAGCAGCTGTCCGGGAAATGCGAAGTGGAGATGAACGCTGTTGGTTCAAGGATGCAAATATTCTTCCACATCAGGAACACAGCTGTACATGGCATTTGTGAGGAATCTGGAATGAACACAGTGATAACAACCCCGCTAATGTTTTTTTTAAAAAGCAGAACACATGCCTGTGGTTTTAAAGGCCTACTGGAACCCACTACTACCGACCACGCAGTTTATATATCAATGATGAAATATTAACATTGCAACACATGCCAATACGGCCTTTTTAGTTTACTAAATTGCAATTTTAAATTTCACGCCCGGGAAGTGTCGTGTTGAAAACATGGCGGTATGATGACGGGTGCGTTTGACGTCTCGGGTTGTAACGGACATTTTCCAGCCCGATCCAAGCCATAAGTAGTCTGCTTTAATCACATAATTAAACAGTATTCTGGATATCTGTGTTGCTGAATCTTTTGCAATTTGTTGAATTAATAAGGGAAAAGTCAGAGTAGAAAGATGGAGGTGGGAAGCTTTTAGCCTTTAGCCACACAAAAAGCCTGTGTTTCCTTGTTCAAAATTCCCGAAGTTGACGCTTTACTATGGAACAGAGCGATCAAGCGAACATGTATCCCGACCACATGTCAACCGGCAGTTTTGGGTGAGAAAATTGTGCTAATAAGTCTGCTCTTACCGGAGACATCAGCGGACCCAGCGTCCTCCTGCAGCTGCGTGACTTCCCTCAGAGACTCTGGCGTCACCACACCCCTCCGACTTTCAGGTACTATTTAATCTCACTAAAACACTAGGAACACAATAGAAAGATAAGAGATTTTCCAGAATTATCCCTAGTAAATGTGTCTAATAACATCTGAATACCTCCCACGGCAATCGCCATTTTTGTTGTTGTAGTTCTTCACTCTAAATTTCCTCATCCATGAATCTTTCACCCTCGCTCAGATTAATGGGGGAATTGTCGCTTTCTCGGTCCGAATCGCTCTAGCTGCTGGTGTCCATGATTGTAAACAATGTGAGGATGTGAGGAGCCCTACAACCTGTGACGTCACGCGCACATCGTCTGCTACTTCCGGTAAAGGCAAGGCTTTTTTATTAGCCTTCTCGACGTTCTCTACTAAATCCTTTCAGCAAAAATATGGCAATATCGCGAAATGATCAAGTATGACAGAATGGACCTACTATCCCCGTTTAAACAAGAAAATCTAATTTCAGTAGGCCTTTAATCACATCAAAGCACAACTGTAACTTAGAGGAAATACCCAGGATGTGACAAAAGGCCCTTACAAAGATCCAAATACCTTGCGCTAAATAGCGTGTGCAAGCTATAAAATTGCAAGTACTGGGTGTGTTGCGTGTGATTTACTAAGACTGTGTGTGCAATGGAAAAGTGGCTGCTTTTATCAAATGAGGAATCCCCACAGAGACACTCTCATTTACTGCACATTTGTGTTGTCATGCTCCCACGTGTGGCGTTTAACTATGTTGTCAAACAAGCAGTAGATATCAACCACTTTTTATGGGAATTTTAAAAGCAGTTGTGCAATGCTTCATTTGTCAGGTGTGAATGAATGATGGGTTCCCACTTCAATGTGAGCGCTTTAAGTATCTAACAATAGAAAAGCGCGATATAAATCTAATCCATTATTATTATTATTATTATTATTATTATTATTGTCATGATTCGTATCCCGGATCATGTTTTGGTATTTTTGGTTAGTTTTGGACTCCCTCAGTTCCTGTTTTGTGCACCCTTGAGTTTGTTTTAGGTATCATGGTTGCTTATTATCTTCAGCTGCCTCTGATTGGTGTTCGGGGCGCTCACCTGTTCCGAGCACAAATTAGAGGCCTTATTTAAGCCTGCCTTTACCGGTCAGTTGAGCTGGCCTCTTTGTTTGCTTCATACACCTGTTACTTGAGTATTGCTTGTCTTTTGTCTATGCTAAGTTGTAGACTTAATTTCGAGTGCGATGGGCACATTGTCCCTTAGGCTTGTTTTCTCTTTTTGTACTTCTTTGATATTCAAAAATAAATCATGTTCCTACCTGCAAGTCCTGTCCGGAGTGGGCCGTTTACATCCAGGGGCAGCTAATCCCGCTTTAATCTGCGACCCCCCCGCCGTAACATCATTGACACCAGTTGTTGTTTTTTTTACCGCTGAAGGTGCATGGTACGGAAGCAGCAACTCTGTGCTGAAGACGCAAAAAGAGATTTTATCATAAACAATATATGATATTTTATATTCTATATGAAAAAACCAAACATCATTAAAAGAATATTAAATGACATCCATCCATCCATCTTCTTCCGCATATCCGAGGTCGGGTCGCAGGGGCAGCAGCCTAAGCAGGGAAGCCCAGACTTCCCTCTCCCCAGCCACTTCGTCCAGCTCCTCTTGGGGGATCCCGAGGCGTTCCCAGGCCAGCCAGAAGACATAGTCTTCCCAACGTGTCCTGGGTCTTCCCCGTGGCTTCATACTGGTTGGACGTGCCCTAAACACCTCCGTCGGGAGGCGTTCGGGTGGCATCCTGACTAGATGCCCGAACCACCTCATCTGTCTCTTCTCGATGTGGAGGAGCAGCGACTTTACTTGGAGTTCCTCCCGGATGACAGAGCTTCTCACCCTATCTCTAAGGGAGAGGCCTGCCACACGGCGGAACAAACTCATTTCAGCCGCTTATACCCGTGATCCTATCCTTGCGGTCATGACCCAAAGCTCATGACCATAGGTGAGGATGGGGACATAGATTGACCGGTAAATTGAGAGCTTTGCCTTCCGGCTCAGCTCCTTCTTCACCACAATGGATCGATACAACGTCCGCATTACTAAAGACGCCGCACCGATCCGCCTGTCGATCTCACAATCCATTCTTCCCCCACTCGTGAACAAGGCTCCTAGGTACTTGAACTGCTCCACTTGGGGCAGGGTCTCCTCCCCAACCCGGAGATGGCACACCACCCTTTTCCGGGAGAGAACAATGGCCTTGGACTTGGATGTGCTGATTCTCATTCCGGTCGCTTCACACTCGGCTACGAACCGATCCAGTGAGAGCTGAAGATCCCGGCCAGATGAAGCCATCAGGACCACATCATTTGCAAAGAGCAGAGGCCTAATCCCGCGGCCACCAAACTGGAACCCCTCAACGGCTTGACTGCGCCTAGAAATTCTGTCCATAAAAGTTATGAACAGAATCGGTGACAAAGGGCAGCCTTGGCGGAATCCAACCCTCACTGGAAATGTGTTCGACTTACTGCCTGCAATGCGGACCAAGCTCTGGCACTGATCGTACAGGGAGCGGACTGCCACAATAAGAGTCCGATACCCCATTCTCTCTGAGCACTCCCCATAGGACTTCCCGAGGGACACGGTCGAATGCCTTCTCCAAGTCCACAAAGCACATGTAGACTGGTTGGGCAAACTCCCATGCACCCTCAAGAACCCTGCCGAGAGTATAGAGCTGGTCCACAGTTCCACGACCAGGTCGAAACCTACACTGTTCCTCCTGAATCCGAGGTTCGACTATCCGGCGTAGCCTCCTCTCCATTACACCTGAATAAACCTTACCGGGAAAGGCTGAGGAGTGTGATCCCACGATAGTTGGAACACACCCTCCGGTCCCCCTTCTTAAAGAGAGGGACCACCACCCCGGTCTGCCAATCCAGAGGTATCGCCCCCGATGTGCACGCGATGCTGCAGAGTCTTGTCAACCAAGACAGCCCCACAGCATCCAGAGCCTTAAGGAACTCCGGGCGGTTCTCATCCACCCCTGGGGCCTTGCCACCGAGGAGCCTTTTAACTACCTCAAAAACCTCAGCCCCAGATATAAGAGAGCCCACCACAGAATCCCCAGGCCCTGCTTCCTTATAGGAAGACGTGTTGGTGGGATTGAGGAGGTCTTCGAAGTATTCCTTCCACCTAACCACAACATCCGCAGTTGAGGTCAGCAGAACACCATCCGCACCATACACGGTGTTGACAGTGTACTGCTTCCCCTTCCTGAGGCGGCGAATGGTGGTCCAGAATCGCTTCGAAACTGTCCGGAAGTCGTTTTCCATGGCTTCCCCGAACCCCTCCCATGTCAGAGTTTTTGCCTCCGCGACCGCTGAAGCTGCATACCGCTTGGTCCGTCTGTACCTACCTCTCCACTGCCTCCGGAGTCCTATGAGCCAAAAGAACCCGATAGGACTCCTTCTTCAGCTTGACGGCATCCCTCACCGCTGGTCTCCACCAACGGGTTCTAAGATTACCGCCCCGACAGGCACTAACTACCTTGCGGCCACAGCTCCAATCGGCCGCCTCGACAATAGAGGTGCGGAACATGGTCTACTCGGACTCAATGTCCAGCACCGCTCTCGTGACATGTTCAAAGTTCTTCCGGAGGTGGGAATTGAAACTCTCTCTGACAGGAGACTGCCAGATGTTCCCAACAGACCCTCACAATGCGTTTGGGCCTGCCAGGTCTGTCCGGCATCCTCCCCCACCATCACAGCCAACTCACCATCAGGTGGTGATCGGTAGAAAGCTCCGCCCCTCTCTTCACCCGAGTGTCCAAAACATGAGGCCATAAATCCGATGACACAACTACAAAGTCGATCATGGAACTGCGGCAAGGGTGTCCTGGTGCCAAGTGCACATATGGACACTCTTATGTTTGAACATGGTGTTTGTTATGGACAAACTGTGACGAGCACAAAGTCCAATATCAAAACACCACTCGGGTTCAGATCCATTCTTCCCAATCACGCCTCTCCAGGTTTCACTGTCGCTGCCAACATGAGTGTTGAAGTCCCCCAGCAGAACAAGGGAATCACCCGAGGGAGCACTCTCCAGTACTCCCTCGAGTGTACCCAAAAAGGGTGGGTACTCTGAACTGCTGTTTGGTGCGTAAGGAAACAAACGGTCAAGACCCGTCCCCCCACCCGAAGGCGGAGGGAGGCTACCCTTTCGCCCACTGGGTTGAACTCCAACGTGCAGGCTTTTAGCCGGGGGCCAACGAGAATTGCCACCCCAGCCCATCGCCTCTCACTGCTGGCAACGCCAGGGTGGAGGATAGTCCAGCCCCTCTCGAGAGAACTGGTTCCAGAGCCCTTGCTGTGCGTCGAAGTGAGTCCCACTACATCCAGCCGGAATTTCTCTACTTCGCGCACTAGGTCAGGCTCCTCCCCCACCCCAGTGAGGTGACGTTCCACGTCCCAGGAGCTAGCTTCTGTAGCCGAGGATTGGACCGCCAAGTGCCCTGCCTTCGGCTCCCGCCCAGCTCACTTCGGACCCGACCTCAATGGCTCCTGCTATGGGTGGTGAGCCCATTGGAGGGGGGACCCGCGTTGCCTCTTCGGGCTGTGCTCGGCCGGGCCCCATGGGGACAGGCCCGGCCACGCATGACGTGCTGCGTGTATCATTATATATATTAAAGTGACTCACTCAATGGACAGTTTTTATATGGTCAATTTTGGGTAAGCACTGCATTTATGTTGAAATAGCTAGACTCCAATTTCCACATTTATAGAGGCGTCACTTAGATGTCACTCTCTCGGATTCCGTCTGCGCCAACGTCTCACCCTTCCCTCTTGCTCGCATCTATAAGCAGTAGTTCATCCTCAGTATATAATTCTGCTTCAAAAAGATAACGTTGTGAATCCTATTTGTCCAAAAATAGTTGTGTTCATTGTCTGTTAACCAATTCTGCCATGATTAGTACACACACTCGCCTATCATTCATATATATATATATATATATATATATATATATATATATATATATATATATATATATATATATATATATATATATATATATATATATATATATATATATATATATATATATATATATATATATATATATATATATATATATATATATATATATATATGTGTGTGTGTGTAAATATTCCATGTCTGGTATATTTTATATTGCTACTACTTTATACATGAATTATTGAATATAATTTAATTGAATTATATTTTTATAGCGCTTTTCTCGAGTGACTTAAAGCACTTTACATAGTGAAACCCAATATCTAAGTTACATTTAAACCAGTTTGGGTGGCACTGGGAGCAGGTGGGTAAAGTGTCTTGCCCAAGGACACAACGGCAGAGACTAGGATGTCGGAAGCGAGAATCGAACCCCGAACCCTCAAGTTGCTGGCACAGCCACTCTACCAACCGAGCTATGCCGCCCCCATTATCCTTTCCATCCTTTTTCAGTTCCTTATTCTCAGTTCCGACAATGGTTAAAACAATCATATTACGGTAAATAGTGCACATATTACATATTGTTATTAACGTGTCCGTTACTATATGCTTGGCAATGTGTATATAAAACATTGATGGAGGGGTTTGAAGTTGTTTTAGAGGACTAAAACGGTGACTCCCATTAGCTGCATCGTTTAAGCGTTTTTTTTCTTTTTCTCACCTTTAAAATCCTAAAGAAAAAATACTTGCATGTTTTTGTCTCTCATAATGACGGTGAAAGATTGGCAAAATGAAAAAAAAAAGTGCAATTTCCATTCAACTAGACACTTTTGGGAGAAAAGTTTACATTAAAGGCTGTGACCAGTTTTTTCTTGCACTCTAGTTGGAAACTCTCCTGTCCTCCTGGAAATGATATGAGCCTCTGAAGGAGCAGCAGGCATAAGCCCAGATATTATATGCCGCTGACACGGTAATGCAAACAAAACAGCAGTGTGTGCAGTGACAAATTATGTTTGTTCCACATCAGTCATTTTCTGACTTTGAATTCTACCGAGGCCTTGCAATGAGTTTTGGTGTTCTGGATTTAGGGTCCCCCCAGCCACACACACACGTACTGTTGTGGGAATTTCTTAAAGACGATCCTTTAGTGACAAATAGCTTTAAAATGATTTATTAAAGTAACAAACAAATAATAACAAGCTTTGCAAAGCGAGTCCAAACCAGAACAACACATCCGTTCGTTCCAGCTTGTTCTACTCTTTTAGAATATGTAATGACAATTATCCATTCTCAGAAGTCCCACCCTCCATGCTCATTTACATACAGTACACCAGTAGAATGAGTACCCAAGTCCTGTGAAGAACGAGAGGGTGTCGTTTGCCCAGGGGTTCACTAAGGAAAGGGGAACAATTTAGCTCTGTTGGGGGTCAGGAAGAGGAAACACACATGCCCAGGTCAACAAGAGTCCACATGTCACATCAAAGACACAGGAGACAGAGCTTGATCAGATAAGAGATATCTTGCTAAGTGTCACATTCCTGAGCCCAATAAACCACTTTTGGCGACACGTTCAAAGAACATCATCAATTAAAACGAGTACAAGTAATTTTGCTATCACAGTACACACACACGTGCACACAAATTACTGATATAGTCACAATGAACAGATGGGCCTGAAGTGTCACCTTTTGACATATTTGAATGTTTACGGTTGATATAAGTGTTCTAAAAAGCATTGAAGTAACCAAGCCGATTCGCTCTGCTATGCACTATGCTAACTAACACAACTTGTGTCGCCAGCTGGGCCCATTTGCGATAATCCGTCCGTAGAGAAAACCAAAGTGCTTTTATTGTGACAGTGGGAAGCCATTTACTGCTAGCTTCAGGAATTGCATATTCTAAGAGGTCCCAATATTGCTCCTCTATGCAGCATGAAGAGACTCTTCACCCGCCTGCCTGATGGCGTCATAGCATCAACGCAAATCAAAGTGGCGCTACTGCAGATTCAGAATTTTGCCGACACCAACGGACGTGGTGACAGCTGACAGCTGCCGTCACGGGTGTCAGTCTTCTATCGTCATGTCTTTATCGTGAAAGCACATGGAGGCTTCATGCCTAAGAAACTCGGATGAATGAAACCTTTCGCAGTTTTGCTGTCGAGCCACGACGTGTGCTAACCAATAAGCTGGGATTCTGGCCATCATGGACTTCTCATTTAGAAATAAGCTAATGCTGAAAATGGAAATTAGTTTAATACCTGTGAATAGAACTTACATTTACTACTTACTGAGTAATGAATGTTCCCACTCTGAGAGGCAGCCCACCCGCTAACAAGCACCTGTCCTTGAGCCAAACATAACTGCTTTCTGCGTACTCGTTTACCCAAAGTCACTCGAGGTAACAGCATCTGTTTAACTTCTAAATCGTAAATTTAAATGAGAAGCTGGCTTGTCTGCACCGCAGGGGGACTATCCTGCCACTGTAATAGTTTCACTCCCATAACAGCAGTATGAGAAAATATCATGCCGCTTCTTAAGTCCACATTTAGTATTCCGCTCATGTCATATCCTGCAATCTCTTTTTGATGTCTTCTTTACATTACATGTCTTTTGTGAGTTATACTAGAGGCCAAGATAACGTTAACCTCTCCATTAAACGGGGCAGTTAAACACGGGCCTCAAGTCTTGACGACCATCTGCAAAATACCCTTGCTTATACACACTCAGCATTTTCTATTTTGGCTTTGTCAGAGTTGAATTCAAGCAACAGGACTTTTGAAAAAGGCCAACACCTTGGGTCAAGGTGTTGGCCTTATACAGGAAAATATACAGGAAGGAAAACCAAGCATTCTTTAGGGCAGAGGTCTTCAATAGAGGGTCAGCAACCCATAAGACGGAGCTTTATTAAGCAAGGCCCCTGACCCTCCTATCGCTGCGGTGCCAATCACAAGTTTCTGTCAGGTTGTCCGTGAGCCCAATCTTGGCTCTCGTGGCAAGATGTACAGTTAGGCACTAGTAGAATACACAGATTTTCAGTAGCAGAGTAAGCTCCTGAGTTGTGTTACTATTGTAATGATCCGTTGCCCGGATCATCGTTTATTTAAGTTTTGATTCAGTTGCTGTTCAAGTTCTTTTTCAGCAGCCCGGTTTTGTGTCTCCTTGGTTGCTATGACTATTCATTGTTTTCACCTGCCTCTGATTAGTGTTCGGGACGCTCACTAACAGAGTGTTATTTAGTCTTGCCTTTTCCCATCACTCACACTGGTGCTTTTCGATGACGTGGTCGTGGCATGTTGATGCCGGAGGTTGTCTTTCCAGGATGCGGCGGAACGAAAGGAAGCAACTTGCAGGTAAGAAGAAGGATTTATTCCAATAAATTAGGTTGGCACAAACAAATAAACACAAGAAAACAAACAAGCGTGCATACAGCACTGGAAGCTAACGGGATAGCAACACAGGAAAACTAAGGCAGAACTTAGCGCAATAAATACAAGGAAGACACGCAACAGTTGCATGTGAGCAAACAAAATGTCATTTTATATTTGCAATCTGAATTTTGTTTTATTGTTAATGGCAGCAGTAAATCACAGTAATTTTTGCTAATGCTATTGTAATGCCAGCATTAATAAGAGCCATGGTAGTGTTGGAGGGCTCCAGCAGGGGCCGCGTTGTACTTGGAGCTATATATTAGGACAGTGGTTCTCAACCTTTTTTCAGTGATGTACCCCCTGTAAACATTTTTTTAATTCAAGTACCCCCTAATCAGAACAAAGCATTTTTGGTTGAAAAAAAAAGATAAAGAAGTAAAATACAGCGCTATGTCATCAGTTTCTGAATTACTAAATTGTATAACAGTGCAAAATATTGCTCATTTGTAGTGGTCTTTCTTGAAAAATTTGGATAAATAGATATAAAAAAACTAAAAACTTGTTGAAATATAAACAAGTGAATCTATTATAAATAAAGATTTCTACACTTACTGTAGAAGTAATTATCAACTTAAAGTGCCCTGTTTGGGGATTGTAATAAAGATCCATCTGGATTCATGAACTTAATTCTAAACATTTCTTCACAAAAAATAATCTTTAACATCAATATTCATGGAACATGTCCACAAAAAAATCTAGCTTTCAACACTGAATATTGCATTGTTGCATTTCTTTTCACAGTTTATGAACTTACATTCATATTTTCTTGAGGTATTATTCAATAAATATATTTATAAAGGATTTTTGAATTGTTGGTATTTTTAGAATATTTTTTCAAAAATCTCATCTACACCTTGGTATACCTTCAAGTACCCCCAGGGGTACGCGTACCCCCATTGGAGAACCACTGTATTAGGGGACATCTGACTTCCTCCTTACAGAAAAAAGTTGTGTCCTCGTAACTGTATACTCAAACATGTCCCTTCTCAGGTACAATTGTCTTTATGTAAATCGTTATTACTGCTGAGTGTATCTTTATAGTGTTTAAACAAGTTTGAAAGGGTATATTTTCATGATATGTGTCTTTTCAGTTGACAAGGCTTTATCCATGATCAAGCTAGGGTTGTATGGTATACCGGTATTGGTGTAGTACCGCGATTCTAATGAATCATATTCGGTACTATACCATCTCGCCAAACTCTTCTTTTTTATTATGTCTGTAAACTCAGGAAATATGTCCCTGGACACATGGGGGCTTTGAATATGAGCAATGTATGATCCTGTAACGGCTTGGTATTGGATTGATACCCAAATTTGGGTTATCATCCAAAACTAATGTAAAGTATCCAAAGAACAAAATAATAAATGATTATTACATTTTAACAGAAGTGTAGATTGAACATGTTGAAAGAGAAAATAAGCAGATATTAACAGTAAATGAACAAATATATTAATAATTAATTTTCTACCACTTGTCCTTAATAATTTTGACAAAAAAATAGAATGAAAATGACACAATATGTTACTGCATATGTCAGCAGACTAAATTAGGAACCTTTGTTTGCTTACTTACTAATAAAATATATTTGTCTTGTATGTTTACCATTTTATTTAAGGACAAATTTGCAATAAGACATGTTTAATGTACCGTAAGATATGTTGTTAAAATAAAGCCAATAATGCAATTTTTTGTGGTCCCCTTTATTTAGAAAATTATCAAAATAATTTTGGTACCGGTACCAAAATATCGGTATCGGGACAACACTAGATCAAGCTAATGCTAAAGCGAGATGCACTGCCGATGTCAAAGCTGATTCTAACTGCAGCAATAGTGTTAAATATATAGAAAAGGTGCTGTGCGTAGTTAATGATTTATCTGTGTATATTTCTGCTGAAATGTGTATTTACTACAGTTTCTGGGACGAGTTCCGTGTAGTCTGTTTTATAATAAGGCTTTTGACTTTAGTTACAGCAGTATAGACCTACGATGTCAGGTGAATTTCTGTGTTTACTTGTTGACACATCCTCCAATTGTCGCGATGGGGGGGTCGCAGCTTGCTGCGGTTCAGTTCTCCCGGGATGCGAAACTGACAACTCCGGACGAAAGCGTGAAGGTAGGACTTGATTTATTCTTCATAAATCATCCAACTACCAAGATACAGAAAAAACAACAAAAGGCAAGCGTGCCTAATAAACGAGAAGCTAAGACTCAGCATAGGCTAGGGAACAGACAAATCTTACTTGAAATGAGCATGGAACAAACAATGAACCCATGACGAGTGACCGGAAAAGGCAGGCTTAAATAGAGTCTCTGATGAGCAACAGGTGAGCGTAAAAGGCAGGTGAAAAACATAAGTAACCATGGTGACAAACAAACTCAGGAGGTGCACAAACAGGAACTCAAGGAGTCCAAAAACAAACAAATGACACCAATACTGTTACACTGAGGTAAAGTCTACAGGAAAACCTACTCGATTGTTATTTGAATGTATATTCGTATAATAACACTGGACTGCATTATATGAATATTTGTTACAATACTTTGTATTTGTACATGTTTGGTATTTGATTTATTCCTGGCAGTCATTACAGACGTGAGCAGAACGAGGTTGTGTCCGTGTATCGGTATACTCAAACATTACACTAGCAGTTTTTTAAAATCTGGCTCATTATACTCAATCTTTTGTGAGACAAAAACACACTTGGTTTTACCTTTATATGCAATAGTAACAAAAAAAACCCCTGCTAGGACAAGGCATAGCTCGGTTGGTAGAGCCTCTGTGCCAGCAACTTGAGGGTTGCAGGTTCGATTCCCGCTTCCGCCATCCTAGTCACTGCCGTTGTGTCCTTGGGCAAGACACTTTACCCACCCGCTCCCAGTGCCACCCACACTGGTTTAAATGTAACTTAGATATTGGGTTTCACTATGTAAAGCGCTTTGAGTCACTACAGAAAAGCGCTATATAAATATAAATATAATTCACATTACAGCCTAAAGAGCAAAAACCAAAACTATTCATCAACATGTCATTTACATGCTGTTGTAATGTAGTAAACAGGCACATTCATGATAACATTTGATATTTACAATATTTTGCTCATTGATTTTACAGACAAACGCTACCGTTACTATGCGCAACAAAAACAAAGAGAGCATTTTCTGTGTT
Source organism: Nerophis ophidion (assembly GCF_033978795.1). NCBI lineage: Eukaryota > Metazoa > Chordata > Actinopteri > Syngnathiformes > Syngnathidae > Nerophis > Nerophis ophidion. The sequence continues at coordinate 26,164,792 of NC_084619.1, forward strand.
TGCTACTACAGGTAGCAGACATTGTGAGGGGCCTTGGAGCGTTAGCATGTAGCGCTATTGCTAAACGTTTGAAATCAGAACATAGCAATGACTTTTAATGTTCACTCTCACTGGGATGCCGACATATGGATGTTGAATTTTTCAGCACTTGTGCTCTCCTTAAAATGGTAAATTCAGAATAATCCTCACTCCTCAGGTATATATATGTATATATATATATATTTTTGGCTCTCATATTTGTTGAGAGCCAAAATGAGAGCTATATAGCGGATAGCCTGTGGATTTTCCAAGTTGACCTACTTCCCGGTTTGTTGCCACAACCTTATACTATACAGGTGAGATGCATGATTTGTAATCCAGCATTAACTTTCACTGACGCAAAAGCAATACGGCAAAAGCAGAAGCAGCTTCTTGGTCATTATTTTTTGGCAGGTCGCAACCAACATTATTTTCAACTCAGGCGAGCTAGTCGTCAATAGTCGGGGGATCAGCATGAGTAAGGTGTTGTGTGCCACGCCAGAAAAGTGGTTCTTCTGTGTTAGCTCTTATTATAACAATGCTGCTATAGATTCGTTAATATGCAGGTCACGGTATGTAAATGTAACGTTAATGGCGGTTGTGGGATGTTTTCTTAGAGTGCCATTACGTGCATTGTTAGCAGCCTCGTACTAGCAGTTTTTCACGATTTAGAATGCACAGAAATTGGGAAACATGTCCGTTCTGAGAGATTGTGAATGATGGGAAAAATTCCCCAAAAAGTGGATCAGAAAAATACATTACGCAATACACAAGATACACAATTTTGTACAAGATAATTGGCAGGGGCCAATAATTAATAAATGAAGGAATTAAAAAATAAATGCAATGAAATCACACATTTTTTCGAGCATCAATACATTGCCATGTCCGTGTGTGTGTGTTCTTTGTTCCGCCCTTCCAAAGAAAAGTGCACAAGGCTTCGCTCTGTGCATCGTTCTCAGCAGCTGAGTGGGTTTGTTCCATCCATCCATCCATCCATCTTCTACCACTTGTCCAAATGTGCGGTGTGGGGAATATTTTGGCTGATGCCCAATTTGTTGGAAAATGATGGCAAAAAAAAGACAACAAAACAAACCACCTGACTCTGTTTTGTCAACTGGGGGGAAATTAATCGAATTGCTATTTTGTTTGTCGACATTTGATAGTGGCACAGGGGTTAGTGCGTGTGCCTCATAAATCGAAGGTCCTGGGTTCTAGACCCACTTGGGGTCTTTCTGTGTGGAGTTTGCATGCTCTCCCCGTGACTGCGTGGGTTCCCTCCGGGTACTCTGGCTCCCTACCACCTCCAAAGACATGCAACTGGGGATAGGTTGATTGGCAACACTAAATGGGCCCTTGTGTGTGAATGTGAGTCTGAATGTTGTCTGTCTATCTGTGTTGGCCCTGCGATGAGGTGGCGACTTATCCAGGCTGTACCCCGCCTTCCGCCCGAATGCAGCTGCTCCAGCACCCACGCAACCCATAGAGCAGTGGTTCTTAACCTGGGTTCGATCGAACCCTAGGGGTTCGGTGAGTCGGCCTCAGGGGTTCGGCGGAGGTCAAAACACATCCGATTCATCGTGTAAATACAAACTTCTCCCTGTCAGCTGACTGATTTGCAGGTGTGTAATTTGTTGTGAGTTTATGCACTGTGTTGGTTTGGTTTTTTGAACAAGGTGATATTCATGCACGTTTAATTTTGTGCACCAGTAAAAAAAAAACATGATAACACTTTAGTATGGGGAACATATTCACCATTAATTAGTTACTTATTAACATGCAAATTAGTAACATATTGGCTCTTAACTATTCATCATTAAGTACTTATTAATGCTTTATTCGGCATGGCCTTTTAATAACCCTAACCCTCTAACCCTGACCCTAACCAAATAACTCTAAATTTGTCAGAGTTAGTTTGTGACGAACCTCAAGATGCAGAGAAGGAGGCAGGCATTGAATATGAAAACAGGATTTAATAAAACACTAAGAGAAAACAGAACAGAAGGGTACAAACAAAAGGTGCGCACGCTGGCAGATAACAAACTTGGCTATGAACAAAACAAACTGGAAGCAGGGAACAAAAAACATTAAGCTATAAACAACTACCGAATATAGCTTGCCGCTACGCTGCAAATACACGACCAGTAGGAACGACAAGTAAATGATAAATGGGTTGTACCTGTATAGCGCTTTTCTACCTTCAAGGTACTCAAAGCGCTTTGACACTACTTCCACATTTACCCATTCACACACACATTCACACACTGATGGAGGGAGCTGCCATGCAAGGCGCTAACCAGCACCCATCAGGAGCAAGGGTGAAGGTTGGTACTCGGTGGGGATTGAACCAGGGACCCTCGTGTTGCGCACGGCTACTCTCCCAACTGCGCCACGCCGTCCCTAGTAGAAAATCCTTGACACGCCAGAAGCGACAATACATGACATGACAGGTAGCAACGACAATAATCCAGCCCAGACTGGATGGGAAGGCAGGTTCAAATAGCATCAGGCTGATTGACACCAGGTGTGGCCAGGTGCCAATCACCCACAGCTGAAGGGACACAGCACTCAGGGATGAAACACAGGAAACAGATAAAATACGAGCGCTGACAGGAAATACTACACACACAGAGGAAACAAAGACAAATGCAGAGGAAAAAAATAAAACATAACCAAACTGTCAGGGACGAACCTGACCAAATTAAGTTTGTATTACTTAGAATATGTTCCCCTAGTGTCCAAATAACTCTAAATGAAGTCTTGGTTACTTATAATATATTCTCCATACTAAAGTGTTACCAAAAACACACAACTTTGTCTTGAATTTGAAAAAAATATATTTATATTTTTCACTAAAGAAGGGTTCGGTGAATGCATATAAGAAAATAGTGGGATTTGGTACCGGCAACAAGGTTAAGAATCACTGCCTTAGAAGGAAAAGCGGTAGAAAATGGATGGGGTGGATGAACATTTGATAAGCCATTTTACAGTATTAAAGGTTTTGGTGACTATGGTTTTATATTTGAGTTTTTTTTCTTAACAGAGAGTCTGTTTCATTGTTTTTGCTGGTAATTTTTATTCAAGTGCATTTTGTGCTAACAGAGACCAAGAGTGCCTTTTATTTTTGTTGTATTTTTATTTATTAGATAGTTAAAGGTGAAAAAAATATTTTAAATGGTTTACTTACATTATTATAATATATTGTGATTACATGTGTATTTTTTGGTCTAAAGATAATGTAGACTACAAATGTCTGTCTGCAATGATTTGTGGGACAATATATGGTCCATCAAAATGTATTATCCACCCAGGTCTACAAGATTGGAATCTTGTGTCACCAGGCAGAATTCAAACTGTAAATCCCGCTCCATGCTCTACGAACCGCGCTGATAGATCCTCCCAGTCTCCTCCTCTCTGGAAGTGCTCAAACTCGCGCATGAGAGCTGTATGTTGACACACATCAGTTGTTGACAGTCTGAAGTTGCATCGAAGGTTCCCATAGTTTGTATTTTGTTGCAGACTATTGGTAACACACGTCGGCACGCAAAACAATACACACAAAATGTAGGAGAATTGAAGAACATTAGATGACCTGTCTAGAAGGAAAACAGCCACTTGCATGTCCAAAATTAGTCCAAGACTGGCCCGCAATGCCCTCCATCTTGAATAAGCCAGACTAATATTTAGTTGAGTTTTGGCTCTTCTTTGGTTTTATAGATGTACAGCGTCTTTCTTTTCTTCCTCTGATAATCTCAATTTGGGTTTTTAGCAGTATAAACTGTAACAACAAGCGTGTCAGGCTTGGACTAGGATTGAGTGTGCTCCTTCGACGTAGAGGGAATATGGGACGAGCAAGGCGTGAAATAAAGTACATGATGTTTTATTGGGATTCTAAATACAAAAAAAACAAACCAAGGGCGCTCACAAAGAGGTATAAAACTTGGCTACAAAAATACAATCAGGAAAACAAAACAACTGCTCGATGGCATGAAAGACAATGAACTAACTTAAACTTGCACTGTGGCAAAACTATGAATAACTAACAAAAAAAACTTACTGTGACAGGTACAAGGGGCATGGATTGCATGGTAATTGAGGGTGCGTGAAGGCATGAAGCAGAATGCAAATAGCAAAGTTCCCAGGACGAGGACAGAAACAGAATGATATAAATAGCAGCTATGATGATTAGAAACAGGTGTGGGACTGAGGGCTGGGCGTGACTTGGAGACCAGGTGGAAACTAATGGGTTACTATGGAAAAACAAAACCAGGAAGTGTAAAACGGGAAACAAGAGTCCAAAAACAAAAACATAACATGACAAAACAAGATCCATAGGTGTGACAAAGCGCAGGTATTGCGATCTTTCCCGGTGGGTGTTCAGCAGCCATGGTTCAAGATTCATGGTTCAAATTTTATTCGTCACATGCAGACTACACCACAATGAAATGCTTTTTTCCATGCTCTTCAGATATTGCGTAAAGTGGGATCCAAACACTAGTTGCAGAATCTAATACACTAAATACAAAGAAATACAACAATTGAATAGGTCTGATGTATATTAATTACAAGACAGTTAAGTTGCACAATAAGTCACAGAAGGTATGGTAGAAGTATCAGTACAAGTATAGAAGTACAGTAGTCAAATACAGTACAAGTGCAAGATCAAATAGTGTAACAGTATATACAGTATAGGAAGGAACAAATATGAAGGTTCAACAGTTCTTTGGCAGTTGAGTAGTGACAGTAGTATCAACAAAGGTAATGGAACAGTATGACTTCTTTATAGTCTGGTTTTTACATTATTTTTACATTATTTAAAATCATTAAATGAAAAGTATTGTAGTCTGGTAATTACATTGGTAAGTACAGTGGTTTTACATTATTTTTACATTATTTACAGTCATTGAATGGAGAGTATTGTAGTCCGGTAATTACAGTGGTAAATAGTGATCTTGTGCGTGCGGTTTTGTGCAATTGTGATAAGTGTTAATCAGCGGTGCAGTTGAGGAGTCTGATGGCTTTGGGATAAAAACTCCTCCTGAGTCTCTCCATGTTGGCCATGAGACTCCAGTAGCGCTTGCCTGACTGCAGCAATGAGAAGAGGCAGTTGCTTGGGTGGCTAGAGTCCCTCACAATCCTCTTGGCCTTGGATCTACACCGCCTGGTGTATATGTTGCAAATGGTTGGGAGTACACCTCCGATGGTGCGCTCGGCTGATCTGGTCACTCTCTGCAGTCTGTTGTGGTCGTGTGTGGTGCTATTCCCATACCAGGAAGTGATGTTTCCAGTCATGACACTCTCTGTTGTGCATGAGAAGAAGTTTCTGAGAATCTTGTGGTTTAGCTTAAACTTCCTCAGTCTCCTGAGGAAGTAGAAACGCTGTCGTGCCTTTTTCACCACTTTGTCTGTGTGTGTGGTCCAGGACAGGTCTTCTGTTATTGTCACTCCAAGGTATTTGAAGTTCGTCACTCTCTCGACCGGCGTCCCTTCTATGTTAAAGGGGACTGTAGTTCCTTGCCTACAGTCTCCTAAAATCCACTATGATCTCCTTGGTCTTGCTGACATTCAGGGTGAGGTGGTTTCCCTGACACCACAGTGCCAGGTTCTTCACTTCACTCAGGTAGGCCGTCTCATCGTTTCTGGAGATCAGGCCTACCACAGCTGTGTCGTCAGCAAATTTCACAATGGAGTTGGTTGTGTTTTAGCCACACAGTCATGTGTGTAGAGTGAATAGAGGAGGGGGCTCAGAACACAGCCCTGGGGGGAACCTGTGTTGAGGATAATGGGTGATGAGGTGCAGTTCCCAGCTCTCACCACTTGTGGTCTGCCTGTCAGGAAGTCCAGGACCCACTGACAGAGGGTTGAGTGCTTTACTGCAAACTCGTACGCATCGTGCACGCGTGTCACTATATGTCCCGTCAGCCTCCTTTCTCTAAATCCTGCGATTGGATCTGGAGGGGTTGACCGTCAGGAAGACAAATGATTTTGTCTTACGGGGTTTCATTTATTACAATACTTCATTATAAGGCACAGACAGCACACAGACGTACAATTTTTTCAAAAATGATTACTGTTATGATACACTGTATGATGCTAATGTGATTTTTTTTGTTTAGTTGCAGAATATGACTTAGGTACTCCAGCTTTGAAGCAAGCACATCTCAACTCCATCAGTTTAGGGGCCTCAGTCCTGGAAAATTTTGAAGACCTCTAATTCAGAGAACAAAAAGAGGTCAGGATCTCCCTTTCTCCATGAGTTTGTAAATGTCGATTCATATTTTCTGCTCAATGCACGATATAGCTTTGATAGCCGATAAAACAAACAAAAAAATACTCCATTAAGGCTTTATACCCATAATGTGGTGTAGGTGGGTTAGGGTGAACACACCATGCGTGCCGACCTCGTAGGCAGTTGTAACATGACGTCAAACGTGTGGGACTCCCTTAAATTTTTTAAAGGAAGATATTGCGAAGAAGGAAAGGATAGTGGACTTTAACACGTCAAATTTCACCAGTCATGCCCTGAAAGCCCATTAAGATATTTTGTATCCATGATGCTGCCCACTTAGACGGCTGAAAAGAAAGGGAGTTAGCCGTTCCCACCGCTCAGTGCGTCTGATAAGTGCAAAAAACCAGCTGAGATGACTCTCGGGTCAAAGAGATCTGCAATTTCTTTGTGGAAATGATGATGCTGGTTGGCCACCCTTCCACCATCACTAAAGACACGGTAACCCGTCAGCCAGCAGACCACTCAAAACTACGGTTTGTACATGTGAGCCGGGGCTATTTTTTGGATTTGTTTGTTATCAAAATGCCATGTGATCGCCACTCTCCTGCTCAAATAATAAGGACAAAAGCTTCATCACTGATTTATGGTTGTGATGTTCCGGCTACCATAGCAGTGATATCATATTTGATAAGGACAAATTAGGTACAGTTTGTCAAATTCACCTTTGTTTGAGTCTTTTTACATCCTAGTGTGCACAAACAACAGCTAAAAGTGAATAAAAAAATACACTCAAACTTTGATATAACTCGGGGTTCTGTACAACGCGATCGGGCAATGCACCCCACATTTTTGCCTGTTTTTTTTAACACCAGCGTCAAGTTCATAGTTTTTCACCAAATTGTCGCGGATTTACAAACTTGCTCTCATGACTGGTCTCTGCCGGTCAAGTCCTGTTTTGGTTTACTCTATGTGACAGTTACGCGTCTTCATTGCTACACTTGGACTTTCTTGTTGTTCGCCGTTGGCGACCCTTTGAGTTCCAATTAGCGTTATGCAAGGCTAATGCCTTGTATGTTTATGTGCCTCGCACAGGAATAAGACAAGCATTTTTACCTGCAAGCTGCTTCCTGTCGTCCTTTGGATTTTCATTTCTGAGGGACATGACCTTTGATCGTAACACTTACATGGTACATTTTTATGAAAGTGTCCAATAATAAGGATTTATTTCAAATGAAAAAAACAAAATATCGAATCAGTGAAGTCAAAACCTACTGGTGGAGAGTGCCCATACCGTTCTGTAACTTGGGTGCACAATCCACCATTCACGTCTTGTCACATGGGGTCGCGATCCATGCAGCCGCAATCCACCGCATAACAAAGAAAAAAAGGGTAAAATTCAGAGATCTAAGGAATAATGCAATTGTTATTGGATGGGACACGTACTGAAGCGTAGATAACTGCAGTGTAAGTGGAGGGGATACGCAAGGAGGAACAAGTGCACCACTTCAATCTTAACACTTGGATGCACATTTTACCAAAACCTACTCTCTTCCATGAGTGGGGTTAAAAAATACCCCTCATTAAAATCAATGTCTCTGAATCAGTAAGTAAAGAACTTGAACTGTAAGCACTTGAAATTGAAGTAGCTATAAATCACTACATTATGGTAGTGGGGTGTTATAGGCCTCCATCTGCTCCAAGTAATTTCCTATCTACTCTTGTGAAGCTTCTGTCTCAACTGAAATACAATGAAATAGTGATGGTTGGTGATTTTAACTGGGACTGGCTCACATCTGTGTCTGACTCCTTGAAAGCACAGTGTGAATCTCTAAATTTAACACAATTAATTAACTCAGCTACAAGACCTAATCCTAAATGCCCCCCCAAAAGCTACACTCATTGACTTAATTCTAACAAATATGCCCTTTAAATTTGTTGCGTCTGGTGTTTTCCCTAATGATGTGAGTGACCATTGTGTGATTGCAGTAGTGCGAGACACAAGGATTCCTAAAAACAAGCTTCGTCTTCTTGAAAAACATAATATGAAATTATTTGAGACGCAAGCTTTTTTACATGACTTGCATCTTTTTAATTCGGATAGAATTTGCTCTTTTTGATAATGTTGTACTGGCTTGGAAATATTTTCACGAAAACTTCTTGAGTATAGTGAACAAACATGCCCCTTTTAGAAAATGTAGGGGTAAAGGACGTGACAATCAGTTGTTTACATCTGACCTGTCAGATGTATTACATGAGCGTAAGGCTGCTTGGTACAGGGCGCTCAAGTCAGGGTTAGAAGCAGATTGGTTGAATTTTAGACGATTAAGAAATCAATTTACCTCTCTCCTTCGGAAAGTCAAATCAGAATTTTATTTCTCCACAACAACTGAAAACCTCAAAAACCCAAAGAAGTTTTGGAAAATCATCAAATCTTTGTCCGCCTGCTGTAATTCGGCATATCTCCCACCTAGTATGGTGTCAGAGTAAGTGACATGAGAGAAATGGGTAATCATTTTAATAATCATTTTATTCCCGCTGGTTTTCTTTATAATTCTGACAACTCTACTGAAGTTCCGCTAACTTCGGAAAGAACAATTGAAAATACCCAGGTTTTTAACTTTACACCCTTTACCACAACAGAGGTCATGAGGGCTCTAAAACAACTTAAACCTAGAAAGCCAGCTGGCTCAGATAAATTGGAGCCGCTGTTTTTAAAGTTGGCAGCTGAAATTATAGCTGAACCACTGACTCACATTTTTAACCTTACTCTAATTTCAAATGAAGGCCCCTTGGATTGGAAATCTGCCCTTGTAATCCCCCTATTAAAAGGAGGTGACCCTAGTAATGTCAATAATTACAGACCGATCTCTAAACTTTCTGTTCTGGCAAAAGTGCTTGAATCCCTTATCAGTGAACAGATAAAAGACCTTTTGGACACCAACTTTATTCCATCAACATTTAAATCAGGTTTTTGCAAAAATCACAGTACTGTTACGGTTGATATGAAGTTTATAAATGATGTAACTGAAGCTCTCTACAAGAAGCAGTGCTGTTATCTCTGTTTATTGACTTTTCAAAGGCATTTGATACTATTGATAATGTAATTTTAATCAAACGTCTTTCAGCTATTGGTTTTTCTCAACAAGCAGTTGGATGGTTTGCATATTACCTCACAAATTGAACTTAGGCTGTTCAGATAGAAGGTTCCTCCTCGGATGTACTGCAAGTTAAAAAAGTTGTCCCTCAAGGTTCTGTGTTGGGCACTTTATTATTCACTATTTACATAAATAATCTTGGACTGAATATTCCGAACTCAACTTTCAATTTCTATGCTGATGATACTGTCATATACTGCACAGCACCCACTCCTGCTGAGGCCTTTAAATGTCTACAACAGGGGCGCTCACACTTTTTCTGCAGGCGAGCTACTTTTCAATTGACCAAGTCGAGGAGATCTACCTCATTCCTATTTATAATTTATATTTATTTATTTATGAAAGAGACATTTTTGTTAACAAGTTAATGGTGTTTAATGATAATACAAGAATGTTTAACACACATAGATTCCTTTCTTTCATGAAGACAAGAATATAAGTTGGTGTATTTGATTCTGATGACTTGCATTGATTGGAATTAGACAGTGGTGCTGATAACGTCCGCATTTTCAAATGGAGGAAAAAAAAAGTCCTCCTTTCTGTCCAATACCAGATGAAAGTGGTTGGATTTGGCATCTCATTTGTCCAACTTGCATACTCGTTTTTAAACACTTTGTTATGAGAGTAGCATATGTGTGTGGCCCTTTAATGTCTGGCAGCAGGTGAGTGACGTCAGTGAGTGTGCGGGTGGGCAAGCAAGTGAGAAAGCGGTCGCTGAGGGCGGGGGAGAAATACATTGGCACCAAACTCCGTAGCTTGCTAGCTTGTGCACGCTAGCTTTCTGAGACTCTTATTTTGTTAGCACAGGCAGGATGAAACAGGTCTTTTATGGTGAAGACAGGAACTGTGCAGTCGGTCTTTAGAGTTTTGACAGTAGGTACGGAGTCTCTAGAAATAAAATGTGTTTCTCTGCGTCCGCCCTGTTAGTGATTTTTTTCTTAAATATGAGCTCGCAGCAGCCAGCATCATCTCACAAGATCTTCGGGTGCCGAGAATGTCAAACAACTGACGAAAGTGAAGTCTTGGTATGATTGATGATTGCTCATTTTTATGTATATTTTTTAATGCCTGGCTTGAGATTGACTGACACACCCTCCGAGATCGACCAGTTGATCGAGATCGACCAGTTGATCGCGATCGACGTAATGGGCACCCCTGGTCTACAAAATGCATTTGACAGAGTACAAGAACAACTTTGCTGTCATCAACTGGTTTTATATGCAGAGAAAACAAAGTGTATGTTCTTTACCACATCAAAAACTGTAATTTAACACCTTGTGAGAACATTTTAACAAGCATTGGGCTACAAATTATGTTAGTATCTGCTTTTAAATATTTAGGATTTTTAATTGATGATCACTTGAGTTTTAAGGAGCACATTCAGTGTGTTGTAAAAAAAACTGAAACTTTTACAGGGATTTTATTATGGAAACAAGTCTTGTTTTTTTTTTGTTTTTTTTACTCTGAAACCGAAATTGGTAGAAACAACCATTTTACCTGTTATTGACAATGGAGATGTGTTGTACATGAATGCTACTGCTGGTTGTCTCCACAAGCTAGATAGTGTGTACCACTGGGCACTGAGATTCATCACCAACTGCGCTCCCCTTACTCACCATTGTGTCTTATACTCAATGGTTAACTGGACATCTTTATGTGCTCGACGCCTCAATCATTGGTATGTGTTCATTTACAAAACCATTCTGGGAATCACTCCATCTTATCTATCTTGTCTTTTAACAAAGAAACAAGGAAGTCACAATCTTCGTTCAATGAATGTTCTGCAATTTATCGTCCCCAAAGTAAGAACTGAACTGGGCAAGAAAGCATTTAGGTTTTCAGCACCGAAGGCTTGGAATAACCTAAAATTGTATATTCATCTTCAAACCCAGTTTAAAGCTTCTGTGAAAAAATTGCAGTCTACCTTGTCTGTATGCACATGTGTGACGTGAGCAAGTTTTAATGTTGTAAATTTAATGTTTTATGTGTTGTTTACTGTTTTTAATGTAATTTTGCTGCTGCCATCTTGGCCAGGTCTCCCTTGGAAAAGAGATATTTGATATCAATGGGATTTTTACCTGTTTAAATAAAGGCTAAATAAAATAAAATGTGTATTGCAATAAAATGGGTTGTTATTCTTCAAAATCCTTAATACAAAAATTTGATATGTAATCATAGTCCAGGTGTTTCTCATAAAACATGTTTGTGACACAAGGCCATTTGCATTTTTATTAATTTGTTTCATTAATTTTAAGAAATTGCCATTTTTGTATTACTACACACTCTTCCACAAGTGGGGTCACAAATGAACCCAAGCAGTTCCTATGGAATCATCTATGAACCTTTAATTCTTAGCAACTCTGAATGTCCTACTTACACATCTGATGTCATCTTTTACTTCTGATCCACTAAAAACTATAGGATGACATATGAAACTTTTAACATCCTACAATTGCAGGTGCATTGCACATGTTGGTTTTATTTAACCTATAGGTTTTGTGTTGTATCCTTCAATTTTTGTGTGAGTCAAAGATGTAGTAAACTCTGAACATTGAAAGATAACATGGTAAAATCATTTTACCTGCTGCTGCTTCTGCCAACATGGCCACCAAACACAACTACCCACGTGACTCACCTGCCAACATGGCCAACAAACACAACTAGTCCCAGGTGACTCCCATGCCAGTTTGATGGCCAGTTGCATCAGATGTGAGAGATGACATCAGATGTGTAAGTGGGACAGTATTGACAGTCAAAATTGCATCAGATGTGAGAGATGACAAACGAAGATATAAGTTCAGAGAAGGTTCCATTTTACTATGTAAAGCGCTTTGAGTCACTTGAGAAAAAGCGCTATATAAAATATAATTCACAACTGCTTGGGGTCATTTTTGACCCACCTTGTGAAAGAGTGGGACAGTGATACAAAAACTGCAATTTCTTAATATTAATGATTAAGTAAAAACAAAAATGGCAATGGCCTCACGTAACAAACATGTTTTAGAAATACCTGAAGTATGAACATATTCCAACTTTTCGTTTGAAAGATTTTAAAGAAAAACAACCGACCCCATGTGTGCATCTAAGGCAGGCCTGGGCAATTATTTTGACTCGGGGGCCACATTTAGAGAAAAAATGTGTCTGGGGGGTGGTATATCTATTTTTAAGAATACTTATACAAAACCTCACAATAATGTCTGATTGAATTCTAAGAACAGTATGACAGAACGCCTTAAAAAACGTGATGTAATTTGACATTTTTTAAACCAAAGATAAAACACTGAATATTGACAAAATATTAACGTCACACCGCCTTTCCATTGACATATTTTACAATCAAGTGAAATGCAACAAAAATGCAACAAACAGTGAAATAGGAACGCGAAGGGTACAAAATAAACCCACCTACAATCTGATATATCTGATATATCACTAAGCTTTAGAACTTTGTTGTGAAAATCTCCTTCCGCGTCTGTGGAAACACTTCCCGCCCACACTGATTGGTGTGTCTGAGCTGCTGTGACGCAGATGACCATAGGACCTGATTCAATGACCATAGTAAATAAATAAATGATAAATGGGTTGTACTTTTATAGCGCTTTTCTACCTTCAAGGTACTCAAAGCGCTTTGACACTACTTCCACATTTACTCATTCACACACACATTCCCACACTGATGGAGGGAGCTGCCATACAAGGCGCCAACCAGCACCCATCAGGAGCAAGGGTGAAGTGTCTTGCTGAGGACACAACGGACGTGACGAGGTTGGTTCTAGGTGACCCTCGGGTTGCACACGGCCACTCTTCCACTGCGCCACTCCGTAACTAATAACTAATTACTAACTAATTAGTAACTAATTACATTACCATAGTAATTAATTAGATTACCATAGTAACTGGTATACAGTATCATCCATAAGCGCAGATTCCAAACATTGAAATACTTTATATTTACTGTACTTACTCATTAGAATACATCACTGCACATTCAAATGGCAGCTACACTTTCCATCTTAAAGATCTAAAAAAATATATTTGGGAATTTCCGGCGGGCCAGATTGAAAAGCTTAACAGGCCTTAGTTTAACCTTAACATACCCAGTGGCCTAGTGGTTAGAGTGTCCGCCCAAAGATCGGTAGGTTGTGAGTTCAAACCCCGGCCGAGTCATACCTAAGACTATAAAAACGGGACCCATTGCCTCCCTGCTTGGCACTCAGCATCAAGGGTCGGAATTGGGGGTTAAATCACCATAAATGATTCCCGGGCGCGGGACCGCTGCTGCCCACTGCTCCCCTCACTTCACAGGGGGTGATCAAGGGGATGGGTCAAATGCAGAGGACAAATCACTGTGACAATCATTGGTACTTTAACTTAATTTGCCCAGGTCTAATCTGAGGGTTTAAGTTGAGTTCCCCACCCAGAAGTTTAAAAAAAATAAGTTGTACTCATATGTTGAAATAGCTAGCTATAAATGTTTCCTACCACTTTTCCTATTCAGGGTCATGGGTGAGTAGGAGCCTCACAGCTGACTGTTGGCAAAAGTCAAACTCCACCATGGACTGATCACCAGTCGATCACACACAAATGTCCTCTACTGAGGACGCTGACTTTTAGGAGAATAGAATTCACATTCACACCAAATGTCACATTGGCTGCAAGCTGGCAAGTCAGCCATGTGTACATAGTTGAAATATTATTAACCTCACAGAGGAAGTCCACTTGCCAACTGAGCTTTTGTGTAATTACCATATTCTGATTGAGTGAGAATATTCACAGACACGTTTTTTACCTTCAATTTATATGTTCCCATGTGGGTCTTTTAAACATCTAATCAAATTTTTTTGCGCTTGAAAATGTGCAATTCTTTCAGACTAATCAAGTCGTGGTTGTCTCCATTTTGCCCTCTGATGCCCAAATGCTGAGGCGTTTTACTGTCTTTAGCAGCTGGACAGGGACGTTGCATCATCACAGTTGAGCTCAGCACAGGTGAACAAACAATGAATAGTAAGTATTAAAGGAGCAGCCACATCACCGCAACATTAAGCATCCACAGATTATAGTCAATGGAAAGCACTCAAGGGAAACGCTCCATTCAGCAGCCGTCGTTTTTCAGTTATCATAAATGTATATTTTACTCAATCTGAAATACAATTCCCTGGCCTATATATATGTTTATTTTGTTTTCTGCTAATATTTGAACATGGTTTTCTCAGCGCAATAGCACACTCTTTTTTTAACAGTTCCCCTGACAATTTTGTGTCAGGATTCTCTCTGACAGTTTGGTTATGTTTTTTTTTTTTTCTCTGTTTGTTGTATTTCTTGTCAGCGCTCTTATTTTGGTTCCTTTTCCTGCATGTCTCCGTGAGCGCTTGTTTCCCTCACCTGTACCTGATTGGCAGTCTGGCACACCTGGTGGCAATTGCCAAGCTCCTATTCATACCTGCCTCTCGCTCCCGTCAGTGCTAGAGTACTACTAGCTGTATGCTCTGGACTGTGAGCTTTTCCTGTATGCTGAATGCTTTGGACCATGGGTGTCAAACTCTGGCCCGCGGGCAATATGAAATTAACATTAGACCTGGCCGGCCAGTATTATACAGCGGCAGTAACACCGCATTCACTGGTAATACTCATACTTGCCAACCCTCCCGATTTTCCCGGACTCCCAAATTTCAGTGCCACTCCCGAAAATCTCCCGGGGCAACCATTCTTCCGAATTTCTCCCAATTTCCACCTGGACGACAATATTGGGGGCGTACCTTAACGGCACTGCCTCAAGCGTCCTCTACAACCTGTCGTCACGTCCGCTTTTCCTACATGGAAATAGCGTGCCAACCCAGTCACATAATATATGCGGCTTTTACACACACACCCACACAAGTGAATGCAAGGCATACTTGTTCAACAGCCATACAGGTCACACTGAGGGTGGTCGTATAAACAACTTTAACACTGTTACAAATATGCACCACACTGTGAACCCACACCAAACAAGAATAACAAACACATTTCGGGAGAACATCCGCACCGTAACACAACATAAACACAACAGAACAAATACCCAGAATCCCTTGCAGCACTAACTCTTCCGGGACGCTAAAATATACCTCCCCCCAAGCAATAATTAACGTTTGAATCAGGCACTTTCTCTTGCTACTTCAAGGCTTGAATGTTTGATTCATTCATTATTGTTATTTTATTTGCAAGTGTATTATTAGCCTGTGGAAAAAGTTTATTTTGATATTTACCTCAGAGGGCTGCAAGTAGAAAAGAGGCATTCAATTTTTATTTAAATTTTATTTGATATGCCATTGATATTTTTATTATTATTATTATTATTATTTAAAACTCGATTTTACATGTCACTATAAAGTTATATAAGCCTTGCTTGTTCAATATTCAATGCAAAACTTGTTTGGGTCCCTATTAAAAGGTTAATTTGTTCAATCTTCGCCTGTGGTTTTGTTTAGTTTTACATTTTGGCCCACACTGTGTTTGAGTTTGACACACCTGCTTTGGACTGTTTGCTGTCTCAAGTTTGCCTGTTTCCTGGTTTCTGGTTTGTGTTTTCCTTGCATTTTTTTGAATATTAAAATATTTTTTTCCTGTACTCAGCATCTTGGGGTTTGTCACCTCTACTTCCTGACAGAATACTCCAGCCAAACACGAACCCCGCGGAGATTTCTATGGGGGAGAGGCTTGACAGGATGCCGGCGCTGATGGCCGAATGGAGGAGATGTTTTGCCTCCTTTCAAGCTCCCCCCACCCATCCCTGTCGTCTTCAGCCTCTTTGGCGACGTCTTGGATCCGTCCCTTGATGGGGGGGGAAATGAGTAGCTGTGTAGCTGGGGAGGCACATCTACTTCTACAGCTACTTCTAACTCCACCGCCATCCACCCTGGTGGGACCACAGACGGCGCCATCCACCCCGGGGGGCCTGTGGACGGCATCAACCCCGATGAGCCCTCCCACGCCAGCCGACGAGCCACCTGCTCCCCTGACTTCGCCCACGCCGGCAGACGAACCGCCCTCTCCTCTGACTCAGGCTCCTATTTATACCTGCCTCTCCCTCCAGTCATTGCTGGAGTATTACTAGCTGTATGCTGTGGTCAATGAGCTGTTACTGTTTGCTGAACGCTTTCGACTGCTTGCTCTCTCCGGTTCTTCCTATTTCCTGTTTGCTGTCTCAAGTTTGCCTGTTTCCTGGTTTCGGTTTCGTGTTTTCCTTGCATTTTTTTGGACATTAAAATCATGTTTTCCTGCACCAAGCCTGTCATCTCTGCATCTTGGGTTTCGTCACCTCTCCCGTCCAAAGGCAAAACCTAGTAACTCACGTCTAGCTGATTTTGAGAAAACAAAGGAAAACCAATCTATCTTGATGCTGTCTTACAAAGATCTACAAAGTCATCAAACATATAGATGTTTTCTTGAGCTTTCATTTTCTTGCCGATTGAGCCATTGATTGAATCTGCTCTCATGAACGTGGGCCCTTTCTCCAGATATTTTATCACAATCTCGGGTGGGCCCCATTCTGCGTTTGCAAATTGGGCAAGAGCCGTGTACAGCGTCCACTTTTTATTTCGACCTCCACAGTTATCTGCCCAAAAGAGTATGCAAGGGGAAGAATCAAGAACAATACATTTAATGAAGGTGCTTGCAACGTCCTGGGCCAATATTCCAAATATCCCCTCGTGCCATAATATCACATAATCAGGTTGACCGTCGGCCCCCATTCGTGCAAATGTGTCATTAAAGACAATAAGGCGACTGACAAAGAAGCTCCGATTGGTCCCTTGAGATACTAGGTTTTTCTGTTGTATCTACGCGGTTATGTGGTAGTTGCTAGGTCCTGCCATGCGCGTAACAGCTTACTTACGGAACAAATTAAAATATCGCATACACTAATGTAAAGCAACCTAGGAACCCCAAAATTATTATCAGCTCAGTTTTGACCAAAATTGAGTTACTGGGTTTTGCCTTTGGACAGGAGACCTCTACAAACTCACATTTAATTGTTTTGATTTTGAGGGGTAATATTATGAAGGCAATTCTAGAATGCAAACTTGCATCCACAACTCTGGTGAAGAGTAGAATCGGTTTTGTTCAATAGTCCAATCACTGTGTGGAAGTCTACCAATGTGTCAGTCACCTACAAAAGCTTGTTTAAATAGAAAACTTCTCCATATCATCCATCTATTTCTACCGCTTATTCCCATTGGGGTCGCTGGTGCCTATCTCAGCTACAATCGGGCAGAAGGCGGGGTAAACCCTGGACAAGTCGCCACCTCATCGCAGGGCCAACACAGATAGACAGACAACATTCACACTCACATTCACACAATTTAGTGTTGCCAATCCACCTATCCCCAGGTGCATGTCTTTGGAGGTGAGAGGAAGCCTGGGTACCCGGAGGAAACCCACGCAGTCACGAGGACCTATCATATTGCTGTAATTATTTAGACACAAGGTTGCTGGTTTTAAAAGAGTACAGTTTTTTAAACTTACAAACCAATCTTGCGTGGCAAGCGGGGTAGGATATGTGTAATGTATTTAATGTAAGTCACACTGCGATGTGACGCAGATGGTAGAGCGGTAATGCCAGCAACTTAAGGGTTCCAGGTTTGAATCCAGCTTCCGCCATTCTAGTCACTGCCCTTGTGCCCTTGAGCAATAAACTCAACCCTTGCTCTCAGTGCCACCTACACCTGTTTAAATGTATCTTAAATATGTAAATGGGTTTCACAATGTAAAGCGCTTGGAGTCCCGAGATTAAAAAAAAAAAGCAATATAAAGATAGTTCACTTCACACAAGCGCTCTCTCTCTCCCTTACCGAAAAGAGGCCTGGGCGTGCGTAGGCCAACAAGTGCTTGTTTCTGCCATTTTTATACAATGAGGAACAGGCGTGAGGTTGGCCAAATCAATATCACAAAGAGACTGACAGACTTTAAAAGATAGAAGAAAAAAGGATGACAAACGAACAAAGCTTATTTGAGGAGAAGGACATGTGGACTTCATTTTAGGGATGTTCCGATCAACATTTTATGCTCCGAAACCCTACCCGTTTTTTTTGGCATCAAATCTAGTCTGATTTTGAATCTTGATCCGACACTTTGACAATATTTCGTGGAACTGAACATTTTTTACGGCCCGTAAACAAAGGCATGTGATTTTTCCGTCTATAGTCAGAAATACGTCTTTTTTATCTCTTAAAAAATATAAACAATTATTTTCCGTTTTACATTAAAAAATTATTAACTTAAAAACCTGAACTACGTAGCGGAGCAACTCCACGGGCAGGGAACAAAATATACGGGAAACAACGATCGGAATCAGAAATACTTTATTAATCCCTGAGGAGAAATTAAGATTTCCGGCACCATCCCATTCAAGAGCAGACAAACATTACAGAGAGACAGAACAGGATCGCTGACGGGTCTGCCAACTTCCAGCACCCCTTACAAAAAACATGAGAAACAGGTAAACTTTGGGGGGTCTGACAGCTTCTCTCTTCTTGTCTCTTGTGTACTTTCTCTTTTTTCTTGGAGGTAACTTTCTTTATATGCAAGTGGACATAGAACTGTGCACCAACTCTAAGCTGTCTGCGGTAGGAGTAGGAGTTTTCCCCAATCCAGTCTGTGTGTTTTGTGAACTTGGAGAAAGCAATCAACTATCTCCCTCCACCAGGTATTCTGTGTGGCTTATTCCTTGAGTATGGAGTATCGGACTGTTTAATCTGGGCAGTTGTCATCCTCTGTGATCGGTGTCAGAGCTTGGTCTACATTGCCAGCAGTATGTGAAATTATTTTCTGTGAGAGTTGGATTGCTCCAGGGCTCCCACTTGGGACCGATCCTGGCTTGGTGGCTGCAGGATTGGGTATTTGCTTTTTGAGAATCAGCACTTTCAAGTACGAGTCCATGGTTTCCGTTTGGAAAAGTGTGGCGTTCCATCTCCATACCAGAGATGAGATCTTCCAAAACTGGAGGAGATCAAGTGTCATCGAGTCTTGTTTACAAATAAGAGAAATGTATCCTGGGTTGGTGGATTTATAAAAATATATTAACAATAGTGACAATCGATCCGTTGTGGGGAAGAAGGTGCTGAGCCAGAAGGCAAAGCTCTCAATTTACCTACCAATCTACGTTCCCATCCTCACCTATGGTCATGAGCTTTGGATCATGACCGAAAGGATAAGATCACGGTACAAGCGGCCAAAATGAGTTTCCTCCGCCGGGTGGCGGGGCTCTCCCTTAGAGATAGGGTGAGAAGCTCTGCCATCCGGGAGGAACTCAAAGTAAAGCCGCTGCTCCTCCACATCGAGAGGAGCCAGATGAGGTGGTTCGGGCATCTGGTCAGGATGCCACCCGAACGCCTCCCTAGGGAGGTGTTTAGGGCACGTCCAGTCGGTAGGAGGCCACGGGGAAGACCCAGGACACGTTGGGAAGACTATGTCTCCCGGCTGGCCTGGGAACGCCTCGGGATCCCCCAGGAAGGGCTAGACGAAGTGGCTGGTGAGAGGGAAGTCTGGGCTTCCCTGCTTAGGCTGCTGCCCCTGCGACCCGACCTCGGAAAAGCGGAAGATGATGGATGGATGGATGGATAGTGACACAGTGGCTTACACTTGCATCACATCTCATAAGCTTGAGAACACTATGTGTCCAATATTTTCCACAAAGATAAAATAGGTCATATTTTAGATTTATTTAATAGGTAAAACTAATTTAAATAATGGATCCCATATTCTAATATATGACTCATTGTTATCTAAGATAAATGCATTTTTTTCTACTGATATAATCTCCATATCTTGTGTGCACCAGTCAGTATGAGTTGGACTATGAACATCTATCCATTTTTTTTCCTTTTCTTGTATGCTATGTTTTCTGATTCGAACATACGTCTTTTTTTTAGTAGGAAATCCACGCAACTTTCTAATTCAAAACTGTGATTAATCTGATTTTAAAAATGTATAGTTTGTCAACACTAAAGTTAATTGATTAACGTGGACCCCGACTTAAACAAGTTCGAAAACTTATTCGGGTGTTACGATTTAGTGGTCAATTGTACGGAATATGTACTGTACTGTGCAATCTACTAATAAAAGTTTCAATCAATCAATCAAAGGGCGTTAACTATAAGTTCCAATAATGGCACTATTGTTTTTAATTGCGTGATTAACGCGTCTTTTTTTACCCTCAGGCTGGTCTGTAGCAGGGGAGAAACTTGGCTGCTTTCACTTGGTACTGATGAGCCCCATGCGGGAAAATAGCCAGCAAAAATTGGCAAAAAAGGGTTCATTATGGAAATATCAGGTTCAAGACCATGGCAAGTTGTTCGTCCGACAAGAAAGGACTATTTTTTGCCGTGAAAGTACATCACTGCAGCAATTGCCTACTGCGCACGTCGTTCGGAGGAGGGTGGTGCATCACATCCGTGGTTAAATTACAATTAAGGTGTATTAAAAACATAGCATTTAGATTGTTACTGTGACACTTAGTAAGGTGGCTTAAAAGCTCAATCGAAATGAAAGATGGTAGGCAAGAAATCAAAAGGGGAGACTTTTTCTGTCGATAAGACATCAATATATGTCAAGACACTTTCTCAAACCAATCACACTTTTCTGGCGTCAAAATAAAAGCGCCACGCTACACATTCGGTTTAACTACATGAAAAATAAAAATGCTGTCATGCAGATATATGAATACCATTAACTTGTACAACATTTAATGTACAGAATATTAGATGCATTTATCTATGTAGAAATATGGATTATGATTAATAAGTTAAAGGGGAACTGAACTTTTTTTATTTTGCCTATCGTTCACAATCAATACATAACGACGGAAGCAGTCAAACTAGACATTTTAACAGGCTTATGCCAACAATCTGTCCCGACTCCCGACGAAAATGTTTACAAATACATTTTACTAATCGACATCAGTCTCCAGCACCCCTCGCAACCCCGAAAGGGACAAGCGGTAGAAAACGGATGGATGGATGGACATCAGTAAAATGTGGCAGAATTACCTAATAAACTATCTTGCAAGAGGCATAAACAAGAGATACCTACAGCGTAGGACTGTCGATTGCCCTTTGAAGTTCCTTGGAGTAGGATTCGGATTTGGGTGCATATCAGGCAACCTTAGTCATGGAGAGTGGGAGGGGACTACAGAATTTTGATCGTGATTGCAGTACCATTTGTGGCCACATTATCACATATTGCACCTTTAACCAAGTAATAGTGATATTAACATTATAAGCACTAACACAGACAAACTATTTACAGCGGCGCCGTGATCACTTCCTGTATGACCAGCTGCTTCCTCGTTTCCCTGCTCTCTGCAAGTTTATTGTAAATCATAAACCAGGACTATTCAACTAAATAATGAAGAGGGCAGCAGTTTTAAGAGCCCAAGGGCTCAGAGGCTGGACATGGAAATGTGGATGTTTCGTCAGAAAGTGCCTCTGCAGGTTGTATTTATTCGAGACTGTGTTTAATTAATTACAAAGTAAACACATCGGGTTTCACACTGCACTGTAAATAAATTCCTTATTCTGCTCTCGCTATTCTTTTTAATCCTTAAATGGGGATAGGTTGATTGGCAACACTATATTGGACCTAGTGTGTGTATGTGAGTGTGAATGTTGTCTGTCTATCTGTGTTGGCCCCGCGATGACGTGGCGACTTGTTCAGGGAGTACGCCGCCTTCCGTCCGATTGTAGCTGACATAGGCACCAGCACCCCCCGCAACCCCAAAAGGAATAAGCGGTAGAAATAGATGGATGGATGCTGCGTCTTGGGGACGTCATTAGGAGATATGGCATCGGTGTCTACAGTTACGCTGATGATACACGGCTGTACATTGCTGTGTCTCTGGATGACACAGGACCAATAGATACCCTTTTTAATTGCATTGTAGACCTAAAATGAGTCCCCCAATGAGTTGCTGCCTTTTTGTGGCTGGGGATATTGCATGCTCCAATGACCCCTAGAACTATGCTGACAGGAGAACTTCTCCTGGCAGGTTAAACCAAGTCAGACAGGTTGAAGGGTAGGAGCCTGACTAAAAGCAACATAAAGAGAGAGCAGATGGGAGCCCCTTAGGTGCAGTGTGCTATTGCACTGAACCGATCCCTCCCCAACTGTGGGTTGAATAGCGATGTACTGGGCAGCAGCTGTACAGACATCATCAGTGAAGAACAGTGTTAACACTGTCAACGGTGAAGATCTCAGTCAAAGTTAGCAGGACACCGCCCTAATTAGTTGGGCACTGCGATGAGGAGGGCAACAGCAACCTATTTAATTGTTTTGCTTTGTAAATATCATGCATAGTAGAAATATAGAGAATAGCGTAATAGTGTTGGACGATGGACCCCGAAGTCTGAAGACACTGCATTGGAGACTGGGGAAGAAACCTTCTTTGTGGCCTTAGCTGACAGGGCAGGGACAAACCCTGTCACAGGAATCCCTGTTCTTGACAATGACAGAAGTGAAGCCACAAGTGCACGTTTTACCAACAAACACAAGATCGGCACCTGGAACTTCAGGAGGATGTATCGGGGAAAACTGGAAGTTATAAAGACAGAAATGGAAAGAACAGGTGTAGCGCTTGTAGGAATCAGTGAACTGAAATGGACCGGGAATAGCTTGTTTTCATCTGATTAACAGATGGTTTATTATTCTTGCAAATAACATGTAAGACATAATGTGTGGCCTTTATGCTTGGAAAAGGTATGTCAAGATTTATATTAGTATGTAACCCAGTATCAGATTGAATAAAAATCATACGTCTGAATGGAAAACCATTAAATGGTACAGTGATACAGATCTATGTCCCTACATCTGACGCAGAGGAAATTGTAGTACTGTATGTACTACTAAGAACACCATCAATCAATGTTTACTTATATAGCCCTAAATCACTAGTGTCTCAAAGGGCTGCACAAACACAACACAAACCACTACCACATCCTCTGTAGGCCCACATAAGGGCAAGGAAAACTCACACCCAGTGGGACGTCGGTGACAATGATGACTATGAGAACCTTGGAGAGGACGAAAGAACGATATTGTATTTATCATGGGAGATTCAATGCCAAAGTGGCAAGGACACTGGGACCAAAAATCACTGGAAACTTCGGCTTTGGCCAGATAAATGAAGCAGAAAAAATACTCATTGAATTTTGCTCTGAACATAGAATGAAAATAACAAACACTTGTTTCAAACAACCAGCCCGTCGATCGTAGACATGGACGACACCGGATGGGAAAACTCGAAACCAAATTTACTATATATTTTTGTCAACAAATATGGAAAAGCGTAATTCAACTATGCAAATGTGATGGACCCGAGTGGTAAAATATTAAAATCTAATAAAAATGTTGCTTGGAACCAATATAAATATTAAGAACCCAATGTGGTGAGAGCAGCTGTCCCAAAACAAGGAAAGATGATTATACACGTTCACAATTTATTACAGTATAAATTAAAAACGGTCAAATTGTCAACACTAAAAATACCAATTGGTAACCAATACTAAAGGTGAGGGTACAGTCACAACAGACCTAGTGGGTCCATATACCCTGGCTCCGCCCACTTCCACGGCGTCTCTCCTGCACACACAATTAAAATGGAGGCAGGCCATAGGGGTAAAAATCATCTAAAACCAAGGAGACGTTATCCGGGCTGACGTCACACTTACACGCAAGGCAGGGTTTCCCCTGCCTTTCTGTAGTTCCACATCAACGTATTGGGTACGCCCACTCTCCTCGCCAGTCCCCGGTCACTTGCGGGACCTACGTGGCCGTACCCGTCCCGCTCTGCCTCCTAGTCAATTCCAGGGGTCGCCGCTGGTCCATGGGTCCGAATCGCCCCCCGTTCCACAGAACCACACAGCCAGCGTACAACGCACGAGCTCGCAAGCCCACAGCTCAAAGCAGTTGGATGTCCCCACGGATCCACAATTCATGGCACTTATTTGGGCGGCAGAGTTTCCTCTGCCCCTGCCTGTTGTGGACGTCTTGGGGTTTGTTCCGGTAGCCTGCGGGGTCTACTTTGCGGTCCGGGGGTTCCTTCCCAGCCTGCGTGCGTCCACCCGGTCGCTCTCGGCAAAGCCTGTCGATTCTTCCATGCTCCTGGCAAGCCTGTTGATTCCCTCTGTCGACCCTCCTCCCTTTTATTCCTCCTCCTGTCGCTCCTTTTAAACGTGCAGTCCTAAAGCTCCACAGGTCAATCAATCAATCAATGTTTACTTATATAGCCCTAAATCACTAGTGTCTCAAAGGGCTGCACAAACCACCACGACATCCTCGGTAGGCCCACTTAAGGGCAAGGAAAACTCACACCCAGTGGGATATCGTTGACAATAATGACCCAGTGGGACGTCGGTGACAATAATGACTATGAGAACCTTAGAGAGGAGGAAAGCAATGGATGTCGAGTGGGTCTAACATGATACTGTGAAAGTTCAATCCACAATGGATCCAACACAGTCGCGAGAGTCCAGTCCAAAGCGGATCCAACACAGCAGCGAGAGTCCCGTTCACAGCGGAGCCAGCAGGAAACCATCCCAAGCGGAGGCGGATCAGCAGCGCAGAGATGTCCCCAGCCGATACACAGGCAAGCAGTACATTGCCACCGGATCGGACCGGACCCCCTCCACAAGGGAGAGTGGGACATAGAAGAAAAAGAAAAGAAACGGCAGATCAACTGGTCTAAAAAGGGAGTCTATTTAAAGGCTAGAGTATACAAATGAGTTTTAAGGTGAGACTTAAATGCTTCTACTGAGGTGCCATCTCGAACTGTTACCGGGAGGGCATTCCAGAGTACTGGAGCCCGAACGGAAAAAGCTCTGTAGCCCGCAGACTTTTTTTGGGCTTTGGGAATCACTAACAAGCCGGAGTCCTTTGAACGCAGATTTCTTGCCGGGACATATGGTACAATACAATCGGCAAGATAGGATGGAGCTATACCGTGTAGTATTTTATACGTAAGTAGTAAAACCTTAAAGTCACATCTTAAGTGCACAGGAAGCCAGTGCAGGTGAGCCAGTACAGGCGTAATGTGATCAAACTTTCTTGTTCTTGTCAAAAGTCTAGCAGCCGCATTTTGTACCAACTGTAATCTTTTAATGCTAGACATGGGGAGACCCGAAAATAATACGTTACAGTAGTCGATGCGTCCAATTTTTCGTGCCGTTGGATTGGGCACTTTGGTTGTTAGAGGCAATCAGCTAAAAGGGGCAATGTCTTAAAATGCCAACAAAGTTCACATGGAGTAAATAACATGCAATTAAAAAGACAATCAAATTCTTAAATGTAAAAATGTGCAATTAAAAATACAATCAAATTCCAAAATGTAAAAATATGCAATAAGAAATACAATAAAATTATAAAATGTAAAAATGTGCAATTTAAAATCCACAGCAATAAAACACTATAAAATTTACATGGCAATGAAACCTAAAAAAAATCAAATCCCCTTCTAGTGTCCCATCACACACAACTTTACATGGTGCTGACTGTGCAACCGATCCACACGCTTCGTATAGCAGTCATCAAACTGAAACTGAAGAGAGTTAAAAGAAAGCCAAAGCATACAGATATGATATGGAAGGCATTCAGGAAAATTATGCCGTTTAAGGTTTGCTACACTGGAACAAGCAGAGAATTCAGAAGCTATCTGGCTTCAAGTGAAAGACAATATATGTATGTACAAGTGCAGAAAAGTATGTTCCAAAAATGAAAAGATGCAAAAGAGAAAAATGGATATGTTGAAGAGGTTCATTTAGCCTACTGATGTGTATTTATAAATGGTTGATTTATATAGGCTAGTAAGGTAAAGTGTTGGCCCTGACCAGTTTCGGCTACCTTGCTTCTGCAGCCTTCATCATGATGTAGGCTGCAGAAGCAAGGTAGCCGAATCTTGATGAAGCAAGGTAGCCGAAACGTGTCAGGTACAACACTTTACCTTACTAGCCTATATAAATCAACCATTTATAAAAATAAAAAAAAGGAGAATCGTAGATACAAAAAAATCTTTACACAAAGATGCCTAGCTAAACAACAGCACATTGTAGGAACATATAAAGCTACAAAAACAGATACTTGAAGATAAAAATAACTTTCTGATGCAAAAGTGTGGGGAAATAAAATAATATATAAAGAAAGGTGACACCAGGAAAGCCTACAAAGCAATCAAATCTCTGAGTGCTTCCTTCAAACGCAGACAAGGTGTGATTAAAGATAAGAATGGAATTTTATTATCAGAAGAAAGCCAAGTGAAAATCAGATGGAAGGACTATTCTGAGGAGCTGTACATCAGAGATAGCAATGTAAATAATTTGTTCACACCAGCTGAATATACACCCGAACCTTCAATAACAAGGGATGAAGTAGTCTTGTCTAAAAGGGA
This sequence comes from Nerophis ophidion, assembly GCF_033978795.1. Taxonomy (NCBI): domain Eukaryota; kingdom Metazoa; phylum Chordata; class Actinopteri; order Syngnathiformes; family Syngnathidae; genus Nerophis; species Nerophis ophidion. The sequence continues at coordinate 26,191,604 of NC_084619.1, forward strand.
TAGCTAACAACAAATCTCCAGGTAATGATAATATTCAAAAAGAGCTGATTAAACATGCTAGTAATCAAGCCGTAGCAACGTGAACTACTCTATTTAATACAATATGGAACACATTGGAGTGGCCAAAAGACTGGAAACGATCAGTTTATATTCCCATCCTGAAAAAAGGCGACACAAAGCGGTGCTCCAACCATATAACAGTAGCACTAATTTCACATTGTAGTAAGATCATGCTCAAACTCATACAAAGAAGAATGGAAAGTTTTATGGAAAGAGAGCTTCCACAAAAACAGGCCGGTTTTTGCAAAGATGTACAAGGGACCAAATAGCCAACGAAAGATGGTTAATGGAAACAGGAAATACCAAAAAAGTGTATTCATGTGCTTTATAGATTATAGCAAAGCGTTTGACTGCATAGATCACAATAAATTATGGCTTTCACTAAGATTATGGGAATACCAGAACATTTAATATTATTAATGAGAAGTATGTATCAAAATCAAGAAGCAGTAGTAAAAACTGAGCATGGTGACACTGAATACTGTCACCCTTACTAATTAACCTATATGCAGAAGATACAATGAGGGAAAACTCTGGATGAGTGTGAGGCAATCGGGGTTAAAATAGGGGGTTTGAATATCAATGATCTAAGATACGCAGATGACGCCACCTTACTGCCGGAATCCTGCAGTGATCTAGAAATGTTATTTGCTCAAGTCAGGAATGAAAGTGCTAAGGCGGGCCTATACTTAAATGTGGGGAAAAAACAAGATAATGACAACAGAAAACATCAGAAATCAAGTTAGAACAAGAAAACATACAAGTAGGGAAGTCGTTCTGCTTCGTCGGCAGGGAAATATTTGAAGACGGTGGGTGTTCAAAGGAATTCAAAAGAAGATTAACAATGGCCAGAGCATCACTGATTAAACTGAATATAATGCTCAGGAGCACCCATATTTTTCGAAGCACCAAGATCAAAATGATAGAGACTTTAATATTCCCAATAGCAACTTCTGGATGTCAAAGTTGGACACTGTAAAAACTACACTCACGAAAAATACTTTGAGTTATGGTGTTGGCGCACAATTTTAAAAATTATGTGGACAAAACAAATCTCAAATAAAGAAGTACTACAGAAAATGATACCAAACATTTCATTATTAGACATATCATGAGAAGAAACAACAACTTAGATAAAGACATAATGCTCCGTGGTCTTGTGATTGGAGTGTCCGCCCTGAGATCGGTAGGTCGTGAGCTCAAACCCCGGCCGAGTCATACCAAAGACTATAAAAATGGTAACCATTACCTCCCTGTTTGGCACTCAACATCAAGGGTTGGAATTGGGGGTTAAATCACCAAAATGATTCCCCGGCGCGGCCACTGCTGCTGCCCACTGCTCCCCTCACCTCCCGGGCGGTGAACAAGGGGATGGGTCGAATGCAGAGGACAAATTTCATCACACCTAGTGTGTGTGTGACTATCATTGGTACTTTAACCTTAACTTGGAAAATGTGAGTGGAAACGTAGAACAGGAAGACAGAGGCAAAGTGGATGAAAGGACTTACAAAAACAACAGGAATAACATTAGCTGAGCTAAGAGATAGAGTGGTGGAAAGAGCAGAGTGGAGAAGACTGGTGCATGATATCATCAAAAGTGGATATCGACTAGACGGAACCTAAGAAGAACACATCAAATCATGGATGGATTTCCTATAGCTCAACCAGGATGAAACAGAGGTTTTAGTTGCAAGTCCTGAAGACCATAAGGAGAAACGTTTATCAAAATTATAAGATTTTAAACCACTGCAATCTGTAAAAAAAAAAACGGGCGTGTATTTTGACTCCAAGCTCACTTTTATCCTGGAAAAATATTACGAAAATAGGTTTTTATCATCTCAAGAACACCACCAGCGTCCGCCCATTTTTCTTTCAGGCCAACATGGAGGTGCTAATGCATGCTTTTATTTCCTGTCGTTTTGACTATTATAATTCCCTGCTCTCCAGCCTTCCCAAAAACAATAGCAGTCTACATTTATTACAAAACTCTGCTGCACGCTTGCTGACAAAGACCTGAGGGCGGGAGACCATTACAGCAGTTTTATAGTCGCTGCATTATTTCTGGGTAGATTTTAAAATTATATTTTTAGTTTTCAAATGTCTTAACCAGTCATTTTATTAATCATGTTAAACTCCTTTGTTTATTTATTCTTTTGTATGTGTTATTTATTGTTATTATTATGACTATTATTATCTGTGTTATGTTTTCATTAACCTATTCATGCATTATTTATATTTTATTTGCATATATATTTTATCAGGTTTCTTTTTTTTGTAATTTAGTCTTTATTGATGTCCAGCATCAGACTCTCCTTACCATTACATCATATTTGCATACATCATATAGCTATATATATATATATATATATATATATATATATATATATATATATATATTCCTCATCTAAATGTTCGTTAGGTGTTAATGCTTCTTTGTAGGGCTGCGAATCTTTGGGTGTCCCATGGTTCGTTTCAATATCAATTCTTGGGGTCGCGATTCGATTATATATAAATATTTTCGATTCAACACGATTCTCGATTCAAAAACGATATTTTTCCGATTCAAATCGATCCTGTATTCATTCAATACATAGAATTTCAGCATAATATTATATAACTCTGCATCATTAACTTATTTATTTATATTTATTTATTTATGAAACATATTTAAAGTATGAAAACTCTCAGAAACAGCTACACTGTTGTTGATAATATTCATTTTTGTTTCACTACTTCTGGTTTGTTCTGTGTCGTGTTTGTGTCTCCTCTCAATTCCTCTGTTTATTGCAGTTCTGAGTGTTGCTGGGTCAGGTTTGGTTTTGGAATTGTATTGCATTGTTATGGTATTGCTGTGTATTGGTTTGTTGGATTGATAAAAAAATATATATTTTTGTTTCCAAAAATGAGAATCGATTCTGAATCGCACAACGTGAGAATCGCAATTCGTATTCGAATCGATTTTTTCCCACATTCCTACTTCTTTATATGTGCTCTGTTATTGACTTGCGACCACTCCCGCCTCCCGTCCACAGTTATTTGGGATAGCCTCCATTACAACCAGGAATCAAATGAGGTCAAACTGTATCAAAAGCGCAATTAAAGGGTGGATAAACGCAGCTGGGATAGACTCCAGCCCCGCCTGCGACCCCGAAAGGGACAACTGGTAGGAAATGGATGGATAATTTCCGCCAAGCAATAATTGTCTATACGCCAACAGAAATAGCAGTTACAAATTTTTAGATACCGTAAATCGAATTCCCAACAAAACTCTTAATGATCACAAATCATGACAGAACAATATTGTAGTTTGTTTCAGATTTTGATCTATCTGGTGTGTCCGTGGAGTCACAAGCTCTTAAATACATTGAGTGGTCAAACATTTTATATAAGAATGTGTCAACACTGAGCTGCTCGGCTGTGTTCTGCCTGTCATATAAATCCGGTGTCGTTAGTGAATTCATCAGCTAATCAATACAACATTCTTTCCATCTTTTATTTGTTAGCACTGACTGGTGAGGTGCAACATTTCATGCATGAGATGGTTTTGTAGAAGACAGTTTTTGACAGATTGATCAGTGGTTTGTCAAACTGAAAAGACATAAAGGAAAATTATAAAGACTTTGCTTTGCTTTTAGGTCGAAGAACTTGGGAGCTCCCTTTGACTGTTTTTTTATATTTATTTTTTTGCCATTGATGAGTAACAAGATTTTACACTTGTCTTTTTTTCATGTTGCCTCCGTCAACAAAGTATATCCGTGTTGACGTGGGGGGGCGGCATAGCTCGGTTGGTAGAGTGGCCGTGCCAGCAACTTGAGGGTTGCAGGTTCGATTCCCGCTTCCGCCATCCTAGTCACTGCCGTTGTGTCCTTGGCAAGACACTTTGCCCACCTGCTCCCAGTGCCACCCACACTGGTTTAAATGCAACTTAGATATTGGGTTTCACTTCACTTCACTTCACTTCACTTTCCTGCGTTCTCAATGCAGATTTTGTACTTAAGGCTCTGATTTATATCAGATAATACATGGTTCTCCACATTAATTGGTGTTTATTCTTTACTCTAATATAGGTTGGTCTTTTAATTTACTGAGATATAAAGCATGGGGTGTAATACTTACCAATCCGCACAGTTATCCTTGCACACGACATATAAGTATAAATGTACATGTTCTAGTCTTTACGTGCTTAGTGACATTTTAGTTTATTGTGAAGCGACAGATTAGGCTTTGCTGTCACGGTATTCAAAATAGCAGATATATTGATTTGGTTGAAAAATGTTACAATATCAACATATTTTTTTTCCTGGTGTTTGAAAGCCAGAATTCTGAATCGGCAGTGTGTGAACAAAAGAATGTGGAAGGATGGAGAATTTACATCACCAAAGACAATTTGTACATGAAGCATAACTGTAAAAATTGGACACATAAATCACATTAGCTGTAACAGTGAGTCTGCCATCGATTACTGACAGGAAAACAAATGGGGGCGTTAAGGCTTCCCATCCGGTAAGGCTTCTTAACACCTATTGGGAAACATGACGTGAATGGGCTGAGGTGCTCCCATGGGACTATTAGATTAAACGAAGGCCCCTTGTCGGACATTTAGACTGGAAGAGGTGGAGGTCATTCCACTTCTGCATCTGTGATAATTAACGGTTTATGCATATCAATTAGTGTCATTGCATTATTTCTCCATCAGGTTTGTATTTAGCTGTTTGCATTATCCTAATCTGAGTCACAGGAAAACAAAACAATAAACCCTTTAAAATGATTGCTGATGAGCACAGGCTGGTTTGATAAAGAACAAGCACTAATGCAATGTACTGTCAACCAAAATCAATAATGCATCTTAGTCTGAAAGGGAAATGTTGGCATGCACAATGAAACACTTGGTTACATTTAATGGTGAACAGTTGGGTGAAAAAAATGCTCCTCTATTAAATTGCAAACAGTAAGAAAACGCGTGATTAAATGTAATTGTTATGCTTATCTAAGGCAAATACACTGTACAGTACTCATTTAAAACAAAATAGATTTCCATACATCACTGAAGGCTTATCTAACACAATTTTCTATTACAGAGTTTGTAATGTATGTGTTCACGCCTAATAATTAACATCTGCTACACAAATGTCACGAAAATGAAAGGTCACATTTACTATTATTCAACAACATCCAATCCTATCAGATAAGACCACCTGTAAATATTTCTGTAACGTACTATAAGACCATTGCAACATCGCCAGGAGGCACATAGTATTGTCACAACTGGGCTTGGTTTAAAGTTGTTTCTTCGATGCAGAGAATGATTTGCATTGGCGAGACGTGACTGTGAGTACATTTTCTTTTATCTAATACTATAACTAATAGGACAAACAAAAGGCACGCACGAGGGCGGAAGTACAAAACTAGGCTGTGAAACAAAAGACTAGCATAAATGCTGCAAACTACAAACATGAAACAAAAACACTTGCTCGATTGGCATGAATGATAATGACTATAAACAAAACTAGCACAATAGCATAAATACACAAACTTACAAGGCATGGAACTGTACGAGGGCATGAAGGAGGTGCAGCAAGGGTAGCGTGAGTGTGTGTGGAGATCCCCGAATGAAGACAAGAAAAAGAGTGACTTAAGTAGCCGTGACAATTAGTGAAAACAGGTGTGAGGCTGAGAACAGGGACGTGACTTGACAGGTGAAAACTAATGAGTTGGCATGGAGACGAAAACAAACCTGGAAGTGCCAAGACAGAACCAAATGCCCAAAAAACCAAACCGAACATGACCAAAACAAAACATGATCCATAGGTGTGACAAGTAAGACATATTCTGAATTAAGCAGCTCAAAGGGAGAACAAGTGCTGGAAGATAAAACATCTAGTCGGCATCCGAGTGAGAGCGGATTATGTAAGTCACTGAATTGGCCCTAGTGTGTGAATGTGAGTGTGAATGTTGTCCGTCTATCTGTGTTGGCCCTGCGGTGAGATGGCGACTTGTCCAGGGTGTTACCCGCCTTCCGCCCGATTGTAGCTGCGATAGGCACCAGCGGCACCTGCGACCCCAAAGAGTATAATCGGTGGGAAATGGATGGATGGATGTTTCATGTTCTTATTTGAAACGTTCAGCAATCGTGCTACATGATAACACTCACCAAGTCAGCCATTAATACTAGCAAACACAGGAAGTGGGCCCCATGTTGTTGCAACAGCAACATAGAGCATGTATATGAAATCAGTGTTAGAGGTTTTTGGATGATTTCTAGAACGCGTGTTAGGCGTAATAGGTCATATCTCTATTATCTGCATGATTATCCGCCTTGACAAAGCAGAAAAGAGAAAAACGTGATTAAAGATAATGGGCAACATTTTTTTTTTAAGTTCAGCTCCTCTTTCGGGGCTATTTCATATGTTCAGACAAATAACTGAGCTTCCCAAAGTAACCTTTGCACCTGATCAAATTATTTTAAACAGTTTTCTTCACTTGTAACCTGTAAGCAAACATGGGAGAAATACAACTCGCGGGCGGTATACGCCGGACGTCTACAAATTAGACATCGATATTCAACTCTATGTAGTGACTCCAAATAGCCTACAATAAAATGATACATAACCTTACTGTTTTAAAATATCGAGTTATTCATTTTAATTGCCGGTAATTTTCTTATGTAAAAACATGACTGAATGAGTGGGCAACTGCGTTTGTGCATTATGTACTTACCTATGTGGAAGAAAAAGTAGTTTCCATCAATCACGTTTCAATTAGAAAATATTTAAATGATTTAATTATTTTTACACTGTTTTCCTGTTAATAATAAATGGGTTGTACTTGTATAGTGCTTTTCTACCTTCAAGGTACTCAACGCGCTTTGACACGACTTCCACATTCACCCATTCACACACACATTCACTCACTCATGGAGGGAGCTGCCATGCAAGGCGCTAACCAGCACCCATCAGGAGCAAGGGTGAAGTGTCTTGCTCAGGACACAACGGACATGACGGGGTTGGTACTAGATGGGGATTGAACCAGGGACCCTCGGGTTGCGCACGGCCACTCTACTACCACTGCACCACGCCGTAGTGATATGCATTATCTCAAAACATTAAAGAATCAAAAGTATAGATATTTTAATTTGAATTAATTGAGATATTATAACATAAAGATCTGGTATCTGTGGGAGAAGATTTCTACAACAAAGTTCTGTACTGCAGAAAAGGGATATTATATGGGATGGGTGTTTTTTTTTTTTTATACTTTGCATTCATGGTTCGTTCGCCTTGTATGTTACACATTTGTTGCATTTTTCTTGTTTGCAAAAAGAAACAATCTCGAGAAGGTGATCTGAAGTATAGAGGAGCTACAATAATATGTTCTTAATATACTGTATATGACATGACTCTGCCAAGGCTGCCCTTTGTCACCAATTCTGTTCATAACTTTTATGGACAGAATTTCTAGGCGCAGTCAAGGCGTTGAGGGGTACCCAGTTTGGTGGCTGCGGGATCAGGTCTCTGCTTTTTGCAGATGATGTGGTCCTGATGACTTCATTTGGCCGGGATCTTCAGCTCTCACTGGATCGGTTCGCAGCCGAGTGTGAAGCGACCGGAATGAGAATCAGCACCTCCAAGTCCGAGTCCATAGTTCTCTCCCGGAAAAGGGTGGAGTGCCATCTTCGGGTTGGGGAGGAGACCCTGCCCAAAGTGGAGGAGTTCAAGTACCTAGGAGTCTTGTTCACGAGTGAGGGAAGATTGGATGGTGAGATCGACAGGCGGATCGGTGCGGCGTCTTCAGTAATGCGGACGTTGTACCGATCCGTTGTGGTGAAGAAGGAGCTGAGCCGGAAGGCAAAGCTCTCAATTTACCGGTCGATCTACATTCCTATCCTCACCTATGGTCATGAGCTTTGGGTCATGACCGAAAAGATAAGATCACGGGTACAAGCGGCCGAAATGAGTTTCCTCCGCCGTGTGGCGGGGCTCTCCCTTAGAGATAGGGTGAGAAGCTCTGCCATCCCGGAAGAACTCAAAGTAAAGCTGCTGCTCCTTCACATTGAGGGAAGCCAGATGAGGTGGTTCGGGCATCTGGTCAGGATGCCACCCAAACGCCTGCCTAGGGAGGTGTTTAGGGCACGTCCAACCGGTAGGAGGCCACGGGGAAAACCCAGGACACGTTGGGAAGATTATGTCTCCCGGCTGGGCTGGGAACGCCTCGGGATCCCCCGGGAGGAGCTAAACGAAGTGGCTGGGGAGAGGGAAGTCTGGGCTTCCCTGCTTAGGCTGCTGCCCCCGCGACCCGACCTCAGATAAGCGGAAGAAGATGGATGGATGGATGGATACTGTATATGTTGTATCGTTCATAATGTCCATCCATTTTCTACCGCTTATTCCCTTTTGGTGTTGCGGGGGGCGCTGGTGCCTATCTCAGCTACAGTCGGGCGGAAGGCGGGGTACACCCTGTACAAGTCGCCATCTCATCGCAGGGCCAACACAGATAACAGACAACATTCACACTCACATTCACAGACTAGGGCCAATTTAGTGTTGCCAATCAATTTATCCCTAGGTGCATGTCTTTGGAGGTGGGAGGAAGCTGGAGTACCCGGAGGGAACCCACACATTCACGGGGAGAACATGCAAACTCCACACAGAAAGATCCCGAGCCTGGATTTGAACCCAGGACTGCAGTACCTTCGTATTGTGAGGCAGACGCACTAACCCCTCTTCCACCGTGAAGCCCTCGTTCATAATTTATATTGCAAATCTCACATGTCAAGTTTTCTGCTCAGTTATCCATGGAAGAGAATAAATATTCCGTTGGTGTTATTCATAAGCCGCCTTTATTTAGTACATCAAGCAACGTAAAGTGTCCCGTTCTTGTGCGTCTTTAAAAAAGTTTCTCAGGAAACAGGAAGTCACATACAGTACATCGTGTGGCACTGTAATAAAGTTCAAGAGATGAAAATAGTTTTCCCTCCTATCTTATTTTTATACTTAAGGTAACTTCTGATCAGTAGAAGTACTGTTGAGGTCTATTTTGCTGTAATAGAATGTAATGTAGGCTCCTTTCTGAGCTGCCACCTTATCGTGGTAGAAGGAGTTTGCGTGTCCAGAGGCTCCTAGGAGCTATGTTGTCCGGGGGCTTCTATACCCCCTGGTAGGGTCTCCCAAGACAAACAGGTCCTCGGTGAGCGATTAGACAAACAGCAGTTTGAAGACCTTCATTAAGAACAAACAACGAGGACTCAGGTAGGTTTTCTCCAGCAGAGGGTGTTCCGTACCTTTTGCATCAGTAGTTGAAGCGCACAGGTGGAGAAAGTCAGTTTGTGATGAGGAAGTGTACAAGACAAACGTTAGCAATCCCGTGGCTGTATCCTTCCAAAGACCCAGCCCATCCGGTCGACAAAGTGTGGGTCTTAGTGAGAGTCCTCCAGCAGTGATTCCTATACAAAACAGAACAATTTGATTTAGTGTATGAATAATTCGATACGATTCAATATTGTGCATGAATTAATATTTGCTTTAGTGTTTAAACAACATTAAGATTTGATATGATGTACGAAGGGCAGCATGGTGGAACAGGGGTTAATGCATGTGCCTCACAATACGAAGGTCCTGAGTTGTCCTGGGTTCAATCCCGGGCTCGGGATCTTTCTGTGTGGAGTTTGCATGTCCTCCCCGTGACTGCGTAGGTTTCCTCCAGGTACTCCGGCTTCCTCCCACCTCCAAAAACATGCACTTGGGGATAGGTTGATTGGCAACACTAAATTGGCCTTAGTGTGTGAATGTTGTCTGTCTGGCGCTGCGATGACTTGTCCAGGGTGTACCCCGCCTCCCGCCCGAATGCAGCTGAGATAGGCTCCAGCGACCCCCCCGCTACCCTGAACGGGACAAGCGGTAGAAAATGGATGTATGATGTATGAATGATTCAATTCTATAGTTATAGGGTGACCAGGGCAATGGATCACAACAGGTTTCCTCTTTTCTGACAGCATTTGTTGTGTCCATCAACAGATGTTGTCAGAAAAGAGGGAACATGTTGTTTGTTTGGTATTTCTTAATTGTTTATTTCTGTTTCAGCACCGGGCTTCACGGTGGCAGAGGGGTTAGTGCGTCTGCCTCACAATACGAAGTTCCTGCAGTCCTGGGTTCAAATCCAGGCTTGGGATCTTTCTATGTGGAGTTTGCATGTTCTCCCCGTGAATGCGTAGGTTCCCTCCGGGTACTCCGGCTTCCTCCCACCTCCAAAGACATGCACCTGGGGATAAGTTGATTGGCAACACTAAATTGGCCCTAGTGTGTGAATGTTGTCTGTCTATCTGTGTTGGCCCTGCGATGAGGTGGCGACTTGTCCAGGGTGTACCCCGCCTTCCGCCCGATTGTAGCTGAGATAGGCGCCAGCGCCCCCCGCGACCCCGAAAGGGAATAAGCGGTAGAAAATGGATGGATGGATGGATGTTTCAGCACCCTCGTTGGATTTCCTAGTTGCTATATGTGCTGATTTTCGTCACCTGCCTCTGATTAGTGGTCGGGACGCTCACCTGCTCCGGTATTTACTCCTGCCTTACGCCACACTCTGTCTGGTAGTGTCACATGCTTCATGCGACAGCTTGCTTTTTTGGTTTCTCTTAGTTGTCACGAACCTTTGATCATTCCTGAGTTGAGCTTTGCCGAAGTTTCCTGTGCCCTCGGCACGTCACGGCCAAGACATAAAAGAAAAGAGATATTGATAAGTTAAGTGGCTGATGAAAACTTTTTTTTTTTTTTAAACAACTTCAATGTCAATCAATCAATTAATGTTTATTTATATAGCCCTAGATCACAAGCGTCTCATAAGCCACAACGACATCCTCGGTTCAGATCCTACATAAGGGTAAGGAAAAACTCACAACCGCACCCTAGGGGAGACCGGATGCAATGGACATAGAGTGGGTCTAGCATAATATTGTGAAAGTCCAGTCCGTAGTGAATCTAACATAGTAGTGAGAGTCCAATCCATACTGGGGCCAGCAGGAGACCATCCCAAGCAGAGACGGGTCAGCAGCGCAGAGATGTCCCCAACGGATGCACAGGCGAGCCGTCCACCCCGGGTCCCGACTCTGGACAGCCAGCACTTCATCCATGGCCACCGGACCTGTGACCCCCCCCCTTCCACAAGGGACAGGGGGCCAGAGTAGAAAATAAAAGAAACGGCAGATCAGCTGGTCTAAAAAGGGGGTCTATTTAAAGGCTAGAGTAAACAAATTAGTTTTAAGATGGGACTTCAATGCTTCTACTGAGGTAGCATCTCTAACTGTTACCGGAAGGGCATGCCATAGTACTGGAGCCCGATTAGAAAACACTGTATAGCCCTCAGACTTTTTTTGGGCTCTGGGAATCACTAATAAGCCGGAGTTCTTTGAACGCAGATTTCTTGCCGGGACATATAGTACAATACAATCGGCAAGATAGAATGGCGCTAGACCGTGTAGTATTTTATACGTAAGTAGTACAACCTTACAGTCACATCTTAAATGCACAGGACGCCAGTGCAGGTGAGCCAGTACAGGCGTAATATGATCAAACTTTCTTGTTCTGGTCAAAAGTCTAGCAGCCGCATTTTGTACCAACTGTAATCTTTTATTGCGAGACATAGAGAGACCTGAAAATAATACTTTACAGCAGTGTTTCTCAACCTTTTTTCGGTGATGTACCCCATGTGAACATTTTTTTTAATTCAAGTACCCCCTAATCAGAGGAAAGCATTTTTGGTTGAAAAAAATAGATAAAGAAATAAAATACAGCACTATGTTATCAGTTTCCGATTCATTAAATTGTATAACAGTGCAAAATATTGCTCATTTGTAGTGGTCTTTCTTGAACTATTTGGAATAAAATAAATGAAAATAACTAAAAACTTGTTGAAAAGTAAACAAGTAAGTCAATAATAAATAAATATTTCTACACATAGAAGTAATCATCAACTTAAAGTGCCCTCTTTGGGGATTGTAATAGAGATCCATCTGTATTCATGAACTTAATTCTAAACATTTCTTCACAAACAAAGAAATCTTTAACATCAATATTTATGGAACATGTCCACAAAAGATCTAGCTGTCAACACTGAATATTGCATTGTTGCATTTCTTTTCACAGTTTAAGAACTTATATTCAAATTTTGTTGAAGTATTTGTTTTGTCACTCACACACTCTGTGCTTCCCACTACTGCGGGAGCACACAGAAGCTCCGCTGGAAGCACCAGACACGTCCCCGCGCTCATCAAGCAGACCGTGCCCACTCTCCGCCGCAGCCGGCAGCAGTCAACGCCTGACATGCCTGATGTTGATGAAAGACAGCAGTATAAAGATGGCCGACGCTGACTCTTCGATGTCGGAACGTAAACTACTCCTCGTAAGCTGCGTGTCTCTGACTACTTCCTGATCTTGGTGGTTGCCTGTTTCCTTGTGCCCTTTTGTTTCCCTGATCCCCGTTTCTCCAGCTCGGCCCACAGTGTTAGTGTCACCACCGCTGTTTCCCCCCTGGTTCCATTTTGCCTTCCGAGATCCTCGACCTTGTTTTTAGACTTTGGACCCGTTCTCCTTGGTCTTTGGACTTCCTCTGGCTTGTTCTCCTCCAGATTTGGACGCTATTCATCCAACACGCACCTCAACAACCCCTCACGGTATTCACATATGGTAATTCAACATTTAGCCATTCATGCAGACACATAGTAGCATACACACTCCACGTAATCATCAAGTTTTCAATAAACCTATTGAACTTGACATCCTGTTGCTGTGCCGTCTCCTTCCCCAGGAGTAAAACATAACAGTATTATTCAATAAATATATTTAATAAGGATTTTTGAGTTGTTGATATTTTTAGAATATTTTTTAAATATCTCACGTACCCCTTGGCATACCTTCAAGTACCCACAGGGATACGCGTACCCACGTTTGAGAACCACTGCGTTACAGTAATCGAGACGAAACGTAACGAATGCATGAATAATGATCTCAGCGTCGCAAGGGGATAAAATGGAACGAATTTTAGCGATATTAAGGAGATGAAAGAAGGCTGTTTAAGTAACACTCTTAATGTGTGACTCAAACGAGAGAGTTGGGTTGAAGATAATACCCAGATTCTTTACCGAGTCGCCTTGTGTAATTGTTTGATTGTCAAATGTCAAGGTGGTAATATTTAATAGGTGTCGGTGTCTAGCAGGACCGATAATCAGCATTTCCGTTTTCTTGGCATTAATTTGCAAAAATGTCATCCATCGTTAAATTTCATTAAAACACGCCTCCTGCTTACTACAATCAGGCTTGTTGGTCAGCTTTAGGGGCATGTAGAGTTGGGTGTCATCAGCATAACAGTGAAAGCTAATGGGTTGAAGATAATACCCAGATTCTTTACCGAGTCGCCTTGTGTAATTGTTTGGTTGTCAAATGTTAAGGTGGTATTATTAAATAGGTGTCGGTGTCTAGCAGGACCGATAATCAGCATCTCCGTTTTCTTGGCATTGATTTGCATAAATGTCATCCATCGTTAAATTTCATTAAAACACGCCTCCTGCTGACTACAATCCGGCTTGTTGGTCAGCTTTAGGGGCATGTAGAGTTGGGTGTCATCAGCATAACAGTGAAAGCTAACACCGTATTTGTGTATTTACTCTGTCAGTAAGATAAGAGTTAAACCAAAACAGGGCTAAGTCTGACATACCAATTCTTGTTTTGATACGTTCTAATAAAATATTATGATCGACGGTATCGAAAGCAGCGCTAAGATCAAGAAACAGCAATTCTGACACATCAGAATCCGTCGTTAAGAATAGATCATTAGTCATTTTTGCGAGGGCTGTCTCCGTAGAGTGATTTGCCCTGAAACCGGTTTGAAAGGGTTCACATAGATTGTTAGATGCCAAGTGTTCATTTAGCTGTTGTGCCACAATTTTTTCGAGGATTTTCAAAATAAACTGAAGGTGGAACACTGGCCGATAGTTTACCATGAGGTCAGGATCAAAGTTAGGTCTTTTGAGCAGAGGATTAATAACCGCGGGGAACAGTGCCGCGGTAAAGTGATAGGTTTATAATATTTAGCACTGATGGACCTAATAATACAAAAAGCTCCTTGATAAGTTTCCCAGGAAGTGGGTCAAGTAAAAATGTTATTTGTTTTATTCCATTTACACGCCGTAGCAATTCCCCTAATGTTATTTCATCAAATAACGAGAGACTATTTTGGAGGGCAATATCCGTCGTATATACAGTCGTAGCTCTTTTAATAGAAACCAGTTGTAGCTAGGATGCGTTGTATTTAATCACCTTTCTAATGACTTCAATTTTCTTATTAAAGAAATTCAGTCATCTGCCGAGTGGGTGGAGCTACCTTGTTGGGTTAGCGAAGCAACTGTACTAAACAGATGTTTAGGATCGTTTTTGTTGAGGCTAAAGAGATTTGAGTAATATTTAGCTTTAGCAAAGTTAAGCATGTGTTTATAGGTTATTAAACTATCACTCCATGCTTGCTGGAAAACCTCAACTTCAAATCCTTCTATCACTACAAGCTATTGATTTATTTTCTAAAGCTTCTAAACTCTACTTAAACATGGAAATGTGTAAAATCCTAACCCTCCACGATTATCCAATCCCAACATTGCCCAATTTTCAAAACAAAAGATGAGGTAAAATATTTAGGCATTCTTATATGTAAAAATAAGATGAGACCAGATAAGGTCCCATCGAAAACAGTATTGATCAGGTGGCAAGAGTGGGACATGACCATCTTTGGAAGAATATTGCTCACTAAAATGGATTGTATAATTATGTGATGATCCGCTGCCCTGATCATGTTTTCTTTATGTTTAGGATTCTCTTCGTTCTGTTTTTCAGCACCCGGGTTTGTGTTTCTTGGTTGTCATGGGTCCTTATTATTTTCACCTGCCTCTGATAAGTGGACGGGATGTTCACCTGCAATGCACTAATCAGAGAATTAGTTATTCCTGCTGTCAAATACAGGTGAATAAACAGGATGTCAATTCCGGTTCACAACTTTTAATCAACTGCTGCACAGAGGAAAAACCGGAAAACACTTGCTCCCCACTTCCCGCCCATCAACACTGCGCATGCGTTAACCCAGTATATGGAGAAACATGTTAACAATCTCCCTATCTTTTATAAAAAATAAAATACATAATGTATAAATAAAAGATAGGGGGATTGTTAACATGTTAACAATCCCCCTATCTTTTAATTTATAAAAGATAGGGAGATTGTTGACATGCTTCTCCTTATACTGGGTTAACGCATGCACAGTGTTTATGGGCGGGAAGTGGGGAGCAAGGGTTTTCCGGTTTTTCCTCTACATTGTGGCTGTTCTGTGAGGAAAGCTGTGTCCTGGTTCAGTTGTATCTCGCTTGATGTGCCCGTTGTTTTACCTCCAAATATCCGTTTGACAGCTGACTTTATTGACGAGAAGCTTAGCTCTGTGTTAGCCGTCAGTGCTAGCTGCCTGTCTTTCTCATCGAGGCAGGCTGTGTCAAGAAGTTCAAGGCTAACACTGCATCAGGGAGTGTCACAATGTACATTTTCATCCGGTTGTGGTGCTGTTCAAAGTCAGTAATGTAGTTCGCCATTGAAACTGAACTATTTTTGGTGATGCGGTCGAAGTACGTGTATGCTTCGTATGCTCGATCCTTTTCCTTTTTCGGAAATCGTCATCCAGTTTTGCAAATAATGCCAACATAGCGTTGTCATTGTCAAACTCCTCCGCAGATATCTCCATTGCGATTTCTCTGACTCTTCCTTGAAGTCCCAACGCCACACCCAGTGCTTGCTTTTTCTTATTGAGTTCTGTAACCCGCATCCAAATGTTAACTTCATTTTTCCAGCACTCGTATGGCCTGGACTCATCAAACCTTGGCGGTATTTTATAGTTTGCAACCATCTTCTGCGACCAATGTTAAATATGGGTGAATAAACACGGCGTCTATTCCGGTTCACAACTTTTGATCAACTGCTGCACAGAGAAAAAAATGGAAAACACTTGCTCTCCACTTCCCGCCCATCCACACTGCGCATGCGTTAACCCAGTATATGGAGAAACATGTTAACACCTACCTCTTGCCAAACTTGGTCTGGCTGTTTTGTTTGCTTCACGCAACAGTTACGTTTGATGATTCTTGCTTCTTGTTTGTGTTTTCTATGCTAAGCTTTTCCGTTAGCTTTGCAATCGGCACACTTTTCTGTTTGTTTATATTCTTGCCTGATTTATGAAGAATACATATTTTTTCTATCTGCACACTGCTTCCGGAGGTCCATCTGCATCTTGGGGAAACGCTTTGACCCAATCAGTAACAATCCAGACATATATATCCAGCTTGTTCCCAACCTACTACAACCAAGATTGTTAAAACTATTAATGATATCAACCTAGAATTTATTGAGAAAAATAAATGGCATTATAAAAGAAAAATGGTTAAAGATGTTTAAAAGGGTGGTTTAAATATGATTGACTTCAATTAAATGAATTTTGTTCTAAAGTTGAAATGGTTAAGCATTTTTCTTGTGAATTCACATTCAATATGGTATATCATTTCAAATGCCAAATCCTAGAGATTGGGAGGCATACATTTTCTGTTCCATTGTGACTTTCATGTCAATTAGTTACCTGTCAAACTGTCTGATTTCCACCAACAGACCCTAATCTACTGGAAATGATTGTTTAAACACAACTTCTCTCCACACAATACACCCATAAAGAATAACTGGTACATGTCAATTGATAGAAAATCCATACATATAGAAGAATGCAAGTCTAACGGTATTTGGGCTGTCAGACTTAGTATATACAGCTGTGGCTGTCACACCTGGGTGAAGTATTGTCTGGTTTTCCTCTGGTGTCATGTGGTCTTATCATTTCCTGTTTGATTTTGAAAGGTTAACTCTCCCTCTCGTTTCAGATAACTTGTCCTTCCTCCTGTTTCACTGGTCTGACGTCACTCCTGATTGCCTGATTGTGCCCACCTGTGTCACACTCCCTCATGTGTATAAATGTCTCGTGCTCCCCTTGTCTTGTGCCAGAGTGACTCGTTACTTCATGTGCGTACCTCCAGCGTTCCCTGCAATAACATTGTCCGCAGCCACGTTTCTTGTACCTTTTTGGATCCACGGGAGTAATGTGATTTGTAAGTTTTGTCAGGTAAGATTATCTTCCTAGCATCGCCTCCTTTAGAAATGGCTTTTGTTATACTTAGTGTTTTGTTCATAGCCCCTTTGTCCCTCTGTAGACGGAGCGTTTTGAGTTATTGATATTTTTGTTAGTTTAGAGTTCAGGTCAGTTGTGTTTTTATAGCCTGTTTTGTTTCTCCCGTTTTGGACCCCTTCCCTTGATCAAATAAATATATTGTATTTAAATCCTGCATCTGTGTTCAGAGTCCTGTTCTGGTCGTGACAGTGGCATTTTGTAATCGTATGAACACGTCAATGTTATTGTACAAAAAACAATTTTAGAAGACCACCAAAGCAATACCTCTATCTTTAACATCTATGGTGACTCAATGTTTTATATTCAAACATGACTCCTTGTCTGAGAAATATTTATACTGATATATTGAATATGTAAATTTTTTTGATGATAAATGCCCCAACAAATATAAGGTAGTTTTATTAAAATGTTTAGGCCATGTCTGAGAGAGGGCGCTATTGAGCACTCAAATAACTCTTGTTGGAAGAAGTGTATATTTTTTCCAAAAAAGAGTAAATGGAATGAATACATTTTCAGGAAAGAAATATCATAAAATTCTGAAAACAGTATGCAGACAATGTTAAGTTACATACTAGCATCAGTGCATTATTAAACTCAATCATCACATCTTATTTTCCAAGGGGCAACACTATAAAAAGTAGTGTAGCTTATATATAAGAGGAAAGATTTTCGATTCACTTCCAATACATCAACACACAGCCATTATCGTCTAAATAGCTGTCAACACTCGTGTTTAGTTTGATGATTATGTCTTGTCTGCAGTCACACATGATTGTGGCGTCATGGCCTGGGCCTGCATTAGTGGTGACGGCACTGGGGAGCTGCGGTTAATTGAGGCAAATGTGAATTCTAACATTTACAGTGACATTCTGAAACAGAGCTTGATCTCTTCCACTCTGAATCAACCTGAGCACGTCAAGGAGGATTATTGCAGGGCTCCTGTAAATACAACAATGGTACTCACACTAAATAATTACACTTTGGATGAAATTTGCACATGTTCAGTGTGGGGCCTACTCCCTTGTGATATCAGCATTTAAACAAGAAACACTGTCTGTTGTTCAGAGTAAATCTAGCTAGTGTAGAAGATTACTGAATAGACATTTCACTTGGTGGTGCAAACACAAAATTTGGTACACATGTGCTCCAGGACCTATTCTCTGAAAAACCAAATGGGCATCATTTTTCAAGATGACTCCTTTATTAAGTGGTTTTAAACCTTGTGTAGGTAGATTTGATGGAATAATTTAATGTTGATATTCTTTACATCAAAATATTTTTGTGTATGAAAAATCCAATTCTGCATTTCGAAAATCGTAATTATTGAAATCTAAACTGATATGACAGAAATGCAGAAACACTCTCAGTGAAGTTTTTATTTTGATCAAATGGCTGTCCAGTATAGAGACATGTAAAGTCACTGTAGTACTGTGCATGTTGCAATTCAACAGTATGAAAAATGTGGTACTATTAATCTGGGGTAGGTTGGTGCATTAGACAAATGATCTCCCAAAAGAGTTGATGTGTCAAGTACCTGATAATATGAAACACGAGACCATGGTCTGTTCATCCATCCATTTTCTATGTACCCTATCCCTACTAGCAACACAGGTAAACTGGTGCCCATCACATCTGACATTGGGTGAGAGATGGGTTAAACCCTAGATTGGTCACTAAAGAAGCACAGGCACATAGAGAAAAACAGTCAATCACACTCATATCCTTACCAAGTGACAATGTAGAGTCTTTAATTAATTTAATATGCATATTTTCCGGTGGCCATGGATGACGTACTGGCTGCCCAGAGTCGGGACCCAGGATGGACCGCTCGTCCAGAGTCGGGACCCCGGATGGACCGCTTGCCTGTGTATCGGCTTGGGACATCCCTGCGCGGCTGATCCGCCTCCACTTGGGATGGTTTCCTGCTGGCTCTGCTGTGAACGGGACTCTCGCTGCTGTGTTGGATCCGCTTTGGACTGGACTCTCGCGGCTGTGTTGGATCCAATATGGATAGAACTTTCACAGTATCATGTTAGACCCGCTCGACATCCATTGCTTTCGTCCTCTCCAAGGTTCTCATAGTCATCATTGTCACCGACGTCCCACTGGGTGTGAGTTTTCCTTGCCCTTATGTGGGCCTACCGAGGATGTCGTAGTTGTGTGTGTTGTTGTTTGAGCAGCCCTTTGAGACACTAGTGATTTAGGGCTATATAAGTAAACATTGATTGATTGATTGATTGATTGATTTTTGGAATGTGGAATGGAAGCAGGAGCACCCGGAGGAAACCCAGGCACAGACAGGGAACACATTCAAATTCCACACACCTGAAATTCCCAAACAAAGATTCAACCAAGATCTTGGTCACTGTGCGGCCAAGAGGTCATGGAGCATTTTTACAAGGTGTTTCTTTTTTATCTTTAGCATCACTATGTAGACAGCAAATGGAGGTTCTCTCTCTCTATAAGGCCTTTGTGTAGCAGCACCTTCTTTGTCCTTGGCAAAGCTGTTAAATTGAAAGAGCTGAGCCATTACCAGGTCAATTGTACTTTCTCAAAACTTCAGCTGAGACGAACTGAAGCAAAGCTGGACGCAACAAATCATAAACTGAACTCTTATGGATATTGCCCTCAAATGTACAACAATGTGCCTACAAAATAGCTTGGCAGCTTTGGTGAGCTTTAGGTTGATGTTACTGACAGGACAAAACCTACATCTTTTTTTAAATGGCAGAAAAACATGACGTCCATCCTTGTAGGATTCTAACCCTGGTATCGCTGGGGTTAGAAAATATTAATGTGCTATTTCTGTGGTTACAGAATTGGGGACGGCGTGGCGCAGTTGGGAGAGTGGCCGTGCAAGCAACCCGAGGTTTCCTGGATCAATCCCCACCTTCTACCAACCATGTCACGTCCGTTGTGTCCTTGAGCAAGACACTTCACCCTTGCTCCTGATGGGTCGTGGATAGGGCCTTGCATGGCAACTCCTACCATCAGTGTGTGAATGTGAAAATAGTGTCAAAGCGCTTTGAGTACCTTGAAGGTAGAACAGCGCTATACAAGCATAACCCATTTACCATTTAAATGTGAAATAGAGCAACAAAACTCAGTACACAGTGTCTCCTGTTCATGTGTGCAACAAAAATTGGTGGCAGCGGTGGGATCAGTGGTGCTACTAAGAAGTGGTGAGCGATTGCAGACTCAACACAAAATGGAGCTGGGGCAATTGCACGATTGGCTAAGTGAGGTTAACGTTTTAGCAGCTACAAAAAGTGTGTTGGCAAGAGAAATTCTCAACTGATGAAGCAAAAAAGAAGCACACGCCGATCACATTAATTAATGAAGAAAATGATTCAGTCGTTGAAAACGAAGAAGAGGAAGTGGCCCGTGCATTGCTAGTCCGTTTGACAAAATTAGCTCTCGAAATGAAGGATGGAAACAGCAGTGGAAGATGATTAGACCAGTCATGGAAGACGATTAGACCAGTCAAGAAAATGCTGCAGCATTGGCCAGTCTACAAGAATAATAGACAGCCATGCAGCTAAGCTTCGAGGCTTCAACGAAAATAATGGAAGAGGAGATGGCGAGATTGACAAACACGACACCAACCCAGAGGCCCAATCCGATTACTATGTCACAAGCCCCAGCAAAAATCCAGCTACCCGAGGTAATAATTTGCAGGGAAATCAGAATTAATGGACAAATTGGGGAAAGGGACCAAAGAGATATATTGTCTTATTCCAACCTCATCCATCAAATTGAAATGGGGCTTAAAAGAAATCACAGTGAGACAGAAATTATTGAACCCATCGTCAGAGCCATCAGCTCAGGGCTGAGCTTACGTGATATGTTAGAGCTCAAAACTGACCTCACCCTTCCCCAGCTTTGTACTATTTTAAGGGGACACTCGCAGGAATAGTTCAACAGATTTATATTATTGGCTGATAAATATCACCCAAAATAACAGTGAGTCCCCACAGAACATCTTAATCAGGGCTATAGAGCTAAAAGAGAGACTACTGGCAGCGTTAAGAAGACCAGATGCAGAAGAGCAGTACAGTCCTGAATTAATTCAGACAACATTTTCAAGAGCGGTGGTTACTGGACTCGTCAATGATAACGTTAAATACCAGATCAAGAGCCAGCAGGATATCACCGTGACGGATGATGTGCTAATTGCTAAGATAAATGAAGCAGCAAGCTTTGAGTGGGAAAGACAAAAAAAATTCAGGAAGAACAGAGAACCCAAAGTGAGAGAAATTCAAGCAGAGGTACACCCAGTCAACCAAGGGGCCTCCATTGGTGCTGTTGGGCGTGAGCAGTCCGCCTTCACATCTAGAAAAGAAAAAGGGTTTAAAACTGTTAGAAGAAATCCATCCATTTACTACCGCTTTTTCCCTTTGGGGTAGCGGGGGACGCTGGTGCCTACCTCAGCTACAATCGGGCGGAAGGCGGGGTACACCCTGGACAAGTCGCCATCTCATCGCAGGGCCAACACAGATAGACAGACAACAATCACACTCACATTCACACACTAGGGCCAATTTAGTGTTGCCAATCAACCTATCCCCAGGTGCATGTCTTTGGAAGTGGGAGGAAGCCGGAGTACCCGGAGGGAACCCACGCAGTCACGGGGAGAAAATGCAAACTCCACACAGAAAGATCCTAAACCCGGGATTAAACCCAGGACTACTCAGGACCTTCGTATTGTGACGCAAACGCACTAACCCCTTCTTCCACCGTGCTGCAAATGTTAGAATAATCACGTATATTAGGGCTGCGAATCTTTGGGTGTCCTACAATTTGATTCAATATCGATTATTGGGGTCACGATTCGATAATATATCGATTTTTTTGATTCAACACGATTCTCGATTCAAAAACAATATTTTTCCAATTCAAAACGATTCTGTATTCATTCAATACATAGGATTTCAGCAGGATCTACCCCAGTCTGCTAAAATGCTAGCAGAGAAGTAGATATTTTTAAAATAAGCTTTTATAACTGTAAAGGACAATGTTTTATCAAGTGATTGCAATAATGTAAATTTGTTTTAACAAATAAACAAACCAAAAATATGACTCTTTTAATCTTTGTGAAAACATTGGACAGTGTGTTGTCAAGCTTATGAGATGCAATGCAAGTGTAAGCCACTGTGATACTATTGTTCTTTTTTTATATGTCTAATGATAATGTAAATGAAGAATTTTTAATCACTGCTATACTGAAATTATAAGTAATATTGACATTGTTGTTGATAATATTCATTTTTGTTTCACTACTTTTGGTTTGTTCTGTGTCGTGTTTGTGTCTCCTCTCAATTGCTCTGTTTATTGCAGTTCTGGGTGTTGCTTTGATTGATACTTTTATTAGTAGATTGCACAGTTCAGTATATATTCCGTACAATTGACCACTAAGTGGTAACACCCGAATAACTTTTTCAACTTGTTTAAGTCTGGGTCCACGTTAATCAATTCATGTGAGTCAGGTTTGGTTTTGGAATTGGATTGCATTGTTATGGTATTGCTGTGTAGTGGTTTGTTGGATTGATATAACATTTTTTTTTTTTTTTAAATCGATTTTTACAAAAATGAGAATCGATTCTGAATCGCACAGCGTATTCGATTCGATTCGTATTCGAATAGATTTTTTCCCACACCCCTAATGTATATATATTATCACACAACTTCTAGTATGCTTAAAGTCCGTTGTTATAGTTATTAGCTATTGTGCTCGAGTTAGACTCTTGTATCTGTGCAAGAATAAAACTTCTTGTCTGAGGGGTGGCCTCAGCCGCAGATGTTATCCTTGTTTTTGCCTGCTAACAGCCAAGGACTTTGAGGACCTCAACGAAGATAAGATGTTAGCACGCAGACGAAGCAGAGACAACAAGGACCTCTACGCAGATAAGACGACAGCACACAGACAAAGCTGAGAAAAGGCAAAATCACAAGGCCCTCAGCACATTCCATCACGTATTGCGAGTAATGGAGCAGCTTTGCATAATATATGTGACCATTCCTTTTAGAGGCGGCCTCAGTGATGTTGACTGTGGAACTCCTGAATTAATAGAGGGACGGCGGGAGCTGAATCTTAGAGCGTAGGGCGAGACTGTGACTAAGTGTGCAGCTCCATGCATTCTCCTCATGAGTTGATTTAACTCTGTCTCTGCATGGTTTCTTGCTTTTTGTCAGTTTAAGACAGTAGATGTCATCAGTGTTTGAACCTGACAACTCCTAAAGAATCTGAACTTCTCCATATGGTCAGACAGCTCAAGGAAGAAGTTGGTGATCTAAAATCTGCTATGGAAGTGTCACACCAATCTTTTCCTCAGCACCGTCCAAGAAGGAAACCGGGCTGCACAACCTGTCAGGAGAACAATCAAGGGGAAGAATGTGATCACTGTTTTAAATGTGGGAAAAGTGGTCATCTGTCCAGAGGATGTAGGGCCTTGAAGAAGCCACCAGAACGCCCAGAACAGGTCAAAATGTCAGTAAACACTATAAAATGTGTTCCATTCCCCTCAATCTCAGGACTAGAACAGAGCGAAGAAATCTTTATTGTCCCCGGGGGGATATTTGGTTTGCAGCAGTAGTCATTAAAAACAAGGTACAACAGTAAAAATAAGGTACAACAGTAAAAATAAGGTTCAAATACATAAAATACATACAACATACAAACCATCTGTAGAGAGGCAGAGCCAACGGGCCGACGGCGGGGCAGGGCACGCTGCAGCCCTGCCCAAGATGGCTGCAAGGAGGCAGAGGATGCGGCGGAGCGGAGAGGCGGGGCTTGCTGGGATGACGCCGCCACAATATAAATCAGATGCGTGGCACACACACCGGCACACAATTAATTCATCTCCTCCTGCTGTACAAAAGTGGATAAGGAGGAGAGATCAAAGAAGGAGTTGGAGAGACTACCGCAGAGATCGAGGAGTGGAAGCAAAAGAGCGCACGACGACGACACGGCCGACTGAAGGAGCGCGAGAAGCGAGCAGGAAGGAAGGCGCTGAAAAGCAACCCGGCAAAAGACTGATTATTGAAGAATAAAAGAGTCAAACCTGCTCAAGAGAGATGTCCTCCCCGGGTGGTCCATTCAACCCACACGACGACGGCTTAAGTCTTTCACACCATCATGAAAGCATTTAGCTAAAAACTAAAAACAATTTGTAATACAATAACAACTAAATATCACACGACGCTTCCCACTAAAGTGACTGTTCATAGCAGCTAAGGTTACCATACCATCCATCCATTTTCTACCGCTTATTCCTTTCATGGTCGCGGGTGGGGGGGGGGGGGGGGGGGGGGGGGGGGCTGGTGCCTATCTCAGCCTCAATCGGGCGGAAGGCGGGTACACCCTGGACTTCTCACCACCTCATCTAAGGAGTTACCATACCATACCAACTTTATTTATAAAGCCCTTTAAAAACAACCACAGTTGAAGAACAAAGGGCTGTACACCACAAAGAAGTTGAGGCAAAGGACAGACTAAAAATAACATTTAAAACAGAAGTAAAATACACATTGAAAAATCAAATACAAATTACCGAAAGATTAATTTGTTACATAAAAAGCAGTTAAGAAGTTAAAAACGGTTTTAAAAGTTAAAAACAGTTTAAAGTCTCATGCTGGATTAAAAGCCAGTGAATAAAAGTGGGTGTGGAGAGACCGAGCCGACAGCGGGATAAGGTAAACGCCAGTCCTGCCCGAGGTGGCGGCCAGGGGGTGGGGCATGCGACGGAGAGAAGAGGCGGGACGCGCTCGGAGCGACGATGCAGCCAGCCAAGTCAGGTGTGTACAAGACACACCTGCGCTCAATCTCTCCATCTTCTCCTGCAGTATAAAAAGGGAGAGGGAGGAACGGTCGTGGCAGAAGTAGGAGAGGAGACAGGAGGCAATGGCAATTTTTTCCCCCACTTCTTTAAAAGAAGGAGGGGGGAGTACGCTCAGCCGGACTGAAGCCCGGCTTGAGTTTTGCGATGGAGGCCTGTGGAGAGGCGGAGCCGATGAACCGACTGCGGGCTCGGACAAACGATGGTCAGGCCCAAGATAGAGGCCAGGAGGCGGAGCATGCAGCAGATCGGAGAGGCGGGGCACGGCTGGAGCGACACTACAACCATCAGAGTCAGGTGCGTACACCACACACCTGTGCTCAATCCCTGCATCTTCTGCTGCAGCATAAAAAGGGCGGGGGAGGAATATGACGGGACTCCAGCCATCGTTGTGTGGGTTGCAATGACACTCGATACATGACGCATCGAAACAGGTTTGACTTGTGTTTATTTTTTCAATAAACCCCTTGTCTTCTGGCCATTCGGTCGCGCCACTTTTCAGTGCACAGGCTCCTCCTGCTTGCCGTCGCGGCACACCTTTCAGTGTCCGGTGTTTGCGTCCGCTGGGGTGGCTCATCTCTCTCTGGGTCTCGCTCGTCGTGCTCGCGGTCGTTTGTTGCTGTGAATTTCTCGCCTACTTCTCCCCCGATCGTTCCTCCCGCTCCCCTTTTATACTGCAGGAGAAGATGGAGAGATTGAGCGCAGGTGATTCTTGTACGCAACTGACTTGACTGGCTGCATCGTCGCTCCGAGTGCGCCCCGCCCCCTGGCCGCCACCTCGGGCAGGACCGGCGTTTGTCCTATCCCGCTGTCGGCTTGTTGGCTCCGTCTCTCCACAGTGGGTTGTAAGAAGGGTCTTAAAAATAGCCAAAGAAGGGGCCTGTCTCACATGGAGAGGGAGATCATTTCAGAGTTTGGGACCCGCAACAGAAAAAGCTCCGTCCCTTCTCTCGCTTGCGCTTTGATTTGGGTAACTCTAGGATCAGTTGATCAGCTGACCGGAGGGATCGGGTGGTGGCATAGAGGTGGGGCAGCTCAGAGAGGTAAGGTGGGGCAAGACCACTTAAGGATTTAAAAACGAGTAAGATCATTTTAAAATGGACTCTAAAAGACACAGGCAGCCAGTGGGAGGAGGATAAAACACGAGTAATGTGCTCTCTTTTTCTTGTGTTTGTTAAAAGTCGGGCAGCTGCATTTTGGACCAGCTGCAGACGTGAGAAGGAGGATAGCCTAATCACAAAATACAAGGAGTTACAGTAATCTAGCCGAGATGTGATAAAGGCATGAATTACTGTCTCAAACTGTTGCCTAGAAAGGCTTTTAAACTTGGCCAGCTGACATAAATGAAAAAAACCTGGCTTTCACCAATTTGCCAATTTGACGGTCCAATTTAAAATCACTGTCAATACGAAAGCCCAGGTTGGTGACCATGGGCTTAACGTGCAAAGCCAAGTGGCCAAAGTCAACAGGGGGGAGCTCACAGGTACCACTAGGTCCAAACACTATTACAAACCCTTTTTCCATATGAGTTGGGAAATTGTGTTGGATGTAAATATAAACGGAATACAATGATTTGCAAATCATTTTCAACCCATTTTCAGTTGAATGCACTACAAACACAAGGTACTTGATGTTCAAACTCATAAACTTTATTTTTTTTTGCAAATAATAACTAACTTAGAATTTCATGGCTGTAACACGTACCAAAGTAGTTGGGAAAGGGCATGTTGACACCTGTCTTTACATTACCTTTTCTTTTAACAACACTCAATAAATGTTTGGGAACTGAGGAAACTAATTGTAGAAGCTTTGAAATTCTTTGAGTTCTTTTTCATTCTTGTTTTATTTAGAGCTTCAGTTGTTCAACAGTCCAGGTTCTCAGCTGTCGTATTTTACGGTTCATAATGCCCCACACATTATCGATGGGAGACAGGTCTGGACCGCAGGCGGGCCAGGAAAGTACCCGCACTCTTTTATTACGAAACCACACTGTTCTAACACGTGGTTTGGCATTGTCTAGCTGAAATAAGCAGGGGCGTCCATGATAACATTGTTTGGATGACAACATATGTTGCTCCAAAACCTGTATGGACCATTCAGCATTCATTTTGCCTTCACAGATGTGTAAGTTACTCATGCCTTGGGCACTAATACACCCCCATACCATCACAGATGCTGGCTTTTGAACTTTGCGCCTACAACAATCCGGATGGTTATTTTCCTCTTTGTTCCGTAGGACACCACGTCCACAGTTTCCAAATATAATTTGAAATGTTGACTCGTCAGACCACAGAACACTTTTCCTCTTTGCATCAGTCCATCTTAGATTAGCTCGGGCCCAGCGAAGCCAGCAGTGTTCTTTGGTGTTGTTGATAAATGTATTTTGCTTTACATAGAAGAGTTTTAACTTGTACTTACAGTTGTAGCAACCAACTGTGGTTACTGACAGTGGTTTTATGAAGTGTTCCTTAGCCCATGTGGTGACATTCTTTACACACTGATGTCAGTTTTTGATGCAGTACCGCCTGAGAGATCAAAGGTCCGTAATATCATCGCTTATGTGCAGTGATTCCTCCAGATTCTCTGAACCTTATGATGACTGTAGATGGAAAAATCCCTAAATTCCTTGCAATAGCTCGTTGAGAAATGTTGTTCTGAAACTGTTCCACAATTTGCTTACAAATTGGTGACCCTCGCCCCATCCTTGTTTGTGAATTATTTAGCATTTCATGGAAGCTGCTTTCATATCCAATCATGGCACCCACCTGTTCCCAATTAGCCTTCAAACCCGTGTGATATTCCAAATAATTGTTTGATGAGCATTCCCCAAGTTTATCAGTATTTATTGCCACCTTTCCCAACGGCGTTGTCACATGTTGCTGGCATCAAATTCTAAAGTTAATGATTATTTGCAAAAAAAAAAAATGTTTATCAGTGTGAACATCAAATATGTTGTTTTTGTAGCATATTCAACTGAATATGGGTTGAAAATGATTGACCAGAATGGCCTTTGCCTTCTGGATGACTCTGGCCTGATAGGTTCAGGGGCTTCAAAGTAGTGCCTATGTCTTTTGGCACACTTTAATTATACCACCCAGTCGGTTTTTATTGGCCACACTGAGGTTACCAAACCAGGAAGTGATAGAATAAGTTAAACTAGACTCGATACAAGATGAACAGAACATCCTCATCAGTGTCCAATCAACCTGAAAGCCCCTCAGTTTCCTCAAGAAAAACAGCCTCTGATTGGCCTACTTGCAAATACGGCCAGTGTAAATTTATTGTGTAAAATTGTACCAAGATACTTGTAGTCACTGACTATCTCAAAAGCAGAGTTATTAATGAAAATGGGTGCCTTGGCAGGGGGATCCCAGCAAAAGTCAGTGAACATCTTCGTCTTATCGCTGTTAAGCTCCAGATACGAATCATTGCACCACTTCATGAAGTTCTCCAGAACAGGACCGTGGTCTGACTCTTCGTCCTACAGTAGGCTGACTGTAACCGAGTCGTCGGCAAATTTGATAATGGACATTGACTTAATTGTGCTTTGACAGTCATTTGTGTACAGTACAAACAGCAAGGGAGACAGGACCCGTCCCCGGGCTGATCCTGTAGAGCAGGGGTGTCAAACTCAAATACAGAGTGGGCCAAAATTTAAAACTGAACAAAGCCGCGGGCAAAGGTTGAAAATGTTTACCTTTTAATAGGGACCCAAAGAAGTTTTGCATTGAATATTGAACAAGCAAGGCTTATATAACTTTATAGTGACATGCAAAATTGAGTTTCAAATAATAATTAAAAAATATCAATGGCTTATCAAATAACATTTAAATAAAAATGGAATTACTCTTTTCTATGTGCAGCCTTCTGAGGTAAATATCAAAATGAGCTTTTTCCACGGGCTAATATTACAT
The DNA here is from genome assembly GCF_033978795.1 of Nerophis ophidion. Lineage (NCBI taxonomy): Eukaryota > Metazoa > Chordata > Actinopteri > Syngnathiformes > Syngnathidae > Nerophis > Nerophis ophidion. Next base: position 26,220,654 of record NC_084619.1, read on the forward strand.
TTGAAAAATAAATAATAATGATTTAATCAAACATTCAAGCCTTGAAGTAGCAAGACAAAGTGCATGAATAAAACGTTAATTTTATTGCTCCGTTTGCTACACTGATTTGCTTTAACACTGAATATGGAACAAGCAATGAATGAATGAATGAATTAAATAAGTTTATGTCGGTCATATATCAACCATCAACCATTTTGTGTGACCAGTTTAACAGTACAGATACACATTTACACACAAAACATTTACTGTTGTGAAAGCAAACCTCTTTTCATCTCTTCTTTTTTCTGGCTCCTTTGAGTCGTGTCCAGGTCCTTGTACTTGTCCTGGTGTTTCTTTTCATAGTGTTGCTTGATGTTGTATGCCTTAGTTACCGACACATTGGCTCCACAAACGAGTAGGGCTGGGCGTATCGATACCAAGTATCGATAGTATCGATACTTGGTGAGTATCGGTATCGTATCGATACTGGCGTGATGGTATCGATACTTCACCAAATTAAGCGAATCACTCCGATTTAAAAAAAAATGTGAGCGCAGCGCTCCTCACCACTCAACCCTCCTCCCTAGTGATGGGTCGCGAAAGAGATTTAAAAACAATTTAAAAATTCATCTTCAACCCAAAATAAAATAAAAAAAATACAATTAACATGACGCTTGGTGCGTTCGCGCACACACATCAGTATAATTGGCTCCGAGGTTCACTCGGACACGCGTTTCCAGTGCGACTTAATGTCTTGGTTGTAAACTGTAAAGTATTTTATTGCACTAAAATAACAATAAGAATTTCTCAGTTCTTTTGTTTTGTGTTCATTTTTACAACTGTTTAATAACTAGTGTTTTCTTTTTTACTTAAGTTCTTGTGTGTTGTGAGGCGACTAGCCAAGTTCAGTATTTGTTTTCACCTTATTTGCACTACTTACTCTATTGTAATTGATATTATTACTTTTATATTTGAATTTCTCAGTTCTTTTGTTTTGTGTTGATGTTTATAACTTTGTTCAATAACTAGAGTTTTGTTATTTACCTTAAGTGTTTGTGTGTTTTGAGGCAACAAGCCAGGTTCAGTAGTTGTTTGCACCTTATTTGCATTACTTTATTGCTATTGATATTACTTTTGTAATAGATATTTTATTTTTTGACTTAAATCGTTGTCCTGTGTTGTATTATTATCATAATCAATTAATAAAGGAAAACGTACAAATTTGTTTTTCAAAAGCATCGATAACCCGAAGTCCCCTCCCCCCATCAAATGACGACACTTCCGGTATCGGTATTGGTATCGGCGATACCGGCCGGTATTGAATCGGTATCAATACCCAAATTTGCGATATCGCCCACCCCTACAAACGAGACAGACAGGTCTGTCTTTTACATAAATAAACAGATATTCTGCCTTCCACCTGTCCAGAAAAGTTCTGTTTTCGTTTTTCCTTTTTGCCATTTTTGGTAGGGGTAACACAGTGACACTGACAGTTGTAGAATGAGGCCGCAGCACGTCTGGGAGAGAGGCTCAGGGAGGCGGAGTGAGCCAGCTAGCTTTCAGCCGAAGCGTGGCGCAAGAACGCGGATCGCTAATGACCCAGAGGAGAGAGCATGGATTTGTAGTAATAGCACACTTGCCAACCTTGAGACCTCCGAATTCGGGAGATGGGGGGCGGCGCGCGGCGGGGTTGAGGTTGTAGGTGGGGGGGGGGGGGTCGGGTTGGGGGGGGGGGGTTTGGTGGTAGCGGGGGTGTATATTGTAGCGTCCCAGAAGAGTTAGTACTGCAAAGGGTTCTGGGTATTTGTTCTGTTGTGTTTATGTTGTGTTAAGGTGCGGATGTTCTCCCAAAATGTGTTTGCCATATTTGTTTGGTGTGGGTTCACAGTGTGGCGCATATTTGTACCAGTATCAACATTTTTTATATGGCCACCATCAGTATGATCTGTATGGCTGTTGACTAAGTATGTCCTGCAGCCGTATGTGTGTGTGTGTAAATAACGCAAATATTATATTACTGAGTTTGTAGGGGACACTAAAGACAATGCTTACAAAGCACATCAATATAGATGAGTCTCAAGGGAAACTGTGAGGGTTGAAAAGTACGTTAGTGATGAATGCGTTGTTACAACAGCACCGTCGCTGCCGCTGTATTAAACCGGCGGGCCAGCTCTAATGTAAATTTGATATTGCCTCAAGGGCCAAATGAAATTACTCGGCGGGCCAAATTTGGCCCGCGGGCCAGAGTTTGACACCCGTGCTGTAGAGCATAAGCAAGCATCAGACAGTGTGCTGTTAACACGGGTCCTCTATTATCTTGAAGTGAGAAAGTCCACTAGCCAGCATATAGTACCAAAGTCAATATTGGACATTTTCAGCAGTCAACGAGACAGAATGTGTGGCTGCATGCAGTTGAACGCAGATAAAAAATCCAAAAAGTATGTGGTTTATTTCCATCTAGATGCCCAGCAACAAGGTGTGGTAATGTTGCTGTGGCATCATTTACACCTTTCCTGGGCTGATAAGCAAACTGTAGTGGATAAATTGCATCCTGGGTCATGACCATTAAACTCTGCCTCACTATTTTCTTAAAGCTTTTCATCACCAGGTATGTCAACGCCGCAGGGTGGTAATCATTCAGCCCCCTTGGTGATGGGACTTTTGCAACAGGTACTACAATGGACTCCTTCCATAATTTGGGGAAACAGTTTTGTGATAAAGACAGTTGGAAGATGTGAGAGAAAATGCCACATAAAAACAGATCACATTCTTTAAGTAGTTGACCACTAATGCAGTCAGGCCCCTGGCTTTTCCTCACATTTTTCTGCTCTAATGTTCTCTGGACATCCTTTTAATGAAACTGAATCAGACTGCTTACAGGAGCACCTCTGAATTCAGATAGTTCATTACTGAAATCATGAGAATCTAAATTCAAATAAAACTGGTTTAACTTATCTGCTAGTACAGAATTAGGCTTGTGGGGGTTAGGCAGACCTTTTTTGGACTCTTGCATTCCGACCATGCACTTAATTCCCCTCCAAGCAATGGGGGAACTACCATTTTTTAGTTATTCCTCTACCTTATCTTTTATACTGTAGCTTGTTTGACCAGCTTGTGAGCTTCTCTTTGTTTCCCAATATCACCCTGATGAAAAGCCAACTTTTTCAAGTTTAAGGAATATTTAAGGGATTTGCTAACCCATGGCTTATTATTTGGGTAAACTTTTATTATCTTCCTAGGGATAATCATATCCTCATAAAATGTAATATAACTTGTCACAGTGTCACTCAGTTTGTTCAAGTCTTTACAAGAGTCTTCAAAAACATCCCAATTGGTTCTGTCAGAGCAACCATTTAGTTCACGAATCGAGCCCTCCATCCACACAGCCCTCCACTTTTACTCTCTTAAGCCAGAACGATGCTGTTGTGATCAGATGAGCCTAATGGTGGTAGTCCGTGGAAACTGTAGGCGTTTTTTATGGTGCCACAGCACAGTTCCAGAATTTTACCATGCCTAGTTGGGCAGCTTACATATTGGTGAAAGTGACCTAGAGAGTTCTTAAGGCTACATGAATTAAAATATCGCAATAGAAAATGGGGGCTTACGGGGTTGATGCTTTGAAGACGGTGCACATGTTTAACAACAGTGGATGTTGCCTCTCCCATATTAGCTTTGGGTGGATGCAGACAACTGTCTTGAACAGCTGTGAGATTTATCACGGTAAATAAGACAGCCGCAGTGAGACACTTAAAAGTCCAATATCGGGGCTACATATAGTTTCCTGCACCGTGACAATCTTACACCAGGCTGGGTTCACTTACAAGCACACACCTTTTCCCACTATTTTACCTGTCAGCTGTGCATCTCTGTCGAGCCGAAAAGGCTGCCCGAAACCAGTGATTTCCAGGCCCTGGTTAAAGTCATCATCCTTTAACCACGTCTCTGTTGAGGCAATCACACAAGCGATATGCACTTTACATGAGCTTGAAGCTCGTCTACTTTGTTTCTCAGTGATTGTGCGTTACTGTGGACGATGGAGGGAAAGGATAAGCAGTGTAATCCAAGTCGGCGGAGCTGCTATCGCACCCCTCCTCTACGCCCTCACGTTCTGGTCCAGACCGCTCCTCGCACCACCATGCGTGGCTTTTACGTATGTGCCACCGCCCTCCTCTCATCTTGAACTCTAGGTTTGCGGATCTCCAGCTGAATGCCAGCTGGCAGGGTCCCGATTTTTGAGCCTCTACAGCAGATCAGAAAGTCACTGCTGTATTGCAGTGAGTGGGGCTGCTGGCCGCAACCCACGCTGTCGGTTCTCAACTGTGACTGTCCCTCGGGCAACGCCATGCAGAGCTCCTCCAGAGTATCTGTTTTGGTTTTAGTCGTGTTTAAGTTGGTAGACTACTCGACAGTAGTCATACACAAAGCCTGTGCACTTATTAGTTCATGATGATAACACAAAACACTGATCTAATAGCACATGACGGACAAAAAAAGGACCAACAAACAGTGCGACTACTTTTGCGTGTCGCTGCTCAGAGACAGCGTCATCGATTAGCGGAAGAAGATGGATGGCCGGATAATCATTTTACAAATTGAATGCAACTCTCATCACCTGTTTGTCTTACAGCACCACAGATCATGCACCAAGCGATGTTGGAGCTGCTCACAAACTAAAAATGTGCATGGACGATTGTCAAGAGTGACAGTGGGAAAGACAGATTGGGTAAAATGTGAGGATGAAAGGTCAGATGTAGACGGGCCACGGGACAAGAGTCCAGAACCGGTAAAATGCCCCTGGACCCTAGAGAAGGATGAGAGGATGATGGGGTTGGTCCGATGGCAGTGAAGTCACTTTGAATTGCTATTTGTGAACGGAACTGAGCCATTAAAAGTTGCCCTATTTTTTTTTTTTGCACGTTAACCATTTTAAACACATAATTTTTCCATAAAATCAATCCACCAAACACTTCCCTGCAAAATTTGATGTCGTCCCGACATCACAACCTTTGTGAACCAAAGTGCCTAAATGGTTGTTCTAGTTACATCCATAACTTAGTTTCAGGAGACTAATGTTACTGATTCGTTTAAATGTACTTACTTAATAACCCTGCATGATAACGGGTTGGTAAATTGGAAACGGACTAATCCACATTGCTACTGATTGCAAATCTTGATATGGTATCTGCTGGGACTGGACTAGAGCCTATCATTCACCAGTGCTGTACTGCAGCAGACTGGGGTTCCAAGTTGATCACAGGTGAAGATTTTGGGAGCTCGCCTGTCTCTCTAAGGTAAGTCATATCTTTGATTTCTATCGCTTTCTGATGGGTATAGATTCAAGGGTAAAAGGATCTCATCCTGTCGTCGATCATCTGGCGGTACATCACTGTCATTCCAGGGCAGATTTTCCTGTACAGACTCAGACCTGTTTGAGTCAGTTTCCTCATCAGCACTTTATACTGGTGGCATTTGGTCATTGTCTTCTTGAGTCTTAAACATCTTGCTTGTCTCGTCAATCCTCAATTCTTGGGGCAAAAGAACGGGTTTGTAAAATAATCTACATTCAATGTCATCGTCTTCCGAGTTTGCACTTTGTGTGGACATTGCGCTCATGTTTTTCTTTTGTCTCGGTGCTGTGTTCATCTGAGTTTCCAAAGGTAAGTGATCACATGGCAACAACAAATTGCAATGAAGGATTCTTTCAGGTTTGACTTCATAAACTAGGATTTCATTTCCAACCTTGCGGGTTACAACATGGATCTCTTCCTCCCGGTGATTGCGAAGCTTACCAGTGCATCTTCTGGGTGTTAGATTCCTAACAAGGACGCGATCGCCTGGATGTAGCACTGAACTTTTTGCCTTTCCATCATAATATCGTTTTCCTTTCTCTTTTGACTTTTTTGCATTGCTTTAGACGATTTCAAATGCCTCTTGCATCTCGTTTCTTCATTTCTTCATGTCTGCTTGATGGTCAGCTTTTCCTGTCTCAGAAGTAAAGCCAAATAGTACATCAACAGGTAGCCGTGGTGGTCTCCTAAAAAGCAGATAAAATGGGGAGAAACCTGTGATTTCACATTTTGTGCAATTATAGGCATATATTTACTTGTTTAGGGAGTCTTTCCAATTTGTCTTTAGTCCATCAGTATGGGTTCTTAACATCTGTACAAAAGTTTGATTAAATTGTTGAACTTGTCCATGCCTTTGAGGATGATATGGGGTTGTTTGTGAGCCAAGAACACCACAATTTTTCATCAGCTGAGCTAAGAGCTAATTTTCAAATTCACCATCTTGATAATGGTGTGGCAACCGTTTTGTCAGATTTAAGAGGTGATGGCATAAACCTGCGCAAAAAGGGTGAAATTATCTACGACTACCAATATGTATTCATAGCCACCTTTGCATTTATCTAGGTGGAGAACATCTATTGAAGACTATTTGTAAGGGTTGGGTAGTTAAAATGCTGGTCAGAGGTGCCCTTTGTTTTTTGCATGATGCTTTTCGTTTCCAAAAAAAACATGTCCTGGCTACATAATGTTGAATTTTTTTTGGATGTACAGCCAGAAAAATCTGTCTCTGATTAATGATGTTGTTTGTTCAATACATTGATGGCCCATTTCGTCATGCAACTCTTTCAGGACAGTGGACTTATAGACCTATGGTAACACAAGCTGTGTTTATTTGCTGTCTTTCTCTGAAGAACTCCCTGTTTGTCAATGTGAAGTCTATCCCATTCATGCAACAAGCTCTTCCTTTGCAAACTGATAGCACCAAGTTCAGGCCCTGGTGGCTTCCTGTCTTTCACTTTGTATTACATTACTGGACCAATGTTTTTGTCGTTTTGTTGCGCTTCTGTAATTTCTGCAGCCGACAGTGTTTTGTAGCACTCCTCAATTAGGGCTGTGTACTGGGAAAGGCTAAATACTGAACAAGTCCATTAGGAACTGGAGTTTTGAGTCTCAATAGCTTGGGTTGTCGCTGGAATACAATTTCGAATAGTAAAGTGGAAATCTGCAAGCTCTGCCACCCATTGGTACCCTGTTGCATTCAGTTTAGGACTTGACATGACATATGTAAAAATCTGCTTGTGTTGGACAGGAAATCATGCACAAACACTAAATAAATTATCCAGTTTATTTTCAAAGTAAAACATTGCGTCGTCAAAGTGGATCGTATTTTACAATTTGAAACGTCCTAATAAGGGGCGACAGACATGATGTTAACTTGTCAAAGGTTTAATGTATGCCGAGTGGATACAGTTATTAATGTGAGAACCCAGTCTATGGTGGGGCCATTATTATGCACTGGTTGTTTGTAACATGCATCTTAGTTGTAGTTTTCATTAACAAATTTTGAGGTGTTAAAATTGCCATGTAAAATCTCGAATACCCGCTAGGACTGGCCATACAATATACTTGCTTATATTTGGGTCAATAGCTTATGTTGACTCTGAGCAGCCTTGTAATAGAAGCAATGATTAATCGTTATATCTGCTCACGTTTTGTGCAGGTTATTGACCTGGTCCACAAGTACAGCCCCAAGTGTTGGTCTGTGATCGCAGAGCACCTCCAGGGCACGATCGGCAAGCAGTGTTGCGAGCGCTGGCACTACCACCTCAACCCCGAAGTGAAGAAGTCTTCCTGGACCCAAGAGGAGGATCGGATCATCGACGACGGCCACAATTGCTGGGCAACCGCTGGGCAGAGATCTCCAAGCTCCTTCCTGGACGGTAAAATTCCAACATCAAAATGCACACAAGGGTTTAATCTGATCAAGATGTTTAATGGTTCCTTGCTTCAATGTTTACATGTATGTTTCATGTGTGAAAAGTGCACGACTTTTGATTGTAGTACTTTATTGCCAACTATGCCAGGAAAACATGGTTTCCATCCATTTCCTGTCTGTCTCTTATTAGTAAACTACATTGATTTTGTAAAACAACTTGCGAGTATTGTAATGTAAAACCATTGTGTTTAATGTGTAAAAAAATGAAATGATATGTTCGAGTGAATTTAAATTAAAAAAAAATTACGTTTTGTTGCACCAGGACAGACAACGCCATCACTCACCCTTTGTCATTTCTACGTTTATCTGTGTCATCTATAACTCTACACTTGATATCAGGTCTGTTGTTTCCACCTAACATCCAATAGCAGATTTGCTACAGTACATCTTTTCTCGGTAACTGTTTGTTTTGTCTTCCTAAGCCCTTCCTTTCCTCCTGTCCCCTCGACCTTGTCCCACCCGATTGTTCGTCCTAGCCGCCCTGCCAGAACGATCCCGAAAGAGAGAAAAGAATAAAAGAGCTTGAGTTGCTGCTTAGGTCAGCAGAGAGCAAGGTCCAGCGCAGAGTTCCTTATGTACCGCGCACACTCCCTCATGAGTGTTAGCAAGAAGCGTAGACTGCGTGTGTGTCTGTGTTTGGAGTAAACACTGCAAAAACACAAATAAGATGTAATATTTAAATGCTGAGTGTGTAAAAACAAGAATGGCGCACATGGTTTGCTGTAGTTTCTTTTAGACTAGTAGCTTCTCATCTTCACCATTGAACACCAAAAGTGTCTCACCATTGAACACCAAAAGTGTCTCACCCCTTCCACCACGATGTCCCTTCCGTTTCCACTCCTTGAATGATTAGCTCCTCATGTCCATTATCATGCGTGTCCACAAGCATCCTAACGCCTCCTGTCCTCTCAGGGCTCAGAGCAGTACTCGGCCTGGTCTAACGGAGCGTGTGATGACACGCTCAGCTTGGAGGAGCAGGTGAACAGCAGCTTCTAGGCCAATGCGGAGAACCGCACAGGACCTTCCTCCCATACTTTTATGTCCCCCAGCAAGTCCTTGGCTGTTGAGGCCAGCAGGGTGCTGTCCAGCGTGCACGCCATTCCAAACTTGGCTGAGACCATAGAGCTCATTGACTCAGTAAGGACTTCCTCTTCATCGTATTATCTTTATTAGATGGCTTACAATGGACTGAATGTATTAAAAATCTACTGTAGATGTGCTCGCCTCTGCAGGACCTCGCACCGTGGAGCAATGGAGCCAGGTTTGACCTCTCGGAGACGACGCTGAGGCAAGACCAGCCTGCCTTCGCCATGCTTCTTCAAGAGAGTTGCTTAGGACATGCACCACCTTCCTGCACCAAGTCCTGCGCTCCAGTCGTCGCCAACTTGTCTATTGCAACAATGAGGAAGAGAAGACACGGAGGAGAAACAGGACCTCCTTCTTACTTATTGGACATTGTCTCTAATTCACCCAAGAAGACGCCGACAAAGTGGGTAAACTACATCAAATTAAACACATATAAAATTTCTTGAACTTCCTGAAAAGAGGCATCATTTCAGAATAAAACTGTCCTGTTATGCCAAACCCAAAATCCAGTGCGTCTCACCAGTAGACTGTTGCGTGCTGGTTGTTAGTACATGTTATGACTACAGTCACTGCATGTTAAAATTCTAGGTTGCTGATGTACCAAAGTATTTTAGTCAGATATGATGCAGATACCCGTATCTGTGACAAAAGTAACAGTGGGCTCTTGACACCAACTGCAAACATATAGCATTAAGTAGAGATATGTGTTATATGATGTACTGTAGGGCAGCACGGTGGAAGAGGAGTTAGTGCGTCTGCCTCACAATACGGAGGTCCTGAGTAGTACTGGGTTCAATCCTGGGCTCCGGATCTTTCTGTGTGGAGTTTGCATGTTCTCCCCGCGATTGCATGGGTTCCCTCCGGGTACTCTGGCTTCCTCCCACCTCCAGAGACATGCACCTGGGGATAGGTTGATTGGCAACACTAAATTGGCCCTAGAATGTGAGTGTGAATGTTGTCAGTCTATCTGTGTTGGCCCTGCGATGAGATGGCGACTTGTCTAGGGTGTACCTCGCCTTCCGTATGATAGTAGCTGAGATAGGCATCAGCGACCCCAAAGTGAATAAGCGGTAAAAAATGGATGGATGGATGGATTGTAAGATGTGGTGTAAAGTTGTCAGAATGTCGGGATGCCATTAGATTTTTGAGGGGAGTGTTGCAATCCGCTACACGGATCTTTACATCTTCTTGTTTATTGTTCCTTTTCTGTATCACATTTTGTAGTTCGACCTCTTTAGTTCCTGTTTAGCCTGTCACCATGGTTTCATATTGTTTTCACCTGCTACTCACAGTCCCTGCACACCTGTTTTTCTAATCACCTCCCTTATTTAAGCTCGCCCCTTTTTGTTGTTCATTCTGGGATCCTAATTTGCCTTCGAGCAACAGTGACGACTGACTTCTACTCGTATGTATATTCTCGCTAGCTTTCACGCTACACCGTTGTTGTTTTATTCTAGCTCTCACGTTAATGATTTGTTTTCCCTTTTGTGTGCCTTCGTACCAAGTCTAGTTTGTCTGTTTGTTATGTGTAGCTTCTATGCTAGCGCCCTTGGTTTGTTTTTCTGCTTAGCTCCAGTGTTTTTGTTCCTTAGCTCCTTTTGTTAGTTAGATAAATTTCATTATATCTTACCTTTGCTGTGTTCATGCCTACGCATCCTCGGGGGAACAAACACGGCATTGCTATGCCGCCCAGTCGTTACAGGGAGAGTGAAGGATAAGCAAAGCCACCTCCCATATTTTGGATTATTAGTAGGGAAATGTGAATTCAGGATTTATTATACACTGCATTGCCAAACGTATTTGGTCACCCATCCAAATGATCAGAATCATTTGTCCTAATCACTTGTCAGGTGCATAAAATCAAGCACTTAGGCATGGAGACTGTTTCTACATACATTAGTGAAAGAATGGGCCGCTTTCAGGAGTTCAGTGATTTCCAGCGTGAAACTATCATAGGATGACACCTATGCAACAAATCTCTTCGTGAAATTTCCTCACTTCTAAATATTCCGAAATCTGTTGGCTTTATTATAAGAAAATGGTAGAGTTTGGGAACAACTGCAACTCAGCCACGAAGTGGTAGGCCTGCGGATGCTGAAGCGCATACTCCAAAGAGGTTGCCGACTTTCTGCATAGTCAGTTGCTACAAAGCTCCAAACTTCATGTGGCCTTCCAATTAGCCCACATACAGTTCGCAGAGAACTTCATGGAATGGGTTTCCATGGACATGCAGCTGCATCTAAGCCATATATCACAAAGCCCAATGCAAAGTGTCGGATACAGTGGTGTAAAGCACGTCGCCACTGGACTCTAGAGCAATGGAGACGCGTTCTCCGGAGTGATCAATCATACTTTTTCATCTGGCAATCTGATGGACTAGTCTGGGTTTGGAGGTAGCCAGGAGAAGGGTACATTTTGGACTGCATTGTGGCGAGTGTGAAATTTGGTGGAGGAGTAATTACTGTGTGAGGTTATTTTTTTGGAGTTGGGCTTGGCCCCTTTGTTCCAGTGAGAGGAACTTTGAATGCTCCAAGATACCAAAACATGTTGGACTATTTTTTAGTTATTTACATTAGCTTTTGCAACAAATATATCTTCTCGGTGTACCTTCAATACTGCCTCCTTCATCCAATTTGGATGGGTTTAATCTGAGGAGTAACTGGTTTATTGTCTGCTATTACTATGTAAAACCATTGCGTTTAATGTGTAAAAAAACTGAAAAGATATGTTAGAGTTAATGAAAGAAGTAAACAATGTAACAAGTTTTGTTGCACCAGGATCGACAACGCCATCAAAAACCACTGGAACTCCACCATGAGGAGGAGTTGGAGCACGAAGACTAACTGCAAGATGGCCGCCCTAAGATTTTCACTTCCTCGTACAGCGGCAGGAAAAGGCGCCATCACTCGCCGTGCTGACCCCGACTGAGGTGCAGCATTGTGACTATGGCCCACCGCCTCCTTTGGCGGAACCCAACACGGTCATTCTTCTTTTTGCGGTCTTCTATTAGCTCTCACTTGTTGCCTCAATTTGTTGGTGCTTGTCCATGTCCTAGATGGCAGGGTGTCTATTTGATAGGCGCCCCATGATGAACAGTTTTGATTTCATCCCTGTGAATTTTCATTTCTGCGTTTATTCGTGTGATCTTTAAATCCACACTTAAAATCAAACCTGTTGTTTCCACCTAACATCCAATACCAGATTTTCTGGAGTACACCTTTTTGTAGCTAACTGTTTTGTCTTCCTAACCCTTTCCTTTCCTCCTGTACCCTCGACCTCGTCCCACCCGATTGTTCATCTAAGTCGCCCTGCCAGGACGATCTCGACAAAGAGCGAATAATTAAAGAGCTTGAGTGGCTGAAAGCGAGGTCCAGCGCAGAGTTCCTTATGTAAGGCCACACTCCCTTATTGACTCAGTAAGGACTTCCTCTTCATCGTATTATCTTTATTAGATGGTTTACAATGGGACTGTATGTATTAAAAATCTACTGTAGATGTGCTTGCCTCTGCGGGAACTCTCGCCGTGGAGCAACGGAGCCCAAAAACCACTGAAACTCCACCATCAGGAGGAGTTGGAGCACGAGGGCTAACTGCAAGATGGCTGCCCTAAGATTTTCACTTCCTCGTACAGCGGCAGGAAAAGACGCCATCATTCGCTGTGCCGTCCCCGACCGAGGTGCAGCGTTGCGACTTTAGCCCACCGCCTCCTTTGGCGGAAAACCAACACGGTCTTCTATTAGCTCTCACATGTTGCCTCAATTTGTTGGTGCTTGTCTGTGTCTTAGATGGCAGGATGTCTATTTGATAGGCGCCCCCTGATGGACAGTTTTGATTTCATCCCTGTGAGTTTTCATTTCTGCCTTTATTCATGTGATCTTTAAATCCACTCTTAAAATCAAACCTGTTGTTTCCACCTAACATCCAATACCAGATTTGCTGGAGTACACCTTTTGTAGCTAACTGTTTTGTCTTCTTAACCCCTTCCTTTTCTCCTGTCCCCTCGACCTCGTCCCACCCGATTGCTCGTCTAAGTCGCCCTGCCAGGACGATCTCGACAAAGAGCTTGTGTTGCGAGGTCCAGCGCTGAGTTCCTTATGTAAGGGCACACTCCCTTATGAATGTTGGCAAGTAAACACTATAAAAACACAAAAAAAATGTAATATTTAAATGCTGAGTTTGCAAAATCAAGAATGGTGCACATTGTTTGCCGTAGCTTTCTTTTAGACTACTAGATTCTCATATTCACTATTGAAGACCAAATGTGTCTCACCCTTCCACCACAATTTCCCTTCTGTTTCCATTCCTTGAATGATTAGCTCATCATCTTCATTATCACGCGTGTCCTCAAGCATCTTAACGCCTCTTGTTCTCTCAGGGCTCAGAGTAGTACTTGGCCTGATCCGACAAAGCGTCTGATGACACGCTCAGCTCGGAGAAGCAGTTGGACAGCAGCTTCTGGGCCAAGCCGGAGAATCGCAGAGGCGCTTCCTCCCAAATGTCAATTTCCCCTAGCAAGTCCTTGGCTGTGGAGGCAAGCACGGTGCTGTCCAGTGTGCACACCATTCCAAACTTGGCTGAGTCCATAAATGAATTCCTCTTCATCATATTATCTTCATTTGATGGCGCAAAATGAACTGAATATATGAAAATGCTACTGTAGATGTGCTCGTCTCTGCAGGACCTCTCGCCATGGAACAATGGAGCCAAGTTTGACCTCTCGGAGATGACGCTGAGGCAAGACCAGCCTTCCTTTGCCATGCTCCTTCAAGAGAGTTGCTTAAGACATACGCCGACTTCCTGCGCCAAGTTCTGCACTCCAGTTGCCGCCAAGATGTCCATAACAACAAGGAGGAAGAGAAGACTCGGAGGAGAAACATCTCCTCTGTATGACAGGACCTGCTTTTCCTTTTGGAACAATGTCTCTAATTCACCCAAGAAGACGCCAACAAAGCGGGTAAACCACATCAAACTAAACACATGTAAAACTTCTTGAACTTCCTGGGAACTAGCATAATTTCAGAATAAAACTGCCCTTTTATGCTAAACCCAAAGTCCACTGCGTCCCACCACTCGACTGTTGAGTGCTAGTTTTTAGTTAATGTGTACATGTTATGACTATACTCACTGCATGTTAAATTACTAGGTTGCTGGTGTACCAAAATATTTTGCTCAGTAATGATCAGTGTTGGAACTAGCTGTTATAGTAACGTCGTTATTTTCGGCGGTATCTTGTAGTGTAACGTCTTATGTTTTATATTCAGTAACTCAGTTACCGTTACTACATGATGCGTTATTGCGTTAATTTACGTTATTTTTTTTATATAGAATCAGCTAGAAACTGAGAAGATCTGAGTGTTTTATTGGAGAGCTGCAGTGTCGTCCTTCTGAATCTTCCTGTCTCATAAGATGCGCGCTGTGTGTGTGTGTGTGGGGGGGGGGGGGGGGGGTGTATGTATGTGTTTACTAACAACAAGACATCATGGTGAACCCGGAGTCGAGTTTCTTAACATGGAGATATTCTTACTACTTTTCTTTTGCCGAGCACAAAGAAAAATACATTTTAGTTAAATGTAAGTTGTGTCTTGGATCAAAGATCCCATCTACTGCCCAAAACAGCATTTCAAATCTGCTGAAACGGCTACAAAAGCAACATGCTTCGACGAAGCTAGTAAAGAAAAAGACAGACTCCGATGCCACTTCACCTCCACCTAAGCAACAGCAGCCGGATTTAGTGTTGTCGTTCGCGAATGACTCATTCGAACGAACAAATCTTTTGGGTGAACGTACTGAACCGAATCATTTCATGAACTGATTCGTTCCTTTCTCAGTTCAGTTGATCTCCGCCGCCACCATTCTGGTATGAGTGGAACTGGCGCATTCTGTGACTCACTGAACCCTCGACGTCGGCGAACGACGCAGCCAGCTACTCATCATGGGGGCGGGGGAGGGGACTGAGCGAATGATTCGTTCACCGCGGATTAACGACATGAATCCCTCAGTGAACGACAACGCTTTCGCTCTCTGCTCTGCTTGCCCCAATGCCGTGAGTGATTCTCCTCCCGTCGCGGGGATATGTTTCATGCCATTGGCATCCGTTCTCCATTCATTCTCCAAGCTAACAGCTAATGTTGACTAAAGCCACACAAAAACAAACACACACGCACCCCGTCCCCATTATCTCAACACATAACATTTTTATAGCATATTTAAGTTGATATTTCCTTTTTTATGTTTTTAAATGTAAACTACAGACATTTTAGTTTTTATGTTGGCATTTCTGGCACTTGGTCTAATATTTGTTTTGTTTTATTTAAGGTAGCCTATTTATTTTCTTTTTGTTTGCACATTTAAGTTGATATTTTCTTTATGTTTTTAAACGTAGGCTACAGAACATTTACTTTTTATGTTGGCATTTCTGGCTCTTAATTTATTTGTTTTATTTTGATGGTATTTATTTTCTTTTTGTTTGCATATTTAAGTTTACATTTTCTTTGCTAGAGAACATTTAGTTTTTATCTTGGCATTTGTTAAGGGTTTCTTAATTTAATATTTGTTTTTGCAGAGAGCGATTCACGTCTGTCGCCCTCTGGCCCACAGAACTGTAGCTGAGTGATTCAGGCTCGCTTCATGAACCTACAAGAACTGACTGGTTGTCGGTGAGGACGTGAATAACGTTCGCGCTGCACTCACTCACTCATTTAGGACGTCATATTGAGGCTCTCGTTCAGTCACTGTGCGCATCGTTCATTGGGTGCTGAGGGCTTGTGTCGTTCGCGAACTGACACACACCGAGATCTGCCGCTGGGGAAGCTGTAACTGACTGACTCATGATTCGCAGAACTGCTGCTGCAGAATTGATTCGGTGAACACATTTTTTGAACGAATCAATTTAAGGAACTGCTTCTAGTGATTCAGTACAGTCAAAACAACTGCTGATCCCATCACTAGCTGGATATTAACGGAGGGAAGGCTAGCCAGGACAAAATTGATAGAGCGATTGCAGCGTGTGTGGTAGAAGACATGCAGGCCATTCATACAGTGGAGTCACCTGCTTTCTGGCAGCTAGTTAGCATGTGTTATGAGAGTAGAGTATGTGTGTGTGTGTGTGGCAGCGGGCGAGTGACGTCAGTAAGTGAGTGGGCGAGCGAAGAGAGAGAGAGAGAGCGCTGAGGGCGGGGGAGTGGCTAGTGTTTGTGTGTGTGGGATGTTGACGGTGAAGTGAGACCAAAATAAAGAAGCCACGAGTTTGCAACTGAAAACTGGACTCGTCATTATCCTCATAGAGTCCGGAACTGTAAAGACCCACTGCCGGGTAAAGTAAAGGGTGTTGCCCCGAGAATAATCGGCCCTGGAGAAGTATCTCCCCTGCGCTCCTTGACTACGGTCCAGGCGCCGGAAGCAGGAAAGGTGCAACATTGGCGACCACGAAGGGACTCATCTCACGTAAATGGAACGGCAGTGTTGAGCAAAGGACGATTAAATAAACTGCAGAGAAGAATAAGCCGAGAAGCTAATTGATTGCCTGCGTAAACTAGCCAAGATGGCGGATGCTAGAAGTCGAAGCTCGCATTCAAAATCCAACCCGTTCGTGACGATGAACGACCGTGATGTGGAAGGGAAAACAGATTATGTGAGCGAAGAAAATGCAAGTTGTTATGGCATTTCTAGCCTGTCATATTGTGCAGAGGAACCTGCTGGAGTGAAGAATGCAGCGGCCGAGGTGCCACGTGAGCTCATTCGACCCAAGTTCTCAAGCACAAACCCTTTCATTAAGTCCGGGGAGGACAGTGGCTGTCATCAACACGACATGGCTGATATTAAAAGTAACTCACGTTTTCACAAACACCAACCAGACAACTTTATTACATCACCTGCTGATTTTGCAACGCCACATTCAAATCCCTTTTCCTGGGCGCACCAGGAGAGTTATATCCACAGCACTCCCCAGACATGTGGCCCCCCAGCCCCCACTTGCTTGTGCCCGCACACAACACGCCATTCTCCACCTAAAGACATCAATTATGGACATTTACCAAAGCCGGGGCACAGTCAGAGTGTCAAACTAATGGGCTCTCTTTGCAAAAGTGAGCAGCCTAGATCACTGGGAGCCAAGCCATTTTTTGCTCTACATCCGCCTTCCTCAGAGAGTGAGGACGACTATGATCCAAGGGAGAGAGTCCCCACCTTGAGACCCGGCCAGTATGATGGCACCACACCCTGGAAGGAGTTCCTGCACCGGTTTGAGAGTTGTGCTGAAGCTAACTACTGGTCCGAAAAGACAATGGCTGTTCAGCTGAAGTTCTGCCTGGTGGGTGCAGCTGGGGCCATCATCCACAGAAACCCCAGATCAGCCCAGTGGGGCTACTGCCGCCTGGTGGAGGAGATGGAAACTGCATATGGTCCCTCTTCACAGCATGCAGCTGCTGTGGCTATTGAATTAAGGCGATGTACCCGCAAACGGGGTGAAGCTCTTCATGTTTTGAGAGATGACATCTATGAGGGGGTGTCGGTAGCTTATAGCAACAGGACTGATGCTGAGCAGGATGCTATCGGAGTTGAAGTGTTCATTAATGCTTTGGGGGATGTGGACATTGTACAGAAGCTCTTGGAGCAGCACCCCCAGACACTAGCCCAAGCATTTGACATTGCCCGTCGTTATGAAACCACAAAGCGAGCAGCATCATATGTGGCTGGCCTCATGCACCCTGGAGCCTGTGACATAGCTGAACGCAGACCCCGTGCTGCCCTAATAAGAGAGGGCACGGAAGAGGAGGAATTAGAGCCTGCGACAGCCCCCCCATCAGCTAGCTTTAAACATGAGTCCCCCAGCTACAGTCACACACAATATAAAGGGAGGAGCTATAAAGACACTAAATGGGATGAGGTGCGGTGTCACAACTGTTCAGGCTTGGGTCACATGAAAAGAAATTGCCCCTCACCAAGAAAAACAGCCAGAGCTCAAGTTTCGGCCATGTTCCCGCAAAGCCCAAAGTCTACTATACTTCACCTTAAAGCACAATGTCATGAAATGAGCATTCACATGGTTGTGTATGGGCTAGAAGTGTGTGCTGTTTTGGACAGTGGAGCACGGAAAAGTGTTTTTCCTCTGCATCATTATGATGCTATTCATCTGGATGTCCGTCCTCCACTTCAGTCATCTGCCGTGGAGACCCTGATCGGTGTTGGGCCTGGCGATATACCTGTGCTCGGTGAAGCTCACATACCTGTCCTGATTACCAACCGTCAGGTGAGCATCTGCTTCCTGGTTGCTGATATAGCTGGGGACGAGGCCCTCCTGGGCCACCCATTCCTGACCCAAGCTCAGGCCCGTCTCGACTTTGGAAATCATCGGATCGTACTTTTCGGGGAAGAGGTACCTTATTTTGACTCCACAAATAAACCAAAGGCCCACGCAGTGAGAGTGGCCCGGACTGTGGTGCTGGAGGCTGGGCAGGAGTATGTGGTAAAAGGTAATATCCACGTTAAGGCTTCCATTAAAGGAGAATTAATGCTGAGCCCCACTAAAGGCTTCGTTGAAAAGCACAGACTATTAGTGGCCCGAATCCTAGTGGACGTTCACCCCCATAAAACCATGCCCCTTCGCATCTTCAATCCCGGCAGCAGTGCCGTAACTATCAGAAAGGGGGCCATGGTGGGGTTCCTCCAACCAGCCAAGGTTCTTCAGCCTGCAAACGCTGTAAACTACAAACAGCCTGAACAGGCTGCCAACAACCCTCCCTCTATTCCCCAGCACCTACAAGATCTCTATGCCGAGAGTGCTACTGAACTTAACAAAGAGGAGCAACTGCAACTAGCGCAGCTGCTGTGTACTTATAGCAACGTGTTCTCCACCGGATCCTATGACCTCGGCAGGACCACCCTGGTTCAACATGACATTGTAACGCTGCCAGGCGTTCCAGTCAAACAACCACCACGCCGAATGGCATCAGAGAAGCAACAGGACGCTGACCAACAGATACAACAGAGCCTGGAGGCAGGATTAGCGCGGCGCAGCAACAGCAGCTGGGCTTCGCCCATAGTGATGGTACGTAAAAAAGATGGAACGTACCGTCTGTGTATAGACTATAGAGCACTTAATGACTGCACGATTAAGGACGCATATCCTCTTCCCCGCATACAGGACACGCTGGACACCCTCTCTGCTGCAAAGTGGTTCAGCAGACTGGACCTTGCAGCCGGCTACTGGCAAGTTGAACTGACCCCGAGAGCACGCAAAGCAGCAGCCTTCTGTACCAAAAATGGACTGTTTGAATGGAATGTCATGCCATTTGGACTGTGCAATGCTCCAGCGACGTTTCAGCGCTTGATGGACCGTGTGCTGGCTGGCATGCAATGGGAGACCTGCCTTGTATATCTGGATGACGTCATTGTTCTGGGGAACAATGTGCCGCAGATGTTGCAGCGGCTGGGGCAGGTTTTCAGTCGCCTTCACCAGGCTAAATTGAAACTAAAACCGTCAAAATGCTGCCTCTTCCGCCGCCAAGTGGCCTACCTGGGTCACGTTGTCTCAGAGAACGGTGTGGCTACTGACCCAGGCAAAGTCCGGAAGGTGCAGGAGTGGCCAACACCATCGTCGCTCAAAGACGTCCGCCGTTTTGTTGGCCTCGCGTCTTACTATCGGAGGTTTATTAAAAACTTTGCCTGTATTGCAGAACCTCTCCATGCCCTGACCAAGAAACATGTCCAGTTTTATTGGTCTGAGGAATGCCAGTTGGCATTTGATGATCTCAAAAGTCGGCTAATAACAGCGCCGATCCTAGGGTATCCGCTTGACAAGGGCGACATGATACTGGATACAGACGCCAGCGACGTTGGCATCGGCGCTGTCCTCTCGCAAGTTCAACAAGGTGTGGAACGTGTGCTCGCCTATGGGAGCCGTAAGCTGTCCGAAACTGAACAAAATTACTGCACTACCCGGAGGGAACTGCTAGCCGTGGTGGATTTCACATCCCACTTCCGCCAGTATCTCCTGGGGAGGCGTTTCACTGTTCGCACCGACCACAGTAGCCTCCGATGGCTCACACGAATGAAGGAACCTGAGGGCCAACTCGCCAGGTGGCTCGAAAGGCTCGGCGAGTACAACTTTGAGATCGTCCATCGCCCTGGCCAGCTTCACGGTAACGCAGACAGCCTCTCCCGGAGACCGTGCCGTCAGTCCTGCCCTTGTAAGCTCCAGAACCCTTCTATTCCTCAGTTGAGCGTCAGTCACCAGGCTGTGCAGTGCGATTTGTACTCTGACATCAACCAGGCGATGCTGAGTCCAGTGGGGGTAGACAAGGCCCTGTCTGCTGACTGGGATAACTTAAAGCCCCCAGAGAAAATATTCCTGACCACGACAAAAGAAAATAAACTGTTTGGCGGTTGGTCCCTGGAGGAGCTGCGACAAGCCCAGGAAGGTGATGCAGATATCGCACCTATCAGGACTTGGCTGACAACCAGTGAAGAACGTCCTGCATGGGTGACAGTCTCACCATGCAGCCCAGCCACAAAAACGTATTGGAGCCAGTGGAAACGCCTCTACGTCAAAGATGGTATACTTGTGAGACGGTTCTACTGCCTGGACGACACCCAATTCTATCCACAAGTGGTGCTGCCCCGCGTTTTCCGTGCCGACATCATGAGACAGATGCATGACGGACAGGTTGGTGGACACTTCGGGGTTGAGCGCACTGTAGCACGGCTGCAGACTCGGTACTTCTGGTACAGAATGCGAGAGGATGTCGCTCTGTGGTGTAATACCTGCACCAGCTGCGCATCAAAAGCTAGGCCACGGAAGACACCACAAGCCCCCATGGGTACCGTTCGAGTCGGAGCCCCTATGGAACGCATTGCTTTGGATGTTATGGGACCGTTGAATGAAACTGAGCGCAAAAACAGATATGTATTAGTGATTCAGGACTATTTTACAAAATGGGTCGAAGCTATTCCCATTCCTAATGAACAAGCCGTAACTGTGGCTGAAGTGCTTGCCTCTGAGTGGGTGTGTCGCTATGGAGCCCCACAGACACTGCACAGTGATCAGGGTAGAAACTTCGAGTCGGAGGTGTTCCAAGAAATGTGCGCGCTTTTTGGAATCGACAAAACACACACAACTCCTTTTCGTCCTCAATCTGACGGACAAGTTGAAAGGTTCAACGCTACTCTACAAAAGATCCTGGCCACGACAGCCGAGCGTTGCCACTGGGACTGGGATTTAATGATTCCCTACGCTGTCATGGCCTACAGGGCAACAAAGCACAGTTCAACTGGTTTCACTCCAAACTACATGATGTTTGGCCGTGAATTGAGTGAGCCGGTGGACCTAGTATCCGGCCTGCCACCGGACCCTGAACCAGCTCCCTCGGGGCCGGTTTTTGTCCAAGACCTTCGAGAGCGACTGGAGCTGGCACACCAAATCACCAGAGATGCTCTCGGAGAATCTGTAAAACGTGCAAAGAGACAATATGACAAGAACTGTTACCGCACACATTATAACATTGGTGATGCTGTGTGGTACCTCATCAAAGGAACAAGGCCATCCAGGAACAAAGTGAGGAAGTTCCTCCCGTCTTACGAAGGGCCATTCTTCGTGTTGGGTCAGTTGGACGACCTGGTCTATCGAATTCAGAAAGGGCCAAGAACGAAGGTAAAGGTGGTTCACCACGATCAGCTAAAGCCTTATCGCTGCCGTGACCCACTGGACAACACCTGGGTCCTGGAACAAGCGCCGAAATGGATACCAATGGAGGTGTCACCCCCAGACGATATCGATCTTGCTGACTCTTTACTGGGTCTGCCTCAGCTGTTTTCTAGAGCCGAAGTTGATGACAGCTGCAGCTACCCAACATCGGATGCAGCCGTGGGTATTTCCGTGGCTTCTCACCCTTCCACTACTCAGCTTGGCTCTCCTGTTCCGGTGGACTTAGAGGACAGTGGGGGTGGTGTAGCAGTGCCACATCCTCAGAGCCCTCGTTCTCAAAGGCCCCTCCGTAGGCGTAGATCACCAGCAAAGTTTGGTGAATGGGTAGCTCACTGAGTGCCGATTTCATGTAACTAAAAAAAAAAAAAAGGGGGGGTTTTTTTGTATATCTAGTTTTTTTTTACTGTATAACCTGTTCAAGCTAATATTATTTTTCTATACATAAAAAAAAAAAGGGCAAACTGGAAATGGTTGGTGTATTTTTCTGTGAATATTGGGAGTTATAACAGGGGACTCAGTTACTGTTACACTTAAAAATGCTAATTGCTTCTCCTCCCAAATTGTAGCCAAGTATTGGACATACTAATGTTTTTTTAGGGCTGTTTCGCTCAACTCTAATGCGTGCACTGAACACACGGGCTGTTGAATTGTTGCAATTGCACTACTACATTATTGCACCCCCTTTTAAGTTGACTCGTACTAGTCATGCTGCATCCTTTCATTTGTATTGAATGTATATAGGACTCTATGTTGGTATGGAAATGTTAATGTTTATGACTGTGCTGGAGTGAAATTGTTTTAATTGTCATCCAGAGTGGGGGTAGTGTTATGAGAGTAGAGTATGTGTGTGTGTGTGTGGCAGCGGGCGAGTGACGTCATTAAGTGAGTGGGCGAGCGAAGAGAGAGAGAGAGCGCTGAGGGCGGGGGAGTGGCTAGTGTTTGTGTGTGTGGGATGTTGACGGTGAAGTGAGACCAAAATAAAGAAGCCACGAGTTTGCAACTGAAAACTGGACTCGTCATTATCCTCATAGAGTCCGGAACTGTAAAGACCCACTGCCGGGTAAAGTAAAGGGTGTTGCCCCGAGAATAATCGGCCCTGGAGAAGTATCTCCCCTGCGCTCCTTGACTACGGTCCAGGCGCCGGAAGCAGGAAAGGTGCAACACATGATATCGGGCATCAAACACCAAATGGCACAGAGAACACGTTCCAAATACCTGGACACAGTGGACAGTGAGTACATAAACATGGAAAGTGAGCTAAAGAAGACACTCCAAACTCTGCCTCTGCTCATCATTCAGCACTGAAGGTACACACACTGTCAATTGTCTTATATACTCTTTCATTCTAGACTTCTAGAGTGTTTGATTATCACATCAACCTAAATGTATAGACTATAAAGTTTACAAACATAAAGAGGGATCCCAGTGGGCCAGGCCAATCTTTCCTTTTCTCTAAATTAAAACTTGAGAAATGCGTAGTGTTCTGGGCTTCAGTACAGTGTTGATCTCCTGAAGACATTATTTTATTGCACAATTCCTTGAGAGAAAAAAACACCTGCTTGAGTTGAGTTTGAGTTTATTTCGAACATGCAGCTTTGGCGTGTTTATAGCAGTATGTGGGCTGTATATAGAGACATGACATATAATCATGCCATTTGTGCCTTCCTTGGGTGAAGCCAGGTTTACAGCTACAGTATATTGTGACATGTTGTTATGTTGTGGTGTGTTACTTATGTATGTTACATTGGAGCTATTTAAAATGTTTTTTTCAATTTATTCTCGCCCAAAATAAATTGGCCCTCTGAAACATATCCTTGTCTTTGTGTGTTGTATGTAGACCACATTGCTTAGCAGAGTTCAGTGATGCAAATGCATGTCAAGTTGATCAACAGATTTTATTATTCTCCAGTGCATTAACAGTACTGAACTGAAGGCTAAATGGGAATTACTGGGAGCTTTAAAAAAAGAAGTAGGTGTAACCCAGTCTTGAAAACACCCTATGCCTGGAGCTGAAATAATTCATTGGAGGTAAAATAATTCATTTAGTAAAGAGAAATTAATTTCAGTTGAATAATTAAGTGTTAAACGGGTACATACTAATCTACACTTTATGTTATTCATTTATATTTTTAACCTGCTATACAAATTGTTAAAATCAAAAACACACAATATACATAGAAATGTTGGCACAAAAATGGTGTCTTAACAGGATTGTAGAGGTAAAAATTACCTGTCTCCATGATTGTCACCTCTAGAGGGCAGTCAGTGAGTCCTTCCATGTCCCTATTGTGACGCAACTTCCTGTTGTGTGGAAGCAGAGAAACGCCCCTTCCTGTTTCTTTCTGTTCATGTACGGCTATGCTAAACACATGCGGAGAACTTGTCGAACAATCCTTTGCGATCCACTCGGTACGGCTCGAAATTTAGCTTGCAATTTGATCCATCCGCATTTCTAATGTTGTTATACAACTTTTAAACCATATATTGTATTATTTAAACTTTGTAGAGCAGTATGACATCCGAGTGTAACATTCATCCCTGTGTGCAGTCATATCGCTTGATCAGCGGTAAATGAATAACAATGATGTGATGTTTTACTTGAGCCATAAGTGTTGGTGATATCTAATTTGTTCATGTTTACAGCACATGCTGGGAACACTGTGATTATTTTTGTTTTACTGAAATAATAAATTACTGAGCACTTTTGATTTAGTGATAGAAGGGGTAATTTTTTAGTGCACCTCTCCCCTGTGCTAGCAAGGTAGAGATATTTAGCACGTCCTAACTTTATATACCTCCAAGTTGCTACACAAGTTCCTTTTGAATATTAATGTGAACCTTGTACAATTAACCTACCTCTTTTAATTGTGAACTAAGGTACATTTAAATTGTATTTGTATTTAAAGAAACATTTCATATATTCTTGAATATTTGAACAATTGGTAAAAGAAACTATAATAAGCACTTAACTTTTATGTCGATATTTCCCATTTTGGAAACAAATACATTGTAAACCAAAGCATTTGAGATACATGATTGGTGATTAATGACATGATTGAGCTAATTAATGAAAGTTAAAAGTATTTAAGCTATTTCATGGTTATTTAAAAACACTGTTGAAACTAGTGTGTGTGAATAACACAAGCTTGTGGGTCTTGTCTGATCTATTATTAGGTCTGGTTTTTTTTGATTGGGTGATTCAAATACCATCTTCATCCCTTGTGTGGAGAGGACGGCATTGCCTTTCCAGCCCAGGTGGATGTGAGGCTCCGCAGTTTCTCCAACCCCAACATTGATTCCCCACAATACCCAGATCCATCGAACCGATTCCCAGTGTATACTGGGTGGCGAGCTACCTGAAAACCTGGACACTGTGGTGCAGTGTTGACGTCCCCTCCCCCACAGTCTGTGTGGTAGGACAAAACTCATACAGTGCACTGTCAGCCACAGAGAAACTGGCCCCAACGAACAATTTAAACAAACTTTGGGAACTAAGACTAAAAGGGGTTCTATTCTGCCGGCTTTTGTTATTTTTGTTTATTATTTTCCATATACTGCAGTTGTTGTAAATTTCTATGTGCACCCTTCAATATATTTTTGGCCATTCAACATTCAAGTTCATCGTAATCTGTGTCATTATTGATATGCAACACTGGCTCTTAAAAACACTAGGATCATTCTGATACTAGTCCAGTTTGATATTTACACCATTGACTACCAGTCACCTGTGACGGAAGTAGCAGTGGGCTGTCGACATTGACTGCAAACTTACAGCATTAAGTGAAGATATGTGTTATATGATGTACTGTAATGGACAGTGATGCAACTTGATAGACTAAAAGCTCTCTCCAACTTACACAAAACCTGTTGAAATGCATGATTGTAACATGGGTGTAAAGTTGTCATAATGTCGGGACGCCATTAGATTTTCGAGGGGAGAGTATAGGATAAGCAAAGCCACCTCTCCTATTTTTGAATGTTTGGTAGGTAAATGTGAATTCAGGACTTCAGCTGTAATAGCAAGAGGATGTAATAGCGCTGTGGGTAAATATTGCTGTGTGTTGCACAGAAGAAGACGACACTTCCTGCCGATCATTGAGACGCATTTGGACCAACACGGTGTGAGGAAAATATTAATGTGCTATTTCTGCTGTTATAGAAATGTGAAATAAAGCAACAAAACTCAGTAGACAGAGACTCCTCTTCATGTGTGTAACATATATCTGTCCCAAATTGTTCAGGTCTTTCCTTCTAAAGACTTACCGAGTCAAAACAAAACAGACCCATTATTGTTGTTTCTTAAGGACATAGGTAAGAAGTTCACAAACCACCAAAAGAAGTGTGATATGCATGTCACAGAGTGACAGGTTGAGGGTGTGTGCGTGTCTGCCTGCCCGTGTACCTGCGGCACTGATTGCCTGATGCCTTGCACCTGCGTGGTTAAGTGGCGCTTGGGGGAAGGCTGTGGCTGCTTTACTCTTTTTCATGCAGGATCAGCAAGTGCGGAGAGGCTTGCGTGGAGCAACAGACACGGACAAGGGACACGGGCAGGAAGGCCAGGGAGTGACCGAGCGCAACCCGAAAGTCGTCATGGCTGGGAACGACAGGAATTGCCGCTGCGCAGAAAGTGGACGCCATTGGCACGCCAGGCCAACCAAGAGAGCACACAGTGTGAGAGGGAATCTGTGGGAGACAGTGGAAGAGTGGGGACGCGTTCCACTCTTCCTCCAGCTAAGTACCCTTCTCTATCCCTCTCTTATCCGAGGAATCTTACAGCAACAATTGCATGCACATATCCCATATCTCAACTACAGTTTAGTATTACAATTTACTGTTGGCGAACAGTTTCAAGTCCACCACAAACTACACTGACGCCACAGAAATCCAACTGCCTTGGGCTGTGGGCTTGCGGGTTCGTGCGTCGTACGCTGGCTGTGTGGTTCTGTGGACGGGGCGATTTGGACCCATGGACCTGCGGTGACCCCCGGAAGCGACCAAGAGGCGGAGTGGGACAGGTACGGCCACGTAGGTCCCGTGAATGACCGGAGTCTGGCGAGGAAAGTGGGCATACCCAATACGTTGACGCGGAACTACAGCAAAGGCAGGGGAAACCCTGCCTTGCGTGTAAGTGTTATGTCAGCCCGGATAGCGTCTCCTTGGTTTTAGATGATTTTATCCCCGTAGCCTGCCTCCGTTTTAATTGTGTGTGCAGGGGGACGCCGTGGAAGTGGGCGGGGCCAGGACACGGACCCACTATGCCTGTCGTGACTGTACCCTCACCTATTACATTGGTATTTTTAGTGTTGACAACTTGACCGTTTTAATTTGTATTATAATAAATTGTGAACGAGTAGAATCACTTTCCCTTATTTTGGACAGCTGCTCTCACTACATTGGGTTTTTAATATTTATATTGGTTTTAAGCAACATTTTTATTGGTTTTAATATTTTACCACTCGGGTCCATCACACAAACACAGAATAAGTTATCCAGTTTATTTTCATAATAAAACATTGCGCGTTCTAGGTGGATCATGAATTAACCATGAATTGATTAACGTGGACCCCGACTTAAACAAGTTGAAAAACTTATTCGGGTGTTACCATTTAGTGGTCAATTGTACGGAATATGTACTGAACTGTGCAATCCACTAATAAAAGAATCAATCAATCAATCAATCGTATTTTGCACTTTCAAACGTCCTAATAAGCGGCACAGACATTGAGTTGACTTGTCAAAGGTTTTCGGATGTAATTTCCTCTTTTTGACAAAAAGGGATGAGGACATGCTGATTCTGCAGGTCCAGCATTAAAAAATAAGCTACATGAAGATATGGGGGCCTGTGCCAAATACCACAGAGGAGTGGTTGTTGCGACAGCTCGTCAGCGATGATGTTACTGTTGTAAAGTTTTTATCAAGGCAAAATTGTCAAAGGGGTTGTCGTTCAGCATCTTTTATTGATAGCAGGGCCGAGTTTATTAGACTCTGCTCCTCTGGAAGGACAAAATTGATTGTTTGTGGTTTGCTTTATTACAACTTCACTTAAATCTTGTGATCACACACAGATTCACGCGATCTCGTAAATGTCTGCGCTACTTCGCTACCCGTCAGAAGGCAATAAGAATGGCCGGACTCTCGATGGCAGTTCTGTTTTGTGGCGGATTTGTTTAGCAGCTGTTGGTGTGTGTTTGTCTGGACCCCACGATCAAGAGATGGCAGGCGAAGTGCCGCTACACTCTTAAAACGAATGTGTTGGAAATCAACACATGTTCTGTGTAATGATGATTTCAACAAATGTTGTGTTAAGTCACAGGATTTTCCTGAAGGGAAAGTTACACAGACACTCTACACAACATTGTGTCATGAGCTGTGGCCAATCAGCTGGGATGCCTTAAAGTTTGAAATAAAAAAAAGTCAGCTACATCAAGGGGCGGCATGGCGTAGTGGGTAGAGCGGCCGTGCCGGAAACCTGAGGGTTGCAGGTTCGCTTCCCACCTATTAACATCCAAATCGCTGCCGTTGTGTCCTTGGGCAGGACACTTTACCCTTGCCCTCGGTGCCGCTCACACTGGTGAATGAATGATGAATGAATGATTGGTGGTCAGTCAGTCTACCCCAGGGCAGCTGTGGCTACAGATGTAGCTTACCACCACCAGGTGTGAATGAATGATGGATTCCCACTTCTCTGTAAGCGCTTTGAGTATCTAACAATAGAAAAGCGCGATATAAATCTAATCCATTATTATTATTATTATCAAACTTTTCGTGGATCCACGTGACCATTACCGGACCTCTGCAACTGTATCATCCAAATTTCTTAATGAAGGTAAGCATATTCCAGTCTATTTGCACATTGTTGTATCTTAAAAGGTGTAATAGTGGTAGTTTTGCTGGGAATTTGTGAATGTAACCTACTGACAAGATGTAAAGTTTTGCATGTGCAAATAAACTGCTGACAAACAGCGAGCCATATTGCTACACAGCAAATTCAAAAGTGCTGAATTATCAGTGTTGCTGTTGAGTGTTAAAGAAATGACACTTGATTTATTTTATCAATGGCAGTCTTATTTTGTCTAATGAGTTCATGTTAATTCACAGTGTTAGACCAAAACTGTTAGGATCCGCCGCACGGATCATACATTATTTGGTTGTTGAGTCCTTTTGTGTGTTTTCTTGGTTTGTTTTTGACTCTTCTTATTCTCAGTTTGTGCACTTCCTTGATTAGTCTGTCTCCATGGTTACCTCATTTTTTCCACCTGCACTGGCCGTTTGACACACACCTGTTTGTGATTATTGTTTCTGTATTTAAAGCTGCCTCCTCCCTTTGTTCGGTCTGGGTTCGTCATTTGCTTTATGCAACACTCACGTTTTGATTCTCTAGTCCTTTTTGAGTAGGTAAGTCCCGTCTTAGCTTTCGGGCGCTCGACACGCGCCGTTTGGACTTTTACTCAGTGCTAAGGGTTAGCCTAGTTTCCGTGCGTTCAGCACACCTTTCGTTTGTCTTTTTGTACCAGTGTTATTTGATTTTTTGAATATTAAAATCAGCTTCTTACCTGCAATCTTGCCTGTCTGGTCCCACTGCATCTGGGGGTGACGTCTACGTGCATCACAATGCGCTTCGAACGTGACAAAAACACTTAAAAAGTGTAGATTTAAAAAAAAAAAAATCATACTGATCAAGACAGAGTGAACATTTGCAACGGAACGTGTGACGTGTTGCCCTCAAAAAAGCGGGAGAGTCAAGTGGAGGCATCACTCGAGGCAGGCAGGCAGGCAAAGAAGACATTGCATGTAAGTACTTGTTGTGTTGTTGCTGCTTCTAAATTAAAAATACTGTAGCTATACCGGCTGTGTTATGTTGGAGTGAGCAGAGTACGTTTACTAGTAATTAACTTGTCTTATTATAGCCACAAAGTTAGTAGCTAATTGTTAGCATTAGCTTGCGCCTATTACCTATAAACCCACTAATGCTTCGGTTAGCAGCACATTAGCTTATCTTGCAACTAAGATTGCAACAATGTATTAAGTAAATTGATTAAAAGAAAGCATGTATTTGTAGTTTGTTTCTATGCTAATTATTTAATGAGTAAACAGAGAGGACATTTTGTGGCGTGCGGCCTGTAGGGGTACTGCCTGTAAAGACAATATTGTAAAAAAATATTTGCAATTCAACTACTGCTCATTATAATTGCAACGTGCGAGAAGTATCTTTTGATCTATATACATTTACAGTTTTTCACCGTTAATAATCAAACATGGATGTGTTTTCTGCTTTCCTTTCATAGTGCAATGTTGGTTCCTGTAAAATTTCGTAAATGACCAAAGATATGTCAAAATTGACGAAACTGAAGAAGATTGTAAGGATTTTAGCACATTTCTTCACAGGGGTGAGCTACATGACTTTAGTAGTTTAGTGCAATACAACCTTGTGAACCTTGAAATAGTCATTCATTTGTTTACTATATGTGGGCTTTATTTTGTTGTTTTTAACAAACATGGCAGTTAAAGCACACATATACAGTATTGGCCACACTTTCCCTTGTTCACGTTACTTCGTTAACCACCTGCTACATATGACCATCTTATCTCACCACACGTGGAGTTCACACTTCCTTCTGCCTTTATCCCTGCCCAGTGTACGAGTCAGAGGTCACACAAGCCCAATAAATAGCTGTCTAAGGATTTGCAGATAACTCAATGCCATTGTAGGTGGTTGAGAAAAGCTGAATTGAATAGAGGCATCCGCTACTCCAAATGTTTTTTTAATACAGAAGACATGCACAATCATAATTCATAATCTCAACAATTTTCAGTCATATAAAAGCTAAGTCTACCACTCGAGACTCAGCTTTACTTGACAGATGCGACAGGGACACAAGGAGATGATCATGTGTCTGAGGACCTGTTAAAAATGGGCAACCTTATTATAAATGTGTCTGCAGAAAGGTCAACAGGTGAGCTCAGGCCATGATAGACACTCATTGCTGTTGAAATATTCCTAACATGTGATTGATTTGTCTTTTAGTTGAACTTGGTCTAATGCCAGAGTCAGATATTCCATCCAGTGAACCATCAAACATAGCTTCAGGTCTCTGATTTGCGTACCACAGAAAGGAACAACGGGATGCAACAAAGTGACGCTATACAGATAGCTCCCAAAAACGTATGCCTTTAAAACTGTTGAGACATGCATCCATCCATTTTCTACCAAGATATCGGTGAAAAAGTTTCCTTGTTGCATCGTTTAAAATATATTGTTACTGTAACATTTGAAAATTCAAATTTAGAATTGGTATTAATGTAACATTTTCATTTGGCTTAACACATGCCGCCCAGGACTTAAAAATGTTATAAGATTTTGTTAGTTCAAACTTAATTGTGTTAAATAGCTCTGCTTACGATGCTGATTTTGATTACATTTATCTTTGAACTGCTTTAAGCCTATCTTCGAATATGTATGCATGCATATCTCAAAATCAGCTGATTTGTGGACAACGTATACTATGCATTATTCGCAAGGATTGGATGGGTGCACCAAGATTTGGCTATCAATTAATTTCCATCAGTAGTCCTTAATTGACACCACCTGACATTATTTATGTGAGAAAATAAATTATAAGATTACTATAAACAAAAACAAAATGACTTATAAACTTGTATATATAAACCTTTATTCTCATTGAAAACAGTACACCACTACTACATACTGTATGTTATAGTTCTTGATGCAGATACACTACAAATAAAAACAGTGTGAACTTTTTTTTTATTAAAAATTGTTGCTGTTTTATAAAATGTAAACAATATCTCGAATAAATGTATCAAAACTGCCGAAATATTCTATTTTGGACAA
Source organism: Nerophis ophidion (assembly GCF_033978795.1). NCBI lineage: Eukaryota > Metazoa > Chordata > Actinopteri > Syngnathiformes > Syngnathidae > Nerophis > Nerophis ophidion. The sequence goes on from NC_084619.1 coordinate 26,252,054, forward strand.
ATCCAGTGGTATAAAACATCTGCCAAAATAATGTGAATCACTGCACTCGAAAAGGCAGATAATTTGCTTTGGTGACCCTAGAAGAAGAAAGCTCAAAGGACAAAAGTTATATTGTGTTGACAAATAAACTTTGTTGTCTGTTATAGAACACAATGATGGTTCCAATAAAATTTGGTCAAACCCAGAGATCCGTTTGAGTGCTGCCACGACGACTCTTGCCGACCCACTGCCCTCGGTAATGGCACCGTTCCCAAAGTATGTGGGCTCTATTGATAACCTCACTAACAACTTTAACAATGCCCTGCGCGAAACCATTGATAGTACAGCACCGCTGAAGTTAAAAAAAGCTCCAAAAAGGCGTACGCCATGGTTTACTGAAGAAACTAGAGCTCAGAAATTATTATGTAGATAGCTGGAACGCAAATGGCGCACGCCTAAACTTGAGGTGCACCATCAAGCATGAAGTGATAGTTTAATAACTTATAAACGCATGCTTATCTTAGCTAAAACTAATTATTACTCAAATCTCATCCGCATTAATAAAAATGATCCAAAATGTTTGTTTAGTACAGTAGCATCGCTAACCCAACAAGGGACTCCTTCCAGTAGCTCCACCCATTCGGCAGATGACTTTATGAAGTTCTTTAATAAGAAAATTGAACTTATTAGAAAGGAGATTAAAGACAATGCGTCCCAGCTACAACTGGGTTATAGTAACACAGATACGACTTTATATATGCCCGATACTGCAAATATCCAAAATAGTTTCTCTCGTTTTGATGAAATAACATTAGAAGAATTGTTACAACGTGTAAATGGAATAAAACAAACAACATGTTTACTTGACCCACTTCCTGGGAAACTTATCAAGGAGTTTTTTGTATTATTAGGTCCATCAGTGCTAAATATTATAAACTTATCACTTTCCTCGGGCACTGTTCCCCTAGCATTCAAAAAAGCGGTTATTCATCCTCTCCTTAAAAGACCTAACCTCGATCCTGACCTCATGGTAAACTACCGACTCACCTTCCCTTTATTTCGAAAATCCTCGAAAAAATTGTTGCAGAGCAGCTAAATGAACACTTAGCGTTTAACAATCTATGTGAAACCTTTCAATCCGGTTTCAGGGCAAATCACTCGACTGAGACAGCCCTCGCAAAATTGACTAATGATCTATTGCTAACGATGGATTCTGATGCGTCATCTATGTTGCTGCTCCTCGATCTTAGCGCTGCTTTCGATACCGTCGATCATAATATTTTATTAGAGCGTATCAAAAGACGAATTGGTATGTCAGACTCAGCCCTGTCTTGGTTTGACTCTTATCTTACTGACAGGGTGCAGTGCGTCTCCCATAACAGTATGACCTCGGAGTATGTTAAGGTAACGTGTGGAGTTACCCAGGGTTCGGTCCTTGGCCCTGCACTCTTCAGCATCTACATGCTGCCGCTGGGTGACGTCATACGCAAATACGGTATTAGCTTTCACTGCTATGCTGATGACACCCAACTCTACATGCCCCTAAAGCTGACCAACACGCCGGACTGTAGTCAGTTGGAAGCGTGTCTTAATGAAATTAAACAATGGATGTCAGCTAATTTTTTGCAACTTAACGCCAAAAAAACGGAAATGGTGATTATCGGTCCTGCTAGACACCGACCTCTATTTAATAATACAACTTTAACATTTGACAACCAAATAATAAAACAAGGTGACTCGGTAAAAAATGTGGGTATTATCTTCGACCCCACTCTCTCCTTTGAGTCACACATTAAAAGCGTTACTAAAACGGCCTTCTTTCATCTCCGTAATATCGCTAAAATTCGCTCCATTTTGTCCACTAAAGACGCCGAGATCATTATCCATGCGTTTGTTACGTCTCGCCTCGATTACTGTAACGAATTATTTTCGGGTCTCCCCATGTCTAGCATTAAAAGATTACAGTTGGTACAAAATGCGGCTGCTAGACTTTTGACAAGAACAAGAAAGTTTGATCATTTTACGCCTGTACTGGCTCACCTGCACTGGCTCACCTGAACTGGCTTCCTGTGCACTTAAGATGTGACTTTAAAGTTTTACTACTTACGTATAAAATACTACACGGTCTAGCTCCATCCTATCTTGCCGATTGTATTGTACCATATGTCCCGGCAAGAAATCTGCGTTCAAAAGACTCCGGCTTATTAGTGATTCCTAGAGCCCCAAAAAAGTCTGCGGGCTATAGAGCGTTTTCCGTTCGGGCTCCTGTACTCTGGAATGCCCCCCGGGTAACAGTTCGAGATGCTACCTCAGTAGAAGCATTTAAGTCTCACCTTAAAACTCATCTGTATACTATAACCTTTAAATAGACCTCCTTTTTAGACCAGTTGATCTGCCGCGTCTTTTCTTTTTTCTCCTATGCCCCCCCCTCCCTTGTGGAGGGGGTCCGGTCCGATGACCATGGATGAAGTACTGGCTGTCCAGAGTCGAGACCCAGGATGGACCGCTCGTCGGGACCCAGGATGGACCGCTCGCCTGTGTATCGGTTGGGGACATCTCTACGCTGCTGATCCGCCTCCCCTTGAGATGGTTTCCTGTGGACGGGACTCTCGCTGCTGTCTTGGATCCGCTTTGAACTGAACTCTCGCGGCTGTGTTGGAGCCACTATGGATTGAACTTTCACAGTATCATGTTAGACCCGCTCGACATCCATTGCTTTCGGTCCCCTAGAGGGGGGGGGGGGGGGGGGGGGTGCCCACATCTGAGGTCCTCTCAAAGGTTTCTCATAGTCAGCATTGTCACTGGCGTCCCACTGGATGTGAATTCTCCCTGCCCACTGGGTGTGAGTTTTCCTTGCTCTTTTGTGGGTTCTTCCGAGGATGTTGTAGTCGTAATGATTTGTGCAGTCATTTGAGACATTTGTGATTTGGGGCTATATAAATAAACATTGATTGATTGATTGATACCATATTTTCTGGACTACGGAGCGCACCAGTATACAGTAAAAGCCACGCCCACTCCATTTTAGGATGTTTTCCCATATATTAGCCGCACCGGATTACAAACCGCAGATGTATATGTTGTGAAATGAGTTATTTACACATTAATTTTTTGTAAATGTTTATTTACAAAGGTTAATTGTTTCCAAACGGTGTCTGTAACTCGGCAAAAAAACGGCTGATCAAACAAAACAGAAGTCATGGTCATGGACCCACTAGCAGCAGAATCTAGCTCTCCAATTAGCTAAACAGACTCAATAACTCCATGAAGACGTTTTTGTGAATTTATGAAACTGAAACAAAAAGAATGCAGTTTTAAGTTATTAATACTGTCACAGACACTCGTAAACGTGTTAACATATTAGCTAATGTGTAACAACGCTCGCTTCCTTATGAGAGCACGTACAAATATGCATGAAAACACTCCTACAGAGATTCTACTACTGGTTCAAAGCTTTAAACAGTGGGAATTCACATTAACCTACAGTAGCTGCACCTGCAAAGGGCGAACTCAACAAAGAGATGCTGCTACAGCACAAACAATAACACACCATTCAATTGTCTTTGCATGTGTTGACTGAAAAATATTTGCTTTATGGCTGTAAGTGAAAAAAAATCCAAATTAACAGGGTTCAAAGCATAGGGAAAAAATAGTGGTTTATTGTCCTGACTTTTCGGTATATCCAGAAAATATTAGGTCTTAAGTACCACCAAGTGCTAACCCACAGATGACCAAAGACAAAATTTGGTCTTACGCATGGAATAAACTAGAAACATGAATAAATCATGACAAATAAAGTTCTGTACCATTTTTTTAACAAGATCGACACTGGAACTAAACTCGAAATAGATTAGCACTAACGTAAAACTATGCAACTGTGAATATTTGGATTTATATTATTGAAAGGAAGCACAATTGTCTTTATTTTACAATTTGTTTTAATCATAGATAAGCTGGGTTTTCCACTTGAGACTCGGCTTTTATTGACCGATGGGACGGGAACAAAAGTGGATGCTGATGTCTTTGAGGACCTGTTAAAAACGGCCATCCATACCATAAATGTGTCTGCAGAAAGGTCAATAGGTGAGCTGAGGTCTAGTTATATACTCCTGACAACTGCTGTTAAAATTTACCAGTATATACACTTTCCTTTTGTCTTCTAGTTGATTTTGATTGGTCACCTGAGACAGATATTCCATTCAGTGATCCATTAGACGCATCATCTCCATCACCTTTATCATTCGTATTCTCTGACTCTGATACAACTGCAGTTCTTAGAGATAACGAAGGGAATCGAAATGACAGTGAATGTGAATCTGCCAAACGAGTAAGTCCTTTTACTGTTATGAAAAGCTGACCTGACTTATTGCGTAAATTGACAAATTAATGTGTTCCTACATGGTGAAAGATGTGTTCCTGTCCAAGCCACTGGGACTGACAATCTGAGTATTACAACAAGTCAAAGACAAGAAACGATACAACACAAAAACAATTTGTGAACCTTTTGGTGGCCAACATGATTGAAAGGCACAGGTAAGTAATTTGTTGTAGTTGGGAAATAAAATGTAGTTAAGAGGTAGTTATGAAATGCAAACCTACATTTTTACACTTTTCCACTTCCCTTTAAGGAGAATTCCACCCATTTCTGTACGGACCAAATATGTGCTTGGTATTATCACACTTGTTCCTGCACTTAAAGATCCCCTCTCCGATAATGTATAGGTACGTTGATTTAAAGGACTTACGTATATTGCATGTCTTGTTACTGGATTGAACTGTGCATTGTAAATATCTCTAGTAGCACTTCTATGACCAGCATGGTGGCTCTGGCTTCAGTGTAACACAGTCCAGCCTCGGAGGCCCTCTACAACCTCAACTGATGAATTTAGCCCAAAGAGAAAGAGGCAGGCTGTTGCAAGTGGCAAGCAGTTAGTTGGTGAGGAGTGCCGTGAAGCAATATCAATGTTGAAACATTCAACTGATGGATTAGTTGTAAAAGACAAAATGAGGGCCACACTTCAATATCGTCAGTCACTGGTTCAAGATCAAGCGTCCTCCTCCTCTTTCTTGGATGTGTTCCCACGATTTCTCAACATCCATGGTTTGGTATGACACTTAATTATTTTAAAGTGTACTTAAAAGTTAATCAAGTCAGCAGTATTAACTTTTGTGTGTTTATTTATTTTAGATTTAACAAGATTTTGCCATGTATGGAGAGGATGTTTCCGGCAGATTTTTGTCAAAGTGGCCCACTTTCTTCAAACCCAGGATCCTGATGGAGTGTAAAAATCTAGTCTTTAATAATCAAGTAGAAGAGCTCCTGGCTGCACAAAACTCTGACAGACTTGGTAAGTTGAACTACTTATTCAATTCAAATGTATTGCTCAATATTCTGCCATCTTATAGTTTACGCTTTTCTTTTAGGTTGGGACAGTGACCTCTGTAGCATTCTACTTTCACATACTTCCGCCTACTTCCAAAGGACATAAGAGAGAGCAAAAATTAGCTCCTCTCAAGCTGTAAACCCTCTTGTAAGATATCCGCAGGTAATAGGATATAAGCAGTTTTACAATGCAATGGATAAAAAAATACATGCTGTACCTTATTGAAATATTGAATAACCCGGATTGTAAGGCTGCTGTTGCTGTAAAGTGTGCAAATAAAGTTGACAATCAACTGAATTTTATGTATTACACACCATTTTCATATATATATATATATATATATGTATATATATATATATATATATATATATATATATATATATATATATATACACACACACACACACACATATTTAACTCCTAGAGTAGTGCCACCTATTTTAAGTGTTGGAAAAAGTTAGTGTTAGTTCAACTCTATTCACTACGTGTTAAAAAGTACACCGATAGTGTTGTTCATTTCCCACTGTCCACCAGTGTTATAAAAAAACAACACCTAATGGGTGTTACATTTAACTATTGTAGGTGTTTTTTTACCAGCACTAATACACGTGTTGACCCTTACTACTATCAAAAGTGTTGGTTTAACACAATCTGGTGTGGACCTAATAGAACACCAAAAAAGTGGTGAAAACAGCTCCCTAGGTGTTGATTTAACATATTTGCTGTGTAGCTATACTAAACCTCAATTTTTTTTTAGGGCTCTTTCAAATGGTAGCCTGGTTATGCTGTGTGTACATAATGTTGATTAATGACTAAATTAATTTTTACTTTTCATTTTGCAAGTTTCCTTTCACAATTTAGCTAACATTACTAAGGTAAGGCTTGATAGTAAGAAGGTATCCACAGTATCAATTAAACTGTTTGACAAAACTGCGCTGGACATCTTGACTAAGAATATCTTAATTTATGATGAAAATATAAACCAAGTGAGATATCTTAATAAGTAAATGATTCATAACTTGTAAAGATCATCTGTGTGCATGATGTAATAAAATGTGTTGCATACACTGTGTTTTAGCCAGGAACAAGCTTCCATGACCTCCTACAAACCACTGACCCTGCTCCAATGATGTAACCTTGTCTTGTGAGCATTGGACATCCCAGCACAACATCAACACATTATGTCATGGTGGCTGCCAATGACTATGTAGTCATTCCACTCCAGGAAGAGAGCCTCACCAGCAGTCTGGATAAACTATTCAAGTTGTATTGAGTTTGTAACCTTGCCTATCCTGTTCAAATGACCTCAGGCTTCGGGTTCATTGAGCACATCTATGGCCTGCAGATCTCTGGTGGGAAGAGATCCAAAATTGTGGAGCTAGCTGCAAAGCTCCAGGTCTTCTAAGTTAGATTACCATGTACATCTGCCCGGAGTGCAAAAGACAAATATCTCGAGATGCACATAGGCTCATTTATCATCTCAGACATGTCCATGCACTCTCTGATGGGCAGGACGACTTCTTAAAGGGGAACATTATCACCAGACCTATGTAAGCGTAAATATATACCTTGATGGTGCAGAAAAAAGACCATATATTTTTTAACCGATTTTCGAACTCTAAATGGGTGAATTTTGGCGAATTAAACGCCTTTCTGTTTATCGCTCATGTGGTGATGACGTCAGAACGTGACGTCTCCAAGGTAATACACCCGCCATTTTCATTTTCAAAACATTGCAAACACCGGGTCTCAGCTCTGTTATTTTCCGTTTTTTCGACTATTTTTTGGAACCTTGGAGACATCATGCCTCGTCGGTGTGTTGGAGGGTGTAACAACACTAACAGGGAGGGATTCAAGTTGCATTACTGGCCCGAACATGTGAAAGTGTCTTCCGCCAGACCCCCATTGAATATGCTGTAGTGTCTCCACATTTTACCGGCGATGACAGACATGGCACAGAGATGTATGGATAACCTGCAGATGCATTTGCAACGATAAAGTCAACTAAATCACAAAGGTGAGTTTTGTTAATGTTGATTGCCAGCTAATCGATGCTAACATGCTACACTAATCGATGCTAACATGCTACGCTAATCAACGCTAACATGCTATTTACTGGCGGTGCTAAAGCAAACATGGCACAGAGATGTACGGATAACCTGCAGATGCATTTGCAACGATAAAGTCAACTAAATCACAAAGGTGAGTTTTGTTGATGTTGACTGCCAGCTAATCGATGCTAACATGCTACGCTAATCTACGCTAACATGCTATTTACCGGCGGTGCTAAAGCAGACATGGCACAGAAATGTATGGATAACCTGCAGATGCATTTGCAACTATATTACGTTTCCTTCCACCCACATTTAATGCAAAAAAAAACCACTTACCAATCGAGGGATTTAAGTTGCTCCAGTGTCAAGAGATGCGAAAGTCCTGATTGTTTGGTCCGCACATTTTACTGGTGATGCTAACGCAGCTATTCGGCCATGATATGGCTATGAATAGCTATTGTGTCAATAGCTATTCGCTCAATAGCTTCAGTTTCTTCTTCAGTACTTTCATACTCCAATCATCCGTTTCAATACATGCATAATCTGTTGAATCGCTTAAACCGCTGAAATCTGAGTCTGAATCCGAGCTAATTTCGCTATATCTTGCTGTGGTATCTGCCATTGTTTGTTTACATTGGCAGCACTGTCTGACGTCACAGGGAAATGGATAATTGCATCGCAAATAGCGAAAATCAAGCACTTTGACCGGTAAAATTTTGAAAAAAAATACAAGTCACTGGGAACTAATTTTTTATTGCTTTTAACCCTTTTGAAATTGTGATAATGTTCCCCTTTAAGTGTGCAGTCAAGACCAATGCCAAAGAACTTACCACAGTGTAAATTCGTATGCAAAACAACTGAAAAGATTCCATTCCCATACTAATGTCGTTCCATTTGAAACAGAGGCAGAAATTATTACCAGCTCTCAAACTTCATTAATCCCCACCTTCTCAGGTGCTTCAGAGACTGATATGGATTGCAGTTTTGACAGTTCGAATGATGTTAACACAACTGTGAATTCTGATCTCCAAGACCTTAAGAACTCTGCAGCAGCTTTTGTTGCCAAAATGTATTCTGCATCAAATAGCACTTTAGGTGATTTTCAGAAAAGTATCACTTGCACAAAAGAGTTACTTGAGAAAACACTGGATTGTTTAAAAGAAAAGACTGTATGTTCTTAACAAGTGTGAATCTTTGGAGAGACAGTGTGTATTGTTCCCTTTTCTGACCGAGATGAAGTATTCATTTTGTTGAGAGTTCTGAATGTTAAGTATTTTGATGACCACCTTCACACCTATGTGATTGAAAACACAAATTAATTTCAAGTGATTAATATGAAAGATGCAACTGATGCTTTGCCACTTGATGTATATGAGCTGAGAGATTCGGAATTGCACTTACTGACAAGATACAGACTTATTTCCTAAATGTTGTGACTTGTGTAAATGGTAAATGTAAAGAACACAAGCAATTATTGAATTAAATGCCAATTAAATTGCAATTGTTGTTTTTTATATAGCATAGCATGCACACACACAAACACGTGTTGCCAATATACACAAATATGTGTTAATTTTGAGTAAGTAACACAAACATCTGTTACTAAAACCTACACATTTACTATGTTAATATAAATAGCACAATTAATGTGTTAAAATTAACAAAAAATTGAGTTGTCCCCCTCTGGACATGGCGATGTGTAAATAAATAACACAAATTGTGTTATTTCCAACACATTCGTTTTAAGAGTGTTCAAGGTCCTTTTATTAGGGAAACGCAGGTAGCACAAAAACAAAGATGTGCTGCAGGGAAATACACAAAGGTCAAACAGGTGTAGGAAGCATTAAGCACAAAACGCATACCAAAGTAAATTATGCATGAGAAGCATGTTGATTGTAAACCAGGGACAGGTGTGTCCTGATTGCCAGTAAGAAACAGATGTGGTCTGATTGCCAACCAGGGACAGGTGGGGACCCAGCATTTACACCGAAGAGTAGTTGCAAATAAAGCCTAAAAGGAGGTGGTTACGAAAAACTAAAGCCCTGAGCAGGAAATAATAAAAAATACAGGAAACTAGTTATAACTGCCTCGTGAGATCATGACACTAAGGTCTTCTTAAGCAGACCTCCTCAGGACATCACAATTGTTAGTCACTCCAGACTAACAAAGCTTTCAATTGTTTTGTCAAAAAATAAAGTGTAGCTGGGTGTTGGATCATTTTTTTTTTTCATTAAAACAACACTGTGACAAGCAAAGTCAAGCAGAGTGTCTTTGATAGTTAGTTTCCTCTATGCTATAATGAGTTGGAAAAGGATAAAGATACACATTTCATGCCAACACCTCAAGTTTCAATTTAACATTGGCCTAGATGTGCAAAACATTCTTCGCCACTCTCTGCTCTGAGAGCTTGATATAATGTCCAAATAGGAACGTCCACTTCACTGTTCAAGGTTCAAGTTTTATTCGTCACATGCAGACTACACCACAGTGAAATGCTTTTTTCCATGCTCTTCAGATGTTGCGTACAGTGGTTTCCAAACACGAGTTGCTGAATCTAATACACTAAATACAAAGAAATACAACAATTGAATAGCTCTGATGTACATTAATTACAGACCTCACAACTCTGTAAATACCCGCCAACAGAGACAACGAAAACTACAAACCCTGTTTCCACATGAGTTGGGAAATTGTGTTAGATGTAAATATAAACGGAATGCAATGATTTGCAAATCCACTTTTTTGAAGCTTTTCAGGTGGAATTCTTTCCCATTCTTGTTTTATGTACAGCTTAAGTTGTTCAACAGTCCGGGGTCTCCGTTGAGGTATTTTAGGCTTCGTAATGCGCCACATATTTTCAGTCTAGACAGGTCTAGACTACAGGCAAGCCAGTCTAGTACCCGCACTCTTTTACTATGAAGTCTCGCTGTTGTAACAAGTGACTTGGCATTGTATTGCTGAAATAAGCAAGGGCGTCCATGATAATGTTGCTTGGCAACATTTGTTGCTCCAAAAGCTGTATGTACCTTTCAGCATTAATGGTGCCTTCACAGATGTGTAAGTTACCCATGCCTTGGGCACTAATACACCCCCATACCATCACAGATGCTGGCTTTTCAACTTTGCACCTAGAAAAGTCCTGATGGTTCTTTTCCTCTTTGGTACGGAGGACACGACGTTCACCGTTTCCAAAAAACAATTTGAAATGTGGACTCGTCAGACCACAGAACACTTTTCCTCTTTGAATCAGACCATCTTAGCTGAGCTCGGGCCCAGCGAAGCCGGCTGCGTTTCTGGGTGTCGTTGATAAATGGCATAGTAGAGTTTTATCTTGCACTTACAGATGTAGCGACAAACTGTAGTTACTGACAGGGGTTTTCTGAAGTGTTCCTGAGCCCATGTGGTGATATCCTTTACACACTGATGTCACTTTTAGGTGCAGTACCGCCTGAGGGAACGGAGGTCTGTTATATTATCGCTTACGTGCAGTGATTTCTCCGGATTCTCTGAACCTTTTGATGGTATTACGGACCGTAGATGGTGAAATTACTAAATTGTTTGCAATAGCTCGTTGAGAAATGTTGTTCTTAAACTGTTTGACAATTTGTTCACGCATTTGTTCAGAAAGTGGTGACCGTTTCCCAATCCTTGTTTGTGAATGACTGTGCATTTCATGGAAGCTGCTTTTATACCCAATCATGGCACCCACCTGTTCCCAATTAGCCTGCACACCTGTGGGATGTTCCAAATATGTGTTTGATGAGAATTCCTGAACTTTATCAGTATTTATTGCCACCTTTCCAAACTTCTTTGTCACGTGTTGCTGGCATCAAATTCTAAAGTTAATGATTATTTGAAAAAAAAAAAAGTGTATCAGTTTGAACATCAAATATGTTGTCTTTGTAGCATATTCAACTGAATATGGGTTGAAAATGACTTGCAAATCATTGTATTCCGTTTATATTTACATATAACACAATTTCCTAACTCATATGGAAACGGGGTTTGTACATGCAAGCTCAAACTGAAATACCGTATTTCCTTGAATTGCCACCGCGGCGCTAATTAATTTAAAACCTCTTCTCAGTCCTGAGCTTACCAAAGACATGCGGTAAAATTAAGCATGCGCTATTTATTTTAAAACTTATTTTCACACCTGCGCTTACTAAAGGCAAGTTTTATGTGTTGTTTACTGTTTTTAATGTAACCTCGCTGCTGCCCTCTTGGCCAGGTCTCCCTTGGAAAAGAGATCTTTGATCTCAATCGGATTTTACCTGGTTAAATAAAGGCTAAATAAAAAATAAATGAAAAATGGTCTTACCTTTACCTATAAATGAAATCCATGCCAGCTCTTTCTGATCAAAAGCATCGATAACTCCTTTTGATCAAAAGCATCAATAACTTCTTTATAGAGGTATTCCTTATCTTTCTTCAGTTTTAAAAGTCGTGATAGAGATCTTTTTTTTATTACCTCCTGCCATGATGGAAAGTCTAGTTTAGAAAACTGCTATCAGACTGCTGCTATCAGTTAGCTCGGGTGCGGGCGACGACAGAATTATCCCCTGGTAACTCCCCCTCCCGTTCTGCTTTGTGGGTGACCTCTTTATCCCACGGCTGCCAACATGAAGTGTTAGTTATTGTATAAATAATACACTAGGTATTTAGGCCTGGAACATGCTTTAATTCAGCTCGGTTGTTTACATAGCCAGCATAGGAGTGTTACATCCTAAAAGGTCTGTCGAGCACCCGCCGCGTCATATCCGTCTCAGCACAATACAGGTCACTCATTTTACTTCTTCTGCAGCCGAATATTCGCAAGAAGGATCACTAGCGCCCTCTACCACCAGGAGTCATTTAATGACTCATATTTAACAGTCGCAGCTACGGTATTGTAACGGTCTCAAGCCATCGTCTTGCGGGTTCCCAGGACCACCAAGGACATGGCTTGAGCAGTTTGACTTTGTTTATTTTTCAATAAAACCTCAGTCTAGGTCGCTCTTCCGCTCCTCCTCTTCGCTCGCTCGCCGCCATCTTTGGCAGGGCTACAGCTAGCGTGCCCTGCCTGTCTGTCAAACCGTCGGCTCCACAGGTATATTAATAGCTTGGATCTCAAATCCTACTGAATAGCTATTAATCTTCTTCTCTTTATGCGATTTCAAATTATTAAAATCAGCCTCCTCCATTTTGGAAACAATGACAGGGGAAGTGTCACTCGTGACGTCGCAAGTTTGACCCGGCGGTAATACTAAGCATGCGCTAATTATTTTCCGAAGCGAGTTTGACCAGGCAGTAATTCAAGGCAGGTGCATACTATATGCCCGGGGGCAATTCAAGGAATTACGGTACATGAACTTTATTATTTGACGCGTTGGGATTGTTTAACATGAATATGCAACATTCGTAAAGCAGAAAAGACCATATTTTGCATAGGTCTCCTTTAAAGTCTGATCTAGTTCAAAGAATAATACTCTGACTAACGATTATAGCTGAGCATTAATACAAAAGCAGAAGTTTTGATACAGCTAAGTCTTGTCCTTGTCACGCCTGTAAGTTTATGTTTTGGGTTTGGTCAGGTTATTTTTAGTTTTTTGGACATTTAAGTTCTGTCTTGGCACTTCCTGGTTTGTTTTCGTCTCCATGCCAACTCATTAGTTTTCACCTGTCATGTCACGTCCCTGTCCTCAGCCTCACACCTGTTTTCACTAATTATCATAGCTACTTAAGTCACTCTTTTTCTTGTCTTCATTCTGGGATCTTCACACACGCTACCCATGCTGCACCTCCTTCACGCCCTCGTTTATCTGCTTCATGCCTTGCTACTCTGTTCATTTTGTCCAAGTAAGTCTTTGTTTATAGTTCATAGCCAATTGTTTTTGTGCGAAGTCCTTTAGTTTATGTCCAACATTTCATGCCATCGAGCAGGTGTTTTTGTTTCACGTTTGTACTGTGTTGCCAAGTTTTGTACCTCCATTGTGAGCGCTTTTTGTTGTTTGTTTGTTTATTAAATAAATGTCATGTACTCACGTCCACGCCTCGCTCGTGCTGATCCTCATCTGCATCGAAGAAACAATCCACGTCCAAGCCAAGCTGTGACAGTCCTGGTTTTAACAAAAGGTCTTGATGTGTCTAATGAGGTAGTCTATTTCAAAACAGGGGGATATTCGGTATCTAAAATGGCAGAAACAATTCTCTATCATTATTCAAATGCTTGACTAAGTTCATGCTGTTGTGAGACATTTTTGTTATGATTAAATGCTATAGGTGTATTCACAGTGTGACTGCAGCTTTCTTTGTCATTTGAAAATGCGGTCTTCCACTCCCACTGTGCATTCTTTCATCTAAAGGTGAAAGTGAAACTGAAATTTGGCTCTCACGTCACATGGTTTAATATTATAACTTCAGGATTAAGTTACCAGGGTCCAATGTACAGTATTTAAATGTTATAATATGTGTGACTGCATTTTCCCACTAGCAATCTACTTTAATGACAATACATTCTGAGGTGATGGCAATAGTGGATTTAGTGTCACTCAGGGATGCCATGTTTTGATGAGCTGATTAAGCTGCCCATTCTCCAAAGGCTTTTTGTTACCGGGGTCTATTCTCTGCACTGCTCACTGGAATACATAGTAATGGAGTCTGTTGAGTCACTTAGACTCAATGACACAAAGCAGAAAATACCCTTTTATTAAAACGAAGGTTTTTTTCTTGTCGCCGTGAATCTCAGTCCGGCCAGTAGTGCAATAAGGATAAACAACACTAAGCAAACTGATGTGTTCAACTAGGCTCGGTGTAACACAGTGATTTGTTTACTGCCTTATTAGATTTGTTGTCATTGATGAATTTTCTGTTTACGCAGGCCTCCGTGTGTTCGTCCAAGCTTGACTTGATCGAACGCAACGCAATGATCATGTGGCCATTTGCCAATTTAAACGCATTTCAACGCTCTCTTGGGGTTTCTCATGTAAATACATTGCATTAATCAGACTGTCCACAACCTAAATTAGAATTTACTTAAAAGATGTACCGTGAAAGATGCGCCAGCTGCACATTTATTCTCTATGTTGAAAGCTACATTGCGTAGTTTGTTTGCTGGTTAAACTTCACTTTTTGGGGGGGGCGAGAAAACCTAGGCTGTCTGAGCTGTCTTTCCTACACAAACAACAGTCAACACTACACGTCCATGATCAGTGTCACGTCCTGATAGAAATAAGAGTTTTTTTCCCGCAATGGAACTGCTTGACACTCGCCTTGCTTATTTAGGAGCAAAGCACATTAGCAGCTTGTGTCATCACGAGAGACAGCACTCTGCAAATAGCTGCACTAATGTTGCGCCGTGACTGACAGTAGCTATTAATCACTCAATGTGTGCACGATGGGTTATTTGATACTCATTGATGCTTTCACATATATAATTCTAAAATCCATACCCTGTTAAAATGACCTGAAGTGGATGAAAAAGGTTAGCGGTTAGGTTGTGATCAAGAACGTTATTTTAATGAAATATGAGTGGACAAATTTAGCATGGCTTAATGTTAGATACTAGGCGCTGTACAGTGTACCGATACTACTATGGTATTACGGTACTAATGAATCAAAAACGGTGCTATAGTGTGTTTGAAAAGTACCGCATTAAGAGTGGACGCATTTCGGCCTAAAAACTAAAGATAAAGTTGAAACGATAACACCGAAACGTCCTGAGGAAGAGGTGCTTTAAACCATCCGCAGTCGGCAAATGGAGGATACAATAGACCACCAGCGTCACCACTAACTAAAGATAGCGCTTCTATAATTAAACAAAGGCCACAGGTGGATCCTTACCTAAAATCCACTGAAATGATACCAAGTACAATAGTGTATCTAATCGATACTATTATGATTACATCTACCCTGCACTCCTTTTCTTCTGTTGTTAGATATATTGAGATGTATGTTGTAATATGTATATGTGCTTTGCTATGGAGGGTTTTTTTCTCACTCCAGACTAGGCCCCCGTAGGGGCCCAGTGTAGATTGTATTTTCTATACTCATCCTTCACCAGCGTTTTACCTTTTTCCTCATCTTTTACAGGGCGCCTTGTGGCGACCCATTAGCGTCTTGTCTGTAACCCTGTACACTGTTTGTCTAATCTTGAACAGGTTGTGAAGAAAACAAAGTTCCGTTGTACTTGTGCAATGAAAATAAAGACATATCCTATCCTACCCTAGCCTAAGATTTTTTGTTAAAATAAAGCCAATAATTAAATTTTTTTGTGATTCCCTCTGTCTAGAAAAGTATCAAAATACATGTTGGTACTTGTACCAAAATATTGGTATCGGGAAAACCCTATTCAATATAATATACTATCTAATTAACATTTTTAGTAAATATGAGAATTAGCTCAGCTGTAGTAGAAGCATAACACTAATATAAAACAAAATTATATGCTAATTTTTTAATAGACTTTTTAGACATATGTGTCGAGGATGGGAATGAGTTAACATTGGGGTAGAGATACTGATTGTGGAGAAATATGTAATAAATTAGATACAGTGGAACCTTGATTAACCCTTCATTGTACAAACTTTTTGATTTACGAACCACAGAAAAAATGGAAATATGCTTTTGTTGTACAAACCTTGTCTATGTCTACTAACGTCTCATCCACCCGTTGTGTGCCTGCGGCGCAGACATTTTGTGCACCACATCCACAGTTGTCCACAGGGCGGTATAGCTCGGTTGGTAGAGCGGCCGTACCAGCAACTTGAGGGTTGCAGGTTCAATCCCCGCTTCCGCCATCCTAGTCACTGCTGTTGTGTCCTTGGGCAAGAGACTTTACCCACCTGCTCCCAGTGCCACCCACACTGGTTTAAATGTAAAAATTAGATATTGGGTTTCACTATGTAAAGCGCTTTGAGTCACTAGAGAAAAAGCGCTATATAAATATAATTCACTTCACTTTACTTATGGTGGTGTCAGTTTATTTTGACCAGGCTTACAATTACAATATCATATATTACATATTGCAAGTTTTTCTTTCCAGCATGTCCAAAAGAGAGGTAGGAGGAAGCAGAGTTTATTTAATCCGCCCCTTTTTTCATAGCAGTTTTTAACACGTGTTTGTACTCACAACAGCAATTACATACATAAATGAGTAAATTAATAGATAAATAGACAAATGAGTAAGTATATAATCATCAAATACATAAAGGAACAATAAATAAAGTTCTCATGAATAAATAGTTAGGTCCTTTATGGTCTACATTATGATATAAATGACATTTTCTCATTTTTTAATAAGGCTCATGGTGTGCCTTCAATACTGCCTCCTTCATCCAATCTGGATGGGTCTAACCTGATGAGTATGGTTGATTGTCTGAAACTATGGTAGGTTATTGGCTAAAAATATATAATACAATTAAAATATAAAATAGACATTTACCTACACTACAGTTTTGGTGCGCCAATATTATTTTTTATAAAAAAATGCTACAACTCTGCTATCCTACATCATTAGGAAGGAGAGTAGCAAGCTATACTCGGGGCAGGTCGCGGAGGTTAGTGCTTTAATATTCCAAAAGGAACGCAGATTTGTATTTAAAAAAATAAAATAATATAGGGTGGATAACACTGAGGGAGCTGGCTGAGTGCTCACAATGCATGAATAGTTATTTACACTGATCAATGCCAACAGTATGCAAAACACTATCCAGCTCAATCATATGTTGCAAAAACAGTTGCATGAAGCATGACCGACCACCTGTATCAATCTCACTTGTTTCCTGTCAGAGAGGTTTGGTGAGAGAAATGAAAAGGAGTTGGAAGTGTGATTACAATATATATCCAGTGGCTTCATCACTATTAATACTAATACATTTGTGCCTAAAGCTATTTTGGTTCCGGGAGAGAAGCTCCTGAGCTTCAGCATGAGGTTTGCATTGCTGCTTCACAAAGGGGGTATGCACAAGAGAAGTATGTTACCAGGGCATTGTTTCAACACCTCCTTTATGCCTTGCGCAAACGGGGAGTTATTTGCAAAGGAAGATTGCCCCACATTTTTGCTTTTCCAATGCTGAAAATGATGAAGAAAGCACTATGTGTTCTGGATAAAAAAACATTTCCCTTCCCCATGAACCCTTTGAATGCTAGAAAAAAATCCTTTCGTTGCAAAAGTGCATTCTGAGATATCCGACTTTGCCTCAGACAGTTTTTCATGGCGGTATTTCCAGAAATACTTAAGAGGCGTCCTCAATACAAGTTTCCCCGGGACACTATTCCACTCACTGACCCTGATGGAGCTTTTTGTTGAATCAACTGGCTTGAAGGAGAAAAAAATGCTCCCTCTCAGCCTTAAAGTGAAGAAGGATGCTATTTGGCGGAACAAAAAGTCCAAACAGAAAGCTCCATTCTCTTTCATTATCCAAGCTCTCTCTGAGTGGTGTATGTTTATGGCAGTCGACAGAACAAATCAGTGCTCTTGTTGTCTCATCTTCGTATTCTATATTGATAATATTCTAACCTTTCCTTTCAACAATTTTGAATGCCTATAATACAGCTAAAATAATTTCTTGAGTAGGTTTTACCAATGGAAAGTAGTATCCCTTTGTGAGTTGGGAAGATAAGATGGTTAAAACCTTTGAGGCAAAACCTTCAGAAAAGTTTCAATACTGCTCGATCTCTGTTAGGTTAACACCAATAAAAGTACTGCATGTACTGTAATAACATTTTATCTCACATAATGACTTATGAATTTGAATGAATGATTCTTTCTTTTACCAACCTGTCATACCCAACTGCATTTTGGATTCATCCGGAACAGTTACACAAAAGATATGAGAATTTATCAAGAGGCACACATTTTTAACCTTGTTAAAATGTTAAGTCCGGGGTACTTTTTCATCATACAAGAGCAATCATATCTTTCCCTGCTTAAACTGCACATTGCCTTTAATTAATGGAATAATTGAACAACAAATTTGCATGCAGTGCCATAGGTGCTGGCTACACTCACTGACAATCAACGTGGTTTAAAGGGGAACTGCATTATTTTTTAAATGTTGCCTTTCATTCACAATACTTTTGTAAGACAAGCAAACAAAACATTTTCTTAAGCATGTTAAATAGCAAAATCCATGCGATCAGAAGTCAGCTTACAGTGGAGCCTGTAGGACAAGGATCAGGAACCTTTTTGGCTGAGAGAGCCACACAAGCGAAATATTTTAAAGTATTTCCGTGAGAGCCATATAATATTTTTTTAAGACTGAATACAACTATATGCGTACATTTTTAAGTAAGACCAACATTTTTAGAGTATAATAAGTCTCTTATTCTTTTTAATAACATTATACTGAAGCTAACCAACAATAAATAAAATACTTCTTACCAATAACACGACTTTTTGAACAGGTGCGGTAGAAACCGGATGGATGGATTAAAATGCATGAATGTATTGAATGTTATTTTTGACACTGTGATTACCACTGGAATTTTTCATTACTTATCGTGTTAAGCAATGTCAACTAAGATTTATTTGAGAGCCAGCTGCAGTCATCAAAAGAGCCACATCTGGCTCTAGAGCCATAGGTTCCCTACTCCTGTTGTAGGAGTTACCGTATTCTGTCTATAAAACATTGAAAAATGACCTTCAAAAAACTTCCATTAGGCTTTATATACACACTGTAAGTATATATGTAATGTAGTAACAGGCACATTTATAAAAAATATTTTAGATTTACGTATTTTGATCATTTTAAGCATACGCAGCGCATTATTTTCACAAACACATCACAGCATTTGCTTTTTTTCTTCAACATCACTGATTACCAGTGTTCGTAATAACGGCATTAGTAATGCTGTTACTTTTGTAGTAACGAGTAATCTTATCGATTACTTTTAGATGTTACAACGCCGTTAGCGATAGCTTGATGTAACGTGGCATGCTACTTTTGATGTGGTTTTATGTCAACAACTAGACATGGTCATAAGTGTCTTTTTACCAGTTAAAGCAACAACACCCGACAAAATAAATCCAATAATGACAATTTATTGCAGTTCAAGTTCATTTTAAACAGAAATCTTATGGTACAATAAAAATGTGTTTCCTACTGCAATAAAATAACAATAAATTTTGACATAAAATAAGATGGTGGACATTCTAGACCAGTGGTTGTCAACATTTTTTCAGTGATGTACCCCCTGTGAACATTGTTTTAGTTCAAGTACCCCCTAATCAGAGCAAAGCATTTTTAGTTGAAAAAAAAAGATATAAAGAAGTAAAATACAGCACTATGTCATCAGTTTCTGATTTATTAAATTGTATAATAGAGCAAAATATTGCTCATTTGTAGTGGTCTTTCTTGAACTATTTGGAAAAAAAAGATATAAAAATAACTAAAAAGTTGTTGAAAAATAAACAAGTGATTCAATTATAAATAAAGATTTCTACACATAGAAGTAATCATAAACTTAAAGTGCCCTCTTTGGGGATTGTAATAGAGATCCATCTGGATTCATGAACTTATTCTAAACATTTCTTCACAAAAAAATAAATCTTTAACATCAATATTTATGGAACATGTCGACAAAAAATCTAACTGTCAACACTGAAATACTGCATTGTTGCATTTCGTTCACAGTTAATAAGCTTACATTCATATTTTGTTCAAGTATTATTCAATAAATATATTTATAAAGGATTTTTGAATTGTTGCTATTTTTAGAATATTTTTTTTAAAATCTCACATACCCCCTGGCATACCTTCAAGTACCCCCAGGGGTACGCATACCCCCATTTGAGAACCACTGTTCTAGACAACTTCTCTTTTAGCAGCAAGTAAGCAAACGGATTACAAAGGCTCCTAATTTGGCTGCTGGATCTAGTTGCGTTCTGTTTCAAAATCTTTACACAATTCTGTTAAAATGTAATGGGCATTTTTAATTCAGTTGTTTGGATACTTTACTTTGGTTTTAGGTGATACTACACATTTTGGTATCAATCTACTACCAAGTAGTTACAGGGTCACACATTGGTCATAATTAGAGTCCTATTGTGTCCAGGGGCGTATATATTGTGTTTATAAACAATAAATATTTGACTTTGATATTAACAATATCAATATAATCATTGTAGTATGGACTATATATGGCTCTTGTACTTGCTACAGAAGGCTCAAACTCCCAAAATGCAACACGGAACGACACAGGAGGTCCTTCATACAGACAGCCATCAGACTGTATAATGCATATGTTCCTTCTTGACTGCACTTAAATGTAGAAAATATTTATATTATTAATATATTATACATATAATCATACTTGCCAACCCTCCCGGATTTTCTGGGAGACTCCCAGAATTCAGCGCCTCTCCCGAAAACCTCCCGGAAGAAATGTTCTCCCGAAAATCTCCCGAAATTCAGCAGGAGCTGGAGGCCACGCCCCCACCCAACTCAAACATGCACAGTTCGAAGCTTGAAAAGGAGCATTGCAGGCGGATTTGACGGCATTTAAAGTTATTTTTAAAAACGACTGCTAATCTTCCTCCTTTTTGCCCGGACGACATGTGTACACATATTACGATGTGGAACATGTTAAACTCCATACGTATTTGTTTTGGCGATGAGATATCAAACTTTTATCTCACAAGGAAAGGCATTTTAAAGGCTCTCCGGCGTAGATAACTCCCGGCTGCTCTTTCACGTGTACGTTGATAAAGAGGTATGATTGAATATATTCCCAACCTGACCCACCCATCAACAAGACAAAACAAAATATGATTGTATTTTGTTTCTATCTTTTTATATTTGTTAACTTGTCAGTTTTTTCATAGTTTGACTGTAATGGAGGGCCATGTGTAAATAAACCTCACTCCCTGACAATCTCAAGAGCAGTACTGGCTATCAGGTTTATAGCTTGTATAATGTTGTCATCTCAGTGTGGGAACTGGAGACTAAACATCACGCTAAACTCTATTCATAATGAACACATGACCCATCGCTGTGGAGTCGGGAACTTTACTGGGTTCATTCATCATGGCACAGAGTGAAAACTGTCAAAAAAGACAAAAAAAAATTAAGAATTAAGTGCCTGATGGCTTTTTAACATGACAATGCATAATTTAATGCTGTCTGAATTAGCATAACCTGCGATTAGCGTAGCGTTTTTTTAACAACGTTTTTCAACATTAATTCTAAAGTATTTGCATGAAATAATGACTGATATCTGTACACAAAGAATTGATCAATATACCACCACTACTTACGACATTGATTTGTCAGTGCTGTGTTAAGGATGCGAACAGATTGCTGCTGCTGCTGCTCAATCCTGATTGCTTCCCTCTATGTCTTTGCTTTGACAAAAACAGGAAGTGATGTACCTGTGCATCTAACGAAATTGTCCAACCAGAAACAAATTAAAATGACATGGCCATTCAAAATAAGATAGGTAACATTTAAGAAATATTTTTATAAACATCACACTAATACTTGGTTGATATTTTAAATCATAAAATGCAAATGGAAACACAATTCTGTTGAAAGCGCAAAAAACACTTTTAAATAAGAGAATAAGACAAGTCAATTTTACAGTTGAATACCTCAGAGTAAAATCTGATGAATTACTCCTCAAATTGCAAAATATCTTGCCAGAAGAGCTCTGGGAAAAGGTGACGCATTTTTCAATGAAACCCCAATTTGGACAACACAAGAGAAACAAAGCAAGACAAACAAGAACGTTTCAAAAATTACAACTATGTAAGAACACCTCCACACAGCAAAGACTCATTTTGAGGCAAAGAACTGGGAACTCAACTCATAATGAATCACACAATAGATGGGTAAAGAATTGGTCTAGCAAAATCTTAGCCAACCATAAAAAAATGTATTGGCGAAAGGGGTGAACTTTGCCATGACTCCACATCAGATTCCTACCGTTGATGTTATCATAGCGATGGAATCAGCCATTAGGAAAAACAACCTAACAGAAATTCGGAGGAGACCAAATACGGCTGAAAGTGACAGTAGCTGTTTCTAATGCCAAGCTCTCTCCTTGGAGGAGAAAAAGGCAGTCACATAACTGAGCAAGGATGAAAACATTACGATCCTGCCAGCTTAAAAGGGGAGATGCACAGTCATTCTCAACACAACTGACTGTAAAAACAGTTGCCTACACTCCTCAAATACACATGAAATCCTCAAAAGGGACAAGTGGGTACAAGAGAAAAATACCTGCGTGCTTACAAACTCTACAAAAGTCAGAAGCCATCAACCGGGCATTGTATTACCGCGTACACTCACAAGAAATAATTCCTGGTATTTATGACCTTACAAAAATACACAAGGATGGGGCACACCTCAGTCCCATAGTCAGCAGCTTTACTTTACCTGTGACATACAAAAGTACAATATTGCAAAGTATGTGGCCAACATCTTAGTACCTTTGGTTGGCAAAACTCCACATAATGTCCAACACTCAATTGACGTTGTAGCGAAGATCAGAGATTCAAAACTGGACAAAAATGAAATTATAGCTTCATTCGTCGTCACTTCACTGTTCACCTGTATTACAACCCAGGATTCAACAGAAACAGTGCGGCAACATCTACTAGGTGATCTAGGTACAGGATAGATCCACACTAAACCCAGAATAGATTTGCATTTTGCTGGAACTTTGCCTTAACACTACATACTTTCAATTCATGGGTACGTTTTACCGACAAAAACATGGTTGTGCCACGGGATCACCTGTATCCTCAATAGTAGCAAACCTTTACATGGGGGACATGGAAAAGAGAGGTTTAAACTATTTTAAAGTAGTAGTACCAAGTCATTGTTACAGATATGTGGATGATAGATGGGTGAAAATCTGAAAACAAGAAGTGGAAGCCTTAAATTAAATTTTCTTCTGAAATAGATCTGACTAAGTCTATGAGCACAAACTGATGAAGCCTACTCGGATGAGCAGCGAAAAGTTTTCTAAAACACACCAAACAGTACAGTTGTGTTGATAAATGTACTGTGATGACACTTTTAGCGTGTTGCTCCTAACAACCAAAGTGCCCAATCAAACGGCCAATTGGACACACCTGCGGAGACTTAGGACTGCACATATATAAGGAGCAACAGGAGGAGGAAGAAGAGAAGAGGGTCGATGGAAGAATTTGGCAGGCTTTACCTGGAGCGGGGAAGAATCGACAGGCTTTGCCAAGAGCAATCGGGTGGCTGGGAAGAAATCCCCCGAACGACACAGCAGACCCCGCAGGTTACTGGAGCGAACCCCAAGAAACTCACAACACGCAGGGGCAGAGGAAACTCTGCCTCCCAAGTAAGTGCCGTGAATTGTGGATCTATAGGGACATCCAACTGCCTTGGGCTGTGGGCTTGCGGGCTCGTGTGTCGTACGCTGACTGTGAGGTTCTGTGGACAGGGGGCGGTTTGGACCCGGAGATCTGCGGTGACCCCCGGAAGCGACCAAGAGGTGGAGCGGGATGGGTATGGCCACATAGGTCCCGCGAGTGACCGGAGACTGGCGAGGAGAGTGGGCGTACCCAATACTTTGACCGGACCTACAGCAAAGGCAGGGGAAACCCTGCCTTGTGTGTAAGTGTGATGTCAGGGCGGATAGCATCTCCGTGGTTTTAGATGATTTTATCCCCGTGGCCTGCCTCCACTTTATTTGTGTGCAGGAGGACGCTGTGGAAGTGGGAGGAGCCAGGATACGAACCCACTACGCCTGTCGTGACTGTACCCTCGCCCATCACATTGGTTACCAATTGGTATTTTAGTGTTGACAACTTTACTGTTTTTTTTTGTTGTATTGTAATAAATTGTGAACGAGCATAATCATTTTTCCTTATTTTGGGACAGCTGCTCTCACTACTTTGGGTTCTTAGTATTTATATTGTTTTAAGCAACTATTTCAATTGATTTTAATATTTTACCACTCGGGTCCATCACATTTCTGGCGTTACCAGCAGGATCCACATTGTGAGAGCACTGTTTCCAATAAAGACAAGATGATGATGCCGGTGTATCCGAGCGCACCTTGGCTGCCCAAATTTAAAGGGCATGGGGATGATCTTAAGTATTCTGAGTGGAAGGAACAGATTAAAGGGCTCCTGGATAGCCAGGATATACTAGAGGCACGAAAAGTAGCCATTTTGTTGGAAGCGCTTACGGGATAAGCGAAGCTGCAAATTTTGGTTCTTGATACAGATGAGAAGGATAATACTCGGAAACATTTTTACTTATTTGAATTCTTTATATGAGGATCAAACTGCAACACCGGTCTTGAGGGCACTTTTTTTTTAGCTGCGCACAAAAACCTGACGAAAATGTTTAATCACTCATTTTTAGGCTCCGCGAACTTCATTGTAAATTTAAACAGGGTGATAATGATGATTCCCCCTCCGACAGTGCCCTGCGAGAAAAACTGCTGCTTGGATTCCGAGACGGGCCACTAGCCCAGGCTCTGAGGTTGAATGCACGACGCAATCCGGACCAAGACTTCACTGCTCTCCGCACAGAGGCTCTACTATTGGACTCCGAATACAGCTCAACGCTATCCGAGGTAACCTGCTTGGCAGTCAATAAACAATTAGTTTTCCCGAGAAAAACACAAGAAAATTGGAGAGAGTAGATGAAGCAGGAGATCATGGAGGACGTTAAGGGATATATGAGGGGACTCTCTCAGGAGATTATTGCTGGACTAAAACCAGTCATACAGCCTCCCCCAACTCGTTTGAACCCACCGATCCCGTCGGAGACCTTCCAGCAGCGCCGTGTAGCCTACAATGAACGTCGTGACGAGCAAGGTAGGCCCATCTGCCGTAACTGTGAAAAGGGGGGCATATAGCCAGGTATCGTAGCACTGCAACGACACATGCACCAGATTTAAACTAGATGTCCCTGCCGCTGAGGTCAGAGATGCAGGGCTGGCCACCACGCCAACATCATCCAGGGCCCCAGAAACATTTGTAGGTCAATGCCCCACGCTGGAGGCACTATTCTGCCAGGATTTTTAGACACCGGGTCCCAAGTGACGCTAATGTCCGTAAGCCTCTTTAATGCTTACTTTACCGAAGCTAAGTTCGGAAGGACCCCTACCCTGTTTCGTCTAAGAGCAGCTAATGGCCTGTGGATCCCCTATATCGGCTATGCTCTCCTTGGTAGAGGGTGTTAAAGTTCCTGAAAGAGGAGTGGTTATTGTTACGGATCAAAACTGTACACACCCCTTCATGATAGGCATGAATGTAATCGTGGGTTGTTGGGATGCCGTTTTTAAACGTCCTAAGACCCCTACCCTTCGGCATCTTCAAAAGCAGAAGGTCTGGAGGGAAGCTTTTGCTACATGTTCCCGTATAGGAGCTGTTGCCGCTGAAGATGGCTTGCTAGGCCTCGTGAGACTGGCCTCGAAGACTAATATTACAATTACCCCAAAGAAGGAGATGTTGGTATGGGGGCGTGCCAAGAGTGGGCCTCGTGGGGCCAACTACTGCGCCCTGGTGGAGGTTATGCCTGGTGCAGTCGGCGTGGCAAAATCACTGGTCGTGGTGAACAGAGGTAGGCTACCCTCCATTCCTACAGTATTTCCTTAAAGCGATTTGAGAAGCTAGGGCAGCTGTTCTGTGTTGATGATAGTGATGTGTATGGAGCTGAGGATCTGTGTTTGTCTCTGGTAGAGGAGGGTGTGGTACAAGTGTCACTCATTGATGCCACAGCCCAGACTAATCCAGAACTGTCCTCAGATGTAAAAGATGTGAATGATAGGCCGGATCTGTCTGATAAACAATAGGTGCAGCTACGCGCCCTGCTCTTGAAGTGGGAGAAGGTGTTTGCACAACATGAGGAGGACTTTGGAAGGACCGGTGTTGTGCAACACAGGATCCCGACTGGAAATTCCGCCCCTACCAGGGAGAGATACCGACTTATGTTGCATAAGGAAGTAAAACACTGCTTTCAGGTATGCTTGAACAGAGAGTGATAAAGGAAAGCTGTAGTCCCTGGGCAGCGCCTTTAGTGTTTGTCTGCAAAAGGATGGTAGTCGGCGCTTTTGTGTAGAATACCCGAGGTTAAACTCAGTCACACATAAAGATGCCTTTCCGTTGCCCAGAATCGAAGAGACCCTTACTGGCCTGAGCAAATCTGAATGGTTTTCAACTTTAGACCTTGCTAGTGGGTATTGGCAAGTGGATATGCACCCGGACGATCGTGAAAAGACTGCATTTACAACTCCCCTCTGACTGTTTGAGTTTCAACGCATGCCATTTGGTCTATGCAATGCACCTGCCACTTTCTAACGGCTTATGCAACATTGTTTAAATGGTCAAATAGCGGAATCATTGTTGGTTTATCTCGATGACATAATCATTTTTTCTTTAGATTTCTCAGCCCTTCTACAGCACCTGGACCAGGTGTTTGAACGGTTGCAGCGACAAGGACTTAAACTCAAGCCCTCTAAGTGCAAGCTCTTGCAGCGTGAGGTGAAATTCTTGGGACATGTGGTGGATCGGGATGGGGTGAGACCGGACCCAGGTAAAATTAAGGCAGTACAGGACTGGGCCGCGCCGACCACTGTCAAGGAGGTGAGAGCGTTTCTTGGATTGGCCGGCTATTACCAACGTTTTTGTGGCTGGGTTTGCTAAAATAGCCCGTCCCCTAAATATGCTCCTCATCGGCCGTCCCACCAACAAAAAGACACAGGCCCGCAAAATTGTGTGGACACCAGAGTGTCATATGTCCTTTGAAGAGCTGAAAAAGGCCTTAACCTCTGCGCCCATCCTGGCGTACGCCCATTATGACCAGCCCCATATAGTTTATACGGACGTAAGTAATCAGGGGCTCGGTGCCGTTTTGTCGCAAATCCAAAATGGAAGTGAACGTGTCATTGCTTACGCTAGTAGAAGCTTGCACCCTACAGAGCAGAATGACTCTAATTATAGTTCCTTTAAGCTCGAACTTCTGGCACTTAAATGGGCCGTGACTGAGAATTTTAAAGACTATTTGATCGGTGCTCAATTTACCATCTTTACAGACAACAATCCTATGGCCCACCTGCAGACTGCAAACTTGGGCACGGTAAAAAAAAGCTGGGTGGCACAACTACCTTCCTTTGATTATATTGTACAGTACCGTTCAGGGGAATCTAATGTTAATGCAGATGTGCTGTCCAGGTTTCCTCTCCCTGCAGAGGGAAAGGAAACACCACAGAGTCATGAACTACCATTGCAGCTGTCGGAGTGACTCTGGGTAGACAGTGGGAAGAAGCTCAGACTTTGGACCCGGACATCCAAAATGTGAAGAGGTACGTGGAATGGGCAATCTTCCCTAAACGTGCAGAACGCTTGTCTTTGTCTAATCCTGTTCGAAAACTGCTGCAACGTTGGAAGCTGGAGGTGAGGGATGGAGTGCTGTACCATTGGGTTACCGATCAAGACACACTGGAGGAGTGCCCTCAGATCGTCTGCCCAAGTACGAAGCGTGAGGAGGTCTGGAGGAGTATCCATTAGTCTGGAGCCCACTTTGGACCTGACAAGACCCTGGGCCGGATCCGGCTGCAGTTTCTACTGGCTTGGTATGGAGGGGGAGGTACGACAGTTCCATCGGCACTGACTTGCATGTAGCTTACAAAAGAGTCGGGTGGAACCCAGGGCTGCCCTCCACCCTATCTCGGCAACATTCCTTGTGGACTTTGCTGGCATTTTAAGACATTGCCCCTTTTAGCTCAAAGCGCCCAATCAAACGGCACAGGAAATTGGATGCACCTGTGGAGCTTTAGGACTGCACATTTAAAAGGAGCGACACGAGGAGGAAGAAGAGAAGAGGGTCGACGGAAGGATTCGGCAGGCTTCACCTAGAGCGGGGTCGAATCGACAGGCTTTGCCAAGAGCGACCGGGTGGACGCACGCAGGCTGAGAAGAAACCCCCCGGACGACACAGCAGACCACGCAGGCTACCGGAGCGAACCCCAAGAAACCCACAACACGCAGGGGCAGAGGAAACTCTGCCTCCCAGGTAAGTGCCGTTTATTGTGGATCTGTGGGACATCCAACTGTCTTGGGCTGTGGGCTTGCGGGCTCGTGCATCGTATGCTGGCTGTGTGGTTCTGTGGACAGGAGGCGACTTAGATCCAGGGACCTGCGGTGACCGCCGGAAGCGACCAAGAGGGTACGGGTACGGCCACGTAGGTCCCGTGAGTGACCGGAGAGTGGGCGTACCCAATATTTATACACGGAACTACGGCAAATGCATGGAAAACCCCTCCTTGTGTGTAAGTATGACCTCAGCCCGGATAGCGTCTCCGTAGTTTTAGACGATTTTATCCCCGTGGCCTGCCTCCGTTTTAATATTGTGTGCAGGAGGACGCTGTGGAAGTTTCCGGAGCCAGGATACGGACCCACTACGCCTGTCGTGACTGTACCCTCGCCCATCACATTGGTTACCAATTGGTATTTTAGTGTTGACAACTCAACTGTTTTTTTATTGTATTGTGATAAATTGTGAACGAGCATAATCACTTTTCCTTATTTAGGGACGTCTGCTCTCACTACTTTGGGTTCTTAATATTTATATTGCTTTTAAGCAACTATTTTATTGGATTTTAATATTTTACCACTCGGGCCCATCACATTTCCGGTCAGAGACCTCGCATTCACGAACCACCGGAATCATGAGTCGTATTTTCATGTTCTTCATCTCTAAAATAATAATGACAATTTGTTGTGGATTGAAGTTCTTTTTTTTTTTTAATATTACTGAATTAATAATAATGTCTAGTTAATTAGGTTAGTAGTCTGTTCAACTTGACTGTCACAAAATTCAATAACATTAAAAAGTAAAAATAGTTTTTTTAAATGCATGTTTAAAAATGTTTAAGTATCGGTTCAGGCACTGTTTTTTATGTACTGATTTAGTACCAGTAACAATGTTATAACGCTTAAAATAGTAGTTAATTAAATTACTTGTTACTGGGAAACGATAATAGTCTGACAAAATATCTCCAGGAATGAAGCTTAGAATATAACAAAGTGCTCTGGATGTTGGACTGTCATTAAATTGTGAATATTTTGGTGAAGCTTCTTCATTAAAGCTGAAAGACTACAATTCAATATTTTTTAATTTATTAAATGTATTTGAAGTTCAAAATGCAAAAACATGTCGCCAATACTTTTGGACCGATGTAAACCCTTTATTGGCAAAAAAATATATATATTTTTAAGTGCCTGTGAATGCCCTGGAAGGTTTGTGGCTGCATGGGCACAATCTCTAATTGAATTTAGAAAGGTGAACAGTTTATCGCGCATGTTTGACTCAAGCATAAGCAATGAGGTGAAAACCTAATTACTCAAACATCAGCATGAGGTTATACTCAAGAGTAATTAATCAAGTCATTCTGACTCACAACAGTTGCATTTTAAGACATAGATTATTCATATTCTATAACTAAATCTCCAACTAGAAACACTAAGAAGGATTTCAGTCTGAAAGCACAATTTATGTTTGTCCCCGCTTACTCTTTGACTGCAGCTCTCTTTTTCTGCACCAACATGTCAGACAGCGCTGAATCAATTTCTCCATTGGCGGCTCAGGTCCGTTAACATTTTTCAATTCATTTATACTCATTACCTGGAAACAGCCATAGGCAGAAGCAATCTTAGCAACCGTATTATGGAGATCCTCAAAATCATTTCTTGTCACATTGTTTTGGTTCTGAAAGGATGTTGTCGGCAATGAGCGCTCTGCTTACAAGCAAACATGGAATAATGGCTTGTCAGGAATAATAATCCTGTATGATTCTTTATTTCACCAAATTCCAACACTTTTTTTTTAAAGTTGCAAATGTTATACATTTCAGATCATTTTTTGCCTTTGAGTGGGGTCAAAACCTTTCTTTCGGAATGAATGTTCGATGCATAACAATAAATCATCCAACTGTTCATTAGAGGGCAGCCTGGAGGCTTTGCTGGCTGATTTTGGGCAAAAGGTGGGTTACACCCTGGACTGGTTGCCGGTCAGTCTGGGGGCACATATAAACAACCAACAATTTGCATTCATACCTATGGACAATTTAGAGTCTCCAGTAATAACATGCATGTTTCTGGAATGTAAGACAAAGTACAATCTGACAATAATCCGTGCAAGCATGATTAAAATAGAGCAGCATATAGTAATCCTAGAAATCATACGAATATGTACGCTCAAGACCGACAGGGAGCACTCTGATTGTATGTTGGCTTAGAGGCAATTATTTCCTGACATTTCCTTGCATTATTTCCAATAGGGATGAGTACCTTTCACATTTAAAAACAATATGGTACCAATTCCAGGTAACTGGGAATACAGGTATTCTACAGTAAAAATGTTCAGTACTTTTGTGTGTGTTCATGTGTTAATGAATGTTCATTTGTTTCATGATAAAATCTTTTTTTCTTCATTTGCCAGTGAGCTGCTAATGATAAC
This sequence comes from Nerophis ophidion, assembly GCF_033978795.1. Lineage (NCBI taxonomy): Eukaryota > Metazoa > Chordata > Actinopteri > Syngnathiformes > Syngnathidae > Nerophis > Nerophis ophidion. The sequence continues at coordinate 26,282,900 of NC_084619.1, forward strand.
CGTGCTGTCCAGTTCTTGTTTTCTTAGGCGTCTGAGTATCATTTACAAGTATTATATGGTAGAATTTGCAATTCCAAAATGTTTCACGGAAGTAGTATTTAGGTAATGGTGTGTTGGCTAGTCAGGGAGTACCTTTTGCCATTAAGCTGAATCTGGTTTTTTGTCACGCCCTACAAAGTGTGCTTACTGTAAGTATGGAAATTATTACCAAACATCTGTGTTATTGTAGCATGCATGTTAGTTGTAAAAAAAAAATGTAACTTATTAAAATCCCTATGTAAAATCAACAATGGTATTCAGTAGCATGTTTATGGCAAATGCAATGTGAATTAGCATTGAGCTAGCCCATTTTGAAACGTAGAACCATACTGTACTTACTGTGGGAGTTTTTTTTATCTGTCCTTTCCAGGCACACAGGCAAAACATTGTGTTGCTAAAGATGCCCATATTTGTTGTACAGATTTACTTTACAAAAGAGAAGTGTAGGCTAGTTCTCTTGTTGCACTATTTGTATTTGACTTTACAAAATGTTTGGATATATTTAGTACCAACCCCGTTTCCATATGAGTTGGGAAATTGTGTTAGATGTAAATATAAACGGAATACGATGATTTGCAAATCATTTTCAACTTGTATCCAGTTGAATATGCTACAAAGACAACATATTTGATGTTTAAACTGATAAACCTTTTTTTTTTTGCGAATAATCATTAACTTTGGAATTTGATGACAGCAACACATGACAAAGAAGCTGGGAAAGGTGGCAATAAATACTGATAAAGTTGAGGAATGCTCATCAAACACTTATTTGGAACATCCCACAGGTGTGCAGGCTAATTGGGAACAGGTGGGTGCCAGGATTGGGTATAAAAACAGCTTCCCAAAAAATGCTCAGTCTTTCTCAAGAAAGGATGGGGCAAGGTACATCCCTTTGTCCTCAACTGCGTGAGCAAATAGTCAAACAGTTTAAGAACAACGTTTCTCAAAGTGCAATTGCAAGAAATTTAGGGATTTCAACATATACAGTCCATAATATCATCAAAAGGTTCAGAGAATCTGGAGAAATCACCAACATTGAATGACCGTGACCTTCGATCCCTCGGACGGCACTGTATCGAAAACCGACATCAATCACTAAAGGTTATCACCACATGGGCTCAGGAACATTTCAGAAAACCACTGTCACTAAATACAGTTCGTCGCTACATCGGTAAGTGCAAGTTAAAGCTCTACTATGCATAGCAAAAGCCATTTATCAACAACATCCAGAAACACCGCCAGCTTCTCTGGGCCTGAGATCATCTAAGATGGACTGATGCAAAGTGAAAGTGTTTTGTGGTCTGACGAGTCCACATTTAAATTGTTTTTGGAAATATTCGACATTGTGTCATCCGGACCAAAGGGGAACACACCTTTCAGACTGTTATCGACGCAAAGTTCAAAGGCCAGCATCTGTGATGGTATGGGGGTGCATTAGTGCCCAAGGCATGGGTAACTTACACATCTGTGAAGGCACCATTAATGCTGAAAGGTACATACAGGTTTTGGAACAACATATGCTGCCATCTAAGCGCCGTCTTTTTCATGGAAGCTCCTGCTTATTTAGGAATTGTTACAACGTGTAAATGGAATAAAACAGACAACATGTTTACTTGACCCTCTTCCTGGGAAACTGATCAAGGAGCTCTTTGTATTATTAGGTCCATCAGTGCTAAATATTATAAACTTATCACTCTCCTCGGGCACTGTTCCCCTAGCATTCAAAAAAGCGGTTATTAATCCTCTTCTTAAAAGACCTAACCTCGATCCTGACCTCATGGTAAACTACCGACCGGTGTCTCACCTTCCCTTTATTTCAAAAATCCTTGAAAAAATTGTTGCGGAGCAGTTAAATGAACACTTAGCGTCTAACAATCTATGTGAAACCTTTCAATCCGGTTTCAGGGCAAATCACTCCACGGAGACAGCCCTCGCAAAAATGACTAATGATCTATTGCTAACGATGGATTCTGATGCGTCATCTATGTTGCTGCTCCTCGATCTTAGCGCTGCTTTCGATACCGTCGATCATAATATTTTATTAGAACGTATCAAAACACGAATTGGTATGTCAGACTTAGCCCTGTCTTGGTTTAACTCTTATCTTACTGATAGGATGCAGTGTGTCTCCCATAACAATGTGACCTCGGACTACGTTAAGGTAACGTGTGGAGTTCCCCAGGGTTCGGTCCTTGGCCCTGCACTCTTCAGCATCTACATGCTGCCGCTAGGTGACATCATACGCAAATACAGTATTAGCTTTCACTGTTATGCTGATGACACCCAACTCTACATGCCCCTAAAGCTGACCAACACGCCGGATTGTAGTCAGCTGGAGGCGTGTCTTAATGAAATTAAACAATGGATGTCCACTAAATTTTTGCAACTCAACGCCAAAAAAACGGAAATGCTGATTATCGGTCCTGCTAGACACCGAACTCTATTTAATAATACAACTCTAACATTTGACAACCAAACAATTAAACAAGGCGACACGGTAAAGAATCTGGGTATTATCTTCGACCCAACTCTCTCCTTTGAGGCACACATTAAAAGCGTTACTAAAACGGCCTTCTTTCATCTCCGTAATATCGCTAAAATTCGCTCCATTCTGTCCACTAAAGACGCTGAGATCATTATCAATGCGTTTGTTACGTCTCGCCTCGACTACTGTAACGTATTATTTTCGGGTCTCCCCATGTCTAGCATTAAAAGATTACAGTTGGTACAAAATGCGGCTGCTAGACTTTTGACAAGAACAAGAAAGTTTGATCACATTACGCCTGTACTGGCTCACCTGCACTGGCTTCCTGTGCACTTAAGATGTGACTTTAAGGTTTTACTACTTACGTATAAAATACTACACGGTCTAGCTCCATCCTATCTTGCCGATTGTATTGCACCATATGTCCCGGCAAGAAATCTGCGTTCAAAGGACTCCGGCTTGTTAGTGATTCCCAAAGCCCAAAAAAAGTCTGCGGGCTGTAGAGCGTTTTCCGTTCGGGCTCCAGTACTCTGGAATGCCCTCCCGGTAACAGTTCGAGATGCCACCTCAGTAGAAGCATTTAAGTCTCACCTTAAAACTCATTTGTACACTCTAGCCTTTAAATAGACTCCCTTTTTAGACCAGTTGATCTGCCGTTTCTTTTCTTTTTCTTCTATGTCCCACTCTCCCTTGTGGAGGGAGTCCGGTCCGATCCGGTGGCCATGTACTGCTTGCCTGTGTATCGGCTGGGGACATCCCTGCAATGCTGATCCGCCTCCGCTTGGGATGGTTTTCTGCTGGCTCCGCTGTGAACGGGACTCTCGCTGCTGTGTTGGATCCGCTTTGGACTGGACTCTCGCGACTGTGTTGGATCCATTGTGGATTGAACTTTCACAGTATCATGTTAGACCCGCTCGACATCCATTGCTTTCCTCCTCTCCAAGGTTCTCATAGTCATCATTGTCACCGACGTCCCACTGGGTCATTATTCTCTTATTGTCACCGATGTCCCACTGGGTGTGAGTTTTCCTTGCCCTTATGTGGGCCTACAGAGGATGTCGTGGTGGTTTGTGCAGCCCTTTGAGACACTAGTGATTTAGGGCTATATAAGTAAACATTGATTGATTGATTGAATGCCAGGTCACATTCAGCACGTGTTGCAACAGCGTGGCTTCGTAAAAAAAGAGTGCGACAACTTTTCTGGCGCGCCTGCAGTCCAGACCTGTCTCCCATCAAAAATGTGTGGCGCATTAGGAAGTGTAAAATTCAACAGCGGAGACCCCGGATTATTGAATGACTCAACTCTACATAAAAAAAGAATGGGAAAGAATTCCACTTTCAAAGCTTCAACATTTTGTTTCCTCAGTTCCCAAACGTGTATTGAGTGTTGTTAAAAGAAAAGGTGATGTAACACAGTAGTGAACATGCCCTTTCCCAACTACTTTGGCATGTGTTGCAGCCATGAAATTTTAAGTTAATTATTATTTGCAAAAAAAATCAACTTAATGAGTTTGAACATCAAATATCTTGTATTTGTAGTGCATTCAATTGAATATGGGTTGAAAAGGATTTGCAAATCGTTGTATTCTGTTTATACTTACATCTAACACAATTTCCCAACTCATATGGAAACGGGCTTTGTATTTTCCACAGCTGGACAGGAGTAAGAGAGGATAGAGAGAAGAAGTAAGAAAGAAGACAGAGGGGTAAATTGTAGGGACGAGACAGAGAAACACAGCAAAAAATCAGCAAATACCATATATACAAATCTAATACCAGTAATTATAAACAACAACAAATTAATTAAAAAGATAATAATAAAAGTATTAACAATAAAACATTGCAGCAGTGATAGGCTCCAGCACCTTCGCAAACCCAAAAAGGACAAGCGGTAGAAAATGGATGAATAGCATGATAGCAATACAATTGAAACAGTAATAATGTCAAAAGAAATAACAATATTGATAATAATAATAATGGATTACATTTATATAGCGCTTTTCTAGACACTCAAAGCGCTTCACAGATAAGTGAGAACCCATCATTCATTCACACCTGGTGGTCATAAGCTACTTACGTGGCCACAAGTGCCTTGGGGTAGACTGACGGAAGCGTGGATGGCAGTTTGCGCCTACGGCTCCTCTGACCACCATCATTCATTCACCAGTGTGAGCGACACTAGGGGCGAGGGTGAAGTGTCCTGCCCAAGGACACAACGGCAGCAATTTTGCTGGTAAAAGGCGGGGAGTGAACCTGCAACCCTCAAGTTTATAGCATGGCCGCTCTGCCCACTACGCCATGCCGCCCCGATAGTGATAACGAATAACAATATTTTACCTCCATTTTACCCTCACGATCACTTCAGGTTAAACTTAAGCAGTGTGCCATGTTTTATTTGATGAGAGTGTGTATTTTTTATGTGTGTTTGTGTGCCATTTATGTATACATTTTGTTTGTATACATTAGTGTATATATTGTGATATCATGAGAGGCTAGCTCTCTGCGAGGTAGGGCAAGAAGTGCAACGTAGGTCAAGATCAACGTCAAACAGATTTAATTAGGGATTTTTGAAGGGGATTTACAGCTGTGATGACCTGGACGCATTGTGATGCAGGGTTTGTTCTCCCAAGATGCAGACGGACTTTTGACACAGCGTGCAGGTAGGAAATGATTTATTTAGGTTATAAATCAGGTTGGAACAAATAAAATCGTGCTCATAGCACAGAAGGCAAAGACTAAGGAGTCTATTGTGGAAGGTAGCAAACAAAAGAGCCTAGCATGGAAGCCAGTATGTAAATCGCAGGAATCAAGACTGTCGTCAACTGTTGCGTGATGCAAATTAGGAAGCCAGACTGACTGACCGGAAAAAGCAGTATTAGTTAGCGCTCGGATTAGTGCTCGGGAAACAGGTGAGCATCCCGAACACCAATCAAAGACAGGTGGAAACAATACGCACCCATGGTAACTAAAAACAAACTCAAGGGTGCACAAAACAGAAACAGTCCGGGGAGGGCAGAAGGAGGACTTGTTGGTGGGTTACCAGACCAAGTGCCCCCGAATCCACCAGGGACGATTCAGGTGGCGGCGGCGAGGGGAATGCCGCTGCAGCAGGCAAGGCGGGTGACCAAGGAGGAGGGCGTGAGCGGCGCCAGAACTTCAGCTGCCTTTGAGATCTACGCCCTAGACGTGGTTGTTGCTGCTGTCTACGCCAAGGGCGTCCCTTAATAGGAAACTGAGGGGATTGGCCGCGGGCGCCTGATGGCCGCTTGTGCGGCAGGATAGCTGGAGGTTACAGAGGCAACAAGCTGGGGACGAGGAAGAGAGCGGTGATGTGGGAAGGCTCTCCAAAGACGAGGAAGAGGGCGGCGCCGTGGGAAGGCCCGCTGAAGACAAGGAAGGTGGAGGCACCTCAGGAGCTTGAGCGGCAGCCGTGGAGCAGGAACCAGAAGCAGCTGTGGAGCAGGAACCGGAACTAGTGCTTGCCTCGGTGCAAGAAATGGTGCTAACCGAGGTGCAGCAACTAGTGCTAGAACCAGTTGTGGAGCCGGTACGGGCCGTGACTTGGACGGAGGTGGCCTAGCTGGAGGTTGCGGCTTGGCATGCCGAAGGATGGTGGTGGTGGCCGGGCCGGAGGTTGCTGCTTGGCTGGGCGCAGCTGTGCCACCCAACTAGCACAGCCCCCAGCTCTAGCTGTAGCGGCTCACTTGGATAAATGACAGAAGATGCAGAGAGCTTCGACTGGTGCAACTTTAATTCTCTCTTCCTTTTCTCCACATTATTTTGACACCGTGAAAACTACGAAGATGGACAGAAAATACAAATGCCATCGTACCATATTTGCAACAATGCATAAATCATGTTCACATTTTTAAACTTATAAACAAATCTTTTAGTAAACAAAAATAATGACATTTTCCCATTTGTTTTAAATGACATGAACCATTAGTCTCCTCCTACATCCTTCCCCTTTCAAGGTGCTAAGTTTGCTTAGCTTGTTAGCCTAGCTTCCACACACAGTTCATAGTGACTCTCCTTAAATGTGACATATAAACAACACTCACACGAGGCACAATAAAATAACCTCTCACATATATTCACACATAACATGACAATTTTATCTTTGTCAGCATGTTTTACCAGTCCTGGAGTAACGTAAGTATGCTGTTGTCAGACAGAACGGCAGCAGGAAGTCAAGCAACAGCAATAAAGAAAGTAACAGAATAAAAGTGGGCGCTTCAAAATAAAGGCACACACACAAAAAAAACATAACATGACAGAACTGCATTGTTCTCATTGACAAAATTTGCTTCCATTTACACTAGCCCCCCGCCCCCCTCCCAAGAAGTGGATATCAGGAACGTTCTGTGCTACCACCAAACATGGCCGGCTCTACGCAGGGGTAAGAGGGGGCAGAGCCCCCTTAAATAAATGTCTTGCCCCCTCAAATCAAAATTTGAGAACGCAAATTTTAATAAACTCACAAAATTACTACATTACAAGTTGACAAAATTATCTGCACTAGCGGAAAAATCCGCCGAAAAAGGGACACACACGATATAGTAGTGTCGGCTTCCCTCTCATCCCTCCCTCCGCTGTGCGTGTATTCAACATTCCACAGGCTGCGCAGCAGACACACACCCGCACACACCCCTCAGACCTCAGTAAACATCCAATCACTGTTGCAGTATGTAAGTAAAAGAAAAGGAAAAGTTGTCTACATTTATCATATACTTGTTAGGATGGGTGTATTTGTGTAGTCTTCCCTGTCATAAACACGTTTATCGTCGCGGACTTTCGGTGCTACGGAGTTCCTTTTTCTTTTTCTTTTTTTTTACAACTTGACAAGAGCAGTGACAGCGGAGGCTCTGAGCAGCAGTGGTTTGGAGGCAGAGAGCCTCCACTGTCCCTGTAACAAGCTACAAGTCATTTATGATGCTGTTAATGACGGTAAAAATGAAACATAAGCTATATCCTGCTTAGCAGTCCTCCTCTGCTGTCCTCTGTTCAGAGCGGAGTCCCTAGCAACGGCCCGTTTTTCTTAACAACGGTCTGGCAATCGACTGCTGGAATTCTTTTTCTGTTGTTTTTCTTGTAATTCTACATAGCCAACCTTTAATGTTTCAATCTACATTTTGTAATAAACAAATTTTAAGTTTCATTTGATATGACCAAGACACCTAAAAACAAAAACACTGCCATTTTCATCAATTTACAAGCAAGTGGGCAACACACATGCATCCACGTCCACTGCATGTGACAAACTGAAGACAAGTGACCTGTGTCTGACAGACCCCTACGTAAAGCCCCGCCTCAGGCTGTAGTCCTGTACTGTTGTTGTTTTTCTTCATGTAATCACAGCGGGTTTTTTCTGTTGTTGTTCAAGCTTACTTATTTTCTGCTCCAGCTTCCAGCAGCTCACAAAAAGAAAGTTAATGCTCTGTAATGCATCCATTTTTCAGAGCATTTAAAAAGTCTAGTCCTGCTCCTGCACGTAGTAGTAGCAGTGATGCTACTACTAGTACATCAGGGACAGCAGCTAGCAATACTGCACCTTTAGCACCAGCAAGCACTGTTTCTCCTGCACCAGCTCCCTCCGTCCCCCCAACAAGCGCTCCCCCAAAGCAGCCTGCTCAGCTACCCGGGTGACTTAAATGGCAACGCACCATCTCAGCCAATACTGGGTGGCTACCCAAAGCATGCATTTGGTACAACATTAAGATCATTCAATCCTGCCTGGTACCGCACACGACCATGGCTAGAGTATTCTGTGGTGCGAGACGCCTGCCTCTGTTTCCCCTGTCGGAAATATGGCAGCGCTGTTAATGTTTCCCCCCCTGAGGGGATTGCCACCTTATTGTGGTCAGGGGGTTTGCGTGCCTCAGTGACCGTAAGAGCTATACCAGCAGGAGCTTAGTCTTCAGGTGGGACACCCAAGTTGGACAGGTCTGAAGGTAGAGGCCTGACAAAGTGCAATCCACTACTCCAGGTTGGGGTTGGACACATACCTAAAGACCCATTTCAATGAAGAAAGCATCGTTACTATAAGCTCAGAAAAAAAAGTGCTGGAGCATGATGTGTACAAATTTCTGACTGCCCCCTCATATAAGTATGCCTAGAACCACCCCTGCCACCAAACCCCACTCACCTCAAACAACCCCCCCCTCCCCGTCCCCCATCTCCCGAATTCAGAGGTATCAAAGTTGGCAAGTAGGCTCTAGTACAGTGGTTCTCAAATGGGGGTACGCATACTTGAAGGTATGCCAAGGGGTACGTTAGATTTTTTTTTTAAATATTCTAAAAATAGCAACAATTAAAAAATATTTTATAAAAAGATTTATTGAATAATACTTCCACAATGACTTATGGTGGTTCTCGTGGCTGTCGAACGAAGGAGATATAAGCCATATCTTCCTTCCGTCGTCATGGGTAACGCCCGCTCTCTTGCAAATAAAATGGACATGCACCTGGGGATAAGTTGATTGGCAACACTAAATGGTCCCTAGTGTGTGAATGTTGTCTGTCTATCTGTGTTGGCCCTGCGATGAGGTGGCGACTTGTCCAGGGTGTACCCCGCCTTCCGCCCGATTGTAGCTGAGATAGGCACCAGCGCCCCCCACAACCCCAAAAGGGAATAAGCGGTAGAAAATGGATGGATGGATGGATGGATGGAGTTGTCGGTGCTTGCCGGTAGTCAGAAAGAATATCGTGAGTGTAGCTTAATGTGTTTTACTGAGACGTGGCTGCACAACGATGTTCCGGATAGTAACGTCTCCGAGGGGGGCTTGCTTTGTTTATTAATAAGAAATATTGTCATCCCGGTCATATTACAATAAAAGAGCGCCACTGTGACCCGAATATAGCGATGTTAGCTGTAGGACTCAGACCATATTATTTGCCCAGGGAGCTTCTGCATGTTATCATGGTAGCAGTATATATCCCCCTCTCTGCTAACGCTGCAGCTGCCAGTGACGTCATCCACAGCTCCATAGCCAGACTTCAAACCCAGCACCCGAAAGCGCTCATCCTCATCTCGGGGGATTTTAACCACGTTACTATGGACAAATCACTCCCCAACTTCACTCAGTATGTCAGCTGCCACACCAGAGGAAATAAGATCCTGGACCTGATGTACGCAAACATCAAGGATGCGTATAGTTCCATAGCACTCCCAGAGCTGGGCTGGTCAGACTACAACCTTGTTTACCTCAACCCCTGTTATGTGCCTCTGGTCAAAAGACTGCCTGTGACCAAAAAAAACTGTGGGAAGGTGGTCAGAAGGGGTCCAAGAGACACTACAGGGCTGTTTTGAGGTAACTGACTGGCAGGTGCTCATGGAGCCTCATGGTTAAGACATTGACGGGCTCACAGAGTGCATCACAGACTATATCAACTTCTGTGTTGACTCAAATGTCCCATCAAAGACGGTCACCTGCTACCCAAACAACAAGCCGTGGGTGACCAAAGACATCAAAGCCATACTGAATGAGAAGAAGAGGGCATTCAATGCTGGTAACAAGGAGGAGGTGAAAAGAGTTCAGGTGTTGCTGAAGACCAAACTAAAGGAGGCCAAGGAGAACTACAAGAGGAAGCTGGAAGGGAAGCTGAAGGACAACAACATTAAGGCGGTTTGGAGTTATGCAGACCATCACCGGCCTCAAACCGTCGGGGGATAGGGGGGTGGACGGAGACAAAGAGAGGGCCAATGAGCTAAACCAGTTCTTTAACAGGTTTGACACAATGGCTCCAATAAGCTCCTGCACCCCCCCCCAAAAAAAAAACATGCCAGCCGGCCCCCTGACAACTTCAGCGAACTAATCCACCATCCTCCCCTCCTCACTGCCCCCCAACTCCAATGACTACCTCCCCCTACCTAACACCTCACCCTCAGAAGGATGACCCCGCCTTTCCCCAACCACCTTAGACCCCCCCAGTGTGTCTGTCTGCAGAACAGGTGAATGCACAGTTAAATAAATTACACACAGACAAGTCCGCGGGTCCTGACGGTGTGAGTCCCAGGGTGCTCAAAGCCAGCGCCCCACAGCTGTGTGGTGTGCTCCAGCACATCTTCAACATGAGCCTTAGGCTGCAGAAAGTCCCCACACTGTGGGAAAACCTCAAGCGTGGTCACCATCCCCAAGTGCACGTGCCCCAGCACGTCGAAGGACTACAGGTCGGTGGCTCTAACCTCCCACATCATGAAGACTATGGAGAGGTTGGTCCTGGAACAACTCCGCCCTACAGTCAAGCCCCACCTGGACCCACTCCAATTCGCCTACCAGCCCCAACTGGGAGTGGAGGACGCAGTCATCTACCTGCTGAAACGAGCCCACGCCCACCTGGACAAGCCTGCGAGCAGTGTGAGGGTCATGTTTTTTAACTTCTCCAATGCTTTCAATACTATACGGCCTGGGCTACTGGGTGTAAAGTTGGAGAAGATGCAGGTGGAGGCCCCCTTAATGTCCTGGGTTATAGACTACCTGACTGACAGACCACAGTACGTTCGACTGAAGGACTGTGTGTCTAACAGGCTGGTCAGCAACACCGGGGCCCCGCAGGGCACAGTCCTCTCCCCCTTCCTCTTCACCATTTACACCACCGATTTCCACTATCAGTCAGAGTCCTGCCACCTTCAGAAGTTTTCTGATGACTCTGCGATAGTGGGGTGCATTGAAGATGGTGATGACAAGGAATACAGGACACTGGTGGAGGACTTTGTTACATGTTGTGGAAAGAACCACCTCCAGCTTAATGTGACAAAGACCAAGGAGCTGGTTGTGGACCTGGGAAGGAGGAGGAGTACTTCAGCGACTCCTGTTTCCATCAGGGGGGTTGATGTGGACATGCTAGAGGATTATAAATACCTCGGTGTACACATGGACAACAAGCTGAATGGGTCAAAACACGCTGAGGCCCTCTACAAGAAGGGACAGAGCCGCCTCTACTTCCTCAGGAGGCTAGGATCCTTCAACGTCTGTACAAAGATGTTGAAAATGTTCTACGAGTCGGTGGTGGCGGGCGCCTTCTTGTACGCCGTGGATTTCTGGGGCAGCGGGCTAAGAGAGAGGGACACAAACTGACTGGACAAGTTGGTAGAGAAGGCCAGTAATGTGGAAGGAGTGGAGATGGACTCTCTGGCGGTGGCGTCAGAGAGTAGAAGTCTAGCAAAACTCCTAGCCATTATGGACAACACCTCCCACCCACTACACTCGGACCTTGCGGAGAGAATGAGCACGTTCAGTGGAAGGCTCAGACTCCCTAAATGTAACACGGAACGACATAGGAGGTCCTTCATACCGACAGCCATCAGACTGTATAATGCATATGTTCCTTGACTGCACTTAAATGTAGAATATATTTATACTATTCATATATTATATATTATGTATATATGTTATATATTATTTATTATTATTATTGTCTATTGTGAGCGAAATGTGGCGCTGAATTTCCCCCAGGGATCAATAAAGTACTTTCTATTCTATTCTATTCTAACAAAATATGAATGTAAGTTCATAAACTGTGAAAAAAAAATACAACAGTGTAATATTCAGTGTTGACATCTAGATTTTTTGTGGACATGTTCCATAAATATTGATGTTAAAGATTTATTTTTTTGTGAAGAAATGTTTAGAATTAAGTTCATGAATCCAGATGGATCTCTGTTACAATCCCCAAGGAGGGCACTTTAAGTTGATGATTACATCTATGTGTAGAAATCTTTATTTATAATTGAATCACTTGTTTATTTTTCAACAAGTTTTTAGTTATTTTCATATCTTTTTTTCCAAATAGTTCAAGAAAGACCACTACCAATGAGCAATATTTTGCACTGTTATACAATTTAATAAATCAGAAACTGATGAAAAAAGTGCTGTATTTTACTTCTTTATCTCTTTTATTCAACCAAAAATGCTTTGCTCTGATTAGGGGGTACTTGAATTAAAAAAATGTTCACAGGGGGTACATCACTGAAAAAAGGTTGACAACCACTGCTCTAGTATACTCTGGACTGAAGCTGTGTGCCTTCAATGATTTTGTAGCTGTCGTTGTGTGGCATGTTTTAAAAAAAAATGTAATAATGCACTTTGTGAAAGTCAAAGTATATTATTTCCCATAGTTGGAATGGGTATCAGGATTATCTCAAGGAGAGCATGTCCCAAATTCCAAGCTGTTTTGAGGCATGTTAAAAAAAAAAAAACCCTTTATGACTTCAATAACAAATATTGCAGTGCCATGTTGGCATTTTTTTCCCGTAACTTAAGTTGAGTTATTTTGGAAAACCTTTTTACATTGTTCAATGTATCCAGCGGGGCGTCTCAACAAAATTAGGCAAAATAATGACTGTATATATCGGTATCAGTTGATATCGGTATCAAAAATTAAGAGTCGGACAATATTGGAGTATCAAATATCGGCAAAAAAACAAAATCAGACATCTCTATTAGCAATAGATCATTAGTCAATTTTGCGATGACTGTCTTCGTAGAGTGATTAGACCTGAAACCAGACTGAAAGGGTTCGCAGGGATTGTTAGACGCTAAGTGTTCATTTAGCTGCTGTGCTTCATATATTTAAAGGATTTTTGAGATAAAGGCAAGGTGGGACACCGGCCCATAATTTAGTATGAGGTCATGATTGAGGTTAGGTCTTTTGAGCAGAGGATGAATGACCACGTGTTTGAATGCTAGGGCAACAGTACCAGAGGAAAGTGATAAGTAAATAATATTTAGCACTGATGGTCCAACTATTGCGAACAGCTCCTTGATAAGTTCCCTAGGAAGTGGGTCAAGTAAACATGTTTGTTTTGTCCCATTTACAAGTTGCAGGGGTTCCTCTGTTATTTCTTCAAAAAAGAAAGATATTATTTTGGAGGGCAATATCCATCATACATACATGGGTATGTATGTACAGTATATGTGTTTCCCAGTATGTGCAGGAGTCCCCAATTTATCCCTAACTTATTTCTGAAAAACATAAATATTTCTGAACTCACAACAATGTTCAACACTGATTAATGACTAGTATAAATCAGTTAAGCAATGTCAGGGCTTTTTGGTGTTAATTAAACCGGAACAGCTGAACCTATTAAAACTGATAGAGACTTGAATGTAAATAGAAAGGCGACCACGTGATCGTGCTCCCATGGAATTCCTGTCAGAAGTCCTCCTGAGAGAGCAGCCGATAAAAAGGTATTATATTTGATCCAGTGTGCAGTGTGTGAGAATGCTTGATAGATGCTACTTCAACGTGCCTGCAGCGCAATCACTGTTTGCTGTCCTTCAGCTCTCATTGTTTCATGAACATTGAATGCTGCGCTCCCCTGCTAAAACAGGAAGCTTTGTTAAGATAAATCTAACACAAAAGTGGCATAAAAACTTAAAGGGGAACATTATCACAATTTCAAAAGGGTTAAAAACAATAAAAATCGGTTCCCAGTGGCTTGTTGTATTTTTTGAAATTTTTTTCAAAATGTTACCGGTCCCGGAATATCCCTAAAAAACGCTTTAAAGTGCTTGATTTTCGCTATTTGCGATGTGAGTATCCATTTCCCTGTGACGTCATACAGTGCTGCCAATGTAAACAAACAATGGCAGATACCACAGCAAGATATAGCGACATTAGCTTGGATTCAGACTCGGATTTCAGCGGTTTAAGCGATTCAACAGATTACGCATGTATTGAAACGGATAGTTGGAGTATGAAAGTATTGAAGAAGAAACTGAAGCTATTGAGCGAATAGCTATTGACGCTATTCATAGCCATACCATGGCCGAATAGCTGCGTTAGCATCGCCGGTAAAATGTGCGGACCAAACGATCAGGACCTTCGCATCTCTTGACACTGGAGCAACTTAAATCCGTCGATTGGTAAGTGTTTTTTTCGCATTAAATGTGGGTGGAAGGAAACGTAATATAGTTGCAAATGCATCTGCAGGTTATCCATACATCTGTGTGCCATGTCTGCTTAAGCACCGCCGGTAAATAGCATGTTAGCATCGATTAGCGTAGCATGTTTGCATCGATTAGCTGGCAGTCAACATCAACAAAACTCACCTTTGTGATTTCGTTGACTTTATCGTTGCAAATGCATCTGCAGGTTATCCATACATCTCTGTGCCATGTCCTCCTTAGCACCGGCAGTAAATAGCATGTTAGCATCGATTAGCATAGTATGTTAGCATCGGTTAGCTGGCAGTCACGGCGCAACCAAATATGTCTGATTAGCACATAAGTCAACATCAACAAAACTCACCTTTGTGATTTCGTTGACTTTATCATTGCAAATGCATCTGCAGGTTATCCATACATCTCTGTGCCATGTCTGTCATCGCCGGTCAAATGTGGAGACACTTTGGTACATTCATTAGGGGTCTGGCGGCAGACACTTTCGCATCTTCGGTGCAACTTGAATCCCTCCCTGTTAGTGTTGTTACATCCTCCGACAACAATCCGACGAGGCATGATGTCTCCAAGGTTCCAAAAAATAGTAGATAAAACGGAAAATAACAGAGCTGAGACCCGGTGTTTGTAATGTGTTGAAAATGAAAATGGCGGCTGAATTACCTCGGAGACGTCACATTCTCACGTCATCACCACATGAGAGAAAGGCGTTTAATTCGCCAAAATTCACCCATTTAGAGTTCGGAAATCGGTTAAAAAAAATAAATGGTCTTTTTTTGCAACATCAAGGTATATATTGACGCTTACATAGGTCTGGTGATAATGTTCCCCTTTAAAAACTAGTTATCTTGCATAATATGACGGAAGATCTTAACCATTTTTTAAGCGCTGTTTACATACCACACCAAATCAGATTTGCTTGCCCTCTGGTGACACAGATGAGATATATTTTTACCAGTCTGTAAACGTTCGAAAGTGCCTCAAATCTGATTTTTGCACATCAGATTTGGGCCACTTCCGCAGGTAGTCCAAATCAACTGTAATCTGATCTTTTCAAATGTGACTAGTCTAAGCGGAAATGCGACCTGTTTATGATTTTTTCCATCATCTTTGGGCAAGCTACATGATTTGTATGGAGAGCACGATAGCTTTACTTTTAGCAATTCTCTTTTTCCTCATCCTGCTGTTGTTTTCTATCATCTGCCTACTTCCTCTACACAAACCCACTAACACGCTGATGTGATCTGATCTTTTAATGTTATCTTGTGTAGTAGCGACAGCCAGACTGTGTAGAACTCTGTGGCAGGTGTGGGAAAGTTGATAGGTTCTTTGATCCCGTTTTACAGTCTTAGGGGCCTGCTTCCTGATACCAGCCGCCTCTTTGATCCACCGGTGGAACGTGTTGCTTTCTGTTCTGAGGGCGTTGGCCGCATCCAAGTGTATAAGGTGGTTCTCTCTTTCTTGCAGTGGTTGCATTGGTGGGCGTTCCAGCTGTTGCCTTTTCACATTCTTTCTGGTGTTCCTTTTTTCGTGTGCTGAACTGTCTCTCCTATGTATGTTTTATTGTTACATCTCGTCTCGATTACTGTAACGTATTATTTTCGGGTCTCCCCATGTCTAGCATTTAAAGATTACAGTTGGTACAAAATGCGGCTGCTAGACTTTTGACAAGAACAAGAAAGTTTGATCATATTACGCCTATACAGGCTTCCTGTGCACTTAAGATGTGACTTTAAGGTTTTACTACTTACGTATAAAATACTACACTGTCTAGCTCCATCCTATCTTGCCGATTGTATTGTACCATATGTCCCGGCAAGAAATCTGCGTTCAAAAGACTCCGGCCGATTAGTGATTCCTAAAGCCCAAAAAAAGTCTGCGGGCTTTAGAGCGTTTTCCGTTCGGGCTCCAGTACACTGGAATGCCTTCAGTTCGAGATGCTACCTCAGTAGAAGCATTTAAGTCTCACCTTAAAACGCATTTGTATACTCTAGCCTTTAAATAGACCTCCTTTTTAGACCAGTTGATCTGCCGCTTCTTTTCTTTTTTCTTCTATGTCCCCCCCTCCCTTGTGGAGGGGGTCCGGTCCGATGACCATGGATGAAGTACTGGCTGTCCAGAGTCGAGACTCAGGATGGACCGCTCGTCGGGACCCAGGATGGACCGCTCGCCTGTATATCGGTTGGTGACATCTCTACGCTGCTGATCCGCCTCCGCTTGGGGTTTGGTTGGAGGGAAATTTGCCTTTGTCCCACTTTGTTAAGTTGATGTTCTTCCCTCTTTGTCATGTGTTTTTCTCCGAAAGCAGAGAGTAAAACTGCTGCCGCTGACGTGTGTGTGTGTGGGAATTGTCTGTCCTCCTTGCCACCTTTTTTCCATTCATAAGTATGTTAATTGAAAATAATTGTGTCCAAACAGTATTATCTTTAATGAGGGACTGGATAATTTGTATTACTTTTACTATGTCATGATGCAGTATATAAAGCGTCTGCAGGGAATTTTACCTCAAAATAGGGCAAAATATTCTTAGAGTTATTGTCATAAGTAATGTATTTTATTTATGAGTATACATGTCATTAT
Source organism: Nerophis ophidion (assembly GCF_033978795.1). Lineage (NCBI taxonomy): Eukaryota > Metazoa > Chordata > Actinopteri > Syngnathiformes > Syngnathidae > Nerophis > Nerophis ophidion. The sequence continues at coordinate 26,299,904 of NC_084619.1, forward strand.
AGTGAAAAAAAAAATGCCAAAATGTGGATTTTCGTAATTAGATAAGCCAACTTTTGATGTTTTGTATAAATACTTCCCCTTCATAATATTGTACGGTATGTAGAACAGACACACACACACACATATATATATATATATATATATATATATATATATTAGGGCTGCGAATATTTGGTGTCCCACGATTCGATTCAATATCGATTCTTGGGGTCACGATTCGATAATATATCGATTTTTTCGATTCAACGCGATTCTCGATTCAAAAACGATATTTTTCCGATTCAAAACGATTTTGTATTCATTCAATACATAAGATTTCAGCAGGATCTACCCCAGTCTGCTGACATGCTAGCAGAGTAGTAGATTTTTGTAAAAAAAAAAAGCTTTTATAATTATAAAGGACAATGTTTTATCAACTGATTGCAATAATGTACATTTGTTTTAACTATTAAACAAACCAAAAATATGACTAATTTTATCTTTGTGAAAACATTGGACACAGTGTGTTGTCAAGCTTATGAGATGCGATGCAAGTGTAAGCCACTATTGTTCTTTTTTTTTTTTTAAATGTCTAATGATAATGTCAGTGAGTGATTTTTAATCACTGCTATGCTGAAATTATAACTAATATTGATACTGTTGTTGATCATATTCATTTTTGTTTCACTACTTTTGGTTTGTTCTGTGTCGTGTTTGTGTCTCCTCTCAGGTGTTGCTGGGTCAGGTTTGGTTTTGGAATTGGATTGCATTGTTATGGTATTGCTGTGTAGTGGTTTGTTGGATTGATAAAAAAAATAAAAATAAAAATCGATTTTTAAAAAAATGAGAATCGATTCTGGATCGCACAACGTATTCGATTTAATTTGTATTCGAATCTATTTTTTCCCACACCCCTAATATATATATATAATATACGTATGAGAACGTGACTGCTTGTGAAGCAGATTGGAACTGCTGCTGCTGACGTGTGTGCGTGAATTGGCAGTCCTCTTTGCCACCTTTTTTCCATTCATAGTAAAATTACATTTGCAGAACCTTAGAAGTGGAGTGTCAAAGTTTTTCGTCAAAGAGACCATTCATTGCTTATTGGTATAAATCACCTCCTTACCTGCACACTGCTTCCGGACGTCCTTCTGCATCATGGAGAAACGACCACAGCAAAACCATGCCACCCCGAGGTAACAAATTATATCTAACAAATACATTCAAATGTTCATTTACTTAAATACATGGCAGAAGTCTGTTTATGGCTTGTATACACTTGTATTTTTTTTCTTTTTTTTTTACAGTAACGCGAATCTATTACATGAGCTACAAAGAAATGGTGTCACTTCCGAGTGTATTTGAAATTCCTAATTACTAACGAAAAATAAAACCATTTCTTTTGTCTTGTATCGTATTTTCACTACACGTCCACAAGAAAATAATCCAAACGGATTGTTTATCTTTCGAGAGTCCAAGGACAACTGGCAATGAAGACTGTCCCACTCTGCAAACTGTTAATAAAAAAGATCATGTCATGTATCAGCTGTGATACTGCTCACTTAGGGTGGTATCGATTCAGAGGCAGCATATGCGCTAGAAATGTACTGAAAAGATGTGCAAAGTTATGTGTTCGCAAATGGAACAGCAATGGAACATGAAAAAAAGTCACATGTTTGCTCTAGTTGCTACTTGGAGGAAAAAAAATAGCAGACAAAAGACACGCTGGCTTTTATGATTGCTTTCCTGCTGCAGACTATGACAGCCAGATATGCCAACTATGTCAGTCTTTGGTATCCCTTAGGCTTGAGTTTTTACATGTTTCTTCATCTGTAACAAAGACAGATCCTCTTTTCCTCTCCCTGCAGTTCTGTCTGCTGCCACAACTTTTCATATTTGTTTGCTCTTCGACGGTGCCCTGGACGCTTATTTCCTCCAGTCAACTTACCCTCCTCAACAACCTCATGCTTCAAACTTGCCACAGGTGCCTACTCTTTCCATCCTACAACCCAAAAATACTGCATTGAGCTTTTTGGAAATGCATTTGATGCTACAATATATGTATTTAATTTATAGGCCTACTGAAACCCACTATTACCGACCACGCAGTCTGATAGTTTATATATCAATTATGAAATATTAACATTGCAATACATGCCAATACGGCCTTTTTAGTTTACTAGATTGCAATTTTAAGTTTCCCGCGAAGTGTCCTGTTGAAAACGTCGCGGAATGATGACGCTTATGATGACGCTTATGTTGACGCGTGCTTGTGACGTTATTGGTTGTAGCGGACATTTTATCCCAGCACCACTCACGGCTAAAAGTCTTCCGATTTAATCGCATAATTACACAGTATTCTGGACATCTGTGTTGCTGAACCTTTTGCAATTTGTTGTTCAATGTGGCATCAGATCCAATCAGCCAAGAAGGATAAGAGAGATATTCATGTAACCTTCCTCCACCTGGCCAATGCATTTGGCTCAGTTCCCCACGAACTTCTCTGGGAATCTTTTAGCTTCTTCCTTGTACCAGAGCCCATCACCACATTAGTCAAAAACAACTTCCAAGACCTGCAGCTATGCTTCACAACAGCCAACTTCACTACAACATGGCAGCGCTTGGAAGTAGGCATCATGGCAGGCTGCACAGTCTCACCCTTGATTTTCACAATGGCCATGGAAGTCATCATGAGGGCCTCAAGGTGGGTGGTGGGTGGGGAACGAACCAGCGCTGGGCTCCGTCTTCCACCTATCAGGGCATACATAGATGACATGACAACACTAACCACTACTGCAGCATGCACTAAGCGTCTACTTCGAAAGCTGCAGGAGAACATTGAGTGGGCCCGAATGAAATTCAAGCCTAGTAAATCTCGAAACATCTCCATAATCAAAGGGGTGCTGAGAGACACAAGGTTCTACATCGGCGAAGACCCAATCCCAACAGTGTCTGAGCAGCCTGTCAAAAGCCTGGGCAGATGGTACAACGCAAGCCTCAAGGACAAACAACAAGTAGAACAACTAAGGCAAGAGACCGCGAAGAGCCTGGATAACATCGATAAGACTCTATTGCCAGGGAAACTGAAGCTTTGGTGCCTCCAATTTGGACTCCTCCCCCGGACAATGTGGCCACTCACTATGTATGAAGTCCCAGTAACCACTGTGGAGAAGATGGAGCGAACCATCACTTCATATGCAAAAAAGTGGCTTGGCATTCCACAATGTCTAAGTAACATCGGCCTCTACGGCAAAGGGATCCTGGAGTTACCTCTCACTAGTCTAACTGAGGAACACAAGTGTTCTAAAGTTAGACTCCAGATGACACTGATGGACTCCAGAGACAAGACCATCAGCACTGTCGCACCACCCCTAGTAACTGGGCGGAAGTGAACACCATCCGATGTGGTGCAGCAAGCTACAGCAGCCCTGAGGCACAAAGACATCGTGGGAAAAGTCCAACAGGGAAGAGGAGGTTTCGGCCTGACTGCAAGAGAACCATCCTGGAAAAATGCTACAACATCAGAGCGGAGGTCGCTGGTGGTGGAGGAGGTCTTGAGGAGTGCGAAGGCTGTCTCTCTCGCCAAACAGGGGCAATGGATGCAGTGGGAAGGAGTGGAGAGGAGAAGGATAAGCTGGAAGGAGCTATGGCAGATGGAAGCAAGTAAAATCAGCTTCATCATCAGAGCAACGTATGATGTGCTCCCATCACCAAAGAATCTCCATCAGTGGTATGGCGAGGATCCAATCTTTGCCCTCTGCCCAACCCCAGCAACCCTCAGACACATCATGACAGGATGTAAGACTAGCCTCACGCAGGGGAGATACACCTGGCGGCACAACCAGGTTCTCAAGAGCTTGGCATCAGCCCTGGAGAGCATGCGTGGTGCCGTCAACTCCTTGCCACCAAGAGCATCTAATCCCTTGAAGACAACAATGTTTGTCCGAGAGGGCGGGAAAACACCCGAACAGCTTTCCGTCAAACCAGAAACAGGACACCCATACCTGGCCCGCGACTGGAAGATGCTGGCAGACATCGGCAAACAGCTGGTTTTCCCACCTGAGATTGCCTCTACCAACCTCAGGCCAGACTTGGTGCTCTGGTCCCCTTCGGTGAAGACTGCTTACGTCATAGAGCTCACAGTCCCATGGGAGAACTCTGTGGAGGAGGCCTATGAACGTAAGAAGCTGCGCTACTCAGAGCTAGCAGAAGAAGCGAGGCAGCGTGGCTGGAACACCAAGGTCTATCCAGTAGAGGTGGGATGCAGAGGATTTGTGGCATCGTCTACCATCAGACTGCTGAGGGAACTCGGCAGCCACGGTCAGGCTCTGCGGAGGACCATCAGAGCAGTCTCGGAGGCAGCAGAAAGAAGCAGCCAGTGGATTTGGCTCAAGCGGAAGGACCCCGGTTGGGCCCCAAAAACAGCAGTGTAACAGGGTAAGTTTCGGGAACAGTTGAGCACGGGACACAAGCTGAGGACTGATCATCCTTCGGCGGGCCACATTTGTGGAGGGTGTATAGTGTTTGAGGGCCGAAACACCCAATGATGCAAGGGCACACTACTGAAGATGTGTCCCTTGTCCAATTGTCCTTGAATTTAACCCTGACCAAGTCTCATATCCTACAACTCCACATCCTCACGTTGTCTGTCTACCAGTCTTAACAACAAGGACATCTCGAGTGAGTACTCTCCACATTTGGCACAAGGGACTGTTCAACATCTCGTCCTGTGTTTTTTGATTCTTAGATACTACAAAGAAGAATGCATTTGGTGGAAAGCGGTGTATTTCGGCCGGCTGTAGCAACACAAACACAGGCGGTGTTTCTTTGTTTGTTGTGAAGCTTTGATATGTTTCTCTGCCACATGTGAACCGGCAGGTTTCGGTGAGAAAATGGTGGTAATAAGTTGGCTCTTACCATAAACATGAGCGGAGCTTGTGTCGTACTTCCTGCAGCAGCTGTCAACGAGGCAGCTGCGACTTTCTTGGCTCCTCCATGGCTTCACTCAGAGACACTGGCGGTCACCACACCCTTCCGACTTTCAGGTACGACCATATAATCTCACCAAAACACTAGTAACACAATAATCAGATAAGGGATTTTCCAGAATTATCCTAGTAAATGTGTCTAATAGCATCTGAATCGCTCCCACTGCCCTCGTCTTTTTTTTTCTTTCTAGTCCTTCACTCTCACTATCCACAAATCTTTCATCCTCGCTCAAATTAATGGGGAAATTGTCGCTTTCTCGCTCAGAATCGCTCGCGCTGCTGGTGGCTATGATTGTAATCAATGTGCGGATGTGAGGAGCCCCCACATCCGTGACGTCACGCGCACATCGGCTTCTACTTCTGGTACAGGCAAGGCGTTTTTATTAGCGACCAAAAGTTGCGAACTTTATCGTCGATGTTCTCTACTAAATCATTTCAGTAAAAATATGGCAATATCGCAAAATGATCAAGTATGACACATAGAATTGACCTGCTATCCCTGTTTAAATAAGAAAATCTCATTTCATTAGGCCTTTAACACTAAAGATCATCGAATAAAGCAATCAGTTCAGATCAACTAATTAATAGTAAACTAATAAAATACTGATGCAAAATTGGTACCAGGACTACGGTGGACCTCCAGTTTGTTTACTTCATTGATTTTAAAATTAGTTGTAAAAACAATGACAAGTCGTAATGACAATACTCCAGCACCTGACTGGAGGACAAAGCAGGTTTAAATAGCAGCCGGCTGATTGACGCCAGGTGTGGCCAGGTGCCAATCAGGCACAGCAGAGGGGAAACAGCGCTCAGGTAGAAAAGCATGAAATGACCAAAATAAATAACCAAAATAAAAGCGCTGACAGGAAACAAAGACAAACACAGACGAAAAACTAAAACATAACCAAACTGTGAGGGACAAGCCTGACAGTAGCCCACCTCCCCATAACGGAAACCAAACATTCTAGAACCCCCCCCACAAAAAAAAACTGTCCAAAGTCAAGGGAGGGCAAGGCTATGGGCCGCCCGGCCAAGTGTCCCCGCAACCAGCGGGGAAGAGTCAGGTGGCGACGGCGAGTTGAACGCCGCCGCAATTGGCGAGGCGGTCGCCCATGGAATGACCACATCCGGAGAAGATGGTTGCGCCCTGTGCTGGCCCACCCGAGAAGATGGTGGTGGCGCCCTCTGCTGGCCCAACGGAGAAGGTGGTGGTGGCGCCCTCTGCCTTTCCCCCCGGAGAAGATGGTGGTGGCGTCCTCTGCTGCCCCACCGGAGTGCATGGTGGCGGCGGCGTGTTCTGGCCCACCGGAGTGCATGGTGGCGTCTGCTGGCCTGCCGGAGTACATGGTGGCGTCTGTTGCAGACCCATTGCGGTGGGGTAGTTGTGCCTCCCCAACTGCACAGCTACTCATAGTCCCACCCTCAAGGGACGGATCCAAGACGTCACCAGATAGGCCCAAAGACGACAGAGGTGGGTGGGAGAGGGCTTGGAATGAGGCCGAACTATTCTTCAATTTAGCCATCATCCCAAGAATCCTGTCAAGCCTCTCCGCGATCGAAATCTCTGCGGGGTTTGTGTTAGGCTGGAGTATTCTGTTACAGTGTGTTGGTGACAAACCCCAAGATGCAGAGACATGAACGCACAAATCATTCTGCAGCTAATGTCTAAAACGTGCTACTGTGAGCCCCTTGCCACAAGCACTTAGGTTGACTAGAGTCCCAGCTGCAGTCAGAGCTGAGACCCCGCACCCTGCCACGTACGGACTGCAAAGCCATAAATGTAAATTTTTCTTCACTCTCACGCTTAATATATGTCACTGCTACAACCCAATCCCATCGTCCGTGCTTATGAAACAGTCAATAGATTCGGTTCATTTGTGAATACAACCCTCGAGTCTTTTGATCAATTTTGATACTCTAATATTTACCAATGCAGAACAAAATGTTTTGAAATCTAAAGAAAAAAATCAACAGAAGAAAGTTAAATTGCCGTCGTAATCATACTCAGTAGTTTTAAACCCACTTTTATCCCTCTCATGACGTTATTCCTCTCTCAAACAATGTCAATGGTGCTTAATTATGCAAATGAGGTGAGGACAGCGAGCAATTTTCCTTACTGAGGAGTTGACAACGCCGATACAAATTCCTCTCATTCAAATGAAGGAAGTACAACCAAAATCTCATTAACTTTTAATGAACACATATGGTTGTATTCCATAACCAACTACTACCACATTTTTCAACAGATTCAAACTGTTCCATGTCAAAATGCTTGGCTCCCTCAGAACATTTAGCAAACTCTATTTAGTGCTGCCATGCTAGGCTCTAGCGTGTTAACTGTTAGCATCTTTGCATATTTTTTTGCCCAAAAAAATACACAAGTAAGAGTACCATTACATTAGAGTAGAAAGTATCCATCCCAACAAACAAGGAAAAGTAAGTTAAGTTAAAGTACCAATTATTGTCTCACACACACACACGAGGTGTGGCGAAATTATTCTCTGAATTTGACCCATCACCCTTGTACTCCGTCAAAAAAACTTTTTATGTTACTTCCATGATGTAGAGGTCGTTCCCTACCCATCCATCCATCCATCCATTTACTACCGCTTACTTAGCATGTTTGCTAACGATGGCATGATAACAGTTAGCATGTTTCAAGTACCAAGTTATATGACTCAAAGGTATATGGCTGCCTAAATGGAAAAAAAATGTTTTATATATATATATATATATATATATATATATATATATATATATATACATATGTGTGTATGTGTATGTATATATATATATATATATATATATATATATATAAAAGAAATACTTGAATTTCAGTGTTCATTTATTTACACATATACACACACATAAGACTCCTCTACTCATTGTTGTATTTGAATATGCAATGCTTTGCAGCCAGTAGCACAGCCTTTGAAGGAGCATAGCTATGGCCAGCATTTGTGAAATGTATTTTGCAGGAAAGGAGTGAGTTTAGGGTTGAATTGTCTCAGCATATGTTACACCCTCGCTTACCGTTCATGAGTGACTATATCCATTCGGCCACTGTGTTCAATAGAGAAGTCTGATCTACAAAATTTGCAGGCAGCATACCCTTTCCCCTACGAGCTGTCCTGGATGAACTGAAATTCTTGTTTGCAATCATTTTGTAACTTGCAAGCGTACTTCTTCTTCTTAAAAGTCGACGCCAAGGGTGTCTCTTCTTCGTTCTTCTGCTTTGTCTCCTAGTTGTGTGTAGTTGTGCACTCTCCAAAAGCCGTAGATGTTATAACGAGACGGAGCCGGCACGCTGTTTATATGGAGGAAAAGCGGACGTGACGACAGGCTGTCCTCACTCAGGTGGACCTGGAGAATATTGTTGTCTGGCTGGAAATCTGGAGAAATTCGGAAGAGGCACTGAAATTCAGGAGTCTCGCGGAAAATTCGGGAGTGTTGGCAAGCATGCCCACAGCACACGGGATTCCAGTTAATAGAAATACCATGTGACGGACTCCCAGCCGTCCTCGTGTGGGTTGCGGGGACACTTGACACAAGACGCATCGTAACAGTTTTGGCCTTGATTTATTATTTCAATAAATCTGCTGTCAGTTGGCCCATTGGTCGCGTCACTTTTCAGTGCGCTCTCCCGGCTTGTCTGCTGCCGCTGCACACCTTTCGGCGTCTGGCGTTTGCGTCTGCTGCGGGGGTGTGTCATCGCTCTCTCGGTGTGGCTTGTCGCGCTTCTCGTCTGCTGGCCGTTGTTTCCTCCTCCGTGCTGCTCTTTCGCTCGTTCCTCCCTCGGCCTTTTTGTACTCTAATAGCAGATAGACAGATTGTGAGCAGGTGTGTGTTATACGCACCTGGCTCAGATTGCCGCTGCCGTGTCGCTCCGCGTGTGTCACGCCTCTCCTCGCCGCCGTATGCCCCTCCTCCTGGCCTCCAGGTGGGCCCGCGCTGCTGCTTTCCGCCCATTATCGGCCCGCCGGCTGTGTCTCTCCACATACCACAACACTGGATATTGTTCAGATAAATTACATTAAAGAACTTGAACACAAAGCAACACATGAAGGTGACTATGATGTGCGCATATTCCGCACATGCGTACTAAGTCGTGTTGCGCCGGCGGACGGAGGGAGGAAGGGGTCTTAAAAGACCATTGTGTGTGTGTGGACAAGGATTAGGTTAGGTGGGATTTACCCTGGATAACCTTAACCGGTTTAGTGTAGAAGGGACTTTAGGATTAAAGGTCTTGCAAGTATGGTGTTGGTTTGGCCTCCACTTACCAGACAGCCTCTTGACAATACACTATTATACTGGATGTTATCTGTTAATTTACTAATTCCTCATGGTCTCAATTAAATGGGCTTGCCAGATTAAATCTACGTAGGTTGTTACCCACAGCCAGTCAATACTCTTTCGGTGATAAATACAGTAAGAGAACCGAGCACAATATTTTTCTAACTGCCAAAGCATTTGTAGATGATTTGATGGCCCTTAATGTCTTGCAGCAGCGGGAAGGATGTGGCCCCCACAGTCAACATTGCAACCGCATGCATTTGTTACCCTAGCAACACACTAACTCCATTATCAGAGAAAATGTTTTTCTGGGACAAATTGTGCAAAATCTCCCAGCATTACCATAAACTTGTTGCAGTGTACCTACTTTTCACACACTTTGTGTTTGGCATGGGACGTGGATTAGCATATTTGGAAGCTATTTTTCTTTTGAAAGAGACTTGCTAGTTGAGCCTATAATCCCTGAGCATGAGTCTTCTTGAATAAACTTGAGAGTGCACATGCATGACACCCAGTCTTCTCCAGCAGGAATAGGATGCTTCTTGCGAGGCTTCTGTAGTGTATCTAAGCCTCTTTTATCATCTCCTATATCCTCCCGCCACAGTAAAAACAGGCCGATGGCGTTATCCGGCCTGCTATGGCGGCGTGCTCACTGCGCTGTAATTTCAACTAATCTCAATCCCCGCAATGATCCACTTCTCCACTTTGTTATTTATAGATGCCTCCTGGGAAATGCAAGAATTTGTAGTCATGATTTGGAGTTTCATTACTTTTAACTAATGCAGAGCACCCTGCAATGACTCGATGGTGGAACAAATTTGTTTGTAGACAGTTAGACTTTAAAAACTAACAATAAAGGTGCAATTTTGAATAATCAGCATTACTGCAGAACATTACTTTCTTGCTGAATTTAAATAAACATGAAAAAATGTAATTATTTGTTAATCTTAATTAATTAATCATTTTACATAATTTTAATTATTATTAGCATTAATAATTGGGGACGGCGTCTGAAGAGTGGCCGTGCCAGCAACCTGAGGGTTCCTGGTTCAATCCCCACCTTCTACCAAGCTCGTCACGTACATAATAATAATAATAATGGATTAGATTTATATCGCGCTTTACTATTGTTAGATATACAAAGCGCTCACAGAGAAGTGGGAACTCATCATTCATTCACACCTGGTGGTGGTAAGCTACATCTGTAGCCACAGCTGCCCTGGTGTAGACTGACGGAAGCGTGGCTGCCAGTTTGCGCCTACGGCCCCTCTGACCACCACCAATCATTCATTCATCATTCATTCACCAGTGTGAGCGGCACCGGGGGCAAGGGTGAAGTGTCCTGCCCAAGGACACAACGGCAGTGATTTGGATGTCAATATGTAGGAAGCGAACCTGCAACCCTCAGGTTTCTGGCACGGCCGCTCTACCCACTACGCCATGCCGCCCCCTAAATAACATTGTGTCCTTGGGCAAGACAGTGGCACCATCCTGCTGGAACCACTGGAGGTCCATGACGACCCCTCTTCGTCGACCAAGTGCTGTCCAGGATTTGCCAAGCACCTGAACATATCGCTCGGTGTTAATTGTCACAAACCGCTCGATGTCATCCTCGAAACAGAATGGTTCAATGATGCCATGTTTGGAGATGGCGACCCATGCAGTGCACTTGACAGAGTGTAATGGCCTTTTGTGACGGGACACAAGTAGTGGATTTTATTTTTTTATGTGTAATTCCCATGCACGTTTTACAGTTTTGTTGCTGTGGATTTTAAATTGCATGTTTTTACATTTTAGAATTTGATTGTATTTTTAATTGCATGTTTTTTTACATTTTAGGATTTGATTGTCTTTTTAATTGCATGTTTTTACTCCATGCGAACTTTGCTGGCATTTTAAGACATTGCCCCTTTTAGCTGGTTTCCCCTAACAACCAAAGTGCCCAATCCAACGGCACGGGAAATTGGACGCACCTGTGGAGCATTAGGACTGCACCTTTAAAAGGATCGACAGGAGGAGGAAGCAGAAGGAGGGTTGACGCAGGGAAAGGATCGACAGGCAGAGGCAGAGGAAGAGGGTCGACAGAGGGAATCGACAGGCTTTGCCAGGAGCGACCGGGTGGACGCACGCAGGCTGGCAAGGAACCCCCGGATCACACAGCAGACCCTGCAGGCTACCGGAACGAACCCGAAGACGTCCACAACAGGTAGGGGCAGAGGAATCTCTACGGCCCAGGTAAGTGCCGTGTATTGCTGATCGGTGGGGGCATCTAACTGCCTTGGGCTGTGGGCTTGTGGGCTCGTGCGTCGTACGCTGGCTGTGTGGTTCTGTAGACAGGGGGTCGATTTGGGCCCAGGGACCTGCAGTGAACCCCAGAAGCGACCAAGAGGCGGAGCGGGACAGGTACGGCCACGTACATCCCGCGAGTGACCGGAGACTGGCGAGGAGAGTGGGCGTACCCATTACGTTGACGCGGAACTACAGCAAAGGCAGGGGAAACCCTGCCTTGCGTGTAAGTGTTACGTCAGCCCCGATAACGTCTCCTTGGTCTTAGATGATTTTATCCCCATGGCCTGCCTCCATTTTAATTGTGTGTGCAGGAGGACACCGTGGAAGTGGGCGGAGCCAGGATACGGACCCACTATGTCTGTCGTGACTGTACCCTCCCCTCGCCCATCACATTGGTTACCAATTGGTATTTATAGTGTTGACAACTAGACCGTTTTTTATTTATAATGTAATAAATTGTGAACGAGTATAATCATCTTTCCTTATTTTGGGATAGCTGCTCCTACTACATTGGGTTCTTAATATTTATATTGGTTTTAAGCAACATTTTTATTGGATTTTAATATTTTACCACTCGGGTCCATCACACTTTGCAAACAGTAAAGAGGGAGTGGGCTACCCCAGAAGATGTTGTTCTTAGAGTTCACATGACCTGACAGCAGAAAATGTGCCTCATCCGAAAATCAGACATTGTCAAGGAAGTCTGGCGCAGCGTTAATCTTATCGCAAAACCACTCGTTTCCCCATGTTGGCAGGTGTAAGCTTTTGTTTAATCTGTATCCTGTAAGGATAGAGGTCGAGATTCTCCGCACAGACTCCCGGTTCATTCCAAGCTCCTGACTTCGTCGACGCACAGACTTGCGTGGGCTGCGAACAACAGAGTCTCTTAACTGCATCAATGTTCTGTGGTGTCCTTGATGATTTCGGTCGTCCAGAGTGTGATTGTCTGTTAGTATCTTTACGATTGAGGTTATTAACAGTCCCATGGGTTCGGAACTTGTTTACCCATCTGTAGATCATTGTGTGGGCAGGAAATTCACGACATCCAAACCGTTCTTTGAATTGCAATTGACCCGCGTGGATAGAATACAGACGAAAATAGGCCTCAACTCTAAATGTCTTTTGTTCAGTAGTCCTTGGCATCTCAAAGTTGAACTTTTTAAACTTTTAGAACATTATTTCTTCTTGGTGAATCTGAAAAATAAAGAGAATTGATCAAATATTTCAAAAGTTATTTGAAGTTTAGGTGATGAACGCTTTTTTGTGTCACCCTATTAAATCAGTCATTCTGGAAATATGCAAGATGGAGGGTTCTCTGTTGTGCTCATTATACTCTCTAAAAACACCCAGAAAGTATATGTAAATACTCCATTTACATGTCATGACCTGAAAATTAATCAAATATGAGTGATATTGTTATTATAAGCGCCAACACAGACAGACTATTTTAGCGGCACATTGATAGCAGTGAGCTAATTAGACTTAGACTTCCTTTAATTGTCATTCAAATGTAAAATTTACAGTACAGATAAGAATGAAACTCTGTTGCATTACCTCACTGTAGTGCAGGATAAAAGAGCAACAAGGTGCCGATATAAGTAAATAAATAGATTACTGTACAGAAAAATGTATTGTGCTTTTGCATATGCATCCAGGTTTATGAATATATATTATATTGTATTTTATATTACAGCGAGTTAATCCATTTTGGGGGGGAATTGAGGGGATTAATATGATGCGTTCAAGAGTTTTACTGCCTGAGGGAAGAAGCTGTTACAGAACCTTGAGATTCTACTACGGAGGCTGTGGAACCTCTTTCTAGAGTCCGGCAGTGAAAACAGTCCTTGGTGGGGGTGGTAGAAGTCTCTTCAGATTTTCTAACCCCTGGTCAGGCAGCGGCGTTTTGCGATCTCCTGAATAGGAGGAAGCGGAGTCCTGATGATCTTTTTTGCCGTCCTCACCACTCTCTCTAGAGACTTCCAGACTGAGGCACTGCAGGCTCCAGTCCAGACAGAGATGCAGTTATGCTGCTATTGTTGACACACTGAGCTGACAGCTGCGTCTGCTTGCTCTCAGAATTCTAGATTATAACTCATGCATGTCTCACAAGGCTGGTAGGAGACGAACGTAGCCATGGTCTGACAGGTTGGTCGACTTTCACGTATGCGAAATAGACCCTAAAAGGCGCTTCCTGCTAGAACTTTTTTTAAACCCTTTTTGAGGATTGTGATTAAAATGGAATTATGTCATCATCCCAGCGAGAGTGGAAATATTACAAGTGCAGCTGTGATAGGCCCAGTACCCCCACCAGTCTGAAAAGGACAAGCAGTTGTAAATAGATGGATAGAATATTTAAAGTCAACATTTAATTTAAACTTAAATGATATTAGCTAAATCTAAGAAAAGTGAGTTCAATCTCAGAAATATATCTGGTAAAAAAGCGTGACTTAACTTTTACATTCAGCACCCTATACCAATCAAGGAATGTTGCGTGTACTATTGGATGGTGGTGCAGACGGTCTTATTTAATGAAGATTGTGCTTGTACGGTATACCAGTATTAGTATAGTACTGCAATACTAATTAATTATATTTGGTACAATACCGCGTCTGAAAAATACCGGTCCACCGCGCCCCTGTCATCGTCACATTGTGTCATTGATGGTTTAAGAGCAAATGAGCATGTTCGGTAGGGCACAATCACAGATTACTTACAAACAGACAATGTGTGTAGACATAAAAGGGAGAACGGACACATTTTTGCTTAAAAACTAACGATAAAGGTGAAGTTTTAATACTGAAACTTTCACCACCTGCTGCCACCTTGTGGTTTGTATTCAGTTTTCCTTTGTTGGTGCAGTTGACCTTGTGTTCACTTCATTTCTCCTTCCCCTTAGAGTTCCAGTGTTCCCATTGTGGGCAGAGTTGTGAGACGTGCACATCTGCTCCCAATTTACCCGGGTGCAATTTAAGCAGCAACTTGGCAGCTAGATGGCACTCGGTGATTCCACTCCTCGGCTCTCCACATTGATGACTTCCATGTTTCGTGTTCTTGCTGCTTGTGATCCTGGCCGCTCCCGGTGCCATCCAGCTTGGTGTCTACGTCGGCGGTAGCACGTCTTGCAACTGCGACCAAAGTTTGTTTTATTTTTATATATATACTAGTTTTTGTTTTCTCCATGGTGCACTTTTTTTTTCTTCTTTTTGCACCATCGCCTTTTGTGAGTACGCAACTCTAGTAAAGAACTGTTCGACTCACCTTTTGTCTGCATCCTTGGGTTCCTCTCAAACTGTGTTAACAGAGCTGTGACAGAAACGAGGTGCTTTATGACAGTGGTTCTCAACATTTTTTCAGTGATGTACCCCCGTGAACATTTTTTAATTAAAGTACCCCCTAATCAGAGCAAAGCATTTTTAGTTGGAAAAAAATAGATAAAAAGTAAAATACAGCACTATGTCATCAGTTTCTGATTTATTAAATTGTATAACAGTGCAAAATATTGCTCATTTGTAGAAGTCTTTCTTGAACTATTTGGAAAAAAATATATAAAAATAACTAATAAACTTGTTGAAAAATAAACAAGTGATTCAATTATAAATAAATAAAGATATCTACACTTACAAGTAATCATCAACTTAAAGTGCCCTCTTTGGGGTTCGTAACGGAGATCCATCTAGATTCATGAACTTAATTCTGAACATTTCCTCTCAAAAAAATAAATCTTTAACATCAATATTTATGGAACATGTCCACAAAAAATCTAGCTGTCAACACTGAATATTGCATTGTTGTATTTTTTTTCCCACAGTTTATGAACTTAAGTTCATATTTTGTTGAAGTATTATTCAATAAATATATTTATAAAGGATTTTTGAATTGCTGCTATTTTTAGAATATTTAAAAAAAATCTCACGTACCCCTTGGCATACCTTCAAGTACCCCCAGGGGTACGCGTACCCGCATTTGAGAACCACTGCTTTAAGACATGGCTAGCGGCGAACGTCCATTTACTGTCAGCAATGTTTTAGCTACTTCTAAATCACTAATCCTCACCTGCATGGCAACTAATAAAGTATGTTTCTTACAAGTATCCCTGCAGGACAAGTAATAGCTAAACACGTTTCACTACACACTGTAGCTCACCCGCATCAAAATTTAAACAAACGCCCTTGGTGGATCTACACCTGACATCCACTATAATGATACCAAGTACAGGAGCGTATCTAGTCGATACTACTATGATTACGTAGATATTTTTTGGCATCACAACATCTTCTTTCATTTTTTTTAAATGTGTATTATGTTTATAAACTCAGGAAATATGTCCTTGGACACATGAGGACTTTGAATGTGACCAATGTATGATCCTATAAGGATAACCAAATTTGTGGTATCATCCAGAACTAATGTGAAGTACCAAACAACAGAAGAATAAGTGATTATTACATTTGAACAGAAATGTACATAGAACATGTGAAAGAGAAAGTAAGCAAGTATGAACAGTAAAAGAACAAGTAGATTAATTAATTTTCTACCACTTGTCCTTAATTGTTTTGACAAAATAATATAATGATAAATGACACAATATGTTACTGCATATGTCAGCAGACTAATTAGGAGCCTTTGTTTGCTTACTTACTACTAAAAGACAAGTTGTCTTGTCTGCTCACTATTTTATTTAAGGACAAATTTGCAATAAACATATGTTTAATTAACTGTAAGATTTTTGGTTGAAATAAAGCCAATAATGGAATTTTTTGTGGTCCCCTTTATTTAGAAAAGTATCTAAATAATTTTGGTACCGGTACCAAAATATTGATATCGGGACAACACTAGTACTCTGCGGCTTTCACCATGGAGACACTCAATCATTTACTGCACATACATGTTTGTATGCTATTTTTTTCGTTTGTTATTGGTTTATAATCCATGATATTTTAATAGGCACTCCTGTATGTGGGAGATTATTTCATTAAATTCAAGTGGAAAAATCTTTCTTTCGCTAAAACATATCCCCCCTCACCCCAATCTATTTTCAGCTGCACACATGCTCATCGAGTAACGTTTCTATTCTATTAATTCAGTAGTCACCCACTCCAAGCATTAGTCTTTAAATTGTCTTTAATAGACGAGGAAATTCTTAACTGAGTCTAAACTCATCATTTAGTCTTTAACATGCCTTGTAAAACAATTGTCTTTATGGTACTCTAACGCTCCAATCACACAAAATTCAACTTGAAGTCTTGAAAGCGTCTTCACTCGGTTCATGTCACACCATTTCCATATCTTTTCATCTTTTGGAGAGCAGCATACCTCGCTTCCTCTCACTCGCGTGAATCAAACATGTACCAATCATCTGCACTGTTGGCCTGGTGACTGATGTTCGCGTCTGACAAACAGCAAAGCTCTCAAAGGTTTTTACTTTTAAATCTATTATATATCCATTGCTCAACAGTACAGTGGAACTTGCTTATGCCAGACTGGCTGCCTGATGTCAACTTAAGTCGCTGTGTTTGATAACATAGCTAAAGTTGAAACTATTGCATACACATTTACTTGTGAATTTGTCCAGGGACAAAAGAAGAATGGTAGATAAAGGTTTTTGTTCAACCTAAAGCAGTTTGTTGACATAGTTTTCTTCTATTTGTGTATATTTTTATTTTGATCTGTCTGTTTTCATGTGATATCGCAGCATTGAGAGTATTGTGTATTGTTCTGAGCTGTGATTTTAGGGTTGGACTATAGGAGTCAGCGACTCAGTGGCGTTTGCTTACTAGTTAGAGCCAGCCCAAGAGAGAGGAAGAGTTGCCGTGCTGCGTTGGCCACATTGAAGGGTCGATTGAATGTGTCTTTCTGTGAAGTATTCAGTAAGTACAGTGCTGTTTTATAGACAATAATAAAAGGCTGATTTGTGCATCTTACTCATTCTGCCAACATTACAATCATTTATAATAGGTTGTATGTCTTTACCAGTGGTAGGTAGAGTAGCTATATATATATATATATATATATATATATATATATATATATATATATACAAACCCTGTTTCCATATGAGTTGGGAAATTGTGTTAGATGTAAATATAAACGGAATACAATGATTTGCAAATCATTTTCAACCAATATTCAGTTGAAAATGCTACAAAGACAAGATATTTGATTTTCAAACTGATAAACTTTTTTTTTTTTTAAATAATCACTAACTTTAGAATTTGATGCCAGCAACAAGTGACAAAGAAGTTGGGAAAGGTGGCAATAAATACTGATAAAGTTTAGGAATTCTCATCATTCACTTATTTGGAACATCCCATAGGTGTGCAGGCTAATTGGGAACAGGTGGGTGCCATGATTGGGTATAAAAGCAGCTTCCATGAAATGCTAAGTAATTCACAAACAAGGATGGTGCGAGAGTCACCAATTTGTAAGCAAATTGTCGAACAGTTTTAGAACAACGTTTCTCAACGAGCTATTGCAAGGAATTTAGGGATTTTACCATCTACGGTCCGAAAAATCATCAAAAGGTTCAGAGAATCTGGAGAAATATCTGCACATAAGCGATGACATCACGGACTTTTGATCCCTCAGGCGGTACTGCATCAAAAACAGACATCAGTGTGTAAAGGATATCACCACATGGGCTCAGGAACACTTCATAAAACCACTGTCAGTTACTACAGTTGGCTGCTACATCTGTAAGTGCAAGTTAAAACTCTACTCTGCAAAGCAAAACTCATTTATCAACAACACCAAGGAACGCCACTGGCTTCGCTAAGATAGACTGATGCGAAGTGGAAAGGTTTTCTGTGGTCTGACGAGTCCACATTTTAAATTATATTTGGAAACTGTTGACATTATGTCCTCCGGAACAAATAACCATCCGGATTGTTACAGGCGCAAAGTTCGAAAGCCAGCATCTGTGATGGTATGGGGGTGTATTAGAGCCCAAGGCATGGGTAACTTACACATCTGTGAAGGCACCATTAATGCTGAAAGGTCCATACAGGTTTTGGAGCAACATATGTTGTCATCCAAGCAACGTTAACATGGATGCCCCTGCTTATTTCAGCAAGACAATGCCAAGCCACGTGTTACAACAGCGTGGCCTCGTAGAAAAAGAGTGTGGTTACTTTCCTGGCCCGCCTGCAGTCCAGACCTGTCTCCCATCGAAAATGTGTGACGCATTATGAAGCGTAAAATACGACAGCGGAGACCCCGGACTGTTGAACGACTGAAGCTCTACATAAAACAAGAATGGGAAAGAATTCCACTTTCAAAGCTTCAAAAATTAGTTTCCTCAGTTCCCAAACGTTTATTGAGTGTTCTTAAAAGAAGAGGTGATGTAACACAGTGGTGAACATGCCCTTTCCCAACTACTTTGGCACGTGTTGAAGCCATGAAATTCTAAGTTAATTATTATTTGCCCAAAAAATAAAATATCTTGTCTTTGTAGCATATTCAACTGGATATGGGTTGGAAAGGATTTGCAAATCATTGTATTCAGTTCATATTTACATCTAACACAATTTCCCAACTCATATGGAAACGGGGTTTGTGTATATAATTTCCAAGCATAGTTCTATTGTTTTGACACCGCCTGTTAACAAGCTGATGTCCGTTCTGGTACATACACTGCCAACAACACGAAGCGATGGAATACCACACATACTCAGTGGCCTGGTGGTAAGAGTGTCCGCCCTTGGATCGGTAGGTTGTAAGTTCAAACCCTGGCCGAGTCATACCAAAGACTATAAAAATGGAACCCATTACCTCCCGGCTTGGCACTCAGCATCAAGGGTTGGAATTGGGGGTTAAATCACCCAAAATTATTCCCGGGCGCAGCCACTGCTGCTGCCCACTGCTCCCCTTACATCCCAGGGGGTGAACAAGGGGATGGGTCGAATCCAGAGGACACATTTCACCACACCCAGTGTGTGTGTGACATTCATTGGTACTTTAGCTTTACTTTAACTTAATCATAAAACAATTCCCTTGGTATTTGCATGCATTCACTTTCAATGGTTGCTCTCAATTCCATGACTGTTGCAGGTCTCATAGCGTAAACCTTGTCTTTTAGGTATGTAGTGTTGTAGCCTCAAAAAAAAAAAAAAATCCAAATGCAGATCAGTAAAAAAACTCTATTTAATGACCAAAAATCACTGGAGAAAATAAATCAGTAGTAACGAAAAATCAGCTCCAGGAAAACCGGGTCAAACGTCTGTCCTCCACCTGAGGAAATACAAAAAACAGCAATTACAAAGGGTGCAGGGCAAAGGTCAGAGTAAGTGAGCTCTAACGCAGGCAACGGAAGAACTGGCACCAGCTGAATGAAGATCCAGGGTTTAAGTCTGGTGGTTGATTAGCAACAGGTGGGCTTGGATGAATGGCAGCACACCTGGAACTAACGACAGGGTAGGAGACTTACAGACACAAGAGGGGACAGGAGTAGGAAAACAATTGGGAAAAAAAGCAGAACTGCCCTCATGACATGTAGGTAAAAAGAAGTTTAGTGGCGTGTTGTTTTTTTGAATTTGCAGCAACAGTCTGTCATGCCAAACATTACAGAAAACTTTGAAAAAGAAGAGTTTTCTTTTCAGCAAGATGGGGTACCTCTACACTACCATTGCGACGTTACATCGTTCCTTGATGGGATCTTGCCAAACAGGTGGATTGGACGGAGGGGTTTTGTTGAATACCCTCCACGTTCACCGCGAGACTTCTTTTTATGGGCATACCTAAAAGACAAGGTTTACGCAATGAGACCTGCAACAGTCATTGAATTGAGAGCAACTATTGAAGGTGCATGCATGCAAATACCAAGGAATTATTTTCATGATGTATGCTATTCCAGGCTTCACGGTGGCAGAGGGGTTAGTGCATCTGCCTCACAATACGAAGGTCCTGCAGTCCTGGGTTCAAATCCAGGCTCGGGATCTTTCTGTGTGGAGTTTGCATGTTCTCCCCGTGAATGCGTGGGTTCCCTCCGGGTACTCCGGCTTCCTCCCACTTCCAAAGACATGCACCTGGGGATAGGTTGATTGGCAACACTAAATTGGCCCTAGTGTGCGAATGTTGTCTGTCTATCTGTGTTGGCCCTGCGATGAGGTGGCGACTTGTCCAGGGTGTACCCCGCCTTCCGCCCGATTGTAGCTGAGATAGGCACCAGCGGTCCCCGCGACCCCAAAAGGGAATAAGCGGTAGAAAATGGATGGATGTATGCTATTCCATCGCTTTGCGATTTCAGCAGTGTCTGGACCATAGTGGACATCAGTTTGAGAACAGGTTGTGACAAAATAATACAATGATGTTTGTAAATGATTTTTTACGTTGAAAAATGTAACAAATTATAATAAACACCTAGTTTGCAATTATTCAAAGCTTGTCTGGGGTGTACCCGCCCTCGGCCTAAATGCAGCTGGGATAGGCTCCAGCACACCCGCGAACCTGAGAGTGACAAGTGGTAGAAATTGTGTGTTTGTGGAGGGGGGTTGGCATATATATACTCATATATTTGTCTTTATATTTATATACAGTATATATCTCCCAGCCAAACATAAGCTGTCGCGTGTAGCAAACAAGACTGCCAGGCTGAGTGAATGGTGAGGCAGGTTTAAATAGCTCTCTGATTAGTGATCAGGAGCAGGTGAGCGTCCTGACCACTAACCAGAGGCATATTGCAACAAAAGGAGCGCTAAACCAAAATTGAGCACCCAACTAAGGAGAAATAACAAATAAAAAACAGACTATGACCTGAGGTCCATCCATCCATCCATTTCCTACCGCTTATTCCCTTTTTGGGGTAGCGGGGGGCGCTGGTGCATATCTCAGCTACAATCGGTCGCCACCTCATCGCAGGGCTATGACCTGAGGTGATAGGTCATGACAGAAAGGCTGAGTTTTCTGGCTGTAAGGACAAACAAACGCAAAATGGAACACATGTCCATCATAAAAGTGACGTTTTCTGAGAGAAGACAAGTACATCTACATTTTTATTGAAACACATGACACTGGGAAGAAAGATTTGGCCGGCAGGATGTTTTGTTCGCAAAGACAAAAGCGTGTTTTGCTGCTTTCCCACCCTAGGAAATTAGAATGGTTGTCATTCACTTGTATCGGTACCAAAATATTGGTATCAGGACAACACTACTTCCTGGTTTTGACAACCTGTTAGTTTCAAACACTGATGACATCTATTAGACAGACACGAAGCAAGGAATCATGCAGAGACAGAGTTCAATTTAGCTCATGAGGAGAACGCATGGAGCTGCACACTTAGTCACAGTCTCGCCCTACGCTCTAAGGTACAGCTCCCTCTATTTATTCAGGAGTTCCCCAGTCAACATCACTGAGGCCACCTGTAAAAGGAGTGATCACATATATCATGCAAAGCCGGTCCATACGTGACGGAATGTGCTGGGGCCATGTGATTTCGCCTTGTCTCTGCTATGTCTGCGTGCTGTCGAGGTCCTTGAAGTCCTTGGCTGTTAGCGGGCTAAAACAAAGATAACTTCTGCGACTGATGCAAAAGTTTAACTTGAGCACAATAGCTAATAACTGTAGCAACAGACTTTAAGGATATTAAAGTTGTGTGATAACTTAAACATAATTATTCTAAAACAACCCACCCTATCTGGCCTCTGATTGGCCTGCTAGTAATGTTTTAACCTAACCTTAGCCAATCGTGACTCATCACATGAATCAACCAATAATGATGGATTTTCTCCGTATTCCCTCCTGCCCACTGAGTTTTGCAGTCCATTTTCTTTCTTTCTCTTCCCTATGTCTCTATTGTAGCCTGTAGTTTGAAGGGCGCCACTATGCTAAATGGGTCTAAAAATAGCTAAGCTACAGGAATCGCTACTGGTTCAAAAAGCAGCTACTGGGACACGTAGTTAAGCTACGTAGGGTCGCCGCTTATAGCGAGTTACTGCCCATCACTGGCTGTGACATAACAACCAGCAATATAGTTCTGAATTAATTTATTTATTTGGTATTTGTTACGTTCTCCGTGCCTTTGTCTAGTACAATGGGGATGCATTACATAAAAGACGGACACTTTTTACTTACTTGTTCATCTTGAACAGTTTATTTCGCAAAATAACGTAACTACAAATGGTATTTAGGCTTCACGGTGGGAGAGGGGTTAGTGCGTCTGCCTCACAATACGAAGGTCCTGCAGTCTTGGGTTCAATCCCAGGCTCGGGATCTTTCTGTGTGGAGTTTGCATGTTCTCCCCGGGAATGCGTGGGTTCCCTCCGGGTACTCTGGCTTCCTCCCACCGCCAAAGACATGCACCTGGGGATAGGTTGATTGGCAACACTAAATTGGCCCTAGTGTGTGAATGTTGTCTGTCTATCGGTGTTGGCCCTGCAATGAGGTGGCGACTTGTCCAGGGTGTACCCCGCCTTACGCCCAATTGTAACTGAGATAGGCGCCAGCGCCCCCCGCAACCCCAAAAGGGAATAAGCGGTAGTAAATGGATGGATGGATGAAATTGTATTGCCGGAGTGTGCGGTGATCAGCTGCAAAGAGAGAAAAGCATTAACTCTTAGGCACCTGTCTGCTGTCCAATCATAATCTAGAAACAAGGGAACAACAATCAGCAAGTGTCACACAGGTGAGGGCGTACTTGCAGTGTACGTAACAGTATTTTAACACAATCTCACCAGAATCACAATTTGCAGTTTTCCTTCAACTTTCTTAACTAGTTAGAATTGCCGGATTACACAATTATTCGCTTTCCAGTCTTGAACTGATGCCGGTTTTCTGTTTAAATAATCCTCGTCATCACCCTGCTGCACACAATCATTTCTTTTTTTTGTTTTTTGATAGACTTTTTCAGCAAAACTTAATTCACCCAAGGTCACCACTTAGAACTGCTTGGAAGACATCCCTTTAGAAGCGCTGTATTCTGACATAACTACCAATAATTTGCTAATCCTCTTTTACCCGCACTCTTTTCTTGTCTTGCAGTGAAATAAATCATTTTGTCAAGTGTGCACACATTTCTGTTATCAATGTTCAGACTGAGAGTTCTTGTCTGGTGATTTGACAGACGTACAGTATCTGCTCCTCGACTGCCTTTGTAACAAAAATTACCTTTTAATCAGCCTTGCATGTGAATGCTTAATTAAGAGTGAGAATCCTGAATATATTAAAGTAATATTCTTGGACTTAATTTTTTTCTTCCAAATGGTCAAGCTGAATGATATATGCATATAAAAGAGCAATATGTAGTGCAATATTTGGGATTACTATTTTTTTTTCATAACGCTTCATAAAAGTCTTTCCTATGCAATCCTAATACAAACACTTTTAACCCTCATAAAAAATAATGTTTTATTTTAATTGTTTGTATTGAAGAAACGTAAATAGAGTTTGTTGTGATTGTCATTTACAGTAGTGTGAAAGTGAACAGTATGTGCTCTGTGTTACGCTGTGGTGAAGCGTGGATCGTTCTCCTAAGATGCAGACGGAACTCCGGAGGCAAGGGGGGGCAGGTAAGGAAATGATTTCCATCCATCCATCCATTTTCTCCCGCTTGTCCCTTTTGGGGTCGCAGGGGTGTTGGAATAATTCAAAATATAAAAATACAGTGTTCTGATAGCACGGGAAGCTAATGGAATAGCTAACAAGAAAACAAACGGAAAAGCTTAGCTCAGTAATCAAATAACTAGACGTCCCAACAGTTGCATGGAAGCAAATAAGACAGTGTGGCAAAAAAACAGGAATAAGTAGCTCTCTGATTAGTGCCGGGCAGCAGGTGAGCGTGCCGAACACTAATCAGAGGCAGGTGAAACCAGTCTGCAGTCATGGCAACTAAAACACAAACCCAGGGGTGCTCAAAACAGGAACTAAGGGAGTCGAAAACCAAACAAACATGATCCGGGTGGCGGGTCATGACACTTAGGGTGTCTCTCATAATTTATTTATTAATTTTCTACTGCTTATCTTGTTCAGGTGAGCTAAATTCTAGCCCAGCTAACTTTTGGAAAAAGGCAAGTTACACACCCGGCCCAGGATGGGTACATAATTCAGTACTTTTTTAGGCGCCAATCTAATTTTGTTGGTGCTACTGGATTTGGGTACAAGTAAACTCAAACAGTACCATATTTCGATAACTTTGCTGCTCGTGATGTCACGTCCGGTTGCAGACTAAACACCGGTTTAAACACTAAACAAGGAAACAATCAGTGAAGCACTCAGCCAAAATGTCTTGAGATAATGTTAAAATGTTCAATGCCAACAAGGAAAGTATGGCTCAACACAAATAAAGTTTCCAAAATGTACTAGCTTGATAACAATTAACATTGGCTTTGCCATATACATGTTACTGATTAGCATTCAAGATTTTATTTGGACATTTAAACACCACCAAGTGTGGAAATGAAAACTACAAGTAAGATGCATGCGTAATAATTGACAGATATGTTGTTTTTTTTCAGGGCCAATACCGAGTATTACTTGATTTTTAAGCTGATTACCGATATTTGGTAATATACATTTGCAATAAAAGTCATCAATAGGACAGTGTCTGTAAGTAAATAGCTGGACAAGGCCTTAAGTTGTTTTCAACATAATTTTTAGGAAACGTCCGACCAGTAGTGTCGTAATGTTTAATGCGGTGTTAACGCTGTGGTTAATTTAGCACCAACCAACATGAGGGGATTCCACAAAACCCTTTATTATGTGTCTGAGAGGGACATTATTATTTGCATTTCAAAATATGGGAAATCCCTCCATTTATTTTCTTCCACTTATCCGGATCGGTTCGCGGGGGCAGCATCCTTAGCAAAGAAGCCCAGACTTCCCTCTCCACCCAGTTATTCCTGGGAAATCCCAAGGCCTCCTACTTGCCGGACGTGCACTAAACAACCTACCCAGGGTACCGACCAGTGGGCATCCTGATTAGATGCCAAAACCAACTCATCTGGCTCCTCTCTATGTGGAGGAGCAGTGGCTTTACTTGGAGTTCCTCTCGAATAACAGCACTTCTCACCCTTTCTCTGAGGGAGAGCCCTATCACCCGACGGATGCACTCAATTCGGCTGCTTGTTCTCATGATCATGTCCTTTAGACCATTACCCGAAACTTATGACCAAGGGTGAGGATGTGAACGTAGATCGACCAGTAAGTTGAGAGCTTTGCCTTCCGGCTCAGCTTCTTCACCACAACAGATGATCCTCTCTTCCCTTACTCGTGAACAAGATTCTGAGGTACTTGAACTCCTCCACATGAGATGGCACTCCACCCTTTTACGGGCGAGAACCATGGACTCAGTCTTTGAGGGGATGATTCTCATCCCAGTCGCTTCACACTTCGCTGTAAACTGATTCAGTGAGAGCTGTAGATCCTGGCCATATAAAGCCAGCAGGACCACATCATTTGCAAAAAGCAGATACTTTGTCTTAGAGCCACCAGACCCAATCCTGTCAACGGTCTGACTGTGCCAAGAAATTCTGTCTATTAAAGTTATGAACAGAATTAGTGACAAAGGACAGCCCTGGCAGAGTCCAACCTTCACCTGAAACGCTCTGACACAGGGAGCAGACCGGCACAATCAGACGGTCCGATACCCCATACTCTCTTAGCACTCCCCACAGACTTCCCAATGAACACAATCTAAGGCCTTCTCCAGGTCCACAAATCACATGTAGACTGGTTAGGCAAACACCCATGCACCCTCAAGAACCCTGCCGAGAGTATAGAGCTGGTCCACAGTTCCACGACCAAGACGAAAGCCACACTGCTCCTCCTGAATCCCAGGTTCGACTATCTGGGGTCGCTTCCTCTCCACTACATCTGAATAGACCTTACTGGGAGGGCTGAGGAGCATGATCCCAAGATAGTTGGAACACACACTGCAGTTCCCCTTCTTAAAAAGATGAATCCACCCCCGGTCTGCCAATCAAGTGTTTCCGCCTCCGATGTCCACAAGTCAAACAAGACAGCCTTACATCATGCAGAGCCTTAAGGAACTCCAGGCAGATCTCATCCAACTACGAGGCCCTGCCACCAGGAAGTTTATTGACTACCTCGGCAACCTCACCCCCAGAAGTAGGAGAACCCAACACAGAAATCCCCAGGTACTGCTAACCCACATGAAGATGTGTAGGTGAGATTGAGGAGGTCTTTGAAGTATTCCCTCCACTGGGCCACAACATCCTGAGTCCATGTCAGCAGCACACCAACCCCACCATTCATGGTGTTGACAGTGTACTGCTTCCCACTCCTGATGTGGCGGATGGTGCTCCAGAATCAGAAGTTGTTTTTCTTGGCTATTCCAAACTCCTCACATTTTCTAATTTTTGCCTCTACGACTGCCAAAGCCGGTAAGTACCTGTCCACTTCCCCTGGGGTCCCATGAGATAAAAGGTCCCTATAGGACTCCTTCTTCAGTTTGACGACATCTCTTGAATTCCCACCATGACAGGCACCAAACGCCTTGCGGCCACAGCTCCACTCAAACTCTACTGTATGTCCAGTGCCTCCTTAAGGACATGTTCAAAGTTATTTCGGAGGTGGGAATTGAAACTCTGTCTGACGGTAGACTCTGCTAGACATTCCCAGCAGACCGTCACAAAGCGTTTGGGCCTGCCAGGTCTGATCGGCATCCTCCCCCACCATCGGAGCCGACTCATCACAAGGAGGTGATCGGTAGAAAGCTGCTCTCCTCTCTCCACCCGAGTGTCCAAAACATGAGACCGCAAATTTGATGACACAACCACAAAATCAATCATCGACTGTGGCCAATGGTGTCCTTGTGCCAAGTGCACTAATAGACATCCTTATGTTTGGACATAGTGTCCGTTATGGACAATCTGTGACGAGCACAAAATTCCGATAACTAAACACCACTCTGATTCAGATCCGGGGGGCGGTTCCTCAAAATCACGCCTGTCCAGGTTTCACTGTCTTTGCCAATGTGAGCGTTGAAGTCAGTCAGCAGAAAAAGGGAATCACCTAGGGGAGCACTCTCCAGTACTCCTTCAAGATAATTCAAAAAGGGCGGGTACTCTGAACTGCTATTTAGTGCGTAAGCGTAAACAACAGTCAGGACCCTTCCGCCCACCCGAAGGCACAGGGAAGCTTTCCTCTTGTCTACCGGGTTAAAGTCCAGTAGTATAGACTCTAAGCAGGGGGGCAACAAGAATTGCCCCCCTGCCCATCGCTTGGAACGCCAGAAAGGAAGAGAGTCTAGCCCCTCTCAAGCTGACTGGTTCCAGAGCCCCTGCTGTGCGTCGAAGTGAGTCTGACTCAATCCAGCCGGAACTTTTCCACCTTGTGCGCCAGCTGAGGCTCCCCGCCACCCACAACAACAATAACTCTACATCAACTCAATTTTATAGCAATTTATGAATTGAATGGACTGTAACGTTTCCCTGTGAGGAACCATTACTGGTTGGTTGATTTACCTCGAACATGTATACAGCTTCTATATGATACATCACATACTTTACATATTGTCATTTCTCATTGCAACATGTCCGAAAAGGAGTAGGATGAACTACCCTTTGTCCATTTCATAGCAATAAATAACACATAAAATAAGAAGGGGATTCATACGGCCCCATTTGTCGCGGTTTACCTGACACAAGAAACGTG
The DNA here is from genome assembly GCF_033978795.1 of Nerophis ophidion. Lineage (NCBI taxonomy): Eukaryota > Metazoa > Chordata > Actinopteri > Syngnathiformes > Syngnathidae > Nerophis > Nerophis ophidion. The sequence goes on from NC_084619.1 coordinate 26,328,058, forward strand.
ATGAATTGGAGGGGTGCACTATCTACTTGACTATCTTAAAATGTGTTTTTTGGCAATTCCAATTTTGACCACAACATCAGTTGCAATGTAGAGTGGTGCTTTCCATCATTTTCAGGAAATTGCATTGCAAAATGATTAATGCCCATACCTTCCTCTCACGCGAGATCCACCCAGGAATGGGGCTGAATAAATGCCCTCCTGACTGTACACTTCCTGTACTCAATGTTTAACACTATTTACATCAGTGATTTGTCAATATGGTATAATCAATATGAATTATATGATATATAAATATGGCAAAGTTGAAGTGTGAGCTGCTTCCTGGTCTTCTTTACATGTTATATAAGTCTCCCATGTGTCAATTTACACAAAGATTACACAAAGTTTGGATTTTTTTGCAGAGATATATTTTCTGTTATCTCCAAGTCCGTCCATATCTGTGCAGCGCTCCTCTAATGAGCCCACACTGCAAGTGTTGTAAACAAAGGCGAGTCGGGCGACTCCATCGCTGCAGTAGCAAACACACACAAAACAGGAGAAAAACTGCAGGAAAGAAGGACAAAAACTGGAATGCTCTGCAAAACACACACCTTTTCACAATTTCATGTACCAGTGAAGTCCAAACTACGGCCCGCGGGCCAATTGCAGCCCGCCAACGTCTTTAATTTCGCCCACGGAAGGTCATGAGTTCAATAAGGAATTTGACCAGTGGAGTATTTTTGAAATGTATTCATATATCGTGTGATGTCATTGTTGCAATGTTGCTGCAATGTAGTGGACAACATGAGCAATTTAGGTCAATGACCAGGAATTCTGCTCTGAGCCGTACTAGATAGATAGATAGATGGATGGATGGATGGATGGATGGATGGATGGATGGATGGATGGATGGATGGATGGATAGATAGATAGATAGATAGATAGATAGATAGATAGATAGATAGATAGATAGATAGATAGATAGATAGATAGATAGATAGATAGATAGATAGATAGATAGATAGATAGATATTTTATTGATTCCTTCAGGAAAAATTTAAAAATTCCAGCAGCAGTGTACAGCGTTGAGATAAAAAAAAAAAGTAAATAAAGGGGTTATAATGGAAACAAAATAGAAAAATATTACAATGACAGTAAAAAGCAACAATGAGAATAAAAATACAACAGTAAAATAAGAATATACGAAGAGAAACGAGGCAGTAGTGACCATGTTATGAAAACGTATTGCTCTGTTTGTTTTGACCAGACACATCATTTAATACAATGGTGCAAAAAAAAAAAAATGCAACCAACTCGAAAAAAATCAACAAACCTGGTCACACATAACACAACCTACTCAGTGGCGTAGTGGTTAGAGTGTCCGCCCTAAGATCGCTGGGTTGGGAGTTCAAACCGAGTCATACCAAACACTATAAAGAGTGGGACCCCATACCTCCCTGCTTGGCACTCAGCGTCAAGGGTTAAATTACCAAAAATGATTCCCGGGTGCAGCCACCGCTGCTGCTCACTGCTCCCCTCACCTCCTAGGGGGTGAACAAGGGGATGGGTCAAATGCAGAGGACAAATTTCACTCATTGGTACTTTAACTTTAACTACTCACTGAACTTTATGGATATTATAAAAAATGTCCACGCACTATACAAATTCAAAATAACACCTATTTAAATACATTACAGAGCATACTGGGAAAAATGCAAAACACTCCCTCTACACTTATCCATGTTTGCCGCATTTTAGCTGCTTGATATTTCTGATTGATTACGAAACATTAAGGATGTCGTCACAGAAGTAAACAAGGTAAGAGTTGAACCTTCACATAGTCTTAAAGGCCTACTGAAATGAGATTTTATTATTTAAACGGGGATAGCAGGTCCATTTTATGTGTCATACTTGATCATTTCGCGATATTGCCATATTTTTGCTGAAAGGATTTAGTAGAGAACATCCACGATAAAGTTCGCAACTGGAGAAAAGCCCTGCCTCTACCAGAAGTCGCAGACGATGACGTCACATGTTGATGGCTCCTCATTTTTTCACATTGATTTTAATGGGAGCCTCCAACAAAAACAACTATTACGACCGAAAAAACGACAATTTCCCCATTAATTTGAGCGAGGATGAAAGATTTGTGTTTGAGGATATCGAAAGCGACGGACTAGAAAAATAAAAAAAAATAACGCAATTGAAATCGTGTTATATATATATCCAAAATGGATACATGGATGATACAGCAGAGGATTGGGAGAATGTCATGTGGTCAGATGAAACCAAAATAGAACTTTTTGGTATAAACTCAACTCGTCGTGTTTAGAGGAAGAAGAATACTGAGTTGCATCCCAAGAACACCATACCTACTGTGAAGCATGGGGGTGGAAACATCATGCTTTGGGGCTGTTTTTCAGCTAAGGGGACAGGACGATTGATCCGTGTTAAGGAAAGAATGAATGGGGCCATGTAGCGTGAGATTTTGAGCTAAAACCTCCTTCCATCAGTGAGAGCTTTGAATGGTTGACCAAATACTTATTTTCCACCATAATTTACAAATAAATTCTTTAAAATTCCTGCAATGTGAGTTCCTGGATTTTTTTTTTCACATTCTGTCTCTCACAGTTGAAGTGTACCTATGATGAAAATTACAGACCTCTGTCATCATTTTAAGTGAGAGAACTTGCACAATTGGTGGCTGACTAAATACTTTTTGCCCCACTGTATATACAATATATATAAATTGTATGTAAATAAAAAATATATTATGCTTGTTTTTGTTACGTTATTTACCAAGGCGTAACTAAGGAAAAAAAGCGCATGCATAATTAATATTGTGGTAAAAGCTTTGAGCCACATACAGCATTCCAACTCTTGTAAATGCATAAATTAACATTTAAAGGAAGTGTCAGTCATCTGTTTCATTAAGCAGCTGCTCGGTCAATATCTTCTTTATCACACAAGATGATCAAGGAGAAGAGGATTTTTTTCACCTTGAATACATTTTGCTTTATACAACTATCCTATGTTTCCACAAAGCAAAAATAACTTTCATTTATATTTATAAAATACACTGACCTCCTGTTTCTGCTTTGATAAGACAAACTGCAATAATGATCCAGGGAAAAATAGATTTTCTTGGCCTTCCTTTTTATGTGTACATACAAACACAGACACACACACACATGCACTGAGTGGACATTAGCTCTAAATATAGGGAGCGTTTGTCTACACATAATATGAGTTCAGGTAACATCTCAATAAAGAAGACACGACCCCAGCTTCACAATGCGAATCATCGCTAGTTGACAGAGGTAATGAAACGTTCCATTGTTTTAATGTTTCACAGTTGTTAACCTCTCTTGTATAACTGGTTGTGTTTTGTTATTTTTATATTTTATGATGGACTGTGGTTAATTATTGTCACTCTTGACTGTAAAAAAAATTCATATAAAACACTGCAGTTAAAGGCCTACTGAAATGAGATTTTCTTATTTAAACGGGGATAGCAGGTCCATTCTATGTGTCATACTTGGTCATTTCAAGATATTGCCATATTTTTTGCTAAAAGGATTTAGTAGAGAACATCGACGATAAAGTTCGCAACTTTTGGTCGCTAATAAAAAAGCCTTGCATTTACCGGAAGTCGCAAGCGATGACGTCCCCCGTGTGAGGGCTCCTCACATCCTCACATTGTTTATAATAGGAGCCTCCAACAAAAAGAGCTATTCGAACTGAGAAAACGACAATTTCCACATTAATTTGAGCGAGGATGAAAGATTCGTGGCTGAGGATATTGATAGCGAAGGACTAGAAAAAAAGAATAAAATAAAGTTTAAAAAAAAAAGGCGATTGCATTGTGAGCGATTCAGATGTTTTTAGACACATTTACTAGGATAATTCTGGAAGATCACTTATCTGCCTATTGTTTTAATAGTGCTTTAGTGAGATTTTAAAGATTGTAAAGACATACGTCGAGGTCGGATGGCTGCGGTGAACACAAAGTGTCTCAGAGAGAAGCCGAGGAGCCAAGCTTACAGCTGCCTTTTTTGACATGACAGCTGCTGCAGGACGACAAATAATCCATTGATGTCTCCGGTAAGATATATATCACAATTTCCCCATCCAAAAACTTGCTGGTTGACATAGAGAAAACATGTTCGCTTGACCGCTCCGCTTCACAACAAACAAAGAAACACTGGCTGTGTCTCGGTGCTAAACACAGCTGCAATCCACCGCCGGAAGTCGGCAGATCCGTCAGCGATCCTGTTCGGTCTCCTTGTAATGTTTTTTTTTATCTTGAATAGGATTGTGCTGAAAATGTTAATTTTCCTGAAGGAACTCTCCTGAAGGAATAAATAAAGTACTATCTATGTATCTATCTATCTATGTTTCTACCTTTCTTCTGTCACTTCGTCCTTGTTTCAACATGCTGGTGCTGTGTGTGAATGCCCAAAGGTGAGCTTTGATGACGTTATGACGTTATGTCGTGTTTGAAGTTACTGTAAGATTGCTGCTATCCAGGTGGAAGAAACTATTTAGTATTTTTGATAGAGGGTGTTGGTAGTTTTAGACATTTTTGTATGTGATTCCAGCAACCATATTTGTGGACTTACACTGCTATTTGTAGTTTATGTCAACATCAGTGGTGTAGTTTTTGTATGATTTACATACTTAAACGACAGAGGGGAAAAAATACTTCAAACCAGAATTGAGAAAGTTAGTGAGAAGGCACCCACTGAATCAGCAAAACAAATCATCATAAGCATGAACAACTGTGTAGGCGATACAACCACAGCATCGAACTGTACAGTGCCAGGTGCCTCAAAAAGGCCCAAAATATCATAAAGGACCCATCTCACCCTGGACATAAACTTTTTGAACTGATGCCCTCAGGCAGGAGATACAGGACAATAAAATGCCGGAAAAAAACGTTTTAAAAACACTTTTTTACCCAAGAGCAATAGTGTCGCTGAACACAAGACGACAATAAAGACTGTGTATGTGAGCTGTATGCTTGGTATTTTTTATGTATTTGTATCTATTTATCTATGTTGTTATGTTTTTATGTATGATTTTGCACAAAATTAGTTTGCATACAGTTTTTTTGTACAATGTACAATAAAGATATATTCTATTTTATCCTATTCTATTCCATTCGTCAGTCTGCAGCGCTCAAAAACAGAATGCATAATTAGCGCATGGTATTTGGGTCTTAGCAGAGCAGGCCCACAGTATTTTTCCTTGGATACTTTATTGGTATTAAAACCATTTTTTAACACACTCTGCCTGGCTGATCCACTGCATCGGGGTCCAGCCAAAGACAGTTTATAAAATTCAAGCACAGATTAATAGACATGGGCTGACTTCAAATTCGGGTGTTTTCAACCAATCAATCCATCAAAGCTTATTTATATAACCCTTAATCACAAATTTCCCAAAGGGCTGCACAAGCCACAACGACATCCTCGCCTCAGATCCCACATCAGGGAGAAAAAAAACTAATCCAATGGGAACAACGAGAAACCTTGAATGGGACCGCATATTGTTAGGACCCCCTCTACCCTCATTGGGTGACTGGTGCAATGGATGTCGAGTGGATACGGTTAATAATGTGAGAGTCCAGTCCATAGTGGGGCCGGCGAGAGATCATCTTGCATGTAGAAACGTCAAGGCGCAGAGACGTCACCGAATGATATATAAGGAGTGGTCCACCCCGGGTCCCGACTTCATGTGAAACTCCATTGGGAGGCCAGTAGGGGGATTATCTTGAATGGAGACAAGTTAGCAGCGCAGAGATGTCACCAACTGATGCAAAGAGGAGTGGTCCATCCTTGGTACCGACTTTGAACAGCTAGCGCGCCTCCTTTGAGGCAGATCCGTGGTCACCTGATAACCTCTCGCAGGAGAGGGTGGCAGAGAAGAAAAGAGAGACAGCAAATCAACTGGTCTAAAAGAGGGGTCTATTTAAAGGTTAGAGTACACAAATTAGTTTTAAGATGGCACTTAAACGTTTCTACTGAGGCAGCATCTCTAAATGTTACCGGTAGGGCAGGGGTCAGGAACCTTTTTGGCTGAGAGAGCCATTAAATCCAAATATTGTAAAATGTATTTCCGTAAAGGCCATATAATATTTTTTTTAACACTGAATACAATACGTGCATTTTCAAGTAAAACTAACATTTTTAGAGGATAAGTATTTTTTTCCTTTTAATAACATTATTCTGAAGCTAACCAATAATAACTTAAAAACGTCTTACCATTAATGCGACCCTCCTGTACCCCAAAGGACAGCTGGGGTTGGTTAAGCCACCCGCATCCTTGAACAGGTGCGGTAGAAACGGATGGATGGTTTAAAATGCATGAGAATGTTTTATTATTTGATCGTTATTTTTAACACTGTTATTTCCAGCGGAATTATTCATTACGTATCGTGTTAAGCAATGTCGGCAAAGATTTATCTGAGAGCCAGATACAGTCTTCAAAAGAGCCACATCTGGCTGGCAAGCCATAGGTTCCCTACCCCTGCGGTATGGCATCCCGAATAGAAAACGCTCTAAAGCCCTTAGACTTTTTTGAGGCTCTGGGAATCACTAATAAACCAGAGTTCTTGCTGATTGTATGGTACAATACAATCAGCAAGATAGAATGGAACTAGACCGTGTAGTATTTTATTGTGCATCTTAAGTGCACAGGAAGCCAGTGCAGGTGAGCCAGTATAGGCGTAATATGATCAAACTTTCTTGTTCTTGTTAAAAGTCTAGCAGCCGCATTTTGTACCAACTGTAATCTTTTAAGGCTAGACATGGGGAGGCCCGAAAAAAACATGTTACAGTAATCAAGACGAGACGTAACGAAAGCATGAATAATGATCTCAGCGTTGGTGGTGGACAAAATAGGACACATTTTTGTGATATTATGGAAATGAAAGAAGCCTGTTTTAGTAAGACTCTTAATGTGTGACTCAAATGAGAGAGTTGAGTCAAGGATAATACCCAGATTCTTTACCGAGTCGCTTTGTGTAATTGTTTGGTTGTCAACTGTTATGGTGGTATTATTAAATAGAGTCTAGCACAGGGGTCACCAACGCGGTGCCCGCGGGCACCAGGTAACCCGTAAGGACCAGATGAGTCGCCCGTTTGCCTGTTCTAAAAATAGCTCAAATAGCAGCACTTATCAGTGAGCTGCCTCTATTTTTTAAATTGTATTTATTTACTAGCAAGCTGGTCTCGCTTTTTTCGACATTTTTAATTCGAAGAGGGACAAATCTCAAATAGAATTTGAAAATCCAAGAAAATATTTTAAAGACTTGGTCTTCACTTCCATCCATCCATTTTCTACCGCTCATTCCCTTTCGGGGTCGCGGGGGGCGCTGGCGCCTATCTCAGCTACTGTTTAAATAAATTCATTTATTTTTTTACTTTGCTTCTTAAACTTTCAGAAAGACAATTTTAGAGAAAAAATACAACCTTAAAAATGATTTTACGTTTTTTTAAACACATATGCATTTTTACCTTTTGAATTCCTTCCTCTTCTTTCCTGACAATTTAAATCAATGTTCAAGTATATATTATTTTTCATTGTAAAGAATAATAAATAAAATTTAATTCAATTCTTCATTTTAGCTTCTGTTTTTTCGATGAAGAATATTTGTGAAATATTCCGTCAAACCTATTATGATTAAACTTCACAAAAATTATTCTGGCAAATCTAGAAAATCTGTGGAATCCAATTTAAATCTTATTTCAAAGTCTTTTGAATTTCTTTTAAAATTTTTGTTCTGGAAAATCTAGAAGAAATAATGATTTGTCTTTGCATAGCTTGGTCCAATTTGTTATATATTCTAACACAGTGCAGATTGGATTTTAACCTATTTCAAACATGTCATCAAATTTCTAAAATTAATCTTAATCAGAAAAAAATACTAATGATGTTCCATAAATTCTTTTTTAAATTTTTTTCAAAAAGATTCGAATTAACTAGTTTTTCTCTTCATTTTTTTCGGTTGAATTTTGAATGTTAAAGAGTCGAAATTGAAGATAAACTATGTTTCAAAATTTAATTTTCATTTTTTTCGTGTTTTCTCCTCTTTGAAGGTCGTTCAATTAAGTGTTTTTTTTTATCACTTATTCTCTACCAAAAACCTTCCTTAAAAGAAAAAAAAATGTACGACGGAATGACGGACCGAAATACCCATGTTTTATATATGTAGATTTATTTATTAAAGGTAAATTGAGCAAATTGGCTATTTCTGGCAATTTATTTAAGTGTGTATTAAACTGGTAGCCCTTCGCATTTATCAGTACCCAAGAAGTAGCTCTTGGCTTCAAAAAGGTTGGTGACCTCTGGTCTAGCAGGACCAATAATCAGCATTTCCATTTTCTTTGCGTTAAGATGCAAAAAGTTGCTGGACATCCATTGTTTGATTTATTTATTTATTTTTAATTAAATTTACAAGCTAGGACGTGGAATAAATTGAGCTTGTAAATTGAGGTTCTATTGTTCTTTACTTTTCATTGCAATATTTTTGGGGTTCGCACAATTACACTTCAGTCAAACACAATGGTGTAAGTCAATCACTGCCAAGAAGGTCAAGAGTTTGGAGATGACTGTCACCACGGATAAGTCATCGGGTTGCTTTGCAACTCAAATGTAGATTTTCACTTTACTGACTGACAGTGTAAAGGGAGGATGAGGGCGGCCACTCTGACACCAAGACCAGCCCAGATTTCTACAGCCTCAATTTAATAAACATGATTTAATATAGTGTGTGTGCGCGCGTGTTAGTTTCCTTCAAACTGCGGAGATATATAAGTCACAGGGGACAATCCTGCCTGGCCTTGGCCTTTATGTCAAACTTATTGGGAGAAAAGAAGTCGTAAAATGCTTAGTAAAGTCGTCATCACTCTTCTTGATAAATTCTACACTTTTAAATCTTGAAATAGACCATTTACACACAACCTGCTTAGGTGGATTGATTTGAAACCTCAAAAGGCACAGTGGCTTCTGAGCTCTCAGCCTCTTTATGTTTTATAAGGGCCTAAATATTTTAGAGGATTGTGAACACCCGACAGGCAGTAAACCTTTGATTTATTAGACCGGCAAAAGTAGTCCTAAAGGTACAAAAACCTAACGAAAGAAGCAATCGAAGTTGATGACTCATTTATACTCCTTTAATAATCTCAAACAAGGACTAAATGAGTCACCATTGAACAGCCCATTAAACATTATTAAAGAATCATCAGGTAATGGTTAGCTCATTACGTGTGTATCGATCCTTGGCCTCTTTTTCCATCAATCATATCTCATTAACAATGAAGCAGCTGACAAGAAGGGAAACTCGTAAAACACATATTCACTTTAACATTACTCTCAGGGTTTGCCCAAGATTGCCAAGATACCTGTGGCAGTGGGGGCGTGGCTAGAGGTGTGGTCAATATGATGCAATCACATTATTCTCTATGATGCACATATTTTTTTTAAAAAGGCAACAAAACAAATGCATACATCAGGGTTTTTTTTTATCTCTCATTTAAAGGCCTACTGAAACCCACTACTACCCACCAAGCAGTCTGATAGTTTATATATCAATGATGAAATATTAACATTGCAACACATGCCAATATGGCCTTTTTAGTTTACTAAATAGCAATTTTAAATTTCCTGGGACTTTTTTCTTGAAAACGTCGCGTAATGATGACGTGTACGCGTGACGTCACGGGCTGTTATGAATATGAGCGCTGCACACACACGCAGCTAAAAGTCGTCTGCTTTAACGGCATAATTACACAGTATTTTGGAGATCTGTGTTGCTGAATCTTTTGCAATTTGTTCAATTAATATTGTAGAAGTCAAAGTAGAACAATGGAGTTGGGAAGCTTTAGCCTTTAGCCACACTAACACGGTGATTCCTTGTTTAAAATTCACAGAGTTGAAACTTTACTATGGATCACAGTGGACATGGATCCCGACTACATGTCAACCAACAGGTTTCGGTGAGAAAATTGTGGTAAAAAGTCGCTTCTTACCGGATATTAGCTGAGCTTGCGCCTCCCGTACAGCTGCCGTCGACTTCCCCGAGACACTGCGCGTCAACACCCGGCCGTGGACATACACTTCCGACTATCAGGTACTGTTAAACTCACTAAAACACTAGCAACACAATAGAAAGATAAGGGATTTCCCAGAATTATCGTAGTAAATGTATCTAAAAACATATGAATCCGTCTCAATGCAACACAATTGCAATCGCGTTTTTTTTTTTAATTATTATTATTTTTTTTTCTAGTCCGTCGCTATCAATATCCTCAAACACAAATCTGTGGGGTGGGGGGCAATTGTGTGCATGTAGCGTACATAGTCTGGAGGCTAAATACTCATGGTGTTTTGTGTAACTGTTGGCTGGTAAGGGAGGGTTGATGTATATTCTTTGGTTGGTCTGATAAATGTTGTAGCAGTTTGCTTCATCAGGAAAGTCTTGGATTTAACTGTGCTGGATCGTTGGCTGCTAGTGAGAGCGTAGATTAAACGGGGCATTTTTCTACCAGTAGACAGCGTTTAAGATTGAGTGTTTCACTGATCAAATTAATAATACATTCATACCGGATATGGATTTTAAATATGTATCTAAAACCGGGGAAATAGGCGGTTGAATGGTTAGGTATTTATGTATTTGGGTATTGGGTTTTCTGCATTATTGTGTTTCTGGGGTTAAATGTATAAAAAAAAGTCTGCGGGCTATAGAGCGTTTTCCGTTCGGGCTCCAGTACTCTGAAATGCCCTCCTGGTAACAGTTCGAGATGCTACCTCAGTAGAAGCATTTAAGTCTCACCTTAAAACTCATTTGTATACTCTAGCCTTTAAATAGACCTCGTATTTAGACCAGTTGATCTGCCGCTTCTTTTCGTTTTCTCATCTGTCCCCCCCTCCGATGACCATGGATGAAGTACTGGCTGTCCAGAGTCGAGACCCAGGATGGACCGCTCGTCGGGACCCAGGATGGACCGCTCGCCTGTGTATCGGTTGGGGACATCTCTACGATGCTGATCCGCCTCCGCTTGGGATGGTTTCCTGTGGACGGGACTCTCGCTGCTGTCTTGGACCCGCTTTGAACTGAACTCTCGCGGCTGTGTTGGAGCCACTATGGTTTGAACTTTCACAATATCATGTTAGACCCGCTCGACATCCATTGCTTTCGGTCCCCTAGAGGGGGGGGTGTTGCCCACATTTGAGGTCCTCTCCAAGGTTTCTCATAGTCATCATTGTCACCGGCGTCCCACTGGGTGTGAGTTTTCTTTGCCCTTATGTGGGTTCTTCCGAGGATGTCGTAGTCGTAGTGGTTTGTACAGTCCTTTGAGACATTTGTGATTTAGGGCTATATAAATAAACATTGATTGATTGATTGATGTATTTTATATATGTCTTGGTGCATTTACTTTGAGACAATTTATTTAAAATCTGCTATAACTTCATGAGAAAAAAAATGTCCATTTCCTTACACTTGTTTAATGCAGTGTTTTTCAACCTTTTTTGAGCCAAGGCACATTTTTTGCGTTGGAAAAATGCAGAGGCACACCACCAGCAGAAATCACTAAAAAACAAAACTCAGTTTACAGTAAAAAGTTGTCGTCGCAATTGTTGGATATGACTTTAAAGCATAACCAAGCATGCATCACTATAGCTCTTGTCTCAAAGTAGGTGTACTGTCACCACCTGTCACATCACACCCTGACTTATTGGACTTTTTTGCTGTTTTCCTGGGTGTAGTGTTTGTTCTTGTCTTGCGCTCCTATTTATTTGGCATTTTCCTGTAGCAGTTTCATATCTTTTCCCACATCTAATTTATTTTAGCAATCAAGAATATTTCAGTTGTTTTTACCCTGTGATGAGGTGTACCCGCCTTCCGCCCGATTGTAGCTGAGATAGGCTCCAGCGCCCCCCGTGACCTCGAAGGGAATAACCAGTAGAAAATGGATGGATTATGCTTCTTTGTGGGGACATCGTTGATTTTCATGTTCGGATGTACATTGTGGACGCCGTCTTTGCTCCACAGTAAGTCTTTGCTGTTGTCCAGCATTGTGGTTTTGTTTACTTTGTAATTCAGTTTTTGTTTTGTTCCGCATAGCCTTCCCTAAGCTTCAATGCCTTTTCTTAGGGGCACACACCTTTTGTTTATTTTTTTGTTTAAGCATCAAATACCCTTTTTACCTTCACACTACCTCCTGCTGTTTCCAACATCTACAAAGCAATTAGCTACTGGCTGCCACCTACTGATATGGGAGAGTATTACACGGTTATTCTTGACAACACCGACACTCAACAACAACACATAATTTGCAGACTACAATTACTGGTTTGCAAACAACATTTTTTACCCCAAATAGGTGAAATTAGATCATCTCCCACAGCACACCAGATTGTATCTCACGGCACACTAGTGTGCCGCGGCACGGTGGTTGAAAAACACTGGTTTAATGGTTATGGGTTTGATAGCCTAATTAATATTTGTGCCTAATTAACATTTGTAAATTAGCATGGGATTGATAATTGGCCAATTTTTTACTAAATGTTCATCTTGTGGTGTTTTGTCTTTCAAGATTTTTCACCTAAAAAGACTGCTTAAAAAGACTGCTATACAAAACTGAAAAAGGACTAAAGAGAAAAAAGAAGCTTTTTCTTCCTTTGGATAAACTGTTGCAAACTAAAGGATTTTTTTTTAAAAAGAAATAACAACGGTCTGGTCTTTTGAGTGAAATCCAGAATCCACATTTAGCATTGGTACACCCCTTTCAGGTATGGGATAAGCGCAGCATGTGAAAGCTAGACGCTTGATTTTTGCACAAGCCCTTACATTAGGTTGTTGTCTCTGTGTCGCCCACAAGAGGACAGTGGTGCATCGGTCCATGTCGTTTTAATGAAAATTGAATGAAAAATTATAAATGAGTGGATAAAATGTGGACCAAATCCACATGTAGCCTGCTGCAAAGTATGCAAAAAGAAAATCTAGCTTTGCGCAAGGGAAGAGTCGGCTCTCTCGAGTCGTATGAAAGGTAAGTCACAGAGATTACTAGCGCTACAAGTTAACTGATGTTAGCTAAAGTTTTGTTTTCTAACCTTTTGGTACATGCTAGACCTAAACTGTGAGATCGGCTGTAGATTACATGTTAATTACAGACAGTTATTACAAGCTATGAAAGGAAAAAAGCAAGCGTTTGTCAATAATAAATTATAATGTTATGAACTTCTCTAAACTAAAAATCTATTTGTTATCATAGCCACAGTTATAATTCTAGATATGCTTAATGAAAGGTGACTGAGGTGTTGTGAATCAAACAAAATATGTTCCTATATTTTATTAATGGGAAACAGTTTTGTTAATAAAATAGAAATTGACATTTTGAGGGTATTAACTTTACAGATTGTTACGGTAAAAGTAAGTTAAGCTTTATCAGTGTGCCGTCTTTTACCCAATTTACCTCGGGGGCGACAACGTTAATATATGTTTGATAAAACATAATTTTATACCTGAGTGTACGTATGTACTGTATATGTGCAAGTGTAAGTACAGTATGTGTTTATGTTTGTACAGTGAAAGTGCGTGTGGATGTATGTGCCATGTGTGTGTTTTTTTGTATTTGTGTATGTACGTGCGTGCGTATGTACTTATGTGTAAGAGCGGGGAGTCGTGTGTTTGTGCCCGCGTGTGATGTGGTTTTTCGCTGACTGTCTCAAGCCTTTTCCGTGCCTTGTTCTCTGCTGGGCCTCTACGGCCTACAGCTGGCCTACCAGGCAGCACATTTGTCTGGTGGTCCTGGGGTAGGGAGCCGGATGTCCCTTGTTCCCTGATTACTACATCTGTTGTTTTGGTTGGGCTCTCCGATTTATGTAATTATTATTATTATTATTATTATTCATTATCAATAGTATTATTTCTATTGGTATTTTTATTGCTCCATTTGAAATGTAATAATTTTCATTGTCATTTCTGCGTTATTATCTACTTCAGAAACAGTTTTTTTTTTATATCATATTTGTACATACCTAAATATCGCACTTAGAACTCCTGGCGTATAATGTGGGTCCCAGATTACCTTGGCTTGATTAAGGAGGGTGCAGTATAGATTTGCAGACATTTTTTTTTTATAGTAGTTTTTGGGGCATAACCCACTTCTAGACTCACCTATCGCCATACTGCTGTTTTCTGGGTGTAGCCCATCGTTATTTGCTCGCTGCTGCAGAGTTGCCGTGTTGATGGAGTTTGAGTCCTGGCTAGCAGAGGTGGAGGCCCAGGCAGAAGGGGTGGAGTATTAGCTAGATGAGGTGAAGGCATAGAAAGCAGAAGTGGAGGTAAAACTATCTTAAGTGGGGGCCCTGGCAGAAAAGATGGAGGTCCAGGCAGCAGAGGTAGGGGTCCAGCAAGCTGAGGTGGGGCCTAGGCAGCAAAGGTGGAGGCCCAGGCAGCGAAGAAGTAGGTCTAGCAGCAGAGGTGGGGGCCTAGGCAGCAAAGGTGGAGTCTCAGGCAGTAGAGGTGGGTGTCCAGCTGGGAGTAATTATAGCCCAGGCTCAGGCAAAAAAGAGCATAAGGAAACACAGAATATGGTTTCAATGGAAGAGCACGGAAGTCCAAAAATGGCGATTCTTTTACATGTCTTTTTTGCTCATTATGTTACCATTATCAGATTTGAGGTAATCATGGACCATGGTGACGAAAATATAGAATTAGGTGATCAAATAATAGTTTTACATACCTTTATCCACAATGTGTATACGGGAAAATTGGCTCCAATTTTGTAGATGACGTCACACCAAAAGGCAAGGAGATTCTGGCAAAGGAAAGGGGGCAAAGTACACTTAATTATCTACCCATTACTCAAATTGATATTATTTGAAAATGCTGCAAATTCTTTTTCAGGAGCCACAATACATAAGGACAACTTGTTTTTAAAAATTGTAGTCATCTGGAGGCTATGGGTCCTTTAATATGTTGTATTTTCATTCATTCGTTCATTTTCTACCACTTATTTTCATGGTCACTGGTGAGCTGACCATGCGTGAGAGGCGCAGTGCACCCTAAACATTAATCTATGTCCCACATTACACACGCACACACATTAGTTTTTATTGCAATTTACCCTTTTTGTGTCGTTTTTGCCATTTCTGGCTTTAAATCAGCAGTCAAAGCGTCCCAACATGTCGTAATACGTCCCCAACCTTCTTCTATCCAGGTGAGAGGCATTTTTATGATCTACAATAATCTTCTAGGGAGCAAGAATGCGAGAAAACATCTCTTTAGTGGAATATGTCAAAATTGGACACAAGCTTCTGATCACGGCGCTGCTATAAATTGTTTATCTGCATTAACGACTGGAGTAACAAAATCACTAACACGAGGTTAATATTTAAATATGAAACATCAATGGAATATGGTTGGCGGTTTCTGGATGTTTTTCTTTTGGCTCTTATTGCCGAAATAGAGGACCTGCCATTGGCCCAGTTGTAAGCAGACTTGTATTTACGTAAGTTAGAATGCATTTAAAAAATCCATCCATCGTCATTTCTTTCATAATGACTGTGAACGCTAGTCAAAATTCCCCAAAAATTTCATATGTTGTTTTGAGAGAGTATTTCTCTCGACTAATTGTTGTTTTAATGCAAAACCAACTTTTCTTACTGTGGAGAGACAGAGCCGACAGTCCAACAGAGAGGCAGGGCAGGCCGGAGCCTGGCCCAAGATGGCGGCGAGGAGGCGGGGATGGCGAGCGAGCGGCGAGGCGTGCCGGGTGTGACGCCACAATCGAGATCAGGTGAGTGGATCGCGCACCTCTATAGGATTAATGAATCTTCTCACACTGTTTAATAAAAGGGCGGCAGCCGTGAACGTCGGGGAGAGAGGTGGAAAAAAAACGACGGAACGAGACGAAGCGCATGCAACCCGGAAGAGAGCGAGAGGGAGAGCAAGAGGCACAGGAAAAGATACAGAAGAAAAAGATGTAGAAGAAAAGGATATAGAAGACAAAGATACAGAAGAAAAACACAATGACAAAGTGGAAGAAGAATAGATGAAATAGAAGAAGACAAAGATGAAATGGAAGAAGACAAAGATGAAAATGGAAAAAAATGAAGAGGAAGAAAAAGAAGAACAAGGGAAAAATAAAGAGAAGACCGGAGGCACAGGTGGCCGTGACAGTCATTTCCCGCCCCTTCAAGAAAAGAAGGGGGGAGTACGCTCAGCCGGTCGGAAGCCCGGCTTTCGTCTGGCGATGGAGAACTGTGTAGAGGCGAAGCCGACAGTCCGACAGAGAGGCAGGGCAAGATGGCGGCGAGAAGGCGGGGATGGCGAACGAGCGGCAAGGCCGGGCGTGCCGGGAGCGACGCCACAATCGAGATCAGGTGCGTGGATCCCGCACCTGTAAAGGATCAATGAATCCTCTTGCACTATTTGAAAGGGCGGCAGCCGTGAACGTCGGGGAGAGAGGTGGAGAAACAATGACGGAACGAGACGAAGAGCATGCAACCCGGAAGAGAGCGAGAGGCAGACGACGCGGGCGACTGAAAAGAAACCCGAAAAAGACTTTTCTTATTAGAAAATAAAGAAAGTCAACACTGCTCAAAGTCATGTCCTTACTTGGTGGTCCCTGGAACCCGCACGACAGAGAGAGTTGTTCACACTTACCTATTGGCATCTGTTTTTGTGTACGGTATTATTTGCACTATGAGAAGCACTTAAAACCCTTCCGTATTCTCAAAAATCGACAGTGCGCCTTATGTACGGAAAAATTCTGGTTGTTCTTACCGACCTTGAAGCTATTTTATTTAGTACATTCTGTAATGATAGGTGTGACCAGTAGATGGCATTCACACATAAGAGATATATGTAGACTACAAGATGATGCCAGTAAACAATACCAAAACTTTAAATCTTCCTTTGAGAATATAGAAAATTACAGACGACGCTCAAAAATATGTCTAAACTTTGGTAAGTTATGAAGTCTCACTAGGGATGATGTTCGAATCTGGTTCTCCCGATTGTTCGACAAGAAACGAATTGATTCCATGGATGCAAATCCCTTTTTGAGAAACGGTTCCCTTTATCGAAGCCACTATAGTAAAGAAAAATATTTGGTTCTTCATTGGAATTCCTGGGAACGAATCCCGTGTTACAGTAGATGTCCTGAAGCACGACACAGGAAATGACGTAGCTCAGTCATTCGGCGGCAGATACGGAAACAGCAAAAATAATGGACCAGAAAAAAAGCTCCAAGGCATGGCTTAATTTTGCTAAAAAAATACAACAAGGAAACGGCTATATGCAATTATTGCCAGGCTTCGCTCTCATGTAAGGGGGGCAGTACAACAAGCACGTTGAAATATGTTCAGGCCGTGCATAACCGGAAGGTGAGAGACACGTGTCGGGTCTTCCACATGTGGAGAAGCAGCGAAAGTGACGATAAAGCACATCCTTCTTCCTCTGCTTCAACCTGCAGTCCCAGTCCCAGTTATAGTGTCAGTGATTAACTAATATTAACTGTTGCCAATTAATTTCCATATTTGCTCAATTGTAGCCTTTAGGCTAAACGAACGTTACCTCTTATATCAACCAGGACTGCAGTAATGTTAGCTCGACTAAGGTTATCTAAGCATAGTCAGTGGCTAACTGTAACATAAACGTTAGCCTTTTTGTATGTGTCGTTAACGGTAACTTGTAGCCTACACCACCAGAGTCTGCAGGTCTGACTAATAAACTAGTGCTTGCCAGTCAGCCAGAGTGACCAGGGCAGTGTTTGCTCTGTAGCACAGAGCGTTAACCCTTTTACCATAGCGAGGTATAACGCAAAGCTATTGAGAGATGGTGAAAAATCTCCTTCCCCTCAACTTGGTGAACACAAATGAATACAAGTAGGTTAAAAAATGTATTTTGCCAACATATAATGGAGCAAAAAGTAAACAACACCATTACTCTGAGATGTGTTTCAAATGTAGTGCTGTACAATACAAATGAATGCAGAATGTTCCCTGCATGTATTTTACTTAGGTGGCCCACTTAAAGGGACACTGTCAGGATATGATAGACCTGGTATAATCACAGTCAGTGTTTCTGAGTATATGTGCTTCATTCCCACAACAATATGTTCTGTAGGGAGGCTCTAGCAGCTCTGAACCTCAAGTACAATCCTTCGACAGATTAAAGCTGTCTGACACCCGGGTCCCGGCCTGGTATGAGATGGAGAAGGCCAATCTGATCTCTGAGCTAGAGCAGGTTAGCAAGGTAGCTATCACTGCTGACGGCTGGACAGCTGTCAAGCAGGATGACTACCTCACCGTAACTGTGCACTATGTCTCAGAGGGTCGGTTAAAGGAGAAAGTCCTCAACACCAGAGCCGTGTACCAGGCTCAGACAGAGCATGCTGTTGCTGAAGAAATAGATGAGATCCTGGATGAGTTCAAGATCCAAGCGAAGGTTGTGGCAGCCCCATTGACAACGCTGCCAATATGAATGTTGCTGCCAAGAAGCTCTACCTGCTCAAGTTTGGGTGTTTAGGTCACACCTTAAATGTGGCAGCGCAGAAGATCTATAGCATCTTGTCAGTATCCAGCTCGGCAGCAAGGATCCGTCCCATGGTGGTGTGGTTGAAGCAATCCCACAGGGCCAATGTGGTCTTGAAGGACAAGCAGCAGCTCCTCAGTAAGAACACATTTCAATAGTCTTTCTTTTTTTTTTTTTATCCCAGATACATGATGAATATGATGATGTTACAGTTAACTTAATACTATTTTTTAAACCCTGCTTTTTATTCTCCTCAGTAGGAAATTACTTTGTAAATAGATACATTCTGGGTGACTAATTTTGACAATGCATCATTGATTTGGACAGTACTGGGACTAGCCCTTGAATTGATAGATGTGTTTATATTTTGCCAGGGTTGCCCTTCCATAGGCTGTTCTTGGAGGTGAGGACAAGGTGGAATTCTTTGTATCAGATGGTTCAGAGATTTTTTGAGCAGTTCCCCATCGTCCAAGCTGCTCTGATGGACCCACGGCTCAGGAAGTAGACGGAAAAGGACCCGTATTTAACATTTTGCACTACTGCTACTACATTTTTTTCAGCCTGATTTGAATTAAAATTAATAATCGTAATTATTTTTCTTTGCAGAGTCAACAACTTGGACATCGCAGACTTTAGGAAGGCCGAAGAGTTTGTGGAGCTGATGGAGGAGTTCTACACTTCTACTCTCTGAGTCTCAAGTGACAGACACCTCACCTGTGGTCACATTATTCCAATCCTGCAGAAGTTGGAAGCCCATTTCACTGTCTGCCAGGGGGACTCAGCCTTTGTAATGGCCGTCAAGTAGACCATTTGGGGTGATCTGTAAACGCTACCAGGTACAATCCATGTCTGTCCTGTAATCATTTCAAAATCAAGACTTAACAACAGACACCCTAGTCTTCACATTCAGCTAATTTCCCCCCTTATTATATGCTGTGCCTGTCTCTCATTTTCCCTCCAGGACAGGGATGTGCAGTCATTCCTGGAGGAGGCCACACTGATGGACGCCAGAAGTTTTAGATACAGACTGGACGAGGATGTCGTCTGGGAGAGGCTAAAGAAAAGAGCTGTGGCAGCAAACACAGTGGAAGCAGTTGCAGAGGTATTATTTGAAACTATTTATTGACCTGAAGCAATATTTTATTGTGAGATCTTCACTTTGGTTCTGTTGTTCTTTGAGGACCACTTCAGCCTAAAACAACATTGTGCTGAAAAACTAAATCAGTTTGAAATTAACTTTTTTCTAGGAGCCTGTGAAAGAGGCAGAGAGGCATGAAAAGGAGGTGAGTTCAGCTCTTGGTGATGATCAGAGGGGGCATGAATTAAAATACCTAAACTACAATATTTAGTTATAAGGCTTGGGACTTTTAGAATAATTAAAAGCCTATGAATAATTAGATTAAACATTTAATTGAGTCCCACCCCTATATGGACCATTTAATTTCAGAGTCCACCTGCTGTGAAGAAGAAAAGGACTCCCTGCTTGGATGACCTGTTTCTTTCGTAGGACAATGGTGAACTGCAGCCCATGACACAAAGGAGCATCCCAGACAGAGTACAACAGGAAATCCAGGTGTACAGAGGCCTCCCTCGCACCAACAAGCAGGCCAACACTGACATTTGGTGGTTTGGTAAAAGAGACACTCTGCCCCTCCTATCTGATCTTGCTCAAACCTCTCTGTGTGTCAAAGCTAGTTCCACGCCAAGTGAACGTGTTTTTTCGACCACTGGCGACACGATTAGCAAAGAGAGGGTCAGACTTGATCCTGAAAAGGCCGACATGCTATTTTTTTTAAGATTGAGGACCGTGGCGTTCTTAGTGTCATAGTGTGTGTAGTAAATATGTTCCAATAGCAGCAGAAGTGCACTTTTTGGAGAGCTGTATTTTTTTCAGTTTTGTGCCCAAGGGACTGATTTTATTCAACACTATATTATTATTTATACACCTATAGTCATAACCTATCTGGATTCGATAAGAGAATATATAAGGAATCTGTTCGATAAGAGGATTCGATAATGGCATCGAAATCGACAATTTCTTATCAGACATAATCCCCAAGCCTCACCGCTTAATGAATTGTTGGCGCATTATGGCTATAGTAGTGAAACATGCTGTCATTCAACAAACGAGTATCTTTATAGTGCGTGTATAAGGACCTAAAAATGGCACCCATTAGCAGACATATTATCTAGCAATATGTTTTGGATTATTATGCAAAACTAACTTTTCTTACCATCTGGTACCTGCTGATGGGTATTTGGGATCTGCATAAGTCCTGAAAATGTGCACGCATCCGCCATTGTAGTCAATGTAGTACGATACTGCAGTCAAAGAGTCGCCAACCGGTCAATCACGATTGGCCAGTCGATCTTTGGGACCATTGCCAAAACTGTAAGAGAATTATCCACTTCATGGTCTTCATAGGGTGGGAGGTCAGGGCAACAGATCTGAAGTGGTTTGGCTCTTTGGGATGAGGTGTTGTAGAGATTAGAATCACACTGGAGGTCTTCCAGATTGTAGGGACTTTTTCCAGGCTGAGTTTAAGGTTAAAAATGAAATGGACCACAATAGAATAGAATAGAAATTGCTTTATTTATCCCTGGGGGAAATTCAGCACCACAGTTTGCTCACAATAGACAATAATAATAATAAATAATATATAACATATATATATATATATATATATATATATATATATATATATATATATACATATATATATATATATATATATGTATATATATATATATATATAATATACACTATATGAATCGTATAAATATATTTTACATATATTCTACATTTAAGTGCAGTCAAGGAACATATACATTATACAGTCTGATGGCTGTCTGTATGAAGGACCTCCTGTGTCATTCCGTGTTGCATTTAGGGAGTCCAAGCCTTCCACTGAACGTGCTGATTCTCTCAGCAAGGTCCGAGTGTAGTGGGTGGGAGATGTTGTCCATAATGGCTAGGAGTTTTGCTAGACTTCTCCTCTCTGACACCACCGCCAGAGAGTCTAGCTCCACTCCCACCACGTTACTGGCCTTCTCTACCAACTTGTCCAGTCTGTTCGTGTCCCTCACTCTTAGCCCGCTGCCCCAGAAATCCACGGCATACAAGAAGGCGCCCGCCACCACCGACTCGTAGAACATCTTCAACATCTTTGTACAGACGTTGAAGGATCTTAGCCTCCTGAAGAAGTAGAGGCGGCTCTGTCCCTTCTTGTAAAGGGCTTCAGCGTGTTTTGACCCATTCAGCTTGTTGTCAATGTGTACACCGAGGTATTTATAATCCAATACCATGTCCACATCGACCCCTCTGATAGAAACAGGGGTCGCTGAAGTACTCTTCCTCCTTCCCAGGTCCACAACCAGCTCTTTGGTCTTCGTCACATTGAGCTGGAGGCGGTTCTTTCCACACCACTTGACAAAGTCCTCCACCAGTGTCCTGTATTCCTCGTCATCACCATCCTCAATACACCCCACTATCGCAGAGTCATCAGAAAACTTCTGAAGGTGGCAGGACTCTGACTGATAATGGAAATCGGTGGTGTAAATGGTGAAGAGGAAGGGGGAGAGAACTGTACCCTGCGGGGCCCCGGTGTTGCTGACCAGCCTGTCAGACACACAGTCCTGCAGTCGAATGTACTGTGGTCTGTCAGTCAGGTAATCTACAACCCAGGACACCAAGGGGGCCTCCACCTGCATCTTCTCCAACTTCACACCAAGTAGCCTAGGCCGTATAGTATTGAAAGCACTGGAGAAGTCAAAAAACATGACCCTCACATTGCTCTCAGGCTTGTCCAGGTGGGTGTGGGCTCGGTTCAATAGTTAACATTCCCTGAGTAGCCTGGAACTGATGCCTTCTTGACCTGGTTCTTTCCCAACGTCCTTTCTTACTTGATCCAGACTAATGGAATGTTAGGTGGGTGATGGTTGGGTGAGGTGAACTGGGCTGGTGGATTGTGGGGGTCTGTAGACAGCAAGGGCAGGTGTGGAGTTGTGCGGTGTAGATGGGAAGGGGTTGCAGTGGGGCCAGAGTCATACCTGTTAAAAAAAAAAATTAGTTTGTTGGCCCACTCTTGGTCGCAAGAAGCCTGGTGACCATGTTCACCTTTTCCATGACCTGAAATCTGTTTCAGGCTGGTCTACAGTTTACAAATATTATTTTCCTTCAGCCGTTGTTCTAGTTTTTGTTTTTCGTCCTTCTTACACGTCCTGATCTTATGTTTAAGATTCTGCTGGACTCTTCTCAATTCCTCCTTGTTTCCTGCGATGAAAGCCCTCTTCTTCTCGTTTTGTAGGGCATTCAGCTCAGTGGTGACCCAGGGTTTATTGTTGGGAAAACACTGGGCCGTCATAGAGGGCACAGTGATTTCAACATGGAAGTTTATATATCCTGTGATGCACGTAGTCAAACTGTCGATGTCATCTCCATTTGGTCTTTGGAGTACATCTCAATCTGTGGCGTCAAAACAGTCCCTCAACTGTTCACAACTCTCCTCCGTTCACTGCATCACACTTCTTCTTTGTGGTGGCAGTTTCTTAACCACAGGGATGTAATGTGGCGGAAGATGAACAAGGTTGAGATCAGAGCCTCCAAGAAGATAGGGGGGGTGGCTGCGTATGCATCCTTGACATTACATACGTGCCAACAACTACGGTTTACCCGTAATGAGTACGGTTTTTGATAACCCATTCTGGTTTACGGCGACAGTTGTAAAAACTAAGGTTTTCCATTAAAAATGATTAACATAAAAATATTTTAAAAATATTTATTCGTGATTTCGCAAAAGAACCATATCAAAGCAATTTCAATCGGCACTGCTCTGATAACTTCTTGTCAAACGATTCCGTGTGCTGCGTAAGAAGCTATTTATAGCTCCACTGCCAAACGCTAGAAAAGCCTAGGCACCAAATGGCCATCGTTCTCAACCGAATGGACAGTCATGGAATCAGCTGGAGAAAACTTGCAAACGAGTTTCAAACCAAAAAGAAAACTACAGTTATTCCGTGAAGAATATTCCGAAGCTTATCCAGGAATACTTATCCATCCATCCATCCATCCATCCATCCATCCATCCATCTTCTTCCGCTTATCCGAGGTCGGGTCGCGGGGGCAACAGCCTAAGCAGGGAAACCCAGACTTCCCTTTCCCCAGCCACTTCGTCTAGCTCTTCCCGGGGGATCCCGAGGCGTTCCCAGGCCAGCCGGGAGACATAGTCTTCCCAACGTGTCCTGGGTCTTCCCCGTGGCCTCCTACCGGTTGGACGTGCCCTAAAGGCACGTTCAAGAAAAAGGGAAATTTACCTAAACTGCACTTTATGCAGACAGGATTTTTCGATTTGGACATGGAGGAATTAACGATGCAAAAGACCATGTGAGAACCAAAAAACACAGATCGAATGCCTTTGCAAGTGATACCAGCAGCAAACTTTCTAATTTTTTCCTCTCCCCAACAGATTTTTTCGACGTTATAAATGCCGAAGTTCCGTTTTACGGAGGCAATTATTGAACATGGACAGTAGCAGACATTTTGTTCATTATTTCTACTGTTTACATTGATTAGTTGAATCATTTTGAAACATGAACAACATGACTGCAAGATATTTGTTATTTCATGCTATAAATCCCAAATGGCTATTCAGATAAAGGAAGTTAGCTAACAGAATAAACACTGTTTGTACTGTTTATGATTTTTGCAGTTCTTTTGTGTGTCAAAAGTTGCCTCTGATTTTTAAACAGGTTTTAGCCACAATCTAACCTGTCTGAATACTGAACTTCATTTTGCATCATCCTGGACCCTGGCTACTAGGTTTTTTGAGTTTCAAAAGTTGACAGGTGTGACATTATAATACATAATACAATATAATACAAGATGGCGCTGCTCCGTTCAGCTGCCTCTCCACGTTCTCGTCACAACATTTGCGTATTTTGGTTAATTTGTGTAGTTTTTTTTTGTTTGTTTTACTTCGACCAACGGCACAACAATTATTTACGACCGACAGACTCTTTTGGACATAATTCCAAAAACAACTCACCAACTTCAACGAAGCCCAGACCTCTTGAAGGAACTGCCAGCGGAATTGAGAGTCCATGGCAACATCTGTAACAACAACAAAGGAGAATGGCGGACACACCATCGATACCGTGGCAGCCGAGGGGGAATACAAAACCACGTCAGAAGACGTGCGAGCCGGACGCCTCTCCCTTCTATTCCACTCTCCAACGTCCAGTCAATTGAGAACTGGCTGGACGACATCAGGGCGAGGATTAAGTTCCAGTGGGACATCAGAGACTGTAACGATCTGTGTTTCACTGAGACCGGGCTCACACCGGAGGTTCCAGACGATGCCATCAGCCTAGAGCCCTTCTCTGTGTACCAGAGCGACAGGAACGAGTCGTCGGGGAAATCGAGAGGCCGAGGCGTGTGTTTTATGGTGAATAAACACTGGTTTGGACCGAGCAGTGTGGAGAAGATAGGGGAACACTGCTCACCAGACCTGGAGCTTCTCATCATCAAATGCCGCCCGTTTTACCTACCAAGGGAGCTAACATCAGTCATACTCATCGAAGTATACATTCCACCACCCCAGGTCAACGTTGACACCGCACTTTCGGAGCGCTATGACCAGGTAAAC